>NC_040081.1:92020928-92645928 GCF_003369695.1 Bos indicus x Bos taurus | reverse complement strand
GGAATGTTATTTAGCCATTAAAAACTACAATTACGTGGATTCTTCCAATGACTTGCTAAGACATGGAAATATACAAAGTGATACTTAAGAGAAAGACAAAGAAATACAGACATGCCTCATTTTATTGTGTTTGACTTAATTGTGCTTTGCACCTATGTTTTTTTCTTTTGCAACCTGAAGGTTTGTGGCAACTCTACTCTGTCAGATGACAGTTAGCATTTTTTAGCAATAAAATATTTTTATTTAAGGTATAGTCATTGTGTTTAAGACATAAAACTATTGCACACTTAATAGACTACAATATAGTGTAAACATAATTTTTATGAGTACTCAAAAACCAAACAATATGTGTGACTTGCTTTATTGTGATAGTCACTTTATTGCAGTGGCCGGAAACCAAACCCACAACATTTCAAAGGTGTGCCTGTACATAGCTGCTGATTACAACTATGAAAAACGCATGTATTTAACCACTGGAAAAGATTAAAGTACATGTAGGAGTAATACAAATTATTGAATTTTAGTAGGTGTTAATGTTTTTATTTAAAGTTTATTCATTTAATACAGATACACGTAATATGGAGCTTCCCTGGTGGCTCAGATGGTAAAGAATCTGCCTGCAATGCAGGAGACACGGGCTTGATCTCTGGGTCAGGAAGATCCCCTGGAGGAGGAAATGACAACCCACTCCAGTATTTTTGCCTGGAGAATGCCCATGGACAGAGGAGCCTGATGGGCTACAGTCCATGGCATCGCAAAGAGCTGGACATGACTCAAGCAACTTGGCAAGGGATACACTATATAAATCCACTGCAATCTTAAATGACTTCCTTAGCATTTAAAACAGACCAAAAAATTCTTGCAGCTTTCCCCAGTAGTGCTGCTCCAACCGTCTTGCCATACGAGACTCTGAGGATCCACCTTTTAATCTACAACCAGAAAATTTCTTGAGTTCCTATTATTATATTTGGTCTCATCAAGTAGGACAAAATGGTTAAGCATTGCACAAAAAGTTCGTTCAGGTTTTTCTATAAGCTCTAAGGGAAGGGACTTCCCCAGTGGTGCAGTGGTTAGGAATCTGCCTTATGGCTCAGGGGGTGCAGGTTCAATCCCTGGTACTGGAACTAAGATCCCATGAGACACAGCACAACTAAGCCCACAAGTCACAGCTACTGAGCCCTTGCTCCCTGGAGCCCACACCACAACTAGAGGGAAGTCTGAGTGCAGCGACTAAGACTCAACACAGCCAAAAATAAAATTAAAAAATAGGAATAATTAAAAAAAAAAATAGATCTTATGGGAAAACCAAAACCAACTTCTGGCCAACCAATATGTAACTTCTGGAATGACTCTCCAGGTTAAAATCTTGGCTCTATCTTCCAAATTTTGTCATTTTGAGTAAGTGACTTGAACCTTTCTTCAGCTCAGTTTCTTCATATGCAAAATGGAGATCACATTAGTACCCGCCTTGGAGAATCACTGTCAGTATTAAATGGCAAAATGCATTCAAAGCAATTTAGCACAGTGCTTGTCACATACTAAGGGGTTTCTAGGTGGTGCAGTGGTAAAAAATGGGCCTGCTGATGCAGGAGACACAAGAGACTCGGGTTCAACTCCTGAGTCAATAAAATCCCCTGGAGGAGGAAATGGCAACCTGATCCACTATTCTTGCCTGGGAAATTCCATGGACAGAGGAGCCTGGCGGGCTACATCCATGGGGTTGCAAAGAGTTGGACACAATGGAGCAACTGAGCACAGCATTGCACTGTCATATACTAAGCTCTCAGTACAGTCACCTATTACTAGACACCATGAAAAGACCACTCACAGAGAACATGAGCCAGTCAATGCCAAGTGGTTCGAAATCCAAAAATGACAAGTCAGGAGCTGCCAAAAGCAAGCTGGTCCTAGAAGGGAAGGAATCTGAGCAAGGCCAGAAGGGATGGATGGGTAGGATTTTGATGATGAAAATAAAGTATTAACTGTTACAAGTTTTAGTGTGTGCCTTTTTTCTTCTTTCAGTTTACAGTCTCAGGAGCAGCTACAGCAAGATATAGAACAGTGCCAACCTTCCTCACACGTGTGTGTGCGTGCTCAGTTGCTTCAGTTGTGTCCGACTCTTTGCAACCCCATGGATCGTAGCCCACCAGGCTCCTCTGTCCGTGGGATTCTCCAGGTAAGAATACTAGAGTGAGTTGCCATGCCCTCATCCAGGGGATCTTCCCCACCCAGGATTGAACCCGGGTCTCCTGCAACTCCTGTACTGCAGGTGGATTCTTTACCACTGAGCCATTGGAGAAGCCCCCACACCCCACACATAGAAACTGCTATAAAGCAGAACTGGCTCCCACATCTCTGGCTTCAAGTCACTTTATCTGGAAGCAGAGAACTGGAGCACTGGTTTCTATAGGGCTCTATCCCACCCAGTTCTTAATGATATTCAAGTTGAACTGTTTCTTTTTTCATCACTCAGTGTTGCAATTCTCACAGCTTATTTCACAATAAGGATTTGTTGCTCTTTAACCTGTGCCTTTCAACTGCTTCACCACACTTTTCCGTGTCCTCTTTAAGAAATGATTGACAGTAATTGGGGAAAATTGTGGAAGGGACTCAAGAAGTTTCGTTTTGTTTTTAATGATTTGGAAGAAAAAAGATATTAACAGGTTTTCTAATTTGTCAACTCAGATTCAGAGAGCAAACACATCTCAGACCCAGCATTAGAGGAAAATTACTGATTGCTCCCTGATGCTCTTCAACAGTTGAGAGAGTGGCAAGCCTAAGCAATCTCAGGGCCCTCTCTGTTTGTCCACAGAGAAAAGAAGGAAGAAAGGAAGAGAGAGAGGGGACCAAGGGATGGAAGGAAGGAAATTTGCAATCTGAGTACAGCTTGAGTATTTCATTTGATCTTGAGGAAGTGCCAACAAATTGTCCAACATACTAACACCAGCTAGGAGAAGGCAATGGCACTCCACTCCAGTCCTCTTGCCTGGAAAATCCCATGGACGGAGGAGCCTGGTAGGCTGCAGTCTATGGGGTTGTGAAGAGTTGGACACAACTGAGCGACTTCATTTTCACGTTCCACTTTCATGCATTGGAGAAGGAAATGGCAACCCACTCCAGTGTTCTTGCCTGGAGAATCCCAGCGATGGGGGAGCCTGGTGGGTTGCCATCTATGGGGTCGCACAGAGTCGGACATGACTGAAGCAACTTAGCAGCAGCAGCAGCAGTGCTGGGCTTCCCAAATATTGTTCTGCAAAGCATTGGTTAACTCTGGGAGAAGCTATAATTAATCGAGGGGAGGGATACAGCCCCCTTCATTTCAGAGATTTACAATGCACACTTGCTTATTTAAGGTTTTGATAAATTCCATAATAAAGAAAGCTGCTTAACTTTACTTAATCAAGAGTTTGCCAAATTTATTCAGCCAGGAGACATGTTTTTATGCCACACCTATTAACCACTGGTTAGAACTCAAGTACTGGAATACAATATGAAAATTCTGAGAGTAGTAGTTCTTTCCTGATGCTTGTCTTCTTTTGCTTACACTCTGGCACAGATTTATGAGAAAACAAACCAGCATTTAAAAAATTACTGCATAAACAAAATTTAATCCCTTAGAATTCTGCCATCCTGACAAACCAGCTATTTAAAATTTTGCAGTCTTTGTAGAAAACAAACCTACAGCTACCAAAGGGGAAATGTAGGGAGGATAAATTCAGAGTATGGGATTAATAGATGCACACTACCATATGCAAAATAGATAAACAACAAGGATTTACTGTATAGCACAGGGAACTATATTCAACATCATATAATAAATACCGGAAAAGAATAGAAAAACAGGCAATATGAATATATATATCAATAATTAATTTAAATGTAAATGGATTAAATGCTCGAACCAAAAGACACAGACTAGCTGAATGGATACAAAAACAAGACCCATATATATGCTGTCAACAAGAAACCCACTTCAGACCTCAAGACACATATAGACTGAAAGTGAGAGGATGAAAAATATATTCCATGCAAATGGAAAGCAAGAGAAAGTTGGAGTAGCAATCCTCATAGCAGACAAAATAGACCTTAAAATAAAGAAGATTACAAGAGATAAAAAAGGATACAACGTAGTGTTCAAGGGATCAATCTAACGGGAAAACCTAACAATTGTAAATATCTATGCACTCAACATAGGAGCACCTCAGTACATAAGACAAACACTAACAGACATAGCCCCAGTTGACAGGAACACAATAATAGTAGGAAACTTTAACACCCCACTCACACCAATGGACAGATCATCAAAACAGAAAATGAATAAGGAAACACAAGTCTTAAATGATACATTAGATGAGATGGATCCCATTGATATCTTCAGGATATTTCATCCAGATACAGAAGAATACACCTTCATCTCAAGTGCACATGGAACATTCTCCAGGATAGACCACATCTTGGGTCACAAATCAAACTTCAGTAAATTTAAGAAAATTGAAACTGCATCAACCATCTTCTCCAATCACAATGCTATGTGACTAGATATCAATTACAAGAAAAAAACTGTAAGAAACACAAACACATGGAGATTAAATAACACATTTCTAAATAACCAACGTTACTGAAAAAATCAAAAGGAAAATCAAAAAATTTCTAGAAACAAATGACAATTAAAACATGACAACTCAAAACCTATGGGATGCAGCAAAAGCAGTTCTAGAGGGAAGCTTATAGCAACACAGTCCTACCTCAAGAAACAAGAAAAACATCAAATAGACAACCTAACTTTACACCTAAAACAACTGGAAAAAGAAGAACAAAAGAACCCCAAAATTATAGAAGGAAAGAAATCATTAAAACCCAAGCAGAAATAAATGAAAAAGAAATGAAAGAAACAATAGTAAAGATTAATAAAACTAAAAGCTGATTTTTGAGAAGATAAACAAAATTGACAAACCTTAGCTAGACTCATCAAGAAACAGAGAGAGATAATCAAATCAACAAAATTAGAAATGAAAAAGGAGAGGTTACAACAGACAATGTAGAAATACAAAACATTATAAGAGACTATTATGAACAACTATCAGATCAGATCAGATCAGATCAGTTGCTCAGTCGTGTCCAACTCTTTGCGACTCAATGAATTGCAGCACGCCAAGCCTCCCTGTCCATCACCAACTCCTGGAGTTCACTCAGACTCATGTCCATGGAGTCAGTGATGCCATCCAGCCATCTCATCCTCTGTCGTCCCCTTCCCCTCTTGCCCCCAATCCCTCCCAGCATCAGAGTCTTTTCTAATAAGTCAATTCTTCGCATGAGGTGGCCAAAGTACTGGAGTTTCAGCTTTAGCATCATTCCTTCCAAAGAAATCCCAGGGCTGATCTCCTTTAGAATGGACTGGTTGGATGTCCTTGCAGTTCAAGGGACTCTCAAGAGTCTTCTCCAACACCACAGTTCAAAAGCATCAATTCTTCAGCACTCAGCCTTCTTCACAGTCCAACTCTCACATCCATACATGACCACAGGAAAAATCATAAACTTGACTAGATGAACCTTTGCTAGCAAAGTAATGTCTCTGCTTTTTAATATGCTATCTAGGTTGGTCAGAACTTTCCTTCCAAGGAGTGTCTTTTAATTTCATGGCTGCAGTCACCATCTGCAGTGATTTTGGAGCCCCCAAAAATAAAGTCTGACACTGTTTCCACTGTTTCCCCATCTATTTCCCATGAAGTGATGGGACCGGATGCCATGATCTTCGTTTTCTGAAACACTTTAAGTCAACTTTTTCACTCTCCACTTTCACTTTCATCAAGAGGCTTTTGAGTTCCTCTTCACTTTCTGCCATAAGGGTGGTGTCATCTGCATATCTGAGGTTATTGATATTTTTCCTGGCAATCTTGATTCCAGCTTGTGCTTCTTTCAGCCCAGCATTTCTCATGATGTACTCTGCATATAAGTTAAATAAGCAGGGTGACAATATACAGCCTTGACATACTCCTTTTCCTATTTGGAACCAGTCTGTTGTTCCATGTCCAGTTCTAACTGTTGCTTCCTGACCTGCATACAAATTTCTCAAGAGGCAGGTCAGGTGGTCTGGTATTCCCATCTCTTTCAGAATTTTCCACAGTTGATTGTGATCCACACATTCAAAGGCTTTGGCATAGTCAATAAAGCAGAAATAGATGTTCTTCTGGAACTCTCTTGCTTTTTCCATGATCCAGAGGATGTTGGCAATTTGATCTCTGGTTCCTCTGCCTTTTCTAAAACGAGCTTGAACATCAGGAAGTTCACGGTTCACATATTGCTGAAGCCTGGCTTGGAGAATTTTGAGCATGACTTTACTAGCGTGTGAGGTGAGTGCAATTGTGTGGTAGTTTGAGCATTCTTTGGCATTGCCTTTCTTAGGGATTGGAATGAAAACTGACCTTTTCCAGTCCTGTGACCACTGCTGAGTTTTCCAAATTTGCTGGCATATTGAATGCAGCACCTTCACAGCATCATCTTTCAGGATTTGGAATAGCTCAACTGGAATTCTATCACCTCCACTAGCTTTGTTCGTAGTGATGCTTTCTAAGGCCCACTTGACTTCACATTCCAGGATGTCTGGCTCTAGGTCAGTGATCACAGCATCGTGATCATCTGGGTCGTGAAGATCTTTTTTGTATAGTTCTTCTGTGTATTCTTGCCATCTCTTCTTAATATCTTCTGCTTCTGTTAGGTCCATACCATTTCTGTCCTTTATCGAGCCCATCTTTGCATGAAATGTTCCTTTGGTATCTCTGATTTTCTTGAAGAGATCTCTAGTCTTTCCCATTCTGTTGTTTTCCTCTATTTCTTTGCATTGATCGCTGAAGAAGGCTTCCTTATCTCTCTTTGCTATTCTTTGGAACTCTGCATTCAGATGTTTATATCTTTCCATTTCTCCTTTGCTTTTTGCTTCTCAGGGGCAGCAGCTGGGAGGAGCAATCCCATGCCCAAGGCCAGGGGCGGTGGCCGGGAGGACCAACCCCACGCCGTTGCTGTGCGGGCACAGGAGGGCCTAGAGGAGCTATCCCACGTTGAAGGTCAGGAAGGGCAGCAGTGAGGAGATACCCCTCATCCAAGGTAAGGAGGATTGGCTGCGCTTTGCTGGAGCAGCCGTGAAGAGATACCCCACGCCCAAGGTAAGAGAAACCCAAGTAAGACGGTAGCTGTTGCAAGAGCGCATCAGAGGGCAGACACACTGAAACCATACTCACAGAAAACTAGTCAATCTAATCACACTAGGACCACAGCCTTGTCTAACTCAATGAAACTAAGCCATGCCCATGGGGCAACCCAAGATGGGCGGGTCATGGTGGAGAGATCTGACAGAATGTGGTCCACTGGAGAAGGGAATGGCAAACCACTCCAGTATTCTTGCCTGGAGAACCCCATGAAAAGGCAAAATGATAGGATACTGAAAGAGAAACTCCCCAGGTCAGTAGGTGCCCAATATGCTACTGGAGATCAGTGGAGAAATAACTCCAGAAAGAATGAAGGGATGGAGCCAAAGCAAAAACAATACCCAGCTGTGGATGTGACTGGTAATAGAAGCAAGGTCCAATGCTGTAAAGAGCAATATTGCATAGGAACTTGGAATGTCAGGTCCATGAATCAAGGTAAATTGGAAGTGGTCAAACAAGAGATGGCAAGAGTTGAATGTCTACATTCTAGGAATCAGCGAACTGAAATGGACTGGAATGGGTGAATTTAACTCAGATGACCATTATATCTACTACTGCGGGCAGGAATCCCTCAGAAGAAATGGAGTAGCCATCATGGTCAACAAAAGAGTCCAAAATGCAGTGCTTGGATGCAATCTCGAAAACGATAGAATGATCTCTGTTCGTTTCCAAGGCAAACCATTCAATATCACAGTAATCCAAGTCTATGCCCCAACCAGTAACGCTGAAGAAGCTGAAGTTGAATGGTTCTATGAAGACCTAAAGACCTTTTAGAACTAATACCCAAAAAAGATGTCCTTTTCATTATAGGGGACTGGAATGCAAAAATAGGAAGTCAAGAAACACCTGGAGTAACAGGCAAATTTGGCCTTGGAATACAGAATGAAGCAGGGCAAAGACTAATAGAGTTTTGCCAAGAAAATTCACTGGTCATAACAAACACCCTCTTCCAACAACACAAGAGAAGACTCTATACATGGACATCACCAGATGGTCAACACTGAAATCAGATTGATTATATTCTTTGCAGCCAAAGATGGAGAAGCTCTATACAGTCAGCAAAATCAAGACCAGGAGCTGACTGTGGCTCAGACCATGAACTCCTTATTGCCAAATTCAGACTGAAATTGAAGAAAGTAGGGAAAACCACTAGACCATTCAGGTATGACCTAAATCAAATCCCTTATGATTATACAGTGGAAGTGAGTAATAGATTTAAGGGCCTAGATCTGATAGAGTGCCTGATGAGCTATGGAATGAGGTTCGTGACATTGTACAGAAGACAGGGACCAAGACCATCCCCATGGAAAAGAAATGAACAACTATATGGCAATAAAATAGATAACCTGGGAGAAATGGACAGATTCTTAGAAAAGTTCAATCTTCCAAGACTGAACCAGGAAGAAATAGAAATTATGAGCAACCCAATTCCAAGCACTGAAATTGAAGCTGTCGTCAAAAATCTCCCCAAAACAAAAGCACAGGACCAGTTGGCTTCACAGGAGAATTCTATCAAACATTTAGAGAAGAGCTAAGGTCTACCTTCTAAAGCTTTTCAAAAAATTGCAGAGGAAGGAACACTTCCAAACTCATTCTTCGAGGCCACCACTACCCTGATACCAAAACCAGACAAAGACAACACAAAAAAAGAAAACTACAGGCCAGTATCACTGATGAACATAGATGCAAAAGTCCTCAACAAAATTTTAGCAAACAGAATTCAGCATCACATCAAAAAGCTCATACAGCATGATCAAATTGGGTTTATTCCAGGGATGCAAGAATTCCTCAATATATGCAAATCAATGTGATATACCATATTAACAAATTGAAAGATAAAAACTATATGATCATTTCAATAGATGCAAAAAAAGCCTTTGACAACATTCAGTACCCATTTATGATTAAAACGCTTCAAAAAATGGACGTCGAAGGAACCTACCTCAACATAGTAAAGGCCATATATGATAAGCCTACAGCAAAGATTATTCTCAATGGTGAAAAACTGAAAGCTTTCCCCCTAAGATCAGGAACAAGACAAAGGTGTCCACTTTGGCCACTATTATTCAACATAGTTCTGGAAGTCCTAGCTATAGCAATCAGAGAAGAAAAAGAAATAAAAGGAATCCAGATTGGAAAAGAAGAAGTAAAGCTCTCACTGTTTGCAGATGACATGATACTGTACATAGAAAACCTTAAAGACAATATCAGAAAACTAATAGAGCTAATCAGTGAATTTAGCAAAGTTACAGGATACAAAATCAATAATACACAGAAATCACTTGCATTTCTATATACTAACAATCAAAAATCAGAAAGAGAATTTAAGGAATCAATCCCATTCACAATTTCAACAAAAAGAATTAAATAAATATCTAGGAATAAATTTACCTAAGGAGACGAAAGAACTGTACACAGAAAACTATAAGACACCAATGAAAGAAATCAAAGATGACATAAATGCATTCAAGTCAGTTCTAATGAGGTGGATGAACCTAGAACCTATTATACAGTCAGAAAGAAAAAGATAATTACCATATTCTAACACACATATATGGAATCTAGAAAAATGGTACTAAAGAGTTTATTTACAGGACAACAATGGAGAAACAGACATAGAGAATAGACTTATGGACATGGGGGAGGGGAGGAGAGGGTGAGATGTATGGAAAGAGTAACATGGAAACTTACATTACCATATGTAAAATAGATAGCCAATGGGAATTGGCTGTATGGCTCAGGAAACTCAAACAGGGGTTCTGTATCAAGAGAGGGGTGGGATGGGGAGGGAGATGGGAGGGAGTTCCAAAAGGGAAGAGATATATGTATACCTATGGCTGATTCATGTTAAGGTTTGACAGAAAACAGCAAAATTCTGTAAAGCAATTATTCTTCAATAAAAAATAAATTAATTAATTAATTAAAAGAAAAAAGAATAGAAAACATGTATACATATATGCAAATATAGCTGAATCACTTTGCTGGACACCTAAAACTAACACCATATAGTAAATAAACAATACCTAGATTAAAAGTGAAATAAATAAAATATTTCAGCCTTCTCCTCTACAATATCACTCTCAGTATTATCTCCTTTCTACCTAAGAACTAAAAAGTACAGCCTTCCCATTAGACATTCCAGAAAAACAATGTCATTTTTTAATGCATCTTCATTTGAATATGTCTTCTTCATGTTTTCTTTTTAATTCTCATCCTTTTTCTATGAAAAAGAGAAAGGTTTTAGCTGAGAAAGACAAAGAGAAGGAGCACCCCAGGCTTTGAAATTTGGGGACAACACTGTTGAGATGTGAGCAAAGTATAAAAAACAAAAATCTATGGAGGAAAACAACTGGTTTTCCATAACACCTCACCATGTCAGCTGCAATCTTATCCACTCTTACCTCTCATCCCAGTTCATTTGTCTTTGTTGAAAGCCTTCAGCTCTGGCCCCAAATCTCACAAACTGTATTTGCTTTGATAGACTTGGAGGGATAAAAAAACCTCATACGTGTGACATCTCCATATGTGATAACACAGTGAGGTTATTGGACCTGTTCCCAGGATGTGCTTATTCTTGTCTGTGTGATAAATTAGATGTAATTTTCTTTCTTAAACAGCTAAGAGCAATTAAGAGGTCTCTGATGATGATCTTAGGTTAGGTACAGCTCAGAGATAGAATAAATCCTGTGAGTAAGTCCTATCAACCTCTAAAGTTCACACGAGACAAAAGCAGAAGAGAGGATGCTTCTCCAGGGCTTCCCCTGTGTCAGATTTTCCCAGGGACTTTGGAAATACACTCTATTGAGGGCACTGCGTGGGTGGACTCTCTTCTGCTTTGCTATCACCAGGGCTCCTCCTAACACCTTCCAGAGTTTAGATAAAAGCCACTGAAATATTCCAGGAGTTTAACTTATGACATGACTGAAGCAACACTTGAGCTAAAAAAAGAGTTCCAGGACTTTAGGCTCAGGGTGAAAGGAAGATAACAGATGAGTTTATGGCTCACTGAGACCTCCATCCTCCTCCTGGACAGCTACCCCAGATTGTTCAATAGTCCCACCTGCACAAGGTCAAATATATCATCTTCCTATTCTGGTCCTTCACAACTGTTTCTCTCATTCCTTGAACTTACTAGACCAGAATCCTAGAAATCATCCCCCAGATTCACTCTCCCTTAGCCTCAGTGAAACTGACACTATTTGATCTTTTTTTCCCCCCCACAAAACAGCAATCTCAGATGGGTCAACCTAATGTACAATTAATGCTTACTGAAGCTGTGCCCTGCTCTTCATCCCGTCAGCAACTTTCTCATCAAAGGGCTTCATCTCTCACAAGGATTCCTACAACTCCCTCCCAAAGGACTTTCTGCCCCCATCTTCTACGCAATCTTCTGCACAACTTTCTCTTTACAGAAACGTAATTAAAACGCTTCCTTCCTTAAAAACCTATCACAGCCTTGATACCAGGGCATGTTCTCCTCAAACAGAACCCACAAAGGCCTCATGACCTGGCCTGCTTCCTTCTGCTTCAGGGCCCAGCACCTGGAGGGACCTGGCATTCTACTGAACTCTCTGTTGATGCCTGAATAGAAAACATTCTTTGACTTGTTTTCTGGAATACTCTCCTCTCCAAATCTCCAAAGCCCTCTCATTCTTACTCATGTTTCCAAATCATCTGTTATGACTAGTTCCAGAAGGCCTTCACCACCCACTACACATATGCACACGTGCACATACACACATACACACACACACATATGAATGCACATACATACACACACACATTCCAGCCTGGGATAGGGTGCTGTCCCTCAGCTCATATAGTCACAATAATGTCATATTCAACAAACATCTCCTTCCTTCACTACACAGTGTGTTTCTGGAATGCAAGCACTATATTTTATTCATCTGGGCCTCCTCAGAGCCTAGCACAGTGCCTGGTAGGGAGCATGTGGGTAATAAATGCCTGATGAAGCCATACATGAACAAATCCATTATGATTTTACAGAGACAATTGGGAGGTATTTGGAAAGGGCATATATTGATTAAAAAATAAACCTTGGGGTCAGTGCACTTCTCTAAAAGGTCAACAACTAAAATTACTGGTCATATTTTTCTGTGATAAATATTGATAAGCTACTCTCAACTCAGGGCTTCTCAGGTGGCGCTAGTGGTAAAGAACCCACCTGCCAATGCAGGCAGACATAAGAAACATGGGTTTGATCCTCAGTTGGGAAGATCCCTTGGAGGAGGAAACAGCAACCCACTCCAGTGTTCTTGTCTGTAGAATCCCATAGACAGAGCTACGATCCATAGGCTTGCAAAGGGTTGGATAAGATTTAAGTGACTTAGCACGCACGAGTGCATTCTCACTCAACAAAAGATTTCCAAGTACCAAACAACGGGTTACCTTATTTAAAACTTTCACCTAATCTCAGGACAGACAAGGTGTGTTCCTTTCAGCTTATATTAATGGAACCTGATATTCCAGGGCTGGGGACTTTAAGAGTCATTTGGCCTACTAACAGAAGCAGAAGATATTAAGAAAAGGTGGCAAGAATACACAGAAGAACTGTACAAAAAAGATCTTCACGACCCAGATAATCACAATGGTGTGATCACTCACCTGGAGCCAGACATCCTGGAATGTGAAGTCGAGTGGGCCTTAGGAAGCATCACTACGAACAAAGCTAGTGGAGGTGATGGAATTCCAGTTGAGCTATTTCAAATCCTGAAAGATGATGCTTTGAAAGTGCTGCACTCAATATGCCAGCAAATTTGGAAAACTCAGCAGTGGTCACAGGATTGGAAAAGGTCAGTTTTCATTCCAATCCCAAAGAAAGGCAATGCCAAAGAATGCTCAAACTACCACATAATTGCACTCATCTCACATGCTAGTAAAGTAATGCTCAAAATTCTCCAAGTCAAGCTTCAGCAATACATGAACTGTGAACTTCCAGATGTTCAAGCTGGTTTTAGAAAAGGCAGAGGAACCAGAGATCAAACTGCCAACATCCGCTGGATCATGGAAAAAGCAAGAGAGTTCCAGAAAAACATCTATTTCTGCTTTATTGACTATGCCAAAGACTTTGGCTGTGTGGATCACTACAAACTGTGGAAAATTCTGAAAGAGATGGGAATACCAGACCACCTGACCTGCCTCTTGAGAAACCCGTATGCAGGTCAGGAAGCAACAGTTAGAACTGGACATGGAACAACAGACTGGTTCCAAATAGGAAAGGAGTACGTCAAGGTTGTATATTGTCACCTTGCTTATTTAACTTATATGCAGAGTACATCATGAGAAACGCTGGGCTGGAAGAAGCACAAGCTGGAATCAAGATTGCCGGGAGAAATATCAATAATTTCAGATATGCAGATGACACCACCTTTACGGCAGAAAGTGAAGAGGAACTAAAAAGCCTCTTGATGAAAGTGAAAGAGGAGAGTGAAAAAGTTGGCTTAAAGCTCAACATTCAGAAAACGAAGATCATGGCATCTGGTTCCATCACTTCATGGCAAATAGATGCGGAAACAGTGGAAACAGTGTCAGACTTTATTTTTCTGGGCTCCAAAATCACTGCAGATAGTGATTGCAGCCATGAAATTAAAAGACGCTTACTCCTTGGAAGGAAAGTTATGACCAACCTAGACAGCATATTAAAAAGCAGAGACATTACTTTGCCAACAAAGGTTCATCTAGTCAAGGCTATGGTTTTTCCTGTATTCATGTATGGATGTGAGAGTTGGACTGTGAAGAAAGCTGAGTGCTGAAGAATTGATGCTTTTGAAGTGTAGTGTTGGAGAAGACTCTTGAGAGTCCCTTCAACTGCAAGGAGATCCAACCAGTCCATTATGAAGGAGATCAGTCCTGGGTATTCATTGGAAGGACTGATGCTAAAGCTGAAACTCCAATACTTTGGCCACCTCATGTGAAGAGTTGACTCATTGGAAAAGACTCTGATGCTGGGAGGGATTGGGGGCAGGAGGAGAAGGGGATGACAGAGGATGAGATGGCTGGATGGCATCACCGACTCGATGGACATGAGTTTGAGTAAACTCCGGGAGTTGGTGATGGACAGAAAGGCCTGGCGTGCTGTGATTCATGGGGTCACAAAGAGTCAGACATGACTGAGCAACTGAAATGAACTGAATGCTTCTTTATTCCACTGATCCCATATAAGCCTTAAAAAGTTAATGCAATTCCTAATCACCTAATTTACCATCAAAGAGGCCTCTGGACATTGGATAGAACTGAGCTGATTAAAAATTAAAAATTACCGATCTGCTTATATAAACATTTATTTATAAAATGGCCCTAGCATAACGTGTTTAGGTTCCACACTCAGAATAGTTTGAAAATAGAAAAGCCATTATGAAGGTTCAACCTTCTAACATCTCTATCATCTTTACAGCTTCCAATCCATCTTCCATGCAGCTTGCAGCCTTCCTGCCTGTAACATAGTCTTAGCTCTCACAGTTCCCTCTAAAACTCTCATAGTCCTATCATTGCCCACAAGAGTCAGTCCAGATTTTTCAGCCTAGAACTCTGCATTCTGTAGACCCTGGCTCCAACTTACATTTTCCAATCATTTCACCTAATTCGGCTTAATTCAAACCAGGTCCTTCAGCCAGGTTGGACCACTCTCACTGGCCACGAATGGCCCACATGTGCTACTGCTGTCCCTGTTTCCCAGTAGAAATACACCTGGAATGCCCACCCCATTTCCCTCTGTCTAACAGAATCCTAGCTATTCTTCAGGAAGAATTTTAGGCCCCACCTGTCCGTATCTTTTATTCCTCCCTCCTCCATACATACCATACTGCCTAAAGAGGCTATGATCCATAAATTGCTTTGTACTATCTGTTAACTGTACTTGTGTCATCTCCTTAAGTAGCCTGGAAGATCTCTAAGTCCCCTCAAACTCAGCACCCTGGGCTCAGGTGATCCTCAATAAATATCTACCAATGTGCTTTAACCGTGTCAGGACCTCTTAGGAGTTGCTCCTTTGTATCCTAACATAGGAATCAGTGCTAGGCTCCTCTGTCCTTGGAATTCTCAGGCAGGAGGAATACTGGGGTGGGTTGCCATGCCTGTCTCCAGGGGATCTTTCCAACCCAGGGACTAAACCTGAGTCTCTGGCATTGCAGGCAGATTCTTTACTGTCTGAACCATCAGGGAAGCCCCTCTAGTTGTGGGCTATCACATCCATCTGAAGCCTGGACTCTCTGAGTTTCTACTTTCCATTGTTCCTAAAATGTTTGTAGTCGCTATAATCAGGTTTTGCTCTGAATCCTAGCAGGTCTTGGCTGCTTTCAAGAGTTCTGTCTTCCTAGGGTATAGATCTTGGACTCTCATGTCAAGTCATTTTTTCACTCTTTTATTATTTTTTTTTTGGTGGTACTACACAGCTTGTGGTTTCTTAGTTCCCCATCAAGGATCAAAGGCAGGCCCCCAGCAGTGAAAGTGTGGAGTCCTAACCATTGGACCACAAGGGAATTCCTTCTAATGTCTAGTCTTAAGCTCAGTGTTAGTCACTCAGTTCTGTATGACTCTTTGTGACCCCATGGACTGTAGCTGCCAGGTTTCTCTGTCTGTGGGATTTCCCAGGCAAGAATACTGGAGTGGGTTGCCATTTCCTTCTCCAGGGGATCTTTCTGACCCAGGGATTTAACCTGGGTCTCCTACAGTGCAGGCATATTCTTTACTGTCTGAGCCCAGGTCATGCTCAAAAAGAAATAAATCACCCGGGACTGGGGCACCCCGGCCACACATGAAGCACTAATACCATTTACTCACTGTGTTGAACGGGCCACCTCGATACTCTGATGGAGACAACTGGCCACACTCCCTCCCTGCCTGGGAACAAGCCCTACAGCCAGGTCAGCCCCTCCAGGGTGTGTCTAACCAGAATTTTCAGCCTCCCCTTTTGCCCAGTGGATCCCAGGATGCTTCCCACTCAAGCCCTTCAGAGCGTGACAACAGCAGCTATAGGCAAATCTCTTCAACTTTCTCATGCAACTTGGAGAATTGGGTCAAGAAATATAAAATAACCCACTAGTCTGTAAATCCCCCTTTCCAGACTTAAACTCTTTGAGGGTACAATCGTCGTCTTATTAATCTTTTTTTTTTAATATATTCTGAGCATATGACCACTGTTAGACACTCAAAGATATTTATTGTAGGAATGGATGGATGAACACAAACACTGCATGGCTACTGCATCATTATCCAAATTCCAGGTTTCTTTCCAGTAAGCTGCTTTTTAAACAAAATCTGTGGCCACACCCATGCAGCATGTGGGATCTTAGTTCCCTGATCAGGGATTGAACCTGTGCCCACTGTATTGAGTGCACAGACACTTAACCACTGGACCACCAGGGAAGTCCCAGTAAAGCCGTTGCTCTTATTATTGCTGCTTATTTTTCTTTTTTGGTTTCCTAATTTACTTCCTTTTAAGATCTGAGTACTAAACTGAGGAGGAAAAAAAAAATCCCATTTCCTGAAGCAACTGATTTGCTTCTAGGTTGATCTCCCTACACTTTTGTGCCTGGTTGTTGTCGTTGTGTGAGCTCAGGGCTGATGACAAAAGTTCTTCACAGCAGGAGATAACAGATAGCAGCAGACAAGAGGGCAACAGTTTTCAGACTGCGTGACTATCTTGAACCTACTTCTTGCGGTCTGAAGCTAAAGTGCGCTGCATGCATGTAAGCAATCATTATCATGACTTCAGTTTTCATTAATATGAAGTTCTAAGATTTTTTCAGGAACTGCAAGAGTATCATTAGAAGATTCCACTTGAATCCACAGATATTTACTAAATGTCAGATAGAAAGCAGTGAAGTGAATTTTTGGACATGAGACAAACATCTCCCAAGAGAGAGCTCTTAATCTGATGACAAAGGACAAATATAAGAGCCTTCTGGGGCCTGGCATGAAGAGCCCCAGGCTTAGGCTAGGGATTTCTGAGCCTGTGACAGGGACTCACTTACCAGCACAGTAGCCCACGAGGTTGAGGAACTGCTCCTCTTTACAGCGGGCCCTGCAGCTCCCAGCAGTCAGAGGAACGTGAGGGTGGCAGGAGATGCAGTCAGACTCCAACGGGCCGTGGCATTGCCTGCAGGTGGGGTGGCACTCTGGAAGGAAAAGCAAGAATCGGGGTTGGAGTTAGCAGCTCAGCATGTACACACACGAAGTATTTGGTGTACTCCACCAATTACACTAAGAACAGACTTCAAATGCTAATCATCTTTTGAAAAAGACTCCTGAGCAAGGCTGGCACGCCCTTTGGCATTAACCAAAAGACAGCATTTCTAGGGTCAGCAAAAACATTGCCCACGAACAGAACATGGGATCTGGAAACATTAAAATGAGAGAAATTGGGACTTGCCTGATGGTCCAATAGCTAATCTCCCAATGTAGGGGGCCCAGGTTTAATCCCCAGTTAGGGAACTAGATCCCGTATACCACAACTAAGAGTTCATATGTTGTAACTAAAAAGATCCCACACGCCGAGAGGAAGGCTGAAGATCGTGCATGCCTCAACTAAGACCCAGTGAAGCTAAATAAGTAAATAAATATTTTAAAATTTTTTAGAAAATAAAATGAGAGGAATTTGTTGCTCAGTATGACCATTCCCATCTATATAAATCAGGAAGTTCAGATCAAAGTAAAAAACCAGAAAAACAAGTGGTAAGACTCTCCCTCTCTAAAATTCAAAGAGCTAGATGGAGAAGAGGGAGACAGTTTGCTTCTCAGAAATCCCCAGCAGGCACAGGTAGAACTACCCACAGCAGGGGAAGTGAAAACTTCTCACAGAGTCAGATGCCAACCCTGCTCTCCCTCCAGGCCACAACTTGAATGCCTGTTTTAGCAGCAACACTTAATTAAAATACAAAGAGCCGAAAAAGGCCTCTTTCTGGAGGTTATCCTGAACCACGTTTAAAGTTCAATTCCTTAGACAAAACTGTCAAAGCTATGTTTTCCCCAGAAAAACCACCAAATTACTGAGAGGTACTACACTGAAAAAGAGCAGGGAGTCCCAGTAGGTGCAGGCAATAAAGATAAGGATGGCAAAGAATAAAAGAAAGTTGCAGCTGCAACTGCTCTTGTGCTGCCAAGATGGGCAGCGGGAGCAAGTGTGCGTGGAAGGAGACTGAAGGGTTTGTCTGCCAAGGATGAGGAAATCTAAGCCTGTCTGATTCCAAGAGGAGGGGAGGTAAAGCACCAGAGCCGGGTAGTGCTTGCTGGAACTAATGACAAAGAATTCCCTTCTGGTGCAGAGCTGGTGGGAAGGAAAGGCACAGATTTCCAGTAAAGTCAACTTTGTCTGGCAGAAGGCCAAAAGAAGATAAGATGTTATAGAAAAAAAAAAAAAGCAAGCAAACAAACTGCTGATTAGAAGGCTAGCATTAACCATCACCAGTTCTACATTCCTTGAGGCTCTTAAATCTGTAAATATCCATTGGAAAGATACTGGCACTCTCAGGTTGATCTCTATTGCCCAGTGGCCCCTCCCTGCCAGGATATTTCCAGTGACCTTGGAGCCCTGCTGCTTGTGGTACTGTTACTGAGTCCAAGTCCCCTCTGCTCACCCCACGACAGACCGATAAATCAGTAGACGAGGTGTTGAGGCAAGGAATAACAACCTTATTTGGAAAGCCGGCAGATCAAGAAGATGGCAGACTAGTGTCTCAAAATAACCATCTTATCAGGGTTTGGATGCCAGGTTATTTTACAGAGGAGGAAGAGGTGAGGAAGTAAAGTACAAAGGCCATTAATCTTGCAAATACCCCCTGGAATGGTCAGCTTCGGGAGGGGCTGTGTTAATTAGAATGTCTCTCTGGACAACAGCACTTTGGTTTCACATTCAGGCAGAGGGGCCGGGTTCCCCGAGGTAGGGCATTATGTACAGACAATATCCTTTCAGTTTAGGGAAGCAACAGAAAGTAGAAGAAACAGATTCAACCTGTAGCCAGATTTTTTTATTCTTCCCTATAAAAGTACCTTTCATCTGCTGGTCTCAGGCAGGCAGGGGCATGGGCAGAGAAGAGTTACAGATACTCAGACTTTCTTCCCCCAAACAATTTTCCACAGACGAAACCAACTGGGCAAGGGTGAGGGCACAGTAGGAAAGACCACAATTTTCAAGGACAACCCCAGGGACAGGGAAACCAAGAATTCTCCCCACTGAGCTTAATTGAGTGTTTCAAGTGAAACAACCCATCAGGGACCTACAGAGATTAAAAAGCTACTTGTGGAAGAAAATTCCAGGAAAATAATATTGATCTTCAATCATCTAAGTTTGTATTCACATTAAATTTCCTCTTTGGAGTTGAGGCTTGATGAATCTGACAAGTTTTAATTTATTTCAAAAATATTTTACACATTTACTACGTGTTTTCCAATGCCAGAACCAAAAATCAAACAATTTTATAATGATGGGCTTTTTCCCTATCAGTCGGCCTCAGCAGTCTATTTTTAGAAATAAAACCATAATCATGATAGAATGTGTTTGTCTTTTCTTTTTTTCTCTAGCGACAAGAAAACACAGAGCTACAATAAGGTGCTTAAATTTTAGTATTTTGTCGATTCCAATAAAACCCTTCACTAATCTGAACTTGTAATTCTTAAAATCTCTGTCACTGAAATATACAGGTGCTCTTAAAAACATATTGGGCTGATGTGTCAAGGAAGGAAATAAATACCCTTTCCCTTTTTGCTCTATTAGGCTGCAGCCGGGGGAAGAGGGGCTGAGGACTGCAGAGGTGAGGCCAAGGCCTGCTCTTGCACAAATGCATGAGAGCCTGCAGCAGTTCATCTCCTTGATGGCCCCCATCACCCCTCACTATATGCAGAGGGTCAAGCTGATTCTCATTTTTCACGTCATCCATATTTCCTATTGGATGAACAGAATTTCACGTGTTTTCCTCACTCAGAAGGACTCACAGCCCAAGTCTAGTGCCTTGGTATGACACGGTTGCTAATTTCAGAGCCAGGATGTATGAAGACAACATATGGGTTACACACTCACCTGTACAACTGCCTTCCTGGTTGAAGTACCCATCTGGGCACTGGGAGAGGCACTCCCCATCCAACAGCATGTGGGAAGGCCAACAGGCTGTGCAGTTGTGTGGGCTCATCCCTGCACATGCAGAACAGGATGGGTGGCAAGCTGGAAGGGAGAAAAGGCAGAGGAGATAATCAGGAGAGCCGCCATCTGACAAGGACAGTAGCTCTGCCTTCCCCATTCACTTTCCTGTAATATTCCATTGGGTATAAGTTCTACACATTCACTTAACTTTCCCAAGGACAGAGCAGACATCTCACATACTTCTTTCAGGCTGTATCCTACAAAGCAGGCATCTGTGGAACCCAGATTAAAGTGTTAGTCATTCAGTCGTGTCCGACTCTGTGCTACCCCATGGACTGTAGCCTGCCAGGCTCCTCTGTCCATGGAATTCTCCAGGCAAGAATACTGGAGTGGGTTGCCATTCCCTTCTACAAGGGATCTTCCTGACTCAGGGATTGAACCTTGGTCTATATTGTAAGCAGATTCTTTACCAACTGAGCCATCAGGGAACCCAGATTAAGAAAGGGATAAGTGACACAAAAAACAGAAATAACCATTTGCAGAATCATTCATTTCTTTATTCCCATGTTCCCAGTCTCAGAGGATGTCAGATAAAGAACAGAAAGCCTTAAAAAAGGTCTCCTTCCAGGACACCTCCTGTACCATCACTGGGCTGCTGATTAGGCTGCTCAAATTAAAGAGGAAGGTGATGGAGGCCTTACTGATTGATTAAACAAAGGTTTCTATGGAGCCCACACTCTGACAGAGACTGGACACACACAGGTAAGAAGGACTGTCCAACATTTCGAACTGCTCAAAGTAGCTGCATCAACAGACACACAAGCAAATAACTGAAATAAAACAAATGGAAAATGGAGTATAACAGAGAGAATAAGAGCATCATATCACAATTCTCTGTGACCTTGACTAAGTTATGCAATTTCTCAAGGCTCCTACTTCCTCATGTATAAAAATGAGAATATAAACAATATATACCGCACAGAATGTTGTGGACACCATGTGGATTATTTACTATGCCTCACTCATTTCTTCCCACAGAAACCACAATATCAGCTTTTGCCCACCTTTTGCCCTCACTCCTTCTGCCTCCTGCCCCACCCTGGTGCTTCCCTCTGTGGCCCCTGCATGATGTGACATGCCCTTCCTCTTGGGAACTGTGAGTAAGGGTTCTTTTCCAAGACAATCATCTCCTGATATGCTGGCCTCATCATATCTGAATAATAATAAAGCCCACAATTTGAAACAGCCAGTCAATCACTCTCAATCACTCATTCATCTTTTGTTATTGAGCCACAAGTAGGTCGAGGTGTTGGGGAAACAGAGGTAAGTAAGACAATGAGTAGGAGGACCCAGGCATTTCAGGGACAAGATCCACTGACTGCAGGGACACGACCCTCAGTCTCCTCTTTGCCTCCTCTGCCCCCTCAATCAAACCTCCTGAAGACTCAAGAGATCAGCAGCTTGGAAGAAGCATATGGGATTTTCTACAACTGAGGTCTCCATTTCCACCAATCCCCAATAAAAATGTAAATTTCAATCCTTGATGTACAGATCAGGCTGCTGCAAGGTAGGATGTTCTTGTCCAGCAGAACTAGTTTGTAGGAGTATTAAACTCATGATATATGGCTGGTAGATGACTGCTGTCCTAAACCTTCTGGTGTTCCACCCTAGTATCTCATCCCTAACTGAGCACCTAAAGGTTTAACACCTGTACCTGAGTTAAGGCCATACGCATTTGGATTGGGCAGTACACCCAACTTTGCATGCATGCATGCTAAGTCACTTCAGTCCTATCAAACTCTGCAACCCAATGGACAGTAGCCCATCAGCTTCCTCTGTTCATGAGATTCTCCAGGCAAGAATACTGGAGTGGGTTGCCATGCCTTCTTCCAGGGGATCTTCCCAACCCAGGGATTGAACCATCATCTCTTGTATCTCCTGCATTGGCAGGTGGTTTTTTTTTTTTTTTTTTTTTACGACTGAGCCCCCTATGAAGCCCCACACCCTACCTTGTGTGTGCTGTGTATATTTGCTCAGTAATGTCTGACTCTTCGTGAGCCCAGACACTCTGTAGCCCACCAGACTCCTATGTCCATGGGGATTCTCCAGGAAAGAATACTGGAGTGGGTTACCATGCCCTCTTCCAGGGGATCTTCCCAACCCAGGGATCGAACCCAGGTCTCCTACATTGCAAGTGGATTCTTTACTGTCTGAGCCTCCAGGGAAGCCCATACCTTACTTATTGGTTGATAAATATTTTGATTATTATCCCTAGCTGCACTGCAGAGCTTTATATCTATTCAACAGTATTTATTGCTCTATGAAAAACAGAGCCAGAGCTCCAGGTTTTAAAATTATTTCCTTTTTTTTTTTTTAGATTGCCTTGTTAACTACTCTAATAGCACAAGTCACAGTAATTTTTCCCAAGTATTTTCAGAATTACTGACAAAATATTTCCTCTTTAAAAAACAAAAGAGAACAAGTAAGCAAATATGGCTATAAAAGAGAGGTACATATCAGCTCATTATTTAAGACATGTTTAGCACAAACATCCACTGAGTCGGCGATGCCATCCAGCCATCTCATCCTCTGTCGTCCCCTTCTCCTCCTGCCCCCAATCCCTCCCAGCATCAGAGTCTTTTCCAATGAGTCAACTTTTTGCATGAGGTGGCCAAAGTACTGGAGTTTCAGCTTTAGCATCATTCCTTCCAAAGAACACCCAGGACTAATCTCCTTTAGAATGGACTGGTTGGATCTCCGTGGTACAAGATGGTGATGGCAGAAGGGACCTGAGAAGCCCAGCTAAAGTCCCGCATATGCCGCTCATTGAAGGAAAGGACCTGGATAAGGCCCAGGAGGAAATACTGAAACACCAGGCTAGCATTAGTGAACTCAAGCGCAATTTTATGGAATCCACACCTGAACCACGCCCTAATGAATGGGAAAAACGACGTATCACACCTCTGTCCCTACAGACACAAGGGGTATGTGACTAGCTATTTGTTGGCTGTATGTCTCACTCCAGCTGTTCATAAAACGTAGGTTGTTAATCTGTTACGTTGATTCTTATGAGAAGTTAGAAAATATTCCCGTTTTCAAAATGTAACTGCTAACAATTTTTTAAATACTAAATATTTATTAACAGCGTGTAATACTTATTGACATAGTTCTTGGGTAAATTGTATGAGTTTCAAAACACTTTTCAACTACCTTCAAAATAATTTCACTATTTTACTCGAGTAAATTGGTAGTGATGAGTTGTTACATCAAGTGACTTAAAAACCGATGTATACTGTATTTAATAAGTTTTTAAATTATTGACGTCTGAAGTAAGAGTTTGTTTAATAATTAAAGAATTAGTAATTAAAGGGATGTAGTAATGTAGACCATATTTAGAATGGTTTAAGGTTATTACTGTGAGGATAAAGAGTTAAATTTAGCTTTGAAGACTGCTGAGCTCTGTTGAAAACTGGCAAAATGTTAATTATATAACTTATATTGAAACTTCTTAGTAGTAAAATCCAGATTAATGTTTTAAAAATAAAAAAAAAAGAAAGAAATGACATGTGATAGAAAGTCAGGTGGCAGTATTTCAAAAACAACTAACTTGTGTTGTCAACACAAAGCCCTCTAGGATAATTGGGGAAGCAACAAACTTCTACATACCTAAATTTGTCTATGATAATACCATTATGTTCATATCAGACCTTACAAGATTGCAAATATCCCCAGCTCCTTCTGTTCTTCCTCCTTAATAAATAGGAAATCAAAGCATATCATTGTTGAATTGAAAACTGGGAGGAGATGAATTAACGCATTATGAGCAGACAACTTATTTCATTTGGTCACAAAATCAATGAGATAAACTGGCTCGATGTGAATAAAGATTGTTACTGAATTATGTAGAACAAGAAAGTAACCATAAAGAAGGCTGAGCACCAAACAATTGATACTTTTGAACTGTGGTGCAGAAGAAGACTCCTGAGAGTCCCTTGGACTGCAAGGAGATCCAATCAGTCCATCCTAAAGGAAATCAGTCCTGAATATTTATTGGAAGGACTGATGCTG
This sequence comes from Bos indicus x Bos taurus, assembly GCF_003369695.1. NCBI lineage: Eukaryota > Metazoa > Chordata > Mammalia > Artiodactyla > Bovidae > Bos > Bos indicus x Bos taurus. The sequence continues at coordinate 92,621,565 of NC_040081.1, read as the reverse complement.
AAGCTGAAGCTCCAATACTTTGGCCACCTGATGTGAAGAACTGACTCATTAGAAATGACCCTGATGCTGGGAAAGATTGAGGGCAGCAGGAGAAGGGGACGACAAAGCATGAGATGGTTGGATGGTATCACCTACTCAACTGACGTGAGTTTGAGCAAACTTTGGGAGGCGGTGAAGGACAGGGAAGCCTGGTGTGCTTCAATCCATGGGGTCACGAAGAGTCAGACACAACTTAGTGACTGAACAACAACAACAAAAACAGCAATGAAGACAAATTAGTTGATGGGCTAAGAATTTCAGGAGAAAATCCTTTGGCTCCCACTTGATGTTGGAAATAAGCCTCACTGGACATCCCCATGGCAGACTTCAGAACTGCCTTCACTGGAAATGTTTAAGAACCAAACAGATAATGACCTAGCGAGTCATCCTGTGCCACTGAGGGAAAATGATACGCTGGATGACCATCCTTTCCAAGTCTTTGGTCCTCTGTAATACTATTTTTCTGTAACTATAGGCATCTGTGTCTTTAAAACAAGCTCATGAAACTTCAATTCTGTGCTGCTTTTGGAAATGTCTACACTCTTTCAGTGACTTTTACGAGGGTCTATCATTTAATGGAAGATGATTCCGTAGCAGAAGTTCCAGTTTGAAGTCTAAGATCCTTCAAGGAAGACTAACTCCATTACAGGGCATATAGGGAAGAGATTTGAGAGTAAGTTCTGTGAGTAATTTCCCCACTACATTTTTTAGAGAGTGGTTTTCCAGTTGATGGCTGAGTATATTTCTGAAAAAGCATAACGGAGCTGCTTAAGCACTAAAAGTTTTGGCATCAAAAGTGTCCTCAGATGGTTGTAAATTCCAGTCAACTTGACGCCAATAAAAGTTTTACCTAAAACAATGAAAACATACCAATTTTTTATTCATTCTATATTCTGTTCAAATTTCAGACAAAGGACACTACTATTTCTTTTTTCCTTTTAAATAATATATGAAGTGGGCAGCATAAAATGTTTTCATATCATATAAAATTTCCTGGCTTTTCATGTCAAAACAATTTTTGAGGTGGATGTCTCTTGAATTATGATGTAAATATCAAAATCCTCAAGGATATGCAGAAGGAACACTGTGATGAGGGATGAAAGTTGAAATGAGGGAAGTCAAATAAAATTACTCTTCCCCTCTTCCTCATTCTTCTTTTCCTTCTTTCTTTCTGTTTTCTTTTTAAAGAACAAAAGGCATATTGCTATTTATTTACTTCATTTTCATGAATGGTTTACTTCACTTAGCATAATGTCGTTAAGGTTCATCAACATGGGAACATGTGTCAGAATTTTCTTCCTTTTTCAGGCTGAATAATATTTCATTGTATGTATGCATATTTACCACATTTTGGTAATCCATTCATTCATCCATGCACACTGAATTGCTCCCACTCTTAAGCTAGTGTGAATTATGCTGTTATGAAAAGGGGTATACAAATACCTCTTTGAGATCCCACTTTCAATTATTTTGGGCATACACCCAGAAGTGGAATTGCTGGATCAGATGGTAAAACGTGATTTACCCTACCTCCCCTGGGAATCCTTTAAGAGTAAAATGTACATCTTATCCATCTCTGTGATTCACACAATACCTGTCATAATCCCTGTCCCTGGCTTGTCACAAGTTCTCAGGAAATAAGTTTCTGCTGACTGAATGGAAGGGCAACTAGGAAGATGAGTGGGTGGGGTAGATGGATGGAAATGCTGGCAGCACACTGCTAGGTCTCCCTTCTCTTTGATCTTTTCTTTTCAGCCTCAGGCTGGTGAGTCCCAAATTTATGTGCACAGCTCTGACTTTAACCCTGAACTCTAATCACATAAATCTAACTGTCTAGGGAATGTCTCTACTTGGTGTTCCATTGCTACCACATATTCTTCATTATCCATTATCCATTAAGTATCCAAGCTTAACCCTTACCTGCTGCTGCTGCTGCTGCTAAGTCACTTCAGTCGAGTCCGACTCTGTGCGATCCCAGAGACGGCAGCCCACCAGGCTCCCCCATCCCAGGGATTCTCCAGGCAAGAACACTGGAGTGGGTTGCCATTTCCTTCTCCAATGCATGAAAGTGAAAAGTGAAAAGTGACAGTGAAGTTGCTCAGTCGTGTCTGACTCTTATCGACCCTATGGACTGCAGCCTACCAGGCTCCTCTGTCCATGGGATTTTCCAGGCAAGAGTACTGGAGTGGGTTGCCATTGCCTTCTCTGAACCCTTACCTACTTAATGACTTAATGTAAATGATCACATCACATTCATTCCATCCAAACTGTACTCATGACCCGCCCACATCCTAACCCCCTACCTGGTCTTTTTCGTACAGTAGCCCCCCTTCATCGGACTAACTAACTAACTTCATCATGAACTAACTTATGTGACTGGACATGAAAAAACATGTTCACATCTTTGGCAGGTTGCAACTTGAATTTTGATAGTTCATTTGTAGGGGACTTCCTATATTTCCTGGCTTGCCTTTACCCCACCATTCACAAAGATACTCACGATGAGAAAGCTGGACTTCTACTTTTCCTCTCTATAATGCAGATGCGATACGTTGATTTCTATGTCTTAAATCTGAATCAAATCCATCCCAGTTTAATCATCCCTGCGACCCTTAATGTAGACCTTCAGTGTCACTCCTGATATGGATCGGTGTGGCAGCTTCCTAACTAGCCCCACTTAGTGTCTCCCCATTTATCTGCCATACTACTACCAGGGAGGTCCCTATAAAATGACATTGACCAAACTATTTCCCTACTTAAAATCTTTTCATGGTTCTCAAAAACCAACAGTGTCAACTCTTAAACACTGCACACACAGCCCTTCATGACATGACCCAACCCCACGTCTCCAGTATCAATCCCTACAATCCACCATTCGGACTTCACCCTGCAGGAAAACCAAATGCACAGTCCTTCTCCAAACACACCATGCCTTTACACTTGCTGTTTCCCGGGCAAAGAATGTCCTTTCTTACCTTCTTCCCTAATAAATTCCCATTAATCCTCAATAGCCTAATGATGGAGTTTTCCCTCTGCAAAATTTTCATCATCTCCTCTCCCCTCAGGAGCCAGTCTCTTATGTTGTGTTCTTTATGTATCTTTTGCCGATTGCCACTACAACATGCATCCCATTTTTTTAGTTACTTGTTCTGTGTCAGTCTCCCCTAGTTGATCACTCTTTCCTTTAGGCATGGTCTATATTTTTTTCATCTTTCTATCCCCAAAACCTAGCACATCCCTGCTATAAAAGCAAGAAGGAGAAAGAGAAGAAGACCGAACATCTCCAAAAGGCACGCATTTGTACAGCTTATGTCAGCACTCTAGGGACTACATTAAAGTGTTGCTTAATATAAATGCCACGTATTTTATTCAATTAATTCAAGGGAATCCCAGCTTCATAAATAGCAACACACTCTTAAGCAGAACAGGCTGACTCCTGTGCATTTATTTCTTTAATTAAAGCTCTGTGCCTTAAGGCTTTTGGTGAATCTTAGGAACAACTAAATAGATAAAATACCACAATATGCTTTACTCTTTCTCATTCATCTAAAGCAAGTTATTTAATTAACCAAAATAATCAGTGAATTTCTCATTTAAAAAAGAAATTGGCACTCTGTAGGAGGCTCCTGAATTCACTCCTTTTGGCGGTCATGCTAATCTACGGTTACACATGGGCCAATTCCCTCTGAAAGAAGTCTGGAAACTAGCTGAGTGCCTCCTACACATTAAACGAATGAGAAAAAAAAAAAAAAAGGTAGGTATGCCGAGACACACTCCTGCCATAAATCCTACCCCTGGGACAGCAGCATATTGATACAATAAACAAGGGGGAACTCACAGACACCCAGCTTCTCCCTGAGGATTGAAGGGCTTGAACCTAACATCTACTACCCAACTTTAAGACCTCCACCTGAGAAATGGTCCTCCAACCTCTAGCTCCAAAAGCCAAAGGGGCTTGAATCCAGAAGACCTGTGAGATCAGAGCATCCAAATAGACAGTTCTTCACAGGCTCGCTAGGAGTCATGGTACTTGTTCCCCCAGGGCTCCGAGTGAAGGCACCCATCAGAAATGTCCATCTCCTAGTCTTTTCCGGAAAGAGACACATGTCTATACATGTCAGGCTGCAGCCTGAGGGTCAGGCTTCTACTTTAATCCCCATATAGAGGCTGACTGCCCGCCATCCTCTCCAGAGACCTGGGAGGCGGGAGGACAGCGTGTTCATGTTCACCCTCCGCCCAGCTCCAGGTCACTCGTGTCTCCCTGGAAAGAACCTGTGTGCAGGTCGAGGGCCCTGGTTTTTTGACTACGGCCCAGAGAACATGGCCACTGGTGGCCTGACTCTGATGAGCAGCAGGGTTCGAGTTCGTGGGCTCTGTGGAACTGTAGCAGACAGAGGGATAGTTGTTAACCAGTGACTCTACCCGCCTCCGCTCCCCCTGCCCAGAAACAATCACCTCCAAGACAGTCTCTGAAAGAGATCCACTTGGACATTTTAGAAGTTGCTGAAAGAGGGTTTGGCTCCAATCTCCCAGCATTCAGATGCTGACTAAGGTCCTTTGCATTAGGACAGAGACAGGGCGGGGCACACTCTCCACTGCTGGATGCCACTGAGAACACAGAGAGTAGCTTGGACAGTCACCGAAGTTTGAAAGACAACGGAGGACTAGACCTGGACTGAAGGATATGGTTCAGACAACAGACTGTGCATCCTAGGGGGTGGGGAGGGGTGTGAGGAGGGGAAACAAGGGAAGGTGGTCAAAAGGTACAGACTTCAGTTATAAGATAAACAAGTTCTGGGGAATCCAATGAACAGTTCGGCGCTAGAGTTAACAATTGCTCTGCCTGTTCGTGCTCACTCGTGTCTGACTCTTTGATGAACTGAGCAAAAATACTGGAGTGGGTTGCCATTTCCTCCTCCAGGGGATCTTCCTGACCCAGGGATCGAAACCACATCTCCTTCGGCTCCCGCATGGGCAGGCAGATTCTTTACCACTGAACCACCTGGGAAGCCCTATAGTTAACAATACTATATGTATATTTGAAAGTTACTAAGATAGTAAATTATAGTTTTCATCACAGGAAAAAAATTACAACTCTGTGAGGTGAAGGATGTCAAACTAAACTTACTGTGGTGATCACTTGGCAACATAAATATATATTAAATTATGATGTTGTACACCTTAATTGAATACAATGTTATATGTCACCACATTTCAATAAAACTGGAAAAAAATTGATCCTGAATCTGTATTGATTTTGTGCAGTTTTGCCCCACTCAGGTGTAAGTTCTGCCTAAGGAGGCAATGCTGTCTCCAAGACTGACAAAGGAGGCTTGGAAAAGTTTAGTTACTAAAATTTCCCAGATGTCTCCCTGACCAAAGCTCTATGATAATTCTACTTCTAATGAATGATGGGGGATGGGAGGGGGCACTGGGATGTTTGTTATGTCTGTATTCTTTTTTGAAGAACAGTGTTTCTACAGACATTATACATGAGAAGATATATAGGTAAAACTTGTTATTGCACTATGGAGTTCATTGTTAAAATAGAACTAGTAATTTCCTCAAAATTATATTATCTTAAGCCCTCTCACTAAACTGCATATAATTTTTTTTTTTAAATCCATGCTTAATTTGCCACAGAAAGTGAAAGTCATTCAGTCGTGTCTGACTCTTTGCGACCTTATGAACTATACAGTCCATGGAATTCTCCAGGCCAGAATACTGGAGTGGGTAGCCTTTCCCTTCTCCAGGGGATCTCCCCAACCCAGGTCTCCTTCAGTGCAGGCAGATTCTTTACCAGCTGAGCCACAAGGGAAGCCCAGTTTGCCACAGAACTGGGCCAATTACGTGGCTGAGTTAATTATCCCAACCAAGTTCATACCCCATTGCTCCACCACAACCAAGTCGCTGACTTTGTGATTGGATGGGATCATTAAGAGAGGTGGCCTGGCCTGAAATTAAATTGTAAAGCTCCAGGATGAAAAGAAGGACAAGGGATCTAGGCTTGGAAAGAAGTAAATATTCCTTAGGTAACCATGTCCTCCACTAGAGCCCAGGGTCTTCCCAATGCTAAATTATTCTTCAGTTGGTTCCTTCTAAGTCTCAGTTTCTTCATCTATAAAATGGGAGTAAATATACATTCACAGGATTTCCAATCAAATTCTTGGTTGTAAGGAATTTCATAAACTATAAAGTCATACATGTATGTGTGTATGTAAATAACTGTAGGAATCTATGTCAAAAGATTAAAAGAGGTTATCTGAGAATAGAAGGGTTACAGGTAGAAATCATAGATAAAATAAAGGACATCTAGTTAAACTTGAACTTCAGATAAACAATGAAAAATATTTTAGAATATCTCAGGTAATATATGGACATCCTAAACATTTCATTCTTTATATGCTAAATATTTTTATATCTCAAGAAAATTATAGATACCAAGGGAACATTTCATGCAGAGATGGGCTCCATAAAGGACAGAAATGGTATGGATCTAACAGAAGAAGAAGATATTAAGAAAAGGTGGCAAGAATACACAGAAGAACTGTACAAAAAAGAGCTTCATGACCAAGATAATCCTGATGGTGTGATCACTGACCTAGAGCCAGACATCCTGGCATGTGAAGTCAAGTGGGCCTTAGGAAGCATCACTACAAACAAACTAGTGGAGGTGATGGAATTCCAGTTGAGCTCTTTCAAATCCTGAAAGATGATGCTGTGAAAGTGCTGCACTCAATATGCCAGCAAATTTGGAAAACTCAGCAGTGGTCACAGGACTGGAAAAGGTCAGTTTTCATTCCAATCCCAGAGAAAGGCAATGCCAAAGAATGCTCAAACTACCACACAATTGCACTCATCTCACATACAATGGCACCCCACTCCAGTACTCTTGCCTGGAAAATCCCATGGACGGAGGAGCCTGGTAGGCTGCCATCCATGGGGTCGCTAAGAGTCGGACACAACTGAGCAACTTCACTTTCACTTTTCACTTTCACGCAGTGGAGAAGGAAATGGCAACCCGCTCCAGTGTTCTTGCCTGGACAATCCCAGGGAAGGGGGAGCCTGGTGGGCTGCCATCTATGGGGTCCCCCAGAGTTGGACATGACTGAAGCGATTTTGCAGCAGCAGTACACACACTAGTAAAGTAATGCTCAACATTCTCCAAGCCAGGCTTCAGCAATACATGAACTGTGAACTTCCAGATGTTCAAGCTGGTTTTAGAAAAGGCAGAGGAACCAGAGACCAAATTGCCAACATCCACTGGATCATGGAAAAAGCAAGAGAGATCCAGAAAAACATCCATTTCTACTTTATTGACTATGCCAAAGCCTTTGACTGTGTGGATCACAATAAACTGTGGAAAATTCTGAAAGAGATGGGAATACCAGACCACCGGACCTGCCTCTTGAGAAACCTGTATACAGGTCAGGAAGCAACAGTTAGAACTGGACATGGAACAACAGACTGGTTTCAAATAGGAAAAGGAGTACATCAAGGCTGTATATTGTCACCCTGTTTATTTAACTTTTATGCAGAGTACATCATGAGAAATGCTGGACTGGATGAAGCACAAGCTGGAATCAAGAGGGCTGGGAGAAACATCAATAACCTCAGATATGCAGATGACACCACCCTTATGGCAAAAGTGAAGAGGAACTAAAGAACCTCTTGATGAAAGTGAAAGAGGAGAGTGAAAAAGTTGGCTTAAAGCTCAACATTCAGAAAACGAAGATCATGGCATCTGGTCCCATCACTTCATGGGAAATAGATGGGGAAACAGTGGAAACAGTGTCAGACTTTATTTTTGGGGGCTCCGAAATCACTGCAGATGGTGATTGCAGCCATGAAATTAAAAGATGCTTACTCCTCGGAAGGAAAGTTATGACCAACCTAGATAGCATATTCAAAAGCAGAGACATTACTTTGCCAGCAAAGGTCTGTCTAGTCAAGGCTATGGTTTTTCCAGTGGTCATGTATGGATGTGAGAGTTGAACTGTGAAGAAAGCTGATTGCTGAAGAATTGATGCTTTTGAACTGTGGTGTTGGAGAAGACTCTTGAGAGTCCCTTCGACTGCAAGGAGATCCAACCAGTCCATTCTGAAGGAGATCAGCCCTGTGATTTCTTTGGAAGGAATGATGCTAAAGCTGAAACTCCAGTACTTTGGCCACCTCATGCGAAGAGTTGACTCATTGGAAAACACCCTGATGCTGGGAGAGATTGGGGGCAGGAGGAAAAGGGGACGACAGAGGATGAGATGGCTGGATGGCATCACCGGCTCGAAGCACATGAGTTTGAGTGAACTCAGGGAGTTGGTGACGGACTGGGAGGCCTGGCGTGCTGCAATTCATGGGGTTGCAAAGAGTCGGACACAACTGAGTGACTGAACTGAACTGAAATATTTTTATTTCTTAATTCTGTATTTTTTAATATAGTCCTCCTAATTACTCCTAATTAAGGTTTTCCCTTATGTGAAGAATAGATCATGAACCTAGGTAGACAGATTTTGAGCAAATAAAAGTGATCATATTTTTTTCTCCTTTGATGTTTTGATATGATAAATTACCTAATAGATATCTCAATATAAGCTAATCTATAAATTCTTAAAATAACCTCAATTCAATTTTATATATAGCTCTGAATTCAATTTGATATCTTTTTAATATTTTATCTAAAATTTGTAGTTTTTCTCTGTGTTTTGTTGTAACATTACATTACTGCTATGCTGGAAGAAAAAATAGTGTACTCTAAAATATCCTATCTTTTTCTATGCTCTAGTATTTTATATAAGATTTTTTTACATTATTTTTTGATGGTTTTAATAACTTACACATTAAATTAACTCTAGCACTCTTTTAGAGGAAGTTCTTTGTTAACCTTTTCAGTTTTATGTATGACTTTTGATGTATTCATACTTTCCATGTCTTCTTGGACTGATTTTGACAATAAATCTTCTCCTTTAACGTAATTTGATGGTGGCTTTCAAATTTTTCAGATTTTTTTAATCCCAAATCTTCATTTGCTAAATCTTGGTAACTCAGATATTTTTAACATTTTTGGTCTATACTTTTTTAAAAGTTTCAGTAATATGCAAAATGTATGCAATGAAAATAAATAAAAATTGGGATTTTAAAATACTGCTGTCATTAGAAAGAAGTACAACAGTGATATGATAAAGTGATATTCTTCTTTAATTAGTTGGATGATAAAGAATCTGCCTGCAATGCAGGACACTTGGGATCAATCTCTGGGTTGGAAAGGTCCCCTGGAGAAGGGAAGGACAGCCCACTCCAGTATTCTTGCCTAAAGAATTCCATGGACACAGGAGCCTGGCAGGCTATATAGTCCATGGTGTTGCAAAGAGTTGGACATGACTGAGTTCACACAACTTTTTAATCAGAGGCTTGGCTTATTCAAACTATGGTCTATGGACCAGGAGCATCAGCCTCCCCTGGAACATGTTATAAACATGCAAGCTCAGACCCCACCCCAGACCTACTGAATCTGAGTCCACATTTTAACAAGATTGCCAAGAGATTCCTATGAGAAGTTCTACTCTACAAAGACCTCAACTAAAAGCTGAATCTTCAAAATAGTTGAATCCCTTAAAGAAAAATAAATAAGCCCTCAACAAGAATGAAGGAGAATCTGAAACTGAGCTGAGCAATCTGACCTGACCTTAGGAACACCTATAGGAGAGAGCCAAGGCCTCCTAGTAACAAAAGCCTCAGGTCCTTCCTTCCATCCATCCATCCACCCTGAGCTGCCATGTTCAGCCACACAGCCTTCACAGACACTAAAGGACTTCAGGAGGCACCAATCACATAAATTACTGTGAGACTGGTGCCCCTGGAGTTGGGGAACAGAATGGTCCCTACCCAGCTCTACTCTTGAGAACTCATCTAGACTCGTAAGAGCTCCCAGAGGTATGGAAAGTTAGTGAGAAAGATGAACGAGAAAGTAAGGGATGGGCTTTTGATTTTGTTTTAGAAGGTTGGGGTTTTATGAAGTTGTTTTATTTGTGCAAAGGAGCTGATAGGTATTTCTTGGGGTTTTTGCTTATTTTAGAAATCCTGCATTGTAGGCAGACGCTTTACCGTTTGAGCCACCAGGGAAGTCAGTATCTGTCAATGCTAGGGAACAATCAGTTAAACAGGAGAGATGAACTGTGGATAAAATCACTAAAACCCTTTCTAAACCTAACACTCAATTAATATTTAACTGTGCTCAGTCACTCAGTCACGTCTGACTCTGTGCAACCCCATGGACTGTAGCCCACCAGGCTCCTCTGTCCATGGGATTTTCCAGGCAAGAATACTAGAGTGAGTTGCCATATCCCTCTCCAGGGTATCTTCAGGAGGGACTCAGGGATGGACTCTGCATCTCATGTCTCCTGCATTGGCAGGCAGATTCTTTACCACTAGTGCCACGAGGGAAGTCCTTAATATTTAACAGACATGTAAAATTTTGATGGACTACTAAAAAATGCCTCCAACCTATCTTCAAAAAATTGGTAACAGATTTTATTTTGAACCAGAAATTCCAGCCACGCTGAAAACATGGAGGCTGTGTGTGAAAGAAGTGTAAAGTCAAAGGTCTATCTGGTTAAGTACCCAAGTTCGTTTCTGTGAGCCAAAAATGCAGGACAAATATATTCATGTGTCCATCCTCATCTTACCAAAGTGCGTCTGTTTTGAAGTCTATCTCAGAGCACCCGCTCTGTCTTCCCCATACCTTGCTGTGGGTTTCATAGTACCAACCAAGGGTATACTGTGGGCTTCACTGTTGCTGCTGCTATTTATATTTTATTTTCTGTTTCTCTCAAAATACATTCCATGAGAGCAGGAATTTCATCAGACTCATTGATGAGAGCACCCCAAGTGCTTGACAATACCTGGCACCCAGGGGACACTCAAAAAACATTTGTAGAATGAATGAATAAAAACAGACTCAGTTCAGTTCAGTTCAGTTGCTTAGTCATGTCTGACTCTTTGCAACCCCATGGACTGCAGCACACCAGGCTTCCCTGTCGATCACCAACTCATCCTCCATTGTCCCCTTCTCCTCCTGCCTTCCATCTTTCCCAGAATCAGGGTCTTTTCCAATGTAAAAAACAGACTGTCCTCCAGCTAATAAAAAACAATTTTCTCTTTGGTCACTCCTTGTTAATTATACATTTTACATCCTTCTATCACAGACTTGGATCTTAGTCAAATATCCTGAATAAATCTGCCTCATCCTCCAATAGATAATTCCTGGGTTTGTCAGGTAGCTCAGAGCAGAAACTTTTATAACAACTCCTGACAATATTCGGGCTCTAAGTAAATTGCTTCTCCCTCTAATGCATCTGCCTCTTGCTTTCATTAACTGTGGTAATAGTCTAATCACTCTATGCTGCAGTCTCAAAGAAAAGCAGAGGGAGAGCTCCAGAAAGCAGTTGTTTTTTGCTTCTTTACAGCAAAGCACTTGAGATGAAAACGTCTGTAAAATCAACTCTCAGTGGCACACACTCAAGAACTCCAACCTTTTAAAATGTTCCTTATAGAGGAGAAGGAGTTTCGTGGGTGTGTGAGAAGGAGCACCTAAAGCGATCCCACAGGGCTCCCAGGCCTGAGTTCAGACACAAGGCTTCGGCAGAATCGAAAAAGGAACAGATTGTGGGAAGGCGGAAATGTTGCCAGAGATACCGGATGAGTGACAGGAAACACATCAATCAACACACTTAAACTCAAGTGAGCTTGGAAACAATTGGTGGCAGCGCTCAGTCTTCCAATGGAATCTTGGGCAACTCAATTAACCTCTTTCTCCCACATCCCCCTCACTACTATATTAAGCACAACAATCTACCTTGAGCAGAGAGGGCTCAGGATTTCATAATAAATGTGAGTAGAGAGCTCTATGTGTGATACCTCCCTCATAGTACTGTGTGAATTAGCATAAAGTCACAAGGCTACCCAGGCCTCTAGAGGTCAATCCAGCCCTTTCACATGGGACCGCAATTAAACCATTCCAGAGGGATTAGATTCCTTTGTAAAAGGTGTCTGTATAAAGGGATTCCAAGAACATTCCCCTCGTCAAGGATGCTTTCTTTTTTTTTTTCAAGTAAAATTTATTTTTTAAAGCATTAAGTAAAGGGCCTCCCTTGTGGCTCAAACAGTAAAGAATCTGCCTGCAATGCGGGATACCTGGGTTTGATCTCTGGGTCGGGAAAATCCCCTGGAGAAAGGCATGGCAACCCACTCCAGTATTCTTGCCTGGAGAATCCCACGGACAGAGGAGCCTGGCAGGCTACAATCCATGGGGTCACAAAGAGTCAGACACAACTGAGTGACTAACACAATTAAGTAGGAAGTTGAAAAGCACACCAATTAATTGTCTTTCATATTTAACTATTGAATAATAGAAGGAAAGCAATACTTTACTGGGTTACAGCTGAAAGTTGTACAAACTGACTCAAAATCACCATGAACTCACTTTCCCTTCAGTCATTTTAGTCTTTGGAATTACTCCTTCCTTAAATTGCTGTTTAAGGCTATGATTTAAATCCTTTAGTTTTTCTTCCTTCTAACAATAATATTAAAACAATGATGAGAACGATTTATGCAAGGACCACTATTTATAAAACTCTTGCATGTAGAGCTGTGGTTATACTGTCTAATCTTCCTGATAATCATATACAGTGTGACTATCAAGCCCATTTTTTAAAGTGAACTATAGTTGATTCACAATATTATGTTATTTTCAGATGTCCAACCCCATTTTATTTTATTTTTTTTATTTTTATTTTTTTTTAATTTTATTTTTAAACTTTACAATATTGTATTAGTTTTGCCAAATATCGAAATGAATCCGCCACAGGTATACCTGTGTTGCCCATCCTGAACCCTCCTCCCTCCTCCCTCCCCATACCCTCCCTCTGGGTCGCCCCAGTGCACCAGCCCCAAGCATCCAGTATAGTGCATCGAACCTGGACTGGCGACTCGTTTCATACATGATATTATACATGTTTCAATGCCATTCTCCCAAATCTCCCCACCCTCTCCCTCTCCCACAGAGTCCATAAGACTGATCTATACATCAGTGTCTCTTTTGCTGTCTTGTACACAGGGTTATTGTTACCATCTTTCTAAATTCCATATGTATGCGTTAGTATACTGTATTGGTGTTTTTCTTTCTGGCTTACTTCACTGTGTATAATAGGTTCCAGTTTCATCCATCTCATTAGAACTGATTCAAATGTATTTTTTTTAATGGCTGAGTAATACTCCATTGTGTATATGTACCACTGCTTTCTTACCCATTCATCTGCTGATGGACATCTAGGTTGCTTCCATGTCCTGGCTATTATAAACAGTGCTGCGATGAACATTGGGGTACACGTGTCTCTTTCCCTTCTGGTTTCCTCAGTGTGTATGCCCAGCAGTGGGATTGCTGGATCATAAGGCAGTTCTATTTCCAGTTTTTTAAGGAATCTCCACAATGTTCTCCATAGTGGCTGTACTAGTTTGCATTCCCACCAACAGTGTAAGAGAGTTCCCTTTTCTCCACACCCTCTCCAGCATTTATTGCTTGTAGACTTTTGGATTGCAGCCATTCTGACTGGTGTGAAATGGTACCTCATAGTGGTTTTGATTTGCATTTCTCTGATAATGAGTGATGTTGAGCATCTTTTCATGTGTTTGTTAGCCATCTGTATGTCTTCTTTGGAGAAATGTCTATTTAGTTCTTTGGCCCATTTTTTGATTGGGTCATTTATTTTTCTGGAGTTGAGCTGTAGGAGTTGCTTGTATATTTTTGAGATTAGTTGTTTGTCAGTTGCTTCATTTGCTACTGTTTTCTCCCATTCTGAAGGCTGCCCTTTCACCTGGCTAATAGTTTCCTTTGTTGTGCAGAAGCTTTTAAGTTTAATTAGGTCCCATTTGTTTATTTTTGCTTTTATTTCCAATATTCTGGGAAGTGGGTCACAGAGGATCCAGCTGTGATGTATGTCGGAGAGTGTTTTGCCTATGTTCTCCTCTAGGAGTTTTATAGTTTCTGGTCTTACGTTGAGATCTTTAATCCATTTTGAGTTTATTTTTGTGTATGGTGTTAGAAAGTGTTCTAGTTTCATTCTTTTACAAGTGGTTGACCAGTTTTCCCAGCACCACTTGTTAAAGAGATTGTCTTTAATCTATTGTATATTCTTGCCTCCTTTGTCAAAGATAAGGTGTCCATATGTGCGTGGATTTATCTCTGAGCTTTCTATTATGTTCCATTGATCAATATTTCTGTCTTTGTGCCAGTACCATACTGTCTTGATAACTGTGGCTTTGTAATAGAGCCTGAAGTCAGGTAGGTTAACTCCTCCAGTTCCATTCTTCTTTCTCAAGATCGCTTTGGTTATTTGAGGTTTTTTGTATTTCCATACAAATTGTGAAATTATTTGTTCTAGCTCTGTGAAGAATACCGTTGGTAGCTTGATAGGGATTGCATTGAATCTATAAATTGCTTTGGGTAGTATACTCATTTTCACTATATTGATTCTTCCACTCCATGAACATGGTATATTTCTCCATCTATTAGTGTCCTCTTTGATTTCTTTCACCAGTGTTTTATAGTTTTCTATATATAGATCTTTAGTTTCTTTAGGTAGATATATTCCTAAGCATTTTATTCTTTCTGTTGCAATGGTGAATGGAATTGTTTCCTTAATTTCTCTTTCTGTTTTCTCATTATTAGTGTATAGAAATGCAAGGGATTTCTGTGTGTTGATTTTATATCCTGAAACTTTACTATAATCATTGATTAGTTCTGGTAATTTTCTGGTGGAGTCTTTAGGGTTTTCTATGTAGAGGATCATGTCATCTGCAAATAGAGTTTTACTTCTTTTCCAATTTGGATTCCTTTTATTTCTTTTTCTGCTCTGATTGCTGTGGCTAAAACTTCCAAAACTATGTTGAATAGTAATGGAGAAAGTGGGCATCCTTGTCTTGTTCCTGACTTTAGAGGAAATGCTTCCAATTTTTCACCATTGAGGATAATGTTTGCTGTGGGTTTGTCATATATAGCTTTTATTATGTTGAGGTATGTTCCTTCTATTCCTGCTTTCTGGAGAGTTTTTATCATAAATGGATGTTGAATTTTGTCAAAGGCTTTCTCTGCATCTATTGAGATAATCATATGGTTTTTATTTTTCAATTTGTTAATGTGGTGTATTACACTGATTGATTTGCGGATATTGAAGAATCTTTGCATCCCTGGGATAGAGCCCACTTGGTCATGGTGGATGATCTTTTTAATGTGTTGTTGGATGCTGATTGCTAGAATTTTGTTAAGGATTTTTGCACCTATGTTCATCAGTGATATTGGCCTGTAGTTTTCTTTTTTTGTGGCATCTGTCAGGTTTTGGTATTAGGGTGATGGTGGCCTCATAGAATGAGTTTGGAAGTTTACCTTCCTCTGCAATTTTCTGGAAGAGTTTGAGCAGGATACGTGTTAGCTCTTCTCTAAATTTTTGGTAGAATTCAGCTGTGAAGCCGTCTGGACCTGGGCTTTTGTGTGCTGGAAGATTTTTGATTACAGTTTCAATTTCCGTGCTTGTGATGGGTCTGTTAAGATTTTCTATTTCTTCCTGGTCGAGTTTTGGAAAGTTGTACTTTTCTAAGAATTTGTCCATTTCTTCCACGTTGTCCATTTTATTGCCATATAATTGCTGATAGTAGTCTCTTATGATCCTTTGTATTTCTGTGTTGTCTGTTGTGATCTCTCCATTTTCATTTCTAATTTTATTGATTTGATTTTTCTCCCTTTGTTTCTTGATGAGTCTGGCTAATGGTTTGTCAATTTTATTTATCCTTTCAAAGAACCAGCTTTTGGCTTTGTTGATTTTTGCTATGGTCTCTTTTGTTTCTTTTGCATTTATTTCTGCCCTAATTTTTAAGATTTCTTTCCTTCTTCTAACCCTGGGGTTCTTCATTTCTTCCTTTTCTAGTTGCTTTAGGTGTAGGGTTAGGTTATTTATTTGACTTTTTTCTTGTTTCTTGAGGTATGCCTGTATTGCTATGAACTTACCCCTTAGAACTGCTTTTAAAGTGTCCCACAGGTTTTGGGTTGTTGTGTTTTCATTTTCATTAGTTTCTATGCAAATTTTGATTTCTTTTTTGATTTCTTCTATGATTTGTTGGTTATTCAGCAGCGTGTTGTTCAGCCTCCATATGTTGGAATTTTTAATAGTTTTTCTCCTGTAATTGAGATCTAATTACTGCATTGTGGTCAGAAAAGATGCTTGAAATGATTTCTATTTTTTTGAATTTTCCAAGGCTAGATTTATGGCCCAGGATGTGATCTATCCTGGAGAAGGTTCCATGTGCACTTGAGAAAAAGGTGAAATTCATTGTTTTGGGATGAAATGTCCTATAGATATTAATTAGGTCTAACTGGTCTATTGTATCATTTAACGTTTGTGTTTCCTTGTTAATTTTCTGTTTAGTTGATCTATCCATAGGTGTGAGTGGGGTATTAAAGTCTCCCACTATTATTGTGTTATTATTAATTTCTCCTTTCATACTTGTTAGCATTTGTCTTACATATTGCGTCGCTCTCGTGTTGGGTGCATATATATTTATAATTGTTATATCTTCTTCTTGGCTTGATCCTTTGATCATTATGTAGTCACCTTCTTTGTCTCTTTTCACAGCCTTTGTTTTAAAGTCTATTTTATCTGGTATAAGTATTGCTACTCCTGCTTTCTTTTGGTCCCTATTTGCATGGAAAATCTTTTTCCAGCCCTTCACTTTCAGTCTGTATGTGTCCCCTGTTTTGAGGTGGGTCTCTTGTAGACAACATATGTAGGGGTCTTGTTTTTGTATCCATTCAGCCAGTCTTTGTCTTTTGGTTGGGACATTCAACCCATTTACGTTTAAGGTAATTACTGATAAGTATGATCCCGTTGCCATTTACTTTATTGTTTTGGGTTCGAGTTTATACACTGTTTTTGTGTTTCCTATCTAGAGAATATCCTTTAGTATTTGTTGGAGAGCTGGTTTGGTGGTGCTGAATTCTCTCAGCTTTTGCTTGTCTGAGAAGCTTTTGATTTCTCCTTCATATTTGAATGAGATCCTTGCTGGGTACAATAATCTGGGCTGTAGGTTATTTTCTTTCATCACTTTAAGTATGTCTTGCCATTTCCTCCTGGCTTGAAGAGTTTCTATTGAAAGATCAGCTGTTGTTCTTATGGGAATTCCCTTGTGTATTATTTGTTGTTTTTCCCTTGCTGCTTTTAATATTTGTTCTTTGTGTTTGATCTTTGTTAATTTGATTAATATGTGTCTTGGGGTGTTTCGCCTTGGGTTTATCCTGTTCGGGACTCTCTGGGTTTCTTGGACTTGGGTGATTATTTCCTTCCCCATTTTAGGGAAGTTTTCAACTATTATCTCTTCAAGTATTTTCTCATGGTCTTTCTTTTTGTCTTCTTCTTCTGGGACCCCTATGATTTGAATGTTGTAGCGTTTAATATTGTCCTGGAGGTCTCTGAGATTGTCCTAATTTCTTTTAATTCATTTTTCTTTTATCCTCTCTGATTCATTTATTTCTACCATTCTATCTTCTAATTCACTAATCCTATCTTCTGCCTCTGTTATTCTACTATTTGTTGCCTCCAGAGTGTTTTTAATTTCATTTATTGCATTATTCATTATATATTGACTCTCTTTTATTTCTTCTAGGTCCTTGTTAAACCTTTCTTGCATCTTCTCAATCTTTGTCTCCAAGCTATTTATCTGTGATTCCATTTTGATTTCAAGATTTTGGATCAGTTTCACTATCATTATTCGGAATTCTTTATCAGGTAGATTCCCTATCTCTTCCTCTTGTGTTTGGTTTGGTGGGCATTTATCCTGTTCCTTTATCTGCTGGGTATTCCTCTGTCTCTTCATCTTGTTTAAATTGCTGAGTTTGGGGTGTCCTTTTTGTATTCTGGCAGTTTGTGGAGTTCTCTTTATTGTGGCGTTTCCTCGCTCTGTGTGGGTTTGCACAGGAGGTTTGTCAAGGTTTCTTGGTTAGGGAAGCTTGTGTCGGTGTTCTGGTGGGTGGAGCTGTATTTCTTCTCTCTGGAGTGCAATGAAATGTCCAGTAATGAGTTATGGGATGTCTATGGTTTTGGGGTGACTTTGGGCTGCCTGTATCTTGGAGCTCAGGGCTGTGTTCCTTGCTGCTGGAGAATTTGCTTGGTATGTCTTGCCCTGAAACTTGTTTCACCCAGAGAGGTTTACAGCATTATATGGAGAAGAGAAGAATGAGGAGGGAGTTAGAGGTGACCCGAATGAGATGAGGTGGAATCAATAGAGGAGAGAGTGGGCTATTCAGTAATCTCTTCCTTATGTGCACTCCACAACTGGACCGCTCAGAGTTGTTCACAGAGTTATACAGAGAAGAGAAGGAGGAAGGTGGCAGAGGTGGCCAGGAGGATAAATGGGGGGAATGAAAAGGAGGGAGACGGATCCAGCCAGTAATCAGTTCCCTAAGTGTTCTCCACCGTCTAGAACACACAGAAATTCACAGAGTTGGGTAGAGTAGAGAGGGATTAGGGAGGAGACACAGGCGACCTGTTGGAGAAAAAGGAGAATCCAAAGGGAGAGAGAGCAGTTAAGCCAGTAATCTCGCTCCCTAGTGAAAAATGGGTACTGAAGATTGGGTTCTTAAAGGTACAAAATTGGTAATAAATACATAAAAGTAAAAATTAAAAATCTAGAGTAGAGTTTGGAATTTCAAAAATACGATGTTAAAGAAAAGAAGAAGGAAAAGAAAGAGAGAAAAAAAAGAACAAACAAAAACAAACAAGGTCGCAAAAATTATAAAGAAAATATAGGTACAGAATTGATAACTAATACCAAAAAGCAAAAGTTAAAAATCTAGAGTAGAGTTTGGAATTTCAAAAATACAATGTTAAAAAAAGAAGAAGTAAAAGAAAGAGAGAGAAAAAAAAACAAATAAGAATAAACAAAGTTGCATAATTTATAAAAAAGAAATACAGGTACAAAATTGATAACAAATACCAAAAAACATAAATTAAAAATCTAGAGTAGAGTTTGGAATTTCAGATATACAATGTTATTTAAAAGAAGAAGAGAAAGAAACAGAGAAAAAGAAAAAGAAAAAAGGGTCACAGAAATTATTAAAAAAAAAAAAAACTATAGGCACAAAATTGATAACAAATACCAAAAAGCTAAAATTAAAAATCTAGAGTAGAGTTTGGAATTTCAGATATACAATGTTATTTAAAAGAAGAAGAGAAAGAAACAGAGAAAAAGAAAAAGAAAAAAGAAAAAAGGGTCACAGAAATTATTAAAAAAAAAAAACTATAGGTACAAAATTGATAACAAATACCAAAAAGCTAAAATTAAAAATCTAGAGTAGAGTTTGGAATTTCAAAAATACAATGTTAAAGAAAAGAAGGAAAAAAAAAAAAGGTCAAAAAAATTATAAAGAAAATATATATATGAAGTTTGCTTTAAAAAAAAAATTGGGTCTTCTTTTTTTTTTGCGAAGTAATCGGTTATAAAAGTGGAAATTAAAGGAATAATAGAGGACTTAAAAAAATTTTTTTTAATTAAAAAAATTAAAAAAGAAACAAAGAATCATCATACAAATAGTAAAAATATATCTAGGACTTTCTCCGGTTTTGTTGTGAGTATTGTGGGTTCAGTCCATTTTTGGCTAGTTCCTTGGTCTGACTTATATTTCTCAAGATCTATAGGCCCCTTCCTATGTAGTTGGTAGTAACCACAGGGTTTTAATCTATTGCCTGTAGCTTCCAAGGCGGTTCCCTCTGTTATAGCTTCTTCTGTTTGCTGGTCTCTTCAGTGTCTGGTTTTCGCCCTGACACAAAGGGGATGGTGGAGGACGCTTTTTTTTTTTTTTTTTTTAGGCTCACTTGTTCAGTCGCGCTGAGGGGAGGTAGGGAGGGATGCTGCAAACAAATAACACTGGCGTGTGTTCGCAGTGCCTCAGCCACACTGGGTCTGCCCCCCGTTCACGGCACGTGTAGCCTCTCTGCCCACGCTGCTCAGACTCTAGGTTGCTCCGCCAGGAACCATCCGTGGCCGGCCCTGGGCTGCCTGTACTTCCCAGGTCCAAGCCGCTCAGGTTCAGGCACTCTGGTAGTCCTCAGAGGCGCAGACTCTCGGTTGGGCCTGCGTTTTGTGCCCTTCCCAGATCCGAGCAGCTCAGGTGATGAGGTGTTTGGCACGCGCGATTGCTGTGACTTATCCCCTCCTCGCCACTCGGTTATCTAGGTGTGCACCGGCATACCTTCTCAGGCAGATGTTGACCGTCCATACCCCCAAGAAGTTTGAGTTAGCAAAGAAGCCTGCTTACAGTTTTATAGATAATGTCTCTCTGGGGCTGCGATTGTCCCCTTCCGGCTCTGGCTGCCTATCATCGGAGGGGGATGGTCTGCCTCCGGCTATCTCTGTTCAGCCCTTTGTTCCGTGCGTGGGCCTGGCGGTGTCATAGGTTAGGGCTGGCTTTTCACCTGGTAGATATCCCACAGTCTGGTTTGCTAGCCCCAATTATTTCACTCAGATAGCGCTTGGGGTATTCAGGCCAGATTCTTGCAATGCAGCCCGCGCCGCACCTCACTGCCCATTCCCTGCTTGCTAATGGCAGATGCAGGCGTCTGTGCTGCTTCTCCGCTGGGGGAGTTACCGTAGGGCTTGCAATGTGCGGGTTTTAATTGTTTATTTATTTTTCCTACCTGTTATGTTGCCCTCTGTGCTTCCAAGGCTCAGCACAGATTCGGCAGTGAGAAGGTTTCCTGGTGTTTGGAAACTTCTCTCTTCTTAAGACTCCCTTTCCGGGATGGAACTCCGTCCCTCCCTCTTTTGTCCATTTTTTTGTCTTTTATATTTTTTCCTACTTCCTTTCGAAGACTTGGGTTGCTTTTCTGGGTGCCTGATGTCCTCTGCCAGCGTTCAGAAGTTGTTTTGTGGAATCTACTCAGCGTTTAAATGTTCTTTTGATGAATTTGTGGGGGAGAAAGTGTTCTCCCCGTCCTACTCCTCCACCATCTTAGCTCCTCCCTCCAAGGATGCTTTCTTAAACTTAGGTTGTCTCAACCCTGCAACACTGTAATTCTGTGAGTTTGCCCCTTGAGGGACCATATTAGAACAGCTTCTTGGTGAACAGCATGGATACTGGAGTCTGGCTGACTCAGGTTCCCACTGGACTCTACTTGGCGCCAGCTACTTGATACTGAGCAAGTTACAGCCTTAATTTCCTCCTGCCTGTTTTCCTCTAAAGTAGTTGTCCCACTGACCCCGTAAAGCTGGTATCAGGACCAAGTGAAAAAATAGAACAAGTAAGGTGCTTCTTACAGTGTCTGCATCAAGGCTGAGCACCAAATTCACAGGAATATTATTTTCGGGCTGAATAACCCTGGTTGCCTGCATTCGTGCTCTGTCGTGTCCTGTTCTTCATGATTCCATGGACTGTAGCCAGCCAGGCTCCTCTGTCCATGGAATTTTCCAGGAAAGAATACTGGAATAGGTTGCCATTTCCTCCTCCAGGGGGTCTTCCTGACCTAGAGATCGAACCTGCACCTCCTGTGTCTCCTGCATTGGCAGGCAGATTCTTTACCACTCTGCCACCTGAAATGCCCTGGTTACTCTAATTTTTATCGACAATTTATCTTTAAAAATGGTCATCATTTTTGTTTATTGCTTCTGATCCCTCTCTAAATCCCCTAATTTTCTTTTTCAATGAAGTGATCAAAATTGTAGAAAGAAACTAACCATGGTGAACAGCCTAGGCAAGTTTCTTCTTTGTTTACTTCACTTCTTCTTTAGGATCAGAAGTGAAGGCTGTGTGGTATGTGGCTTGGAAATGCATTGGGGCTCTTTTTCTACAATTAATTTTTATTGGGAGTATAGTTGCTTTGGCTTCCCAGGTGGCTCAGTGGTAAAGAATCCGCCTGCCAATGCAAGAGCTGTGGACTCGATCCCTCATCTGGGAAGATCTCCTTGAGAAGAAAATGGCAATCCACTCTAGTATTCTTGCCTGGGAAATCCCATTCACAGAGGAATCTTGCAGGCTATCGTCCACATGGTCGCAAAAAGTCAGACACAATTTAGCGACTAAAACAATAACAAAATAGTTGCTTTAGAATGTTCTGATAGTTTCTATAGTATAGCAAAGTGAATCAGCTGTACATATACATATATCCCTTCTTTTTTATATTTCCTTCCCATTTATTTCCCCATAGAGCATGAGTAGAGTTCCCTGAGCTACACAGTAGGCTCTCATCAGGTTATCTATTTTAAACAGGGTATCAGCAGTATATGTATGTCAATCGCAATCTCCCCATTCATCCCACTCCCTCCTTTACCTCTTGGCGTCTGTATGCTGAATCTAGAAAAATGGTATAAATGATCTTATTTGCAAAATAGAAAGAGAGGATTTGGAGCTCTTAGCAGCAAAGATTCCCATATTTTGTAAGTGGTTGTGGAAACAGTTGTGAGAGTTTAAGGAACCATGGGAAGTTTGCACAATGCATACATGGGTGGAAACCAGTGTTTGGGGGAATAGAGGCCCTCTCCCAATTTTAGACACCATGTAAACACCCTGTAGCCTGGTGCATCCCAGGGAGCAGGGGGTGACCCTTATAACGTCCCCGAATACCTGAGCACATGGACTGAGATTTACACCAAGTGATCATGAGGGCTTTACAAGTTACCAAGCACTTTCACGCTCTGCACCTCCTTTGATCCTGGCAGAAAGCGTGTGTGAAAGTCAATTATCCCTATTCTAATACTGCAGATGCGAAGGCTCTAAGAGCTTAAGTATCTGGCCTGGGGTATCTGTACTCCAATTCCACATACTTTCTACTATGCCATATCACTCACCGTGTCCAAAGCCTTTTAACCTAACCTTGAAATCCAGCATTTCCATGTGAGTATATATTCCAGTGTAACAGTGAAGCCATTTTAATAAGTGGGCTTGTCAAATACATCCCTGAATCTGCAGTATGCTTACAATTATGGTGCAAAAATAAAAATTCAAAGCTATGCACAGGGGAAAAAAAAAGACTCAGATATATTATAGCAAAATAAAAGGCAATTGGGTTTAGGCAGGTAGATGGTAGAGAGATTATTTTTCTACTTTTTTCTGCATTCAAAATTCCCCTTAGTGAACATATGTTCATAATGAAAAATATAAGTAGTGGGTTTTTCCCCCAAGTAGCCCAAGAGTCAAAAAATTCATCCAATAGCAAGGAAGGTTCTTGTAGGAGCAGAGAGGGGCCTCCCCTACCTCCTAAGAAATCGGGGCTTCCCTGGTGGCTCAAATGGTAACAAATCTACCTGCAGTGTAGGATACCTGGCTTCAATCCCTTGGTTGGGAAGATTCCCTGGAAAAGAGAATGACTATCCAGTCAAGTATTCTTGTCTGGGAAATCCCATGGACAGGGGAGTCTGGTGGGCTATGATCCATGGGGAAACAAAGCATCAGACACAGCTGAACCACTACACATGCATGCACCCCTTCATCTCATCTTCAGCCACTTATAGATGACCCAGCTCTGAGTCGCACCATTCAGAATGGCATCAATTCTCTGTGGGCAATACACCAAAGCAAGGGCAGGAATCACTTCTAAATTTTGACAGAAGTCCAGATTTTGTCCTGAAGAGATCAACTTATATTCAGAGTAGCAAATTAAAACAAATAAATAGAATTTTACAATGAGCTCCATGTCTGTCTCAGCTCCTCATACTGTCTCTGAATGAATCCCCACCTGGAATTTCTGAGAGTGTGACTCTGAGGACAGTGGAGTAAAAGGAACTAACTCTTTAAGATCACCTGTTATTCACCAAAGGAAGGGGGATGTCAGTGGGACCATTCTCTCACATGTCAGTCTTCCATCCAGAAACACTCAGAAACTATTGTGGTGGGAAAACAAAGCACTTCTGGCTTGGGTCCCGCCTCACAGGATCCCTCAAGAGGTAAGTCTGGAAGCTACCTAAACATTTCCTTCAATCAGGCTTACTCACCTTCACACAGTCCAGTGATCTCCAAGTAAAACTGGGCTCTGCACCGGGACAGACACTCGCCTGAGGTGATGTTTGCGCCTGACAGTGGCTCAAACTGCAGTCCGTCCTCTGGCTTCCTGCACTGGGTGCAGTGGGAGTGTGCTGGACCCACACAGGTCAAGCAAGAGGTATGACAGGCTGCCAAGGGGAACAGAATGCAGGAGTCAGCCCGAGGATCAGATAAGCATTGCAACCGAGGGGAGTCCCTAAGGAAGTCCGATTCACTCAGAAAAGTTCACCAGATACAACCTTGCAGATAACTGTTTTTCCAGCATTCTCCATAAAGCCCAGGGGGATAGTAACAATATCTGTGAGAGGCCAAATGAGGGTGATGCTAACTAGCCATGTCTCTCGGGTCCTAGAAGAGCTGCCAGGCTAGATCACGGAGGGAAGAAAAAAGCAAACTGGACAATATTGGCTTGGTTCTCCAGAGAGTCACATACAGAGGAGGATGATATAATCTCAGTTTTTCATGGAAGATTTTAAGAAGCATTCCTATAAAGGCTGTTACTCTATTATGTGCAAAACTGGTAGTTGTGTTACTGTCCATTACAGCATCCATCACCCACTACAGAGGGGTCCAGAAATTCTAACAAAATTCTGTTAGAATTTATATGAGGAAAGGCTGCTTTTCTAGACAAGGAAGAGGCCCTTTACAGCAGCAACAAACACTTGACAATCCATCATAGTTTCTGGTTTTCCTTGGCTGCTGGCGAGAATCAGAGCCAGAGTACTCAAAATCTCTCCTGCCCACACTCTGATATAATGGTTGCTCCCATCTTTTCAAAGATTCTCTAAATTGTCTTTTTCGGGATATTTATAGCAGCTGCCCTGTTTTAAATATTTTTTTTTTCCCTTGTAACTATCCTTCACAACTTTTCCAAGGTGCCCTATGTATAAATAAACATAAATTAACTTCGCTTAATTAAAATGTTTGCTCCCAACGTTCCAGTTTCAAAACGCTCAAAGGAGATTGCCCTCCCTATGAGCCGAGAGCCTTTCCGGCAAATAGCTATGGAAGATTTTCCGTTTTACTCAGCCCAGAGGCATTGCTGGTAACTCAGTTTGCTCAGCAGCATCATTAACAAAAAGAAGTTCTTCAGGGAAAAACAAAATGAAGACTAAGAAAAACATTAGTAATAATGCTCAGAGGATTCAAAAGAGAGGAAAGAAGAACTGGGTTCATTTTAAGGCACAGGAAAGGGAATAACACACCCCTCAAGGATGACCAGAAAGACGGTGGCCCATTGAGTGTTATGACAAATATTCAAATGTGATTTTTCAGATTCTCCCTTTGATAATGAAAAAAAAAAAAGCTAATAATACAGGCATAACCACATGGGATACACTAGAAGAAGAGCTGCCCCACAAAGTAACTTATCTCTATGTCCTTGTGATGGGAAAGTTTATCAGGAGTGATGATAAGGGACTTCTCTGGTAATCCAGGGGTTAAGAATCCACTTTCCAATGCAGAGGATGGGAGTTAAATCCCTGGTCCTGGAACTTAAATTGCACACGCCCTGGGGCAACTAAGTCCCTATGCCACAACTACTGAGCCCGCAAGCCTGAATGCTGCAACGAGTCCCAGCAGAGCAAATAAATAAATGATGATGACACCAACAATACCTTTGCAGACACCATGGTCAGGGTAGAAGGCCTCTCCACAGTTGGGCAGACAGTGGCCTTGGCGCAGGGCCTGGGGGTGGATGCAGGCGGTGCAGTGAGCGGCCGTGGGTCCTGAGCAGCTGGCACATGAGTTGTGACAAACTGAGGGAGAAAGGAATACAATGGGACCAGGGTAACTAGAGAGTCCACTTCTTGGCCGGCCTCCTCATGCGCGAAGATGCCCGCTTTTCTATCCTCAATCCCCCTCACGTGTTGCACCAAATCAAGGGGCATATGTGTTTGGAGGTGGTTATGTTACCAGTACCACTCACGCTGCAACTCTGCCCATCTTTCATCCACGTTCTATTATTTATTAGCTACCCTTTATTTGGGCTTCCCAGGTTGTGCAGGGGTTAAGGGGATGCAGTCCAAGAGATGCAAGAGACCTGGGTTCAATCCCTGGGTTGGGAAGATCCCCTGGAGGAGGAAGTGGCAACCCATTCCAGGATTCTTGCCTGAAAAACTCCATGGACAGAGGAGCCTGGTGGGCTACAGTAGACCGGGTCACAAAGAGTTGGCCATGACTGAGTAACTCAACACAAATCCTTTATTTAGTGTTTGTATTGTGTTTTATATATATTGCCACTTTTAATCTTCATAGCAATGTTAATGCAGTAGGAAGTATTAACCTCATTTTACAGATGAGAAAACCAAGGTCATGGAAAGTTAAAAAATTTACTAAAGATCACAAAGCTAGTTAGTAGCAGAGCTGGAATTTAGCCCGAGGTCTATCTGAACCTAAGACTCCCCAGGTGAATAGGGAAGAGGAGAAAGTTCATGGATCTGGGTGTTGGGACCCCTGGCATTTTTGAAGGGCCTGCCCCTAGCTTATGCCCTTAGCCAAGACTGGGTCTCTCCAGGCCTAGTTTCCTTGACATATGCATGCTGAGACATTGGGTTCAATGGTCTTTTAACACACTTACAGTTGGACATTCTAGGAGTCTAAGTAAAAATTATGTTAAAGGATTTGACCACTCCATATGGCAGTCAGGCATGCCTCTCTCCTGCTTTGGTCCTGGCTAGTAACAACGGGACACTCTGACTCCAAGAGGCAGATGGCACCACGCTGTTCTAATTAACAGGAGTGAACCATGGAAGAAGGTTCTGGAGGACCATGGTCAGGAGCTGGGAGAGGGGAGTGTGGAGACAGGAGGAGATCGCTGGGGACAGAATACTGAGGACAAGAGATAAAGAGTGGATGAGTAAAGAGGCTGACAAACAAACAGGAGGCTGATGATTCAAGGTGGTAGGATGGGTCTAAATATCCTGCCCAAACAGACGCTAGAAGTGGAAGTAAGAATACACATGCTTGTTTCAGAGAAGAAGGGCCATCAGGGTGTCTGAGGCAGCAGTAAATTCCCATCTCAAACGGGAATGTTTCCTAGTTTAAGATGTATAAGTCTGAAAAAAGATACTATATAAAGAGCACATAAAACCAAATTTTCGATAGATACACACTTTAGCTTTACAAGCTATCAAACTTGGTTTGCTTTTTTATTTTCCTGGTGTGCTATAGTTGCCAACATATGTGTTTACAAATGCCATCTAAAGAATGATGCTCTCCTACCTACAGCCTGAGTGAGTAATGGTTAACAAGTACACAAGTACACACAAGGACTGTGTGAAGACTTTAGAGGTTTTCTTGGCATTTCAAAATGATCCCATGATCTTTAATGATGATTGGTATGTGTAAGCCCCTTATTTAATCACATTACTCCCCCAGCATCCACCCATATTTCCCACCCTCATAACAGATATATTTTCCTTTTAATTTGCCATTTACTTACCATGCACACAAACTTCCAAGTGAGCAACATACAGCACTGAGTGTAATGAAACATGTGTTAATTACTTTTTTGGTGATGACAAGGATGATGGTAACAGTTACCCATGTAACTTACCTTTGCATCTCCCAGTGGCATCAGCATAGTACCCACCAGGGCATTCAGAAATGCATTTCCCATCATGCAACACGGTCTTCTCCACACAGGTAAGACATCTGGGACTACTAGGGCCACAACTCTTACAGGATTGATCACAAGCTAAAGGGAAAGAAAACCCATCAGAGAAAATCAATAATGAACAAAGGGAGCAAAGGAAGTCTGTTCTTTCAACATCCACAGTTGGCATCAACATAGTAATCACATTTCTGGCTGCTCAGCTGAGGTCTGTTTCCTTGATTCAAAATGTTCTGTATTCACAGTTGAAGGAGAACTCAATAAGTATTCACTGAACTAAGCATAACAAATATTCTGAGGCTCACCTACCAGCGTGTCCAATTTAATATGGGATTTAAAGTCAAAACGGCTTTGGCAGTAGGGTTCCCAGATTTAACAAATAAAATACCAGATGCTCAGTTAAATTTGAATTTCAAGATAAATAAAAAATAAGTTTTTAGTTTAAGTTTGTCCAAAATAGTTCATCCTATATTTCATCCGACAACCCTAGTTGGAGAGAGAATTCAGAGTTCTACTAAGCAAGGCCATGCTATAAAACTTCAGTTCAAATTGCTGAGTTTCATACAATCTTCTAAAATCTACTCGTTCACTTATTCATTCAGTGAGCCCTGAACACATTTCTTAAACTCTGTGTCAAGTACTGTGCCAGGTAGTAGAGACACAAAATCCAAATCAATTTGGTCTCAGCTTTAAGGAACTTGTTAAGACTACCAGAGGGAAATAAACATATGCAATATTAGGAATACTAAATGTATTGCTCAGATTAGTCTGCATAAGCATCATAAAAATTTCAACAAAATGTGTGTGGGGTAAGAAGTATGAAAGGTGAGGAAAGGATTCATGGAAGAAATGACGCTTGAGCACTGTCTTAGATATCAAGTCAAAGCACGCCAGGATGATGGGAATATACTCTCAGCTGAAGCAGCGAAGCAAGTATAGGCCTAGAACCTGGGAAAGCCATGAACTGCAGGACACCAGGCTTTCCTGTCCTTCACCATCTCCTGGAGTTTGCTCAGGGAAAGGCTTGGAAACAGCAGTTCTGTTTTTTTTGGCCAGAAAAGTGGGAAGGGCCAGATTACAGAAACCTGTCTACCAGACTCCATAGTCTAGATACTCATCTTAGGAAAGCTTTCAGGAGCTTCTCTCTACACAATTTTTGGGTTTCCCTGGTGGCTCAGAAGGTAAGAATCTGCCTGCAATGCAGATTAGGTTCGACTGGGTTGGGAAGAGCCCCTGGAGGAGGACAACCCACTCTAGTATTCTTGCCTAGAGAATCTCATGGACAGAGAAGCCTGGCAGGCTACTATCCATGGGGTCACAAAAAGGCAGACAAGACTGAGTGACTAACACTGTCACACTCACTACAATTTTTAGCATAGTAAAAATATGGCTATGTTTGTGTTTAAGCAGGATCACTTTGGCTTCAGCTGGGAGGCAGTTTGGAGGGATGAGGAGGAGACTAAGGGACCCAGTTGGTAAATTGTGGAAATGCTTGGGAAACAAGATGACTGGGAGCTGCGTCAAG
This sequence comes from Bos indicus x Bos taurus, assembly GCF_003369695.1. Classification (NCBI taxonomy): domain Eukaryota; kingdom Metazoa; phylum Chordata; class Mammalia; order Artiodactyla; family Bovidae; genus Bos; species Bos indicus x Bos taurus. The sequence continues at coordinate 92,592,318 of NC_040081.1, read as the reverse complement.
TCTGAATGAGGTGATAGATTTAAGAGCTGTGTAGGTGGAAGTGTCTCAGATGGCTGCCATGGGCCTAGTACAGGGAATGAGTGATGCTACTCGAGGAACAAAAAAAAAGAGTAGGTGTGGGGGTTCATCTGGGACACGTGCAGTCCAGTAAACAGCCTGACTGACACTTCTGAGACTCAGGGGAGGGCCCTGGGGTCATCACATACAGGTGTGGTTGTTGAAATCAGAAACAAGTTGATTTATTCAGTAAAGGGATTTCCCAGGCGGCACTTGGAGAAGGAAATGGCAACCCACTGCAGTATTCTTACCTAGAGAATCCTGTGGACAGAGGAGCTCGGTGGGCTGCTGTCCATGGGGTTGCACAGAGTCGGACACGACTGAAAACTTAGCAGCACCAGCAGCAGGTGGCACTAGTGGTAAATCCACCTGCCAATGCAGAAGACTTAAGACACACAGGTTCGATCCCTGGGTGGGAAAGATCCCCTGGAGAAGGGTACCGCAAGCCACTCTAGTATTCTTGCCTGGAGGGCTACAGTCCACGGACATAACAGAATTGGACATGACTGAAGCGACTTAGCACGCAAACATGCGTAAGAAGATGTATTGTTTCTCCAGCACTGTAAAAACCCAAGGCAAATACGGACGCCAGGAGAGGTTTTTAAAAAGAGAAGAGTTTTAATAATTGCTGAAAGCATATCTAGGAGAAAGAAGGGAGATATATTAAAAAGTACAGATGGAGAGATTAGCCTTGAACAGAACAAACTCCTTTGCTGAACAGAAAACAAAGTGGAGGGTAAATGCAGTAGCAGGTAAGTCTATGACTCAAACACACTCATGGCTAAATTCTTTAAAAACAAGCCAAACACACTTCTTCTCACTATCAGAGAACCGATGATTCAGGAAGAGAGAACTACTGAGAGATTTATTCTGTTTGTTCTCTTAATCTACCTACACCATCCTAACTTCCTGAAAAACATTTAAAGAACTTGAGGAAAAATATGGCAATTGATGTTGTCAAATAAAGGATAAAAGGAAAGATATACCCATTTGAATGCAGAGTTCCAAAGAATAGCAAGGAGAGATAAGAATGCCTTCCTCAGTGATCAATGCAAAGAAAGAGAGGAAAACAATAAAATGGGAAACACTAGAGATCTCTTCAAGAAAATTAGAGATACCAAGGGAACATTTCATGCAAAGATAGGCTCAATAAAGGACAGAAATGCTATGGACCTAACAGAAGCAGAAGATATTAAGAAGAGGTAGTAAGAATACACAAAAGAACTATACAAAAAAGATCTTCATGACCCAGATAATCATAATGGTATGATCACTCACCTAGAGCCAGACTTCCTAGAATGTGAGGTCAATTGGGCCTTGGGAAGCATCACTACGAACAAAGGTAGTGGAGGTGAAGGAATTCCAGTTGAGCTATTTCAAGTCCTGAAAGATGATGCTGTGAAAGTGCTGCACTCAATATGCCAGCAAATTTGGAAAACTCAGCAGTGGCCACAGGCCTGGAAAAGGTCAGTTTTCATTCCAATCCCAAAGAAAGGCAATGCTAAAGAATGCTCAAACGACCACACAATTGCACTCATCTCACACACTAGTAAAGTAATGCTCAAAATTCTCCAAGCCAGGCTTCAGCAATATGTGAACCGTGAACTTCCTGATGTTCAAGCTGGTTTTAGAAAAGGCAGAGGAACCAGAGATCAAATTGCCAACATCCGCTGGATCATGGAAAAAGCAAGACAGTTCCAGAAAAACATCTATTTCTGCTTTATTGACTATGCCAAAGCCTTTGGCTGTGTGGATCACTATAAACTGTGGAAAATTCTGAAAGAGATGGGAATACCAGACCACCTGACCTGCCTCTTGAGAAACCTGTATACAGGTCAAGAAGCAACAGTTAGAACTGGACATGGAACAACAGACTGGTTCTAAATAGGAAAAGGAGCACGTCAAGGCTGTATTTTGTCACCCTTCTTATTTAACTTTTATGCAGAGTACATCATGAGAAACGCTGGGCTGAAAGAAACACAAGCTGGAATCAAGATTGCCGGGAGAAATATCAATAACCTCAGATATGCAGATGACACCACTCTTATGGCAGAAAGTGAAGAGGAACTAAAAAGCCTCTTGATGAAAGTGACAGTGGAGAGTGAAAAAGTTGGCTTAAAGCTCAACATTCAGAAAACGAAGATCATGGCATCCGGTCCCATCACTTCATGAGAAATAGATGGGGAAACAGTGGAAACAGGGGCTGACTTTATATTTTGCGGCTCCAAAATCACTACAGATGGTGACTGCAGCCATGAAATTAAAAGACGCTTACTCCTTGGAAGGAAAGTTATGACCAACCTAGACAGTATATTGAAAAGCAGAGATATTACTTTGCCAACAAAGGTCCATCTAGTCAAGGCTATGGTTTTTCCAGTAGTCGTGTGTGGATGTGAGAGTTGGACAGTGAAGAAAGCTGAGCACTGAAGAATTGATGCTTTTGAACTGTGGTGTTGGAGAAGACTCTTGAGAGTCCCTTGGACTGCAAGGAGATCCAACCAGTCCATTCTAAAGGAGATCAGTCCTGGGTGTTCTTTGGAAGGACTGATGCTGAAGCTCCAGTACTTTGGCCACCTGATGCAAAGAGTTGACTCATTGGAAAAGACTCTGATGCTGGGAGGGATTGGGGGCAGGAGGAGAAGGGGATGACAGAGGATGAGATGGTTGGATGGCATCACCGACTCGATGGACATGAGTTTGAGTGAACTCCTGGAGTTGGTGATGGACAGAAAGGCCTGGCATGCTGTGATTCATGGGGTCACAAAGAGTTAGACACGACTGAGCGACTGAACTGAACTGAAAGTTCATGAATACTTAACAAAAGTGAAAAGGGTGTGGTTGCCACTGCTGGAGATAGCTGGAAGAACCATTGTGGGAGCAGTACACGAGGTGGACAACCTCTCCCTCCTCACAACCAGATTCCATGGGCACTGGGGTCAGCGCTACTGTTACCCAACAGGGCATTTGAAGTACAAGGGGCATTTAAACCAAACAGTATTGAGATGGATTGGCTTGTGAACCATAATGGCCCAAACGATACTAGTGATGGACAGTACAACTTCGTGGACTGCCATCTGATTGCGGCAAAGAGGAAATAGTTCTTTCAGGGGTTGGAAATCGTGCCAAATGGAATAACTCTGATGATGGACTACCACGGGAGAAGCACAGGGGAGGCCTTCGTGCCTTTGCTTCAAAGAAAATAGCAGAAAATGCACTTGGGAAACACAAGGAAAGAATGAGGCCCAGGGCTATTGAGAACCTCAGAAGTAGCAGCAAGGAAATCAAAGGATTTTATGATCCACCAAGAAGTTTGCTGGGCCAACAACCAGGACCACACGATAGACCAATAGGAGGAAGAGGAAATTATTATGGAGCTGGGCATGCAAGCATGTATGACAGAATTCGATGAGAAGATGATGGGTATGATGGTGATTATGGAGGTTTTGATGACTATGGTGGCCACAGTGTTTATGGCTACGGAAATGATGCCTTTGATGACAGCATGAGCGATGGAAGAGGTATGGGAGGACATGGCTATGGGGGAGTTGGTGATACAAGTTCAGGTTTTCATGGTAGTCATTTTGTACATATGAGAGGACCACCTTTTCAGGCAACTGGAGATGACATTGCTAATTTCTTCTCACCACTAAATTCAATCCAAATGCATACTGATACTGGAACTGATGGCAGGGCAACAGGAGAAGATGTAGAGTTTGTGACATATGAAGATGCAGTAGCTACCATGTCCAAAGAGAAGAATAACACACAACATCAATACATTGAACTCTTCTTGAATCAAATTCATGGAAGGCGGCTCAGGAATGGGAGGTTACGGCAGAGATGGAATGGATAATCAAAGAGCCCACAGATCAGCTGTAAGGATGGGAATGGGGAACAATTACAGTGGAGGATACGGTACTCCTGATGGCTTGAGTTGTTCTGGCCTGGGTGGTGGAGGCAGTAGCAGTTACTATGGGCAAGGTGGCATGAGTGGAAGTGGATGGCATGGGATATACTAAAAACATAACCACGGATATAAAAGTCCTGCCAACATCATCTGGTCTACTAGACTTTCTTATAGATTTCCTTTCTTTTATATTTTAAGAATTTTATAATGACTGAAGGAATGTGTTTTCAAAATACTACTTAGTAAAGCAACAGATTGTGATGGGAAAATTTGTTTTCTGTAGGTTTTATTTTTGTATGTGTGCGTGTGTGCTAAGTCACTTCAGTAGTGTCTGACTCTTTGCGACCCTACGGACTATATCCCACCAGACTCCCTGTCCATGGGATTCTCCAGGCAGGACTACTGGAGTGGGTAACCATGCCCTCTTCCAAAGGATCTTCCCAACCCAGAGATCAAACTAGTGATCTCCTATGTCTCCTGCATTGGCAGGTAGGTTCTTTACCACTAGTACCACCTGGGAAGCCATCTGTTGCATACTTTGACTTAAAAAATAAGTTTTTACGTTCAAACCACTGATGCTGATACTTTTTATATACTAGCTACTCCTAAGAATGTGCTGCTTTCATAAGATTAAGGCTGATGTATTTTACTGTTAGCACTACAAGACGTGAAAAATGAAATCAAAAGTCACTCCGTTTTGTCCGACACAGCGACCCCATGGACTATACAGTCCTTGGAATTCTCTAGGCCAGAATACTGGAATGGGTAGCCTTTCCCTTCTCTAGGGCATCTTCCCAACCCAAGGATTGAACCCAGGTCTCCCACTTGCAGGTGGATTCTCTACCAGCTGAGCCATTATGTCTGCTTTTTAAAGATGTAAGACACAAATCCATGTCTTGAGAGTCTTACCATTGGATTTTGCATCTGATGTTTGGAGTTTTAGAGCCATTGCATTAAAAAATAATTATATGCGGCAAAGAAAAAGGTACTTTTAACTTTTAATCCCTTTAATCAATATGGCTTTTTTCCAAACTGTCTAATGGATCAAAATAAAACCTGTTGATGTGAATTCAGTTATTAAACTTGCTACTTGGTTTTTCTAGAAATGTTATTAATGTAATAAATATCAAGGTGGGAGATAAGTAAAAAGGAAAGAAAGGGATAATTTGCCCAATCAGACACTGAGACATATTGCAAAACAATAGAAATTAAGGAATAAAACAAACAATGTGACAGTGGTATAGGAATAGAAATTTAGACTATGAAATACCTCAGAGACAGATCTGTGTGCATAGGAAAATTTAATATCCAATAAAGATCAATGGAGAAAGTTAGATTGAATGCTGGGAAACTGGATCATGAAACGGAGAAAAATCAAACTGCATCTCACAGAAGTGGACTCTAGATGGATGAGCCTACATAAAGTTAAAACTGAAATTAATAGAATTTCTTCTATTAATTGTAGTGTAATTTCTTTGTGAACTTGAACAGGGTAGGTTTTTATCTTAAAATTTCAAAAGCAAAAAGTTAAAGTAAAAAATGATGAATTACATATTTTTGTTCAATGAAGGGCACCACATTAAAGGTTAAAAAGCAACAAAATGGGAAAATGTTTGTATATTTAAGAACTGACAGAGTTAGTATCACAAAGTGCAAAGAACTCCGTAAAATCAACAATGAAAAGGAAGCAAGGCCAGTGAAACCATGGGAAAGACACATTAAAAACAGTTTATCAAAGAGGAAACACAAAAGTCCAACAGGAGTTGAAGATAAACTCATTAATAATCAGAAATAAGCAAATTAAAGCATAATGCCCCTGTATACTTATTGACCAGGAAAAAACCTGAAGTTTGATAATGTCAAGTCATGGCCAGAATGTGGAGATGAGACAGCCCTGATGCTTGGGCGTATAGATGCTGGTGAGCTACCTGGCACTACTTAGTCCCATAAAGAAAATGCAGACTCAACACATAAAGAATAAATTAAAATTAAAAAAAGAAACCAGTAATTCTGTTCTGGGGTTATCCATCAATCCCATGAAACCTTCCCCACACCCCCTCAGGCTCATTGAAGGATATGTTGCAGGTTGCTCACTGGTGTTCCCTAGTGATGGCATGCAGATGGACAGATGTGGGGAGTCTGTCCCTGGGAGTGTGGGAATGCAGACCAGGAAGAACCACGCAGCAGTGAGAAGCAAATGCCTAGATGCTATAACAACCTGGGTGAATCTGAAAGACATACTGCTGAGTGCAAAAAGGACAACATGAACTCTGTAAACTGGTATGAACTCTATACCATGGTATCATTTAAGAAAAATATACATATACATATAGAGAATAGCACGTCAACATGTACATTGCCATATGTAAAATAGATGAGCAGTGCAAGTTGGATGCATTAAGCAGGGCACCCAAAGCCGGTGCTCTGGGACAACCCAGAGGGATGGGATGGGGAGGGAGGTAGGAGGGGACTTCAGAATGAGGGAGGCACATGTATACTGGTAGCTGATTCATGTTGATGTATGGCAAAAACCATCACAATATTGTAATTATTTGCCAAATAAAACAAATTAATTTAAAAAACATGGTATCATTTAAGAAAAATATACATGTACTCACTGAAAACAAAACTCATTTTACATGAGCCCATAAAAACGAAAGGATAAAAAATTTAAAATAGTTGCCCAGGTAAGGAAGGGAAATCAGTATAAAAGGAAGGAAGGAAAGAGAAGAAAAAGAGAGGCGGAAGGAAGAGAAAATGTTTAACAGAAACCTCTGACTTTGCTTTGATTTATGTGTTAGCCAGAGCCAGAAAAGCCCTTCATAACAGCACAGGTACTTACATGACTAAACAATGAGGAGGTTTTGTCCTTCGAATTTCCCACCCTTTATACCTAATATTTGTAAAACTCAAAGCATGTACCAGACAAACTTGGTTGTTGTAAATTCTTCCAGCCATTGCAAAGCACCATTTATAACAGGTTGTGCTGGATTTTTCTCAGCACTCAACTTGAGATTTCTACAGATATGGGTTGCTTGGGTTATAAATTATTAAACCAACACCAGCTGGGCTTTATCTCAAATAGCACTAATCTGAATTGAAAGTAAGTCAGCTTATCACCATCAGACGTCTTAATTAACATTCCGATAGCAATCAGTGACTCGGTTCACCGTTGCTTTAGAAAATATTTATACAATCCTTTCTGAAGGCATTTGACACAGACTTGGAGAACTCGAACAATTTTATGAAGAGCGTAAACTCCAGTTTTGTCCATCAAAAGGGCCATTGGTCAATGCCAACGGCATCACAAAGTCTTGTATCTGCTAAGCACACGGCAGGCATTCACTAATTAACCAATGGTCAGTTGGCCAATGGTTGGCTGACTAATGTCAGCACTGGTCCATCCTTGTGTTTGGAAGTTCTCTTTCTGCTTTGTTTCAAAATGTATACAGACAGCATTTCAGATGTATACTTTCTCCCGAAGCCACCTGTTCAGCAGTCTTCTTTTAAATTCTTCCAGTCTGCAAGGAGGTCTGGTTTTCTTCACTCAACCTCTTAGCCCAAGTAGACTCCCACCCCTCACTGCCTCAGGCTCACACTAACTGGGTATCACTCCTTTTACTTACACACATCCCTAGCAAAAGTTGCTTTCTCAATCCAGATAACATCATCTCGGTAGCAGGTCTGTGTCACTGCTCCCGACAGTGACAGCAGCCAGCTTCCTCAGGGAATCAAAAGGGTAGATGCCTCCAGGCCTTTGAATTAGTGCAAATTTGACATCTGCCAACCTTAGGAGAATACATCTGGCTTAATTGAGCAGGGAAGTGATGCTGGCAGAAAAAGATTAAAATGCTCAGGGTAATGGCAGCCTGTTTTTCTTTCCTCGTTCTCTCCTGAATCCACACTAAAGCCACCTGTGACTTGTCCAAATCGTGTGAGGTTTCTCACACCAGAGATACTGATGGATCCTTGCACGGCTTTAAGCAAGCAGCTGCCAAGAGCTATCTCTCTTCTCTGAGACAAGTGCATTTGTCAAGTCTCAGAGATCATCTCATGTGTGCTGTTGCCCTGCTCAGTAAACAAAATGAGCATAATAACTTGAGAAAGTTTTATGGGCTGCACATTTTTTTTTAATTTAGTGGACTTAGTTATTTAAAAAAATGCATGAGACAGGGTGCTCAGGGCCAGTGCACTGGGATGACCCTGAGGGACGGGATGGGTAGGGAGGTGGAAGAGGGATTCAGGATGGGGAACACATGTACATCCATGGCTGATTCATGTCAATGTATGGCAAAAACCACTACAATATTGTAAAGTAATTAGCTTCCAATGAAAATAAATAAATTATTTTTTTTAATGTCATCTGACTTTTCAATATTGACCATCACAATAAATTTGATTCAAACCTTTCATTCACTATCAGGTGTTCACCCTATGGACCAGCCACAGGGATAGCTGGCTGATCTAAAGACTGATAGAGATGCAAGAGATGCAGGTTTGATCCCTGGATCGGGAAGATCCCCTGAAGAAGGGAATGGCAACCCACTCCAGTATTTTTGCCTGGAGAATCCCCATGGACAGAGAAGCCTGGTGGGCTCTAGTCCATGGGGTCACAAAGAGTCAGATATGACTGAGTATGCATGTACACAAGCACAGGAAGACAAGGAAGAAGGAGGAGAAGAGGGTCAAGGGAAAGGAGAAGGATAGGGAACAGGAAATGGGCAGAGGTGCATAAAGAGGGATCATGTTATAGCAGCACCAGAGCAATTATTAGGCAGTTAAGGTCTAAACTCAGAAGACTCAGCATGAATCCCAACTCTGCCCCTCATTAGCTCTGTGACCTTAGGCAAGTTTCTTAGTCTCTCTGCTTCTTCATCTGAGAACAGAGGATGACGATAACTACCTCAGAAAATTGCTGTGAGGATTAAACACTAAACACAAAGCACTTATTCTGTACCAGGCACTGTGTTAAATGCCTCACCTACATTAATTCAGTCTTGGCATGGCCTCTGAGTTAGATGTGTGCTGCTGTAACAAATGACCACAGACATGGCTTAAAGCAACACACATTTATTATCATACAGCTTAAGAGATCAGAAGTCCTAAAATCAAAGCATTAGCAGGACTGCATTACTCCTGGAAGCTCTGGGTGGAAGAATCTATTTCTTTGTTTATTCCTTGTCTCTTTCCAGGTTCTATAGGCTGCCTGCATGCTCATGGTCCCTTCCCAGCATCGCTCCCAAAGTCTGCTTCTGTTTCTGGTCTCCTTTTCTGATGCTGATCCTCCTGCCTCCCTATTAGGACCCTTGTGATTACACTGGCTTATTCAGATAATCCAGGGTAACCACCCCGACCTCAAGATCCTTACCTTAATCATACCTGCTGCTGCTGCAAAGTCACTTCAGTCATGTGCGACTCTGTGCGACCTCAGAGATGGCAGCCCACCAGGCTCCCCCGTCCCTGGGATTCTCCAGGCAAGAACAGGGGAATGGGTTGCCCTTTCCTTCTCTAATGCATGAAAGTGAAAAGTGAAAGTGAAGTCGCTCAGTTGTGTCTGACTCTTAGTGACCCCATGGACTGCAGCCCACCAGGCTCCTCCATCCATGGGATTTTCCAGGCAAGAGTACTGGAGTGGGTTGCCATTGTCTTCTCCTTAATCATACCTACAAAGTCCCTTTTGCCACCTGAGGCAGAATATTCACACATGCTACTGATTAGGACAGGGGCATCTTTGAGGAGCCATTCTGTCTCCCACAGAAAGGACTATTGTCAGCATTTAACAAATGGGAAATTGACACAGGAAGAGATTAAGTAACTTGTCCCAGGTCATGCTTTTTGTCCCAACATGTTCCTGCCTCTCAATGGGTTAATGTTTAGCACATGGGACAGTGCTCTGCACAAGGAGCACGAAGTTGGGTTAACTCTTATCGTCTGAAGTTGTCTTGAAGGTTGAATAGACAATACCTGCCTCAGTTTCAATTCAAGGGCACCAACATCAAAAGCAGAGTGGCCCTTGGCTGGCCTGGGAGTCCCAAGGAGTGCCTTGATCCCCACGCATATACGGAAGCTGGGCTCCTCTCCCTCCAGCTATGGGTCTGAAGCAAGCGGCCCGAGCCTCGTGGTCCTCATATGCATGTAGGACAAGGTTACAGAGAGCATCCAACCTGACAAGCAGTTGGGGGACAAAGGTGAAAATTCAAGGGGATTCTGTCACTGGGAAAAAACATGTTCCACAAACTACTAAAACACCGCCAATTCTAATGTGCTACGTGTGTGCTCAGTCACGTCTGACTCTTTGTGACTCCATGGTCTGTAGCCCACCAAGCTCCTCAGTCCATGGGATTTCCCAGGCAAGAATACTGGAGTGGGTTGACATTTCTTTCTCCAAGGGATCTTCCCAAGAAAGGGACTGAACCTGCATCTCTTGCATTGGCAGGCAGATTCTTTACCACCGAGCCACCTGGGAAGCCCCATTGGGAAACCAAACTTAGCATCATTTTCATATTTGTTCAGTAGAAGAAGTGATGGTTTTTGGTGCTATGATTTGAATGAAACAAGGGATGCTGGAAGAGCTAAAACCGCTTTGGCCTGCAAAGCAGGGCACTTACCACTGCAGGTCCCCTGCTTGTTATAAAACCGGTTGCCACAGCTGCTCTCACAGCCACCCTCTCTTAGCACGTGGAGGGGGTCTCTGCAGGCCAGGCAGTGCTTCTCTGTGGGACCCCAGCAGGCGGCACAGGACTCGTGGCAGGCTGTAGGAAGAATCCAGAGTAGAAAAGACTGACTGCAATTTTTCTTTCAAAGGCTTTAGAATTTATAAGGAGGATGTTGGAACCTTCAGTCCTAAACCACTAGGCACATATGTGCACTGCAGGAGAAAAAAACCACCCCCCACCAAAAAATAAAAGAAAAACATTTCCTGTTGGCCAGAGGCATAACTTTCGTAAAGAGAACTGGAACAGGAAACCAGAGGCTTTTGAATAATGGGAATCACAGGGAATGGAATCATAATTTTCTAGACAAATATGGTCTGTCTAGTGAAATTAGAAGGCCCTCCATCACCTTGCCTTTGAAACCACACAACAAAGTGTCAAACTAGATAATTGCACTCAACCTCCAACACGTCGAGCATCCGCTTATGAGGGATGCCATGCACTCTTGAGAGTCCCTTGGACTGCAAGGAGATCCAACCAGTCCATTCTAAAGGAGATCAGTCCTGGGTGTTCATTGGAAGGACTGATGTTGAGGCTGAAACTCCAATATTTTGGCCACCTGATGCGAAGAGCTGACTCATTTGAAAAGACCCTGATGCTGGGAAAGATTGAGGGTGGGAGGAGAAGGGAACGACAGAGGATGGATGGTTGAATGGCATCAATGACTTGATAGACATGAGTTTGGGTGGACTCTGGGAGTTGGTGATGGACAGGGAGACCTGGCATGCTGTGGTTTATGGGGTCACAAGGATTTAGACACGATGGAGTGACTGAACTGATTCTGATGCACTCTTACCCTTGAATCGACTTTGAAAGATCCAGTACTGCTTGACTTCTGTTGCTCCTTCCTGCCCTTTCCATCTCTCCCCAACCCCAACTGTCCCACCCTTGTCTTCCCTCACAACTCTTACAGCTCAGCCTCTGGTTTCCCCATAGCATCTGCTCTAAACTGGTATCTTGAGGACTCATGAAGCCTGCCTTTCCCTTATACCTTAGATTTTTAACTATATGTTGTTTCTAGACCAGAGTTATTCCTTTAAGGTATGACCATCTCCTCCTTTTCCAGCATTTGATTGTTTTATTACTATTCATTCTTGTTCTTCATCTTAGGCCTATAAAGAGAGGTCTATTCTGAATGACTGAATATATTCAGAGTTGGCACACTGTCTGTAGGGCTAACATCATCCATCCTTCTGTTAGTGTGTGGGCTGTGTGCTTAGTTTCATCCGACTCTTTGCAACCCCATAGACTGTAGCCCGCCAGGTTCCTCTGTCCATGGGGATTTTCCAGGCAAGAATACTGGAATGGATTGCCATGTCCTCCTCCAGGGGATCTTCCCAACCCAGGGATCGAACCCAGATCTCCTGCATTACATGTGGATTCTTTACCATCTGAGCCACCAGGAAGCCCAAGTATACTGGACTGGTTAGCCTATCTCTTCTTCAAGGGATCTTCCTGACCCAGGGATCGAACTGGGGTCTCCTGCACTGCAGGTGGATTCTTTACCCACTGAGCTACAAGGAAAGCCCCTGTTAGTGTATCCTGATTTTCAAAATGTTTTCTTTACAATGGAGCACAACCTATTTTTCAGAGATATTCATTCTGACCAGAACTGGCAGAGAGAATGCTTTTGCTGGTCACAGGTGACTTGGGAGCTATACCTAAGTAACTTAATTAGGTGTCCCTTTGGAATCAGAAGAAAGGAGGCCTACATGGCAAATCTCAAGACCTAGTCCTCTCAGTTCTAAAGTGCAAAGAAAGGCTTTAATTTCAGACAACTTTTCTCTCCAACAGACTTAGCTGCTGCTGCTGCTAAGTCGCTTCAGTCGTGTCTGACTCTGTGCGACCCCATAGATGGCAGCCTACCAGGCTCCCCCATCCCTGGGATTCTCCAGGCAAGAACACTGGAGTGGGTTGCCATTGCCTTCTCCAATGCATGAAAGTGAAAGTGAAGTCGCTCAGTCGTGTCCGACTCTTCGGGACCCCATGGACTGCAGCCTACCAGGCTCCTCTGTCCATGGGATTTTCCAAGCAAGAGTACTGGAGTGGGGTGCCATTGCCTTCTCTGTGATCAACTATACTCTAATATAAAATTAAAAGTTAAAAAAAAAAAAAGAATAACAGTAGTGGGAGTGCAAGGGACTGACAGAAGGAAGATCTGAAGAATGAGACGTGGCCAGCCATGGAGAGAGCCAGAGAGCAGCAGCAACAAAGGAAAAGGGAAGGAGCTTGGGGGTTCAAGGAACTGGAGTCTCCTCTTGTGACTGGACCTGGTGGACATCTCAGGGTACAGTGGGGAATAAAGGGTACAGTGGGGAATAGAGGGCACGGTGACCTGATTCATGGCTGGAAGGGTAGGCAGAAACCCTATCAAACTTGATCTCAGAGACCATGGAAAGAAATTAGGATTTTTAGCCTAACTGTGATATGAGTCAAGAATGGGCTTAAATAGGATAAACACAAGCCCTGCTTGAGATGTTTAAAAGTTCTCTTTGGATGTCATGAAGAGGGGGCTTAAGGACTTGCATGCTGCAGGTAGATGAGCATGGAGCTGACTGTTCTGGTCCAGGTAAGAGATGAGAGTGGCAGGTGGAAAGCAAAGCCAGACAAAGTTTACTTACTTGTCGTCTGGCTTTCTCACTAGGGAGCTCCCTCACCATAAGGTCCATAGGGGCAGAGTCCATACTCTTTTGTCACCTCAGTTGAGCACACTGCTTGGTACTCTACAAACTCCTCTTATACTTGCCACCTTATTTGCAAATGGTGCATGAAAACGCTGCTTGTGTTGAGATAAGCCACTGACGCTACTTAAAACCAAATACGTGGATGCAAAGATCCCAGGAGCAAATTCTACCCTGAATGCACATGAAAATTTTCATTCATTTATTCAACTACTCTCAACAGCTGATTGCAGTCACTATCTGAAGTGTCTATCAATGTTAAGGGCTTCTGTCTTACTGAGGAAATGGAGTTGATTCAAAGCTGTTACCCAAACAAACAAACAAAAATCCAACTGCATTTCTAAGAAGGCATGCTATGCTAATCTATCAATGTTCAACAGAAGCACCTACCACATGCAAGGTGAAGGACTAGTCTGGAGGGCCTTCCCAGCTGCCACAGGTAGGCCAGCGCACCAGGGACTAAGTCCCCAGGGCATGACAGGGAGTGAGGTGAAAAAGACAACAGGGGTCAGATCACGAGTGTCAGGCAGGCAGAGGTAAAGGACCTTGGATATCATCCCCTTAAAAGTTTTAATCAGGGCAGAGGAATTGATCAGTTTTGCTTTTTAGAGTATGAACTTTGCAGTGGGGAGAGGAGAAGGTGATTAACTCAAGACATCTTTAAGGAATGAAATCATCCTTGTCCCAGAAGTGAGGAGGAGATGTGAAATGAAAGAGCATTTCCCAATTGTTTCAGGGACTGTCTGATGGCAGTGCATTATATCAGCTGCACTGGCAGTTGAAACATTACAAATACTTCCAACCTGTTTGGTAAATGGTACCCTCCCTGATACTCTGTCTTCAGCCCTGGGGACACTGCAGACACCATATCCAACGATGAAAGGTCTGACATAGGAGAGGGTCTTGGGTCTCTGCTCCTTCTGACCAGTCTGATCTTTGCCATACCGCTTGTTAAATATTTTTAATATTACCCCCCATGCTGCCAGTGAGGACAGGGGTCAAAAGATGAGCAGGATGGAGGCCCTGGACTTAGGGATGGCACTAACCCCTGTCACACACTGAGACCTACCTAACCTTTCACCCCGCCTACTGTTACCTCCCTCCACCATACCAGCTCTATGGAGCAGAGACTCTAAGCAGACCATGTGATGATCAAGGGTCTAGATGACCCACACCACACAGGACTGACCCAGCCAGCAATGCCTCTGGCTCCTTCCACAGTCCCTGAATATAATCCTGCATACATCTGAGAGGCGTCCTAAAGTGTCACTATGTCTATGACGCTTTGCTGAACTTGTCCAGACAAAGCCAGTTACTCCTTCCTCTAGGTTCCTGCAGCCCTTTGTACATGCCTCTCCTGCTACTTACCGACTGTGCATGCATGCTAAGCCGCTTCAGTCTGACTCTTAGCAACCCTATGGACTATAGCCCACCAGGCTCCTCTGTCCATGGAACTCTACAGCAAGAACACTGGAGTGTGCAGCCATGCCCTCCTCCAGGGCAATCTTCTGGACCCAGGGATTGAACCCGCCCCTCTTACGTCTCCTGCATTGGCAGTTAGGTTCTTTACTGAATCACTACCTGGGAAGCTCATGCTGGATCTATCTACATTTAGAGCCAAATGTGATGCTGGACTTTCTCTTTTTTCCCATCTCAAAAAAAAAAAAAAAAAAAAAAAGGCATGTTCCACAGCCAGGCAGGACAGCAGAAGGGATTTTTATTTTAACACAGGACTATGCTGAGCTGTCATTTCTTTCCCCCCCTTTTTTTTTTGAGTTGTCATTTCTCATAATGACATACTCCCACTGTGTTTTGCAATTGATTTCTAATTTCTAACACTGAACATATGCTACTGCAGATAATCTCTCCTTGCAGGCTTATTTTACATGGAGCTTTTATTTCATTTGGGTTATTATGAAAAATAAAAGGTCAGTCCCTGACTTTTCACCATAATTTCTCTTAGTGATACATGTTCAGCTCACCCAGCGTTTGAAGTGTATACTGTGATGATAAATTAAAACAGAGGATGAATAAGAGAAAGCCATCATCTTATCTCACGTGCAGAAGACAATTTATTTTGGAAAGCCCCTGACTCTTTCGAGAATAACAAGACATGTGTTAGCTTGCCGAGCAATTCCTTTCAAAATGAAAGGGATGAAATACTCTTCTTTTTGGCAACTCTCTATTGAAACCCTACTCTAAAAATAACAAACTTCTTTTCATATTTGATAATTTTGAAATAGAAAGTTGTAAAAAAAAAAAAATTCAACCTGTGCTACTCAAAGAATAAAATGCAGCCCTTTCCCAAGGAAATGTTAAAATACCTCCTAGGGACCACTTCTTGTTTTCCAGGAAGCCTTTAAAAGACCCCAGGTAGTGGACATAGATCCTTGTTCCCTCAGCTTTCAAGTTTAAACTGCCCCCCAGGAAAAAGAAGGAATCTTGGATTCTCACCATTCCATGGAATTCTGGAATGTCTCCCGTCCATAACCAGAAAATAAGCATGCTAGGTTAGTGGCCCTTTTAAAGTCATCAGTGAGGGTGTAGTTTGGATTTCCAAATTGCCAAGAAGTTTTCACTCTCAACTACATGAAGCAGCCTAAACTCCAGGCATAAGCAAGACACCATACACAAGGTAAAGTCCTTCATCCTGGTCCTTATCCACATTGTGGCCACTGCTAACTATCTTTCATGACTCACACATGACTAGGAAGGACCTGCCAAGTTTTAAAGTTTATCAGGAGGCAGTGAGTAAATTTCTAGTAAGACACTCTTGTTGGATGAAAAAAATTTTCCCATCTTAAACTCAACTTCACTGGCCCTTGCTCTCCTCATCTGTAAAGTGGGAATAATAATATTTGTTGTACTTAACTCAAGGGGATACGGCAAGATGATGTACATGAGAAAGCAGAGGACACTGAATGCGATCCTATGAGTGGCCCACCCTATGGGATCGAACAAATCTCATTTCATCTGGTGCCCAAAGCAGAGTAATTATAAAGGGAGCAAATTAAAATGTAACACAAGGCAGAAAGGGTAAGGATGAAAAAGACTATGGGAAAGGATGGTTCACTTAGAAAGGGAGCGAAAAGAAATAACAGAGCCCACAGGGATTCCTCCAGCAGTTACATAAAGGAGCTGCAGTCTTGCCCAGAGGCTGCCTACTGTAGAGTTCTTTCCTTGTAATTGCTACAAAATATTAACAAAAACCCTTTGGAAACTGATTGAGAACAGCTCTGTGATGCTCACAGTGAAGCCCAGATGCTGGGCAAACTGCGCTCTCTTCCTCCATCACAGCCACACGTGAGGCCAAGGCTACTAGTCTAAGAAGGACGGACAACAGACGCCAGACAAATCTAAAAGGAGGGTGTCCTCTGAGTCACTACCATTCGTGATCCTTTTACTTCCACCTGCTTCTGGCCCCTACCAAGTGGTCTCTGCCCTCGGCCTTCCTCCCTGTACCACCAGAAGCTTTAACACCTGACATTGCAATGCCTGGTCTCCATGTGTTCTGAAGACCCATATGTACTTGAGGGAGTTCATAATAGAAAAATAAAAACAAATGAAAACATCTTCACTCTCTCAAATAGGCGGAGATGTGAAAACGACCAGGAGAGCAGCAACTAGATGCAAAGGATTGGATGTACACACAGAAACATGTATGCATCTTAGAAACAGGGGTCAGTGAGGGAAACAAAGTCATCCATGGCAACAAAGGTGCCAGTCTAGGGTGTGTGCTCAGTTGCCTCTGACTCATTTCGAACCCCATGGACTGTAGCCCGCCAGGCTCCTCTTTCCATGGGATTTTCCAGGCAAGAATACTTGAGTGGGTTGCTATTTCCTCATGAAGGGGATCTTCCTGACCCAGGGGTCAAATCTGTATCTCCTGCAGGAGGATTCTCTACCACTGAGCCACGGGGAAGCCCCTACCACTCTGGGGAAGAATAGAGATAGAGGAGGTTGCGCTTATGCTGGGAATGGGAGTGTATGGGAAATCTCTTTCCTTTCCTTTTAATTGTGTGGTGAACCTAAAATGGCTCTAAGAATTTCTAAAGTCTTTACAATTTAAGAAAAAAAGGAAAAGAATGAAATATCCTTCTGTTAATATGTATGACAAACCTAGACAGCGTATTAAAAAGCAGAGGCATTACTTTGCTGAAAAAGGACCGTCTAGTCAAAGCTATGGTTTTTCCAGTAGTCATATATGGCTGTCAGAGTTGGACTATAAAGAAAGCTGAGTGCTGAAGAATTGATGCTTTTGAACTGTGGTGTTAGAGAAGACTCTTGAGAGTCCCTTGGACTGCAAGGAGATCCAACCAGTCCATCCTAAAATAAATCAGTCCTGAATATTCATTGGAAGGACTAATGCTGAAGCTGAAACTCCAATCCTTTGGTCACCTGATGTGAATAGTCAACTCATTGGAAAAGACCCTGATGCTGGGAAAGATTGAGGGCAGGAGGAGAAGGGGGCAACAGAGGATGAGATGGTTGGATGGCATCACAGACTCAATGGACATGAGTTATAGTGAATTCCCGGAGATAGTCAAGGACAGGGAAGACTAGCCTGCTGTAGTCCACGGGTTGCAAAGAGTCGGACAGGACATAGCAACTGAACAACAACAACATGTATGAATATTTAAAATATGTGCATACAAAACAGTAAGAGCGCATGCATACAACAAATCCACATTAAATCGCATTAGAATAGTTAAGTGGGGAAGGGAAGTGGGGACAGGTAATGGGAAGAAAAGGAATAAACAGGAAGATAGATAAGGAGGAGAATAGCCTGGCACAGGCTAATGATGAAAAGGGGCCATGAGTGGATAAGAATGACTAATTCAACTTCCTTCATATAAATCTCCAAAATAAGTATAAATAAATTAATAAACAAGATTACAGCAAAAAAAATAAAAAAAAATTTTTTTGACCATACCTTAGGGCATGTAGGATCTTAGTTCCCTGACCAGCAATCAAATCTATGAACCTTGCACTGGAAGCTCAGAGTCTTACCCACTGGACTGCCAGGGAAGTCCCAAGATTACATTTTGATAAATCAAACTGACAAATGTAATTAGAATTGTAATGCCTAGTGTTGACAGAGGTAGTGGGAGATAAGCACTTTCATGCCTTTCTAGGAGGAGTGCAAATGAAAACTTCTTTAAAAGAGAGTAAGATGTTGCTGCTGCTGCTAAGTTGCTTCAGTCATGTCCGACTCTGTGTGACCCCATGGACTGCAGCCCACCAGGCCCCTCCGTCCATGGGATTTTCCAGGCAAGAGTACTGGAGTGGGTTGCTATTGCC
Source organism: Bos indicus x Bos taurus (assembly GCF_003369695.1). Lineage (NCBI taxonomy): Eukaryota > Metazoa > Chordata > Mammalia > Artiodactyla > Bovidae > Bos > Bos indicus x Bos taurus. The sequence goes on along the minus strand of NC_040081.1, from coordinate 92,573,659 downwards.
TTCTCTGGAGTAATATGTTAATATGTATCAAAAGATTAAATATGTGCACATCTATACTTGGACCCATTGTCTAATAATTTACTTTAATCAAATATATTTGAGTCTGTGCTTAGTCACTCAGACATGTACAACTCTTTGCGACCCCATGGAATGCAGCCTTCCAGGCTCCTCTGTCCATGGGATTCTCCAGGCAAGAATACTGGAGTGGGTTGCCATGTCCTCCTCCAGGAATCTTCCTAATCCAGGGATTGAACTCAGCTGCTCCACATTGCAGGCAGATTCTTTAACCATAATTCTATTAAAAATATTTACATTGTGGTTATTTATGATAATAGAAAAATTAGGAAGAAATGTCAAACAACAGAGGATTAGCTCAATGAATTCTTGCAGAGCCACAGATCAAAAGTTATACAACAGGTTTCAAAAGACACTGTAGAAGGATGATAAATAACATGGGAAAAGCCAGCGATAAAACTATATAGATAGTGTGACTTTACTTTTGAAAAAATAAATTCATCTGTATGTGTGTGTGTGCACAACACACAAAAACTACATAAATTAGGAAGGCATTCACCAAATTACTAACAGCCATGATTTGGGAGAGCTTGAGTCAGGGATTTTCACAGATTTTATGCACCTTGAATTTTACTGACTTTATTAGATGCATTCATTTGGTGCTTACAGAAAAAAATTACTAAAGGAGAAAAAAAATCCTGCAGTCGTTTCCTCTAAGGCACAAGTGAGTAAATAGGTAGTTAATCTATTAACCACATTCATGATACAGCTGAATGATTCACCCATCTTGGGTAACGTATTTATATTTTTAGCAGGGTCTTCCATAGGCAGAGAGCTTGAATGGAAGGAGCAACTTTCCAGCTGACGGAGGCTTCGGTAAATCCACATGGAGAGAGATTTACAAGCAGGCTGGCTCTTCAAAGGCACATAAGTCAGAGGATGAAGGCAGACGTTCCTTTCACCAGTAACACTCCTCAGGTTATCTTTTCTGTCTGCTGCTCCTATACCTGTCCTCCTAAATCTACAACCCAGCACACCCTGAAGATTTTCAAATGCAGTGACCACCTACGCTGGACTTGACAGCCAAAGGGAATTCTCAGATTGCACTCATCCACGGTGACCACTGGCAACTGTGAACTCCCTGGGGTTTTCTTCAGCCCGCGTAAATTAAATGGATATCAATTTTTCTAGCAATACCTTGAGTCTACTTGTCTATAAAAACTAAACAGCCAAAGGAGGGACCCACCAGGCCGTATCAAGCTTTCAATGGTGCCCAGACTTCCTGGCCACACTTGTGCACCCTGCTCAGAACTGGGTGGCGATTAGCGTGGAGGCACTGGGTTACCTGTGGGTGGCATAAAAGGGAGGTGAGGGCGGAACATGGAGGGTGCTGGTGGGCTGGGATGGGGAAGAGAGAGAAGGAATGTACAAACATATGCCGTACAGTCTAGCTGAAATAACTGAGAACCCTAGGAACTGGGCGGAAAGCCAGAAGACTTGTCACTACTTTGTAATCCATAGCTGAAATATTTGAGGGTTCAGATGTGTCAGGAAGAATGGGATCTGTCTGGAAGATAAACTCCCTTGTACTTGCGGCGGGCTTTCTCTGCTGGTATGTGATACGTCTGTTCCATCATCTGTCTTTGGCCTGCACAGCAAAGTCCTATAAGCAGCACAGACAAATGCCAAAGAGTCTGTTGAAGCCTGATAGAGCAGAGGTCCCAGGCAAAGTACCACCAGCTGCTTTTTCCTTCCTCTCTCAATTTATCATTTACAAGAATGTACAGAGAGGGAGGGGATTTGGAATACCACTGTCATCTGCTTCACTGGGTTTAGCTTACTCAGGAAAAGAACATTCTAGAAGGACAATCCTATTGCCCTCCCTTCTGAGTGGTTTAAAATACCCCATGGATACCAACCAAGTTCCAGGGACAAGTTTTTTTTTTTTTTTTAAAGAATTACCGTTTCAACTAGAGGCCAGTATCACTGATGAACATAGATGCAAAAATCCTCAATAAAATTCTAGCAAACAGAATCCAACAACATATTAAAAAGATCATACATCATGACCAAGTGTGATTTATCCCAGGGATGCAAGGATTCTTCAATGTTCACAAAGCAATCAATGTGATTCACCATATTAACAAATTAAAAGATAAAAACCATATGATTATCTCAGTAGGTGCAGAGAAAGCCTTTGACAAAATTCAACACTCATTTATGATAAAAAATCTCCAGAAAGCAGGCATAGAAGGAATACACCTCAACATAATAAAAGCCATATACAACAAACCTACAGCAAATATTATCCTCAATGGTGAAAAATTGAAAGCATTTCTTCCAAAATCTCAAGAGTCAGACACAACTGAGTGACTGATCTGAACTGAACTTCCAAAATCAGGAACAAGACAAGGGTGCCCACTCTCACCACTACTATTCAACATAGTTTTGGAAGTCCTAGCCACAGCAATCAGAAAAGAAAAAGAAATAAAAGGAAACATATTGGAAAAGAAGAAGTAAAACTCTCACTGTTTGCAGGTGACATGATCCTCTATATAGAAAACCCTAAAGGCACCACCAGAAAATTACTAGAGCTAATAAATGCATACAGTAAAGTTGCAGGATACAAAATTAATACACATAAATTCCTTGCATTCCTATACACTAACAATGAGAAAACAGAAAGAGAAATTAAGGAAACAATCCCATTCACCATTGCAATGAAAACAATAAAACACTGAGGAATAAATTTATCTAAGGAAACAAAAGACTTATATGTAGAAAACTATACAACACTGAAGAAAGAAATCAAAGATGACACAAATAGATGGAGAAATATACCATATTCCTGGACTGGAAGAATCAATATAGTGAAAATGAGTATACTACCCAAAGCAATCTAGAGATTAAATGCAATCCCTATCAAGCTACCAATGGTATTATTCACAGAATTAGAGTAAATAACTTCACAATTTGTATGGAAACACAAAAAACCTTGAATAGCAAAAGCAATCTAGAGAAAGAAGAATGGAACTGGAGGAATCTATCTGCCTGACTTCAGACTATACTACAAAGCTACAGTCATCAAGACAGTATGGTACTGGCACAAAGACAGAAATACAGGTCAATGGAACAAAACAGAAAGCCCAGAGATAAATCCACGCATCTATGGACACCTTATCTTTGCCAAAGAAGGCAAAAATATACACTGGAGAAAAGACAATGTCTTTAACAAGTGGTGCTGGGAAAATTGGTCAACCACCTGTAAAAGTATGACACTAGATCACTTTTTAACACCATACACAAAAATAAACTCAACATGGATTAAAGACCCAAATGTAAGACCAGAAGCTATAAAACTCTTAGAGGAAAACATAGGCAGAACACTCTCTGACATGAATCACAGCAAGATCCTCTATGACCCACCTCCCAGAGTAATGGAAATAAAAACAAAAATAAACAAATAGAACCTAGTTGAACTTAAAGGCTTTTGCACAATGAAGGAACCTATAAGCAAGGGGAAAAGGCAGCCTTCAGAATGGGAGAAAATAATAGCAAACGAAGCAACTGACAAAGAATTAATCTCCAAAATATACAAGCAGTTCATGCAGCTCAATACCAGAAAAATAAATGACCCAATTAAAAAATGGGCCAAAGAACTAAACAGACATTTCTCCAAAGAAGACATACAGATGGCTAACAAACACATGAAAAAATGCTCAACATCACTAATTATCAGAGAAATGCAAATCAAAACCACAATGAGGTACCATCTCATGCCAGTCAGAATGGCTGCCATCAAAAAGTCTACAAACAATAAATGCTGGAGAGAGTGTGGAGAAAAGGGAACCCTCTTACACACCCTTTCCTTAAAAAACTGAAAATAGAGCTGCCATATGACCCAGCAATCCCACTGCTGGGCATACACACCGAGGAAACCAGAATTGAAAGAGACACATGTACCCCAGTGTTCACTGCAGCACTGTTTACAACAGCTAGGACATATAAGCAACCTAGATGTCCATTGGCAGAAAAATGGATAAGGAAGTTGTGGTACATATATATAATAAAATGTTACTCAGCTCTAAAAAAACACATTTGAATCAGTTCTAGTGAGGTAGATGAAACTGGAGCCTATTATACAGAATGAAGTAGGCCAGAAAGAAAAATACCAATACAGTATGCTATGCTATGCTATGCTAAGTCACTTCAGTCATGTCCGACTCTGTGTGACGCCATAGATGGCAGCCCACCAGGCTCTCCTGTCCCTGAGATTCTCCAGGCAAGAACACTGGAGTGGGTCCAATACAGTATATTAATGCATATATATAATTTAGAAAGATGGTAATGACAACCCTATATGCAAGACAGCAAAAGAGACACAGATATAAAGAACAGACTTTTGGACTCTGTGGGAGAAGGCGAGGGTGGGATGATTTGAGAGAATAGCATTGAAACATGTATATTACCATATGTAAAACAGATGACCAGTCAAACATGAAACAAGGCCCTCAAACCCGGTGCACTGGGACAACCCAGAGGGATGGGATGGGGAGGGATAGGGGAGGGGGGTTCGGGACAGGGGGACACATGTACCCCCATGGATGACTCATGTCAATGTATGGCAAAAACCACCACAATATTGTAAAGTAATTAGCCTCCAATCAAAATAAATAAATTAATTTTAAAAAAGAAAGAAATATCACGAGACATTGGGGAAAAAAAAAAAAAAAAAGAAGCCATATGTAAAATAGATGACCAGTGCCAATTCAATGAATGAAGCAGGGAACTCAAAGCTGGTGCTCTGGGACAACCCAGAGGGATGTGATGGGGAGGGAGGTAAGAGGGAGGTTCAGGATAGTGGGACATATGTACACCCATGGCTGATTCATGTCGATGTATGGCAAAAACCACCACAATATTATGAAGTAATTAACCTCCAATTAAAATAAATTAATTAATTAAACAAAAAGAATCACCATTTCAGCACTCACAAGGCACCCAGTTATCTTAGAGAAGAGTCAAATGAAGACAAGAAAAAGAGGGGTGGGGAAAAAATAAGATTCTGTAATTTTCCTGAGGCCATGCCTAGTTAGAAACTGCTGACAGGGAGTAAATAATAGAAGCTAAATGGAAGTCAGGTTACCAGGAAGCCAGAGTCTAGGCATGCCTGTACACTCTTCTATTTTCTCTTCTGTGCAGTGGTTTAAAAAAATTTTTTTTTCAATCAAAAATTGTTGCAAAGTGTCTTATATGTACCTAGCATTGTGGGGAATTCAGAAGGATAAGATCTGCCCTTGCCTCAATAATCACTCACTTTCTACAATAGACTTTTAAACTGTATAGCACTGAAAGCAATGGATTTATATAGTGGTAACTATTTGAAGCAATGTATTTACTTATTTAATGACACTGTTCTCCAGTTGAGAACCTAATCCTGAACTATAGGGTGGCTTTTTGTCACTTCACTGCAGTCTCCTAGTGCCTGGGACATGGAAGAGCCTAAGCAAATACTTGTTGCATAAACAGAGTGGAGGAGACGGGACTATCACTTGAAGCAGTATATATATATATCCTTACAAGATATTCAGCAGCTAAGCGAGAAATCATAATTGCTGTAGAATACCAGATGTTTGAACATGCATATGATGTTCCCAGGTAGTGCTAGAGGTAAAGAACCCACCTGCCAATGCAGGAAAAGTAAGAAACACAGGTTCGATCCCTGGGTCGGGAAGATCCCCTGGAGGAGGGCATGGCAACCCACTCCAGTATTCTTGCCTGGAGAATTCCACAAACAAAGGAGCCTGGTGGGCTACTGTCCATAGAGTCACAAAGAGTCAGCCACGACTGAAGCGACTTAGTATGCACGATGTAAAAAGCAGAACAAAGTGAGTGAAGACACAGTGGCAGGATGTGCTGAGCCCCAGACTGAATGAGTGATCTAGGAGTGAAAAATGGGGACTGACCCTCCAACTCTGGAAGGTGTGGAGGGACCATGGAGGATATCAGCTTCACAATGGCTACACCAACAGAACAGGAAGGAACCCACGTTCTAGAGGATTTCAGGACAGCAGTTTCATACATGCCTTTGCCAAGAGGTCCATCCTGAGTATGGCAGGCTAGGCTCAGCCACGTAGAGAATATAATGCCAAGACCCAGCAAGTACTGCTTTGCACCTGGTTCTCAGAGGTCAGCGCTGCTGCTGCTGCTAAGTCGCTTCAGTCGTGTCCAACTCTAAGCAACCCCATAGACGGCAGCCCACCAGGCTCCCCCTCCCTGGGATTCTCCAGACAAGAACACTGGAGTGGGTTGCCATTTCCTTCTCCAATGCATGAAAGTGAAAAGTGAAAGTGAAGTCGCTCAGTCGTGTCCGACCCTCAGCGACTCCATGGACTGCAGCCTTCCAGGCTCCTCCGTCCATGGGATTTTCCAGGCGAGAGTACTGGAGTGGGATGCCATTGCCTTTTCCAGGGTCAGTGCTACGTGTCCACAAATTCCAACAAATAATTAACTTTAGACGTTCTTCCATTCAAACTACAACTTCTAAATCTCAGCTAAGTCAGCATCCTGTAAGTAAATTTTACAGGTTTTCTTTTCATAAGCTTTCCCTCTAAATGTAGCATAATACTGGTGAAGAAACAAGTCATTCTAGATTCTCATCATTTGATTGAAGCATTTAAAGAAAATGATTTTAATTTGTTGTGATGAATACAATAAACTGTTCCCTGTATTATATTTACTTCTCCATAATATACAAAAGTTATTTAAAATCAGACAGAAATGGCACAAAATCCTTTGTCTCCTAATGCAAGCTATTTGATTTGCATCTGCATAAATTGAAAAACAAAAGAATATATTTGATAAGGACAATAGTTGCCTTTTATTGTTCATGTGGGGTTTCTCAGGTGGCGCTAACCTGCCTGCCAATGCAGGAGAGATAGGAGATGTGGGTTTCAATCCTGGGTGGGGAAGACCCCCTGGAGGAGGGCATAGCAACACACTCGAGTATTCTTGACTGGAATATCCCATGCATAGAGGAGCCTGGACCGCTATAATCCATAGGGTTGCAAAGAGTTGGACATGACTGAAGTGACTTAGCAAGCATGCACTGGCCACAGACCATGTGTCAGTCATAATATATTTACATTTTCAGACATCTTTTCTAACCTTCATATTAATGGCTTAAAGTAAATAATATTTTTTAAAGTAAATAATATTAACCCCATTTTATAGCTGAGAAGAGATGAGACTCAAGGTGGTTAAATGACTTGCCCAAACATACAGTAAAAAGTGGTAGCATTGAGATTCAAAATGATGCCCTCACACAAACCTAAAATCTGTTCAATTGTTTGATTCTTTAAGTTTCAAAATCTTAAGACCACACAGCAATCCTATATAGAACGAGTTACATAGGTTTCCGTGTTAGTGTTTTTATTTTTTCACATCTCTGGAAAGCAGCAGCTAACCCTGCCTTGATTGCCAGCTCACTATACACAAACATGGAGCCTTATTTATCTTCATATTCTCTAGATCTTGAGCAGTGGTCAACAGAGGATAAATGGAGTTGGGGACAAGGAATGGGAAAGATGGACAATGGGAAGCAGAAATCCAAGTCTCCAAATGTACATGGAGGGTTTCCAGGTGCCAGGTGTCATCCTAATCGACACATGTGAATTCACTCATTTAATCCACACAACAATGCTGTGTGGTAGACATTACTGCCTCCGCTTTAGCCACAAGCAATTGAAACACAGAGTTACAGAACAGGCTGTTTGAAGCAGCAGAGCCCAGATCGGAATCCTGGTGGTTTGTCTCCACTTGAGCAAGGTGTCACCCTCCCTCCCATCTCTGGGTCTGCAGAGTGAAGGCAGCACCTGCCAGGGGCACATACAGCTCCATCCTCCAACCTTGTGATACATATTAAAAAATGGGCTAAATTCTACTCTTTCTGTACTCAGAGTCAACAGTCTTGAGCTATTCATTTCAAACTAATCTTCTATGGTGTGTGTTAATGTAGTTGTTCTAACTTCTTGTGGGCTCTTATATCTATGATGTATCTGCACAGTTTAACAGTCCTACCAGAGTGAGACAGAAGTTGATTGAAAAGAGGGGTGAGACAGACAAGAAAGAATGTTCTCAGGACAGGCGAGCTCAGTCTGGATCCAGATTTAGATTTAATACCAAGGTTTTTAAGAAGAGGTAATGAAACTACCACTCTGGTAGAAAGAAGACAATAAGTCTAGGACAAGCAATACCTAACAGCCATGGTGGAAGGGTACAAGGCCACGTGGCATAGAGGGAGGGCAAACAACATCCATACAGGGGTCAAGCTTGACCATGTGGTCAGGGTTAAGAGATGGGCTGTTAGTTCCTGGAAATGGGTCACAACAGGACAAGCAGCAGGAACCACAGTAGAAACTCAATACTAGGACCTGATGTCCACGGGGTCAAAAAGGAATGTTGGACCAGATCTAGCTGGCACCAAAAGAAGTTTAGGGGTTAAGGCAGATGCCTGAGTGCCACAGCTAAAGGGTGAGTTCTGGGCATCAGGAGGGTGATTACTCCTTGGCCCTCTCTGCTGTGGGACAGAGACAACTTCCAGATTGTCTCTCTCCAATTTAGATGGATATAAAGCCTGGGTGGTGTTGAGCCTTCAGGTAAAGTGACCAAAGCATTAAACTCTCAAGTTGAAGCACTGACTGGTGGGGGACACAATATGTGATTTATAATTATGTTATTCAGTTTAATCAAGCACAAGATTATAACAATAATGTGAATATATGTACACATGTACATGTTTGTAGGCATATGCGTATATGTGTGTCTATATCACAAAACTCAAAGGAAAAGAAACAATGATAAAGGCCCCTAAGGATGTGGTTCTCAGGTAGGACTCAGGCCCTTCTTTTACCTCCCTCTGGTTTACTTTCTCGACTCTTTTCTTGAAGAGTCATGGGTCTATGTGCCTCTTGGTTCTGCCTCGAATTTCTCATTCTGTCTCATATTCCACATGGTGAGCATGAATATTAATCAGCTAATTTCTGGTAATGAGTTCCCTCAGCACGTGTTCACTTCCTTTTGCTTTTGATGGGTCAATAAAGTGGCAATTAATGCCAGCCAGAACATAAATGATTCTGGCACAAGGATTCAATCCAGAAAAACCATAAAATGGCAGGCTTCATTTTGAAAAGTTTAGCACTTTCTGAATGAGCACTGGTTGATCAACTTCTAAGGTCGGTGGTGAAAAAACACCCAAAATGGTGCAAAGCACAAATATTGCAACAAAAAAAAATTCTGATAATGAGAAAGTTTATTTGGAAAGATTATTTGGGCAATCTTACCATCAAACGAGTATATGGAAATTGATCACAAGTTTAGCCTTAATTTTTTAAGATCGTTCTCTTTCTTCTCTCTCTCCTCTTGCTTTCTTTTTTCTTCTCATTTTATGCATAAAAATGCAACCAGGCTGAACTAAAGCAAATTGGTTTAATTCCCTGGAGGGAGCATGAACAAATTTTCCCAGCAACTTTCTACTAAGGCATTTGTGTATGGGCATGTGGATGGAATGTGGAAGCAGCCAGCTACGTAAACCAGTAATCAAATGAAACATTACCCATTTCAAAGTGCCCTGAAACCGCATTAACAACACCAATTAAAACACTGGGCTTGGGAGGAATGAAAGTAGCCAAAAAAAGAAAAACGTAAACATGTATGTGGGACATTTGGCCAGGGTGGAGGAGGTATGGGGGGAAAATAAAATCTAGGGGGAATTACTTCCCTTTCAAAGGCAAATCTGTTGCAAGAGTGCTAGCAGGAGGTCTCTTTGATGGGATAGAAGAAAGGAATAAAGAATACATTCAATAATTTCATCAAATTGAAATTTCAGCAGTTTACCTAAATTGCCGAACCATTAGACACTTAAAAAAGCGTTCATATGCACCCACTTTAAACCTTTTCTAAAATAACCAGTAAATAGACCGGGATTGCAATAAACATTAAGAGTTCTTTTCTCTTTTGTGGCTGACACTGCTGTCAAAAAGCTGGTCCTTCAAGGGCCACCAAGGGGTAGGACATTCCTTCATCACTCAAACACTTTTTCAACAAATGTCAAACAAATCTGAACCCTTCGTGCAGCCCTTGATGTTGGGGATACAGAAATAAAGAATTCTTCCACATCTCAAAAAGCCCCCATGTCAGACTCAGAAGCCAGGATGCTTCCCTTTCTGGAATATGACTGGCTCCAGGCCCACTATCCCCACATCCACATGGCACACACAGTACCAGAGTTTCCTTTCAAGGTGGTTTCCACAGTCCTGTGGATTCTGCCCATAACCATGACCAGGAGTGGAGACGGCCAGCAGTCTCCTCCATGAGGGACTTTCACCTGGCCTTGGAGCTCATTCAGCCTGCACACCTAAAGAATACCATGCGCTGACTCTCTTTTTTTCCCAGCAGATCACTAGAATTTATTCATCTTGCACAACCAAAATTTTAGACTTGCTGAACTGCAGGAATCTTTTTTTTTTTTTTTTTTTTTGCTCATGGCAATCACCCTTCTACTCTCTGCTTCTGTCAGTTTTGTTATGTTAGATACTTCACTATGTCATCGTTGTTTAGTCACCAAAATCATGTCCGACTCTTTTTTGACCCCATGGACTGTAGCCCACCAGGCTCTTCTGTCCATGGGGATTTCCCAGGCAGGAATACTTCAGTGGGTTGCCATTTCCTTCTCCAGAGGATCATCCTGACCCAGGGATGGAACCTGGATCTCCTGCAGTGGCAGGCGGGTTCTTTACTTACCACTGAGTCATCAGGAAAACCAATATACCTCAAATAAGGGGTATTATAGAGCATCCATCCTTCTGTGACTGGCTTATTTCATTTAGTACAATGTCCCCAATTCAACCATACTGTCTAATATGGAAGATTTTCTTCTTTTTTAAGGCTGAATAATATTCCACTGCATAAACAGGCTATATTTTGTTTATCTGCTTATCCATAAGTGGACATGTAAATTGCTTTTATTACTTAGATAGCCTAGATAGCACTGGTTCTGTTTTACCATTTTCCCTCAGACTTTTCTGAAAATCTAACCAAGGACATGAAAGAAAGGAGCCTACTAGCTGATCCTCAGACTGGCCTATCTCCTGATTCCTGTAACATCCCTGCCCTTTGGCTCAGCTGCAGAATGCAGCTATAACAGTTCTCTGGGATGACACCCAAGACCCACCCTCTGGTCCATCTGCCTCCTCAGGTTTTCCTGCCACTGCACACCCTGCCTTAGGTTCTGGGCACACCTGACTCTCTCTCTTTCAAAAGACAAACTTAGGATTCTGTCCTTTTCTTTGTTCTCACCATCACACCTCCCTCTCTTTCTGCATTTAAAAAAATTCTTTATACATTTACTCTTTTACTTATAACCATGATTATAATCACTATTGAAAAAATAGTCATGTATAAAAAATAAATTAAATCATATTATGACTATTCCCACCTCCAGAGATGGTTAAGATACTAGAATTTCAACTAGATTGTAATAAAAAAATATAGAGTTAAAAATATAAACAAGGACTCCTCTGGTGGTCCAGTGGTTAAGAATCCACCTGCCAATGCAAGAGACATGGGTTCAATCCCTGGTCCAGGAAGATGTCACATGCCACAGGGCAACTAAACCCATGCGCCAGAACTAATGAAGACCAAGTCCTTTAGGGTGCAGGCTCCGCAACAAGAGAAGTCACTCCAATGAGAAGCCCAGCTGGCACATGGCAACTAAAGAGCGGCCCCGCTCATAGCAACTAGAGAAAGCCCATGAGCAGCAATGAAGACTAAACAGCCACAAAAGAAATAAATAAAATTTTAAAAACCAAAAAATAGGCAAATAAGGCTACTAAAGTAATAAATACTAATACATATGCTAAGTAGGCAGATACTAAAGTAGGAGCACACTTAAAAGCCTACTTTTATTTGTCCAAGTTTCTTGTTTCTGTTTCTCCCTAAGTGAAAGTAAAGCTTAAAAATATATAAATATAGTTCCTCTTCATTTAAGTCCTGTGTTCTTATACCATGAAGGAATCTGACTTAACAACTTTTGTTTTTTAATTTTATTTTATTTAACTTTACAATATTGTATTGGTTTTGCCATATATCAAAATGAATCTGCCACAGGTATACATGTGTTCCCCATCCTGAACCCTCCTCCCTCCTCCCTCCCCATACCATCCCTCTGGGTCATCCCAGTGCACCAGCCCCACCTTTAAAATGACAATCTGAGCCAAAGTATTTTGTTTGTCATTGTTGAGTTGCTAAGTTGTGTCCGACTCTTTGCAACCCCAAGGACTGTACCCCACCAGGCTCCTCTGTCCATTGGATTTCCCAGCCAAGAATACTGGAGTGGGTAGCCATTCCCTTTTCCAGGGGATCTTCCTGACCCAGCTATCAGACCCAGGTCTCCTGCATTGCAGGCAGATTCTTTACCATCTGAGCCACTGGGAAGCCCGAGTCAAAGTATAATGCTCGTCAGATATTGTCCCAGGGCCCCCAGATATGCACAAAAGGACTTCTAGAAATCATATCACAATGTACATCACTAAAGCACTAATAAAATTATAAAAACACTGTTTGTCAGGTCTCTCGTCTACTGTTCTCATGCCATCAGGAATCACATTCAGAATTTCTTCTCCTACTTGAAAAGCTGCTTATAGCTCTGGTGGCCCCAGGTAGTTTGGGGGCAGGGGGTGGCTTTCTCGGTGGCCTGCCTGACCATGGCGGGTCAGGGCTTACCTGCACAGGAGTGGCGGTCTTGGTAGAAGCCGATCCCACAGGTAGACACACACTGGCCCTGCTGCATCAGCAGGGGAGGCTGGCAGGACGAGCACTCGAGCCCACTGGTGCAGGTGGAGCACTGTGGCTGGCAGGCTGGCTCGACAAGGGTGGGAGAAAGAGAAAGGGAACCTCTCATTAGTTCAAGTGCGCTGCCCTGGTGCCAGTCCCGACACAGCCCAATTCTGGAGACACAGAGAATCAGGAAGGCAGGAAAACAACTCTACCTGCCTTCATTTACACAGCATATATTTCATGCCAGGCAATGCGTGAAGTGCTTTACGTATATAAACGCATTTAATCTTCACAACAAGGCTGTGAGATAGAGTATCAGTCCCAATGTTACAAATGACGAGCAAGCTCATGGAGGTAAAATAACCTGCTCGAGATCAAGGTCACATGAAGCTGGCATTGGAAGCCAGGCAGTTAGGCTCAAGGGTCTTGCTCTTTTCTTATCCATATGCCCCCAGTAGCTTTCTCACTCAATCATTTACAAGAATACCCCTTATTCAGAGATATAAATAACTTCCAAGAAAGTTGAAGATTATGAATCAGGAGAGAGAGTAAGCAGAAGTGAATAACTACAAAAATAATAAAAGCAGTTGACTTTTATCGAGATCTAACAACATCCTAGACACTATTCCAGGCACTTGATGTGTACTCACACATGTAATCCTCACAATGCCTCCTAAGGAAGATACTGGAATCACCCCACTTTACAGGTAAGAATGCTGAGGTGCAGAGAGGTTATACTCACAGCCAGGGTGTAAACCTACACATTCTAAAATGGATAATTAACGCCCTGAGTTAGAGATAGGAGAAAAAGTAACTATGATTTGGCCTCAACCAAGCCAAATTCTCCCAGTAAAAGCGCCCTTTCATATGTATTATGTGATTCAGTCATGCCTGATTCTGTGTGACCCTATGGACTGTAGCCCGCCAGGCTCCTCTATCCATGGATTCTCCAGGCAAGGATATTGAAGTGGGTAGCTATTTCTTTCTCCAGGAGATCCTTCTGAACCAGGGATCGAGCCTGCATCTCTCACATCTCCTGCAGATGGGTTCTCTATCAATAGTGCCACTCGGAAGCCCCACACGTACTGTAAGAATTCTGAAACGCACATGAACCCCCTCTGGATCCTCTGGTAACCCACAAGAGGTAAGGTCTGTTACCAATTATCTGTGTGATATTAAGCAAGCCAGCTCATTCTCTGGTCCACAGATTCCCCATTAGCAAAACAATAAAGTTCTAGTAAGTGTTCTTGAAGGTCATGTTACCTCTGAAGTTCTATCTTGGATAAACTGATGACTATCCTTGAAAGTGAGAAATCCAGCCATGATACCTAGTAAACATCTGACTGCCCCATCATCTCTTAATACCTCCTGGTAAGCGTGGAAACACCCATCAAATGTGAGATGGGTGTAGAGAGGTCAAGGAGCCTACGGATGACATCACCCTCTTCTCATGGCTTTTGGAAGTTGTGCATTTCCTGCACCATGATCCCATCCAGGATACCAGTGAGCCTCAGTCCCTCCCTGGGTAGTCTGCCTGGAGCCATACCTAAACAGAGAGCACCAGCTTGGTAAAACCCCAGACCACAGCTGTGCACACATTGTCCATTCCTCAGCAACTTGGTGGGATCCTGGCAGAGGTCACAGTGGTCTAGAGACTGAGAGCAGGTCAAGCAGTCTGGGTGGCAACGAACTATGATCAAGGACAAAGAAGAGAACTCAGTAAAGACCATATAATTTCTCTTACCTCCTTCTAACAAGGGATTTATGGGGTATATGGATCTGTATAGCATATGGAGAAAACTCTGAGTGTGTATGAGAAAGGACTCCAAATAGCAAAACTGATTTCAATGTAAGATTTCAAGGAATTGCTCCTTGTCTGAAAAACACTGTGTCCAAAGTGAAGACATTAAAAACAATACCAAACTAGCCCTTTGCAGACAATTTACCACCAAGTTCAGTGATGATCCCAATGACTGGTAATGAGGTTTGAAATCTTGGAGAAAAAGAAGAAAAAAGTGGCTGTATTTTTTTTTAAAGAAAATAACTGTTTTTCAACAGTATAGGTTTTATGCATGAAAAGGGTTATAGAGGATCTGTAAAAAATATGGAGAAAACTCTGGGAATGAAAAAGGACTCCAAATAGCAAAATTGATTTCAATGAATTGCTCCTTGTTTGAAATACAATCACTGTGTCCCCAAAGTAAAAACATTAAAAACATTACCAAACTAGGCCTTTTCATGCTTCTGTCTCCTCCTAGAATACCTCTAGAAACAGGAATGACTAGTTCCATGATAGATGATTTAAGCAGATTCAATGATTTATAATTTCCTAGAAGTTTTTCCTAACCTTTGATGTGCATAAAGGTTAAAACATAAAACCTACACTGCTGAAAAACAGTTATTATATTCTTAAAAAAATACGTCATTTTTTTCTTCTTTTTCTCCAAGATTTCAAACCTCATTACCAATCACTGGGATCATCACTGAACTTGGTGGTAAATTGTCAGCACAGGGCTACTTTTAGGTTTCACCGTTGTCAAGGACCTGATTTTCAAGGTTTGGGAAATTATAATACGCTACATATTTGTTTTAGAAAGCCCAAAGAGTCACTTTGGTGAGGGTAAAGTAACGAAACCCTGACATTGCCATGGTTTTCCCATGATACACTCTTCATGGAAACACCGATCAGGCAAAATATGTTGGGTGCCACAAATGCAACCGCCAATATGAAAAACTGCAACTCACAGATGAAAACAATTAATTATGAGATATGAGTGCAAGAAAATGCCACTTCTCCAAGGCAGACTGAGCTCTCAGGCAAATTACTGCTCAGCTAGAGCAGCTCCAGGGCTTGCCAACAATTATTAACTGGAACTAATTCAACCCCAGGTGATTTGAAGGCAGAGTTGCAGAACAAGTAGATAAAATTTTCTTTTGGAAGAAATTAATGGGTCCTTCAACTTCAAAAACCCGTTTGAGAACTCCAAAAGGAACCATCTGTTTAATAGTTCATCTTAAAGAAATGAACATCCATAACAAACTTGCAACAATTTTTCTTTGATCTTTGACAACGAAGCAGTCCTAGTAACCATATTTGCCTTTACAGGTTTTTGAACATTATTGTATTTGATTTTCACAATAATTTTGCAAGGAAGATAAGGCCGTTTTATCAACAAGAACATGAAGAGTCAGAGAGGACCAATGACTTCTGCGAGGTCACATACTCATAATCAGCTGAGTTTGGCAAATGCATGGGCCAAGATTAATTAGCATCATTTGTTAGAAAAAATTAAGAAACAAACAAACCAAGTGAATGAGTAGAGAAAAATAAGCAAGGGGCAGGAGGAGAGGAGATCTCTCTGAACTGTGTGGCATTAAGGACAGCTTAGCAGACATAAATTGGTCACGGACCCACCTGATGTGCAATCGGGACAGCACTGTCCCTTTACCGCCTGGGCTAGTGTGGCCACCGGGCATGGAGGACAAGAGGGCTCGTAGCAAGTTATCTGAGCCCCCCGGCACTCACACACCTTGCAAGGGCCATCCTCCCACTTCTCTCCTTCCTGCAGGAAACAGCAAAGAAGGACGTTGTTATCAGAGTGCAGAGATTCAGAAGCCAGGTGGCTGGTGGAGAACGCATGATTTCCATAAGGGTCAAAGTGAAGGCTCCTGATAAGTACAATGCCAAACCTAATTGAAATAGGACATCAGTAGAAAAGTTCAAGCCAGTCAGTCCTAAAGGAAATCAACCCTGAATATTCATTGCAAGGACTGATGCTGAAGATGAAGCTCCAATCCTTTGGCCATCTGATGGGAAGAGCCAACTTATTGGAAAAGACCTTGATGCTGGGAGAGATTGAAGGCAAAAGGAGAAGGGGATAGCAGAGGATGAGATAGATAGCATCACTGACTCAGTTAACATGAATTTGAGCAAACCCTGGGAGACAATGGAAACCAGAGGAGCTACAGTCCTCTGGGGTTGCAAAGAGTCGGACATGACTTAGTGACCGAACAACAACAAGAGTTATAAATTTAAAAGGATAGCGTCTCCCCTTCTTTGTTCATAATTGATTCATTTTAGAGTAGAACCGAGGCAGAAAGATAAAGTGTGAAAGCATTCTGGGGCTTCCAGAATATGCAAGAAGGATATAACACTTGTTTCTCAACCTATCTCAGCAAAAACAAAACAAAACAGAAACACCAGAAGGGATTACTGTGTACCTGGTGATTAGCAGGTGCATTAAATACAATCTTTATAACAACAGTAGGAAGCAGATTAAAATGCTGAATTTCCTCATTGTTGCTATAGTAAGAGCAACAGTAGGTCATGTATTCTTACAGCGACAGCTCTCGCATACCCACATTTAGTGGGCTATGGATGTGCCATGGGCTCTCACACTAAACATTCTTTTCAGCCAAGCAAATGATGATAATAAACATTAGTGCTTTGACAGAGCGTCCAAAGTGAATTATAAAGAGCAATTCCTTTCTGCTCACTGTGCTATTCACCCTGGAGATAGAAAAGAGACAAACATTCCTACCAGAATGTTTGGGGACATGAAGGAGGTATTGTTAAAGAGAATAAAAGGGCATACTTTAAAATAAAGTTTTGATAAAATGTTTACTAAGTCAGTTGATGTTAAGCATTCTGAACAATTAATGTGACGGTATTTAGCAAAAGTTCAACGAATCAGTCTTTGTTATCCTTACAATTCTTAATCCCAGACCATAGTGCCATCAAATATGACTACAAAAATACTGAGCATTAAGGTTTCCCAGGACAGTTTATGTAGATCATTGCTTAAAATAATTTTGTACATATTTATCTACAAGCTAAAACTTTATACTTACTGGAATACGTTTAACTTTACTTGCATTTGAGGACATCTAGGAACAAAGCAAAACAGAAATATATTTATTTTTATACTACTAAAAACACCATTGGCTGATCTAGTCATTTTTTTTCAATAGGAAATATCCATTTTTCCCTAAGTAACAAGCAACTTCAGTCACTGTTTATGAACATAAATAAAATATATATCAAAAACAAGAAAAGCATACCAATATGAGGTGAAGACAATATGCCTAGGAAATATTTTTGAATTCTTATTCTCACTTTGTGCTGGAGTATTTGGCTTCAATTCCCCTCAAAATGAAGGACTTTGCAGGCAAGAGACCGAAGCTTGTAAGAGCACATTCTTGAAACTTCTATGGTACTGCAGCATCATGGGAATTGGTGCTTATTTAAAACAACTTGCTTTTATTGAATTCTACTGGGTTTTATTTACCTCCAAAAATGGACAGGAAAATTAAGACTGTGATATAGAGAGAAAACACAACTTCAATATTTATAGGGAATCTTTAATCTCCTAAATTCTTAGGAAACAAAGTAACTAAATTATGAAGTATCAATATGAAGCAAACAATACCAACAGCATGATGATAATAATAATAATCTTAAGCTTCTTTATATGCCAGGTATTGTTCTGACTTTATATGTATCATCTCAATAGACCCATGAGATAAGTACTATTTTTATCTCCATAGCTGAGGATTAAGTAACTTGCCCAAGCTCACTGTCAGTATGTGGCAAAATGGGGTTTTGAATTTAGAGCTCACGTGTTTTAACCCTGCACACACAGCATCCCCAGCTTATACAAAACATTGGCAAGTTGACAGGTGCAATTTACCCAGATCATAAGAGAAAAGGGTGTGGGAATCAGTTCACCAGTCAGAGCACCTAATCCTAATACTGATAATCCCACTTTGATTGGTCAGTGAAGCAGTTGTATCTGTGATTAACAGATGTGTTTTTAAGAACACATTGAATTTATCAACATTCCAAGAACCCCACATGGAAAGTAAGAGCTATAAAGATAGAGCAAATTTGAAGAGATTAAGATAAATATGTTTCCCTGGGGTATAGAAGAAAAAACAAGTACAGACTTAGGGATAAATAAAACCTTAACTAATAGTTTTGCTCTACATCCAACACATCAAAATCCTTTCAGCTCTACCTGCAGGATAAACCTAGAGCCTGATCGCTTTATATCACTGCCTCCCTAGACCAAACCACCACCACTGTCCTCCAGACTACTGCAAGACCTTCTAACCGAACCACCTAGTATCCGTCTCACCTCCTTTGTCACTTGCCCATATGGTGGCCAATGTGACTCTCTCACAAGTAAGCCCCTCACAGCCCTGCTCTTTTCAGGACTGTCCAGCAGCTCCCATCTGGTTCCGGGTGAAACTGGGGTCCAGGCTACCTCCTGCACCTCATCTCAGAGCCTTTCCCCCTCATTCCCTTGGTTCCAGCCAAACTCACTTTCTAGCTGTTTCCTGGACCTGCCAAGCACACTTCTGCTTCACTGTTTTTTCCTTTGCTGATTCCTCTGCCCGGTAAGTAACCCCCTCCAACATATCCCTGGCTCACTCCCTCAGCATCTTCTTTCAGGTTTTGCTCAAATTTCTCTTCATGAGAGGCCTGCCCCCATCATCTGATGTAAAAGACGCCTCTCTCCCCTCAGTTACTCCCCAGCTGTTTTATTTTCAAAGTGGTGCCCGTCACCACCCAGCACGTGTGTTTGTTGTCTACATGCCCACCGGGAAACAAAAGCTCCTGAGAGCAGGGCCTCTGTCTGCGGTGTGGGCTTCTGTATCTCCAGTACCTCGCACAATTGTGCAATCATGTTTGTTAAACAAGTGAATGGGTAAAAGAAATGAGAAGGTAATGCCCCCTTATTAAACTAATTTCCAAAGATTCATTTTTATTAGTCTTCAGTTATTAGCCCGATACTCACAAATTCTGCATTTTCTTCGTAAACACAATAACCATTCCTTGAAATGCATTCAGGACAGCATTTTCCCTCTAAGTGAATTAATTCTTCACCCTGCAGAATAAAGGTTGCAGAAATACACATCAAATTAACATCTCCAGGTAGCAGCACTAAATTGCGAAGTGGCTGAATTCCCTAAGTAGAATGAAAAGCCATAACACACCCCTCTGCTTTGGCTTATGACTTACTGCATCTCCCCTGTGCTATATCCCTATGAAAAGCCTAGTCAGTACAGCTCATCTTCCAGAAGTGTTTTTTTCTTTCCAGTTCTGATGATCTTTGTGTATGATTTCCTACCCATGACCAGGAAATCCCATGAAGAAGAAAGGCCACAAGTAATCTTGTAGTCATGGAAAGTTATGAGTTTCAGAAAAGGACCTTAAATTTATGTTCAAGGTTTGAACTTGTGATTTGATTTCATTAACAGTGCTCAAATCACACCAACATTTTCCCTTGAATACAAAATCAGGCACATCCCTATATGCACAGATGAAGTCTCAGACATAAATTAAACAGCAGAAAACTAATTTCTATTCAATATTCTGAAACTGTTATCCAATTCACATAATCACTATTTTAAAAATTAAAGGAAAGAAGGAAAGAAATGCCACACTAGGAAGGCAGATATTAAACTTTCAAAGCCATCATTTTATCACTTTTAACTTATCAAAATCAATCATTTCAAATTTTTTATTATAAAATAATAAATGCTTACTATAAAAATAATTCTGAATTCTATAACTTAGAAAACATAATTTCATTAAACATAAGTCCTACCTCCCAGGAAATCTGCTATTAAAAAGACAAGCTTTATTTACAACTTTTCATATGCATATAGTATCTGTAGGCTAAAAAGTATTCTTTAAAACACTTCCCACTTTCTTAAGATGTATCTACTTTTTAAAAAATGATGATGTTTCTTTACATGAAGACATTATTTAATTTGTGATCTATATTACATTTGAAGTGTAAAAACCATGTTTAGGTAAAAACGGAATAATATAAAATTGCATAAACAGAATAATCACAGTATTTATGTTTAAAAACACTGTGCACTAAATAAAAATATGAAAGAAAAGCTTTGGTTGTCTTTCAATTGTAGCATCACGAATTGATTTTAAAGTCTCTTTTTTACTTCTCTTGAGCCTTCAATTTTCCAAGTGAATATGTATTATTTTAATGAAACTATCACTTTAAAAAGAAACACAAAAATATATGAATGACCATAATTTTTATAATATCTAAAAAGTTATTTCAAAAAGGAAGGGGTTAGATAGATCACCATTCCTCAAAATCTCATGCCAGTCAGAGGGTGCTACAGGGAGCAGACGTATTTACATATAAATTGTTTTGCAGAAACGTGACAGATCAGTTGGTAGTGAAAGCCTAACCCACAAACACACAGACATTTGCTTTCCAAGCATATAAAGGGGTTTATAAACATGTAATCTAAGTCACTTAAAACAATGTTTTGAAACAAGACAGAGTATGCGTACTTCTGTTAAAGTTGAAATGCATGAGACATTATTGAGTGCCTGCTGCTGCTGCTGAGTCGCTTCAGTCGTGTCCGACTCTGTGCGACCCCATAGACGGCAGCCCACCAGGCTCCTCCGTCCCTGGGATTCTCTAGGCAAGAACACTGGAGTGGGTTGCCATTTCCTTCTCCAGTGCATGAAAGTGAAAAGTGAAAGTGAAGTTGCTCAGTCGTGTCCGACTCAGCGACCCCATGGACTGCAGCCCACCAGGCTCCTCCGTCCATGGGATTTTCCAGCAAGAGTACTGGAGTGGGGTGCCATCGCCTTCTCCGTCTTGAGTGCCTACTACAATACAGACACACAAAACTGAAAATGGAGCCTGCATCACTCCGATAAGGCAAAGAAGGTAGCTTTTCTGAGTCTTCAAAAGCTCCTGAAAATAACCACTAGCCCTGCTCCTGGTGAGTAAGGATGCAGTTTCCGTGAGGCAGGAAGTTCTAAATAGATTGGCTATTTATAGACATCTGGATGCCCCAAACTGCATCAGTTCACTGCGATGAGGAGCTTGCTCCAATTAGCATCAGACTTCGGCTTTGAGAAAAATTGCTTTGTGAAACAAAACTAACTCTTCTTTTTAAGAGGATTCTGCTGCATAGGCCAGATGGAATCTGCTAACCCCTCACCATTGAATCACACCAGTATCCATCCACCAGATAGAGACTTTGTCATTCCACCAACCTGCTCACTGGAAGAGAAAACATTCTTTTGAGGGAATTTTCCTCTGCTGGAGAAGGGAAAAGCACCTCATGGCATGACTACCTTCTTCCATGTCTTTTGCTAGAAACTTTTATTCCCTTACCATTTTATCTCTCATATATGAATGTGAGGTCTTTTAAAAAAAATGGCAAATTGACTTCTTCATTTGAATTCATGCTCAAAGATAATACTAAATATAGAAACATGGAAATAATCCTGTTACGCTATTCTACTGCTGATTTACTTATATTTCGGTGTTTAGGGATTTAGTTTTATACATCAATGACAAAGGTCATGCCACTTGCTCCTTTTTCAACAAAAAAAACCCTGCTATTTCAATGCTATCATAATATTGCTGTTGATAACAATGCAATAATTATTACAATGGTGATGCTGCACAATTTTGCCTCTTTCTCTAGAAGTTTACTTGTCTGCACCTTTGTGGATAGAGACACAGACTTATTCTACCTTTGGTATGAAGATTAGAAATCAAATGACCTTGATATATCTTAGAACAGGCAGAAAGTGGGGTAGAATTGAGTAAAAATACCAATAGCGTACTTTTACTGCTCGCCTTGGCAAATGTCATCATTTTCTCCAGGTGCTCCTAATGTATTTTATTCATGTTAATTCCTAATCATTGGTGTCATTGCATATTATAATTCCTATGTATGTATCCTATTTCCCTCAAAAAGCCTGGGAACTCTTGAGATTAAAATGTATCTTATTCATCCTGTTATCTCCAAGCAACACAGAAGTTCAAAAGTGAGTATCCCAGGCTTTCACAAGGTCATTGAGAAAGTGAAAGTGTTAGTCACTCAGTCGTGTCCGATTCTTTGCGATCCCATGGACTGTAGCCCGTCAGGCAATCTCTATCAAATTCTCCAGGCAAGAATACTGGAGTGGGTTGCCATTCCCTTTTCCAGGGGACCTTCCTGACCCAGGGATCGAACCCATGTCTCCTGCATTGCAGGCAGATTCTTTACCATCTGAGCCACCAGGAAAGACACTTAAGTGACTTTTGCACAAGGTCATTAAGCGTAGCTATTTACAGAAGTATGGCATAGAAAGAAGGCTGAGGGATATTTTTTTGCACAGTTTAGTCTTGGTTAAAATTTCCCATCTGGTAGTACATTCATAGAATCCAGGGTCTTCAAACAATATGTGCTAATTGATTAAAGATCTGGAGAAATAGGCCAAAGGCATTAGAACTCAATTCATAAAGAGAAGACAAGTGGGCCTGGGCGGAGAATGAGAGGCAGGTGAGACAGTGCCATGGGGTGACCTGCAGAACACTGAGACCCATTCCCCTGGCTTCAGCGGCTGCTCCCCACCTCCCTAAGAACAGAGGAGAGGGCCTGGCTTATGCCACCACAGCAGGAGCCATGGAGACTGGCAGGCACTCGCAAATGCATTAACACTGGGGGGGGGGAGGGCGCGACAGATTATTTCCTTTGAGTGAGACTCTTGCTATAGATCTGACTGAAACTAGGTGGTTAAGGGACCCACTCTACAAGGATCACCTCTCCCTGATTTTCCACAAACCCTGGGATATCAGACAAATTAAAACCTTGGAAATATCCCAGCATCCTCTGGGCAGACTGCCAAGGCCAGGAAGCCCAGTCTTGGCCCGAGAGAGAGGGAAACAGAAGAGGGCCCTGACCAGGGTTTTTCTCATCTTCATCCAACCAATCTGATTCCCCTGACATGAAGAAGAGAGATGAAAAGGCATGTGGAGGGAAATAAATCTGCGAAAGGCAAGGCCCTCTTTACCTAAATGTGTCTCAGCTCTGCTGAGACACTGAAGTAGGAGGCAACATGAAAAAGAGCTCTGTCGCTGACAGCCCTGTTTGATAGGCTGTTCCTCCCCAGGAGCCATGTCAAGAGCAGCTGAGACGTGGGGGAGAACAAGAAAGAAAAATGCCTTCACAGACACCCCGTGCTTCAGATCTTCCTAGCTCCCCTCATCCACTCAAGTTTACAACCCCGCGGGAAACTGGTGGGGCGGATGGGAGCAGCAAGGGAGAGGGAGACAACTTTGAAAGCAATTTGTTTTGCAGCGGGTCAAAATTGAGTTCAAAGGGAAAATAAAAAAAGCAATTTCCCTACCATATATATCTACAGTCCAAACACAGGCTACTTTGTTAAAAGATTCTAGAAATTCTGCAGACGGCAGAATGTGGAGGTCAACAGAGTTAATTATTTATGGGGTCTCCCTTCGTGCCTTTTTAAAACAAAAACATAGACACATTTCATTTTCTTTCCTGATTCACAGGAAGAGCCTCCAGGTGCCGGCTCACCACTAAAAGCTGCCAGTGGGGCCTGTGATAGAAGCTGGACCCTCAGAGCACCTGCGGACTCTGCTTCAGAACCAGACTGAGCTGGGCAGCCACCAACGACGAGGCCCAGCTGTGCTGACTATTAGGCTCCTGTCCACGTCATCCCTTTCTGTGTCCATGTCTCTGGCTCAGGGCTTCCCATCTAACCAGCTGCACCAAGAGCTAACAGCTCCGGGCTAGCTGTTCCAAGCCAATCTGAACAGAAAGTAACGTTTACACTACAGAAGCTCCGTGCTAGGAGACAACTTGAAATTGAGCCATCAAACCTGGCTGTCCCCTCTGCTGGGAAGGGACGGGAGGGAACAGGTGGGGGACCACCGATCATACTGCAGAGAAGTCCAAACAGAGATGCCTTTGCTCCTTACCTGGGCACACTCCACTTTGGCACACTCTGCAGTCTGGCAGGTCACTTGGCCACGGTTGCACACGCAGAACTCACAGGCCGAGCCCTTCCACATATCATCCTGGTATCGCAGGAGCCCTCTGTGCGAGCAGCTTCCAGCAGGAGACACACAGTCCTCACAGCATTGCCCCGGAAGCCGAGCCCGTCTCTGACCCTGAGGAAGCAGAGAGAAGGGAAGGGAAGGGCAGTGGTCATGAGGGCACCAAAGCATCGGAGCAAAAGGGAAGGACACAAAACACCAAGTTTGTACACTGTTTCCTGGTGGCTCAGATGGGAAAGAATCTGCCTGCAGTGTGGGATATCCAGGTTTGATCCCTGCAGGGAAGATCGCCTGGAGAAGGAAATGGCAACCCACTCCATTCTTGCCTGGAGAATTCCATGGACAGAGAGGAGCCTTATGGGCTACAGTTCATGAGGTCGCAAAAAGTCAGACATGACTGAGCAAGTAGCACTTTCACTTTCCCTTACCCCACCTCCCCAAATGGAGGCAGGTTCCCCTCCACCCCCACCTCCTTCCTGGGAGGCAGGTGCTTCCTACCTCTATCTCATAATCTGAGCATCATAACACTGTCTTTCTTCAAGGGACACAATGGACTAAGAAACGCATTTCGAAAATGACCTCGATAAAAGTTGGAGAATCAAGCTGCACACTCCCAAATACCTTTTCGCATCTTAATGGAGGGCAGGGCTGTTTGTGACACCTGACCTGGCCCTGGTCACATGTACACGTGGTGCAGGCATTTTCTTGCCACTGCTCTCCATGCTGAAGAAAGGGGGAAAAAATAGAAAATCAAATGTCACATGTAGCAAATAGAAACCTGAGGCACATAAGACACACAACTTTTTATTAGTTTTCAATTGAGTCACACTGAATGTAATCCTGAGAAATGATAACATTCACACAGCAAGAGGCTCTAAGAAAAAAAGTCAGGAAATGTCCAATGAGAACTTTGGATTCATTCTTATTCAACTAGATTCATTCTGCAGACGCCTTGAGGGCCTGCCTGCATTATGCTAGGTACACAGAGGCCTGGGAACACTGAGCGTCATAGGAAGTCAGTGTTGCTGGCTAATAGATGGTTTTTCTTTAGCTCTTTGCTGAGAGACCCAGTTCTCATGGCCACATACTCACGTTTCCAGCTTCCCTTGCAGCCAGCCCACAGACTTAGTCCCCCACCAAGGGGACCGCAGGGGAAGAATGCTAGAGGTTGAGGAAAGGACACTCCTCACCCCATAAAAGAAGAAAAGCCCACCCCTTTCTTCCATCAGGCTTAAGTAATGAGTGGGTGAGGACGAGCTGCCTGAAGCCGTGGAAGATACAACGGCTGGAACATGAGGGGACAAGCCAGAAAGCAAATGCCAACATGCTGAGGACGGGAGACTGCAAAGATCAAAAGACAACATCATGGAGACCTGACCAACCCTGCGACTTCCCCACCTCTGGGCTTCCTGCTATGTGAGGTCATAAGTGTTTCATCTTAGCTACATTTAGAGGAGCATTTCTGTTGCTGGCAGCCTGAAACACCGTAACAGATGTAGAGGCTCTTCCTTCCAGGAGGAAATAATCCAGCATGTATGTGTCTACTGTATTAGACAGCAGAGATCTAGTATATAGAAAAATCATTTCCCCATGAGTTGTTTTCATCTAGCCTTCAAGGGACCCATCTAGAATTTATGTCATTCATCCCCTAATACTCTTCCAGATTCTCTGCTGAGAGTCAAAAATCACAATTTCTATTTACTTTTCCTCAGAATGACTGGTAAGCAAGGGAAGTAGTTGGGTTTATTTTTGATAGATTCTTTGCTTTAGAATAATGTAACCTTCTTTTGGTTCAGCTGGGCACTCCCAAGACAGAACATTCATTCGCTCAATTTGTTGAAGTCACTTTCGTTTGGTACCTACTCTGTGCCGGGTAGTCACCTACACTGTCCCAATAGCACTTTCAAGCTTGCAGGCTCCACCACCATCAGACTCCTTGCCCTTCCCTCTCTGTCCTCCCACCCCACATTGCTCCCAACATCACTGTAAGTCAGGAGACACTGTCTTTGAATATCAGTGCATAAAGTCCAACCCAGACAGATATTCCCAGAGGCTCCAGGTTAAGTGTCCACTGACAGTAACCAATGGTACTCCTTTTTCCCTTCAAGACGTGTGAACAGAGAGTTCACCATGGTTCATGAACCAGGTGCTGCTTGCCAGCACATTCTTTTATATTTCTAATCCTCTCCGATTTAATTTTTTCAGAAAGGCTTTCCATGAAGAGAAGAAAAAAGCCGTTTATGTACTGAGTTACTAATGCTGGCACAGAGTCAGATGAGGGCGGGGAAGGAATGATGGTTAGCAAGGCAGTGAGCAGATGTGTAAGAATGCGTGTCACAACACCTACTAGGGGCACATCAAAGCTTACCTCGTACACTTGGCCAGCAGCAGAGCACGACAGCGAAGAGCACTGTGGACAGCACTTTCCAGGGACTCGGATGACGGTTTCATCCTAACACCCCAAAAAGAGTCCATCAGAAGGCGATATTAATAAAATCCACAACAGTAGGAAAACTCCACTCACAGCCAACTCAAACATGCGCCTCAAAGCAGCCAGAAATAGCAATTTCCTCTCCTTTAGTATTTATTAGTCACCTGGTGCTTTGGTAAGAATTAGCACTTCTCAGGGCAGTGTAACTTGAGAAGTTTGCACATTCCTCAACTCTCAGCTACTTCTAAGAACAAATAAAAGCACAGCTAATAGCAATAAGAATAGTACTTCCTTGGACATCTAGGTTGCTTCCAAGTCCTGGCTACTGTAAACAATGCTGCAGTGAATACTGAGGTGCATGTGTCTTTTTGAATTATGCCCAGTAGTGACCTAGATGGGTAGGATGTGAGGGGGATGGGGGGACGTCCAAGAAAGAGGGAATATACATGCTGCTGCTGCTAAGTCGCTTCAGTCGTGTCCGACTCTGTGCGACCCCATAGACAGCAGCCCACCAGGCTCCCCCGTCCCTGGGATTCTCCAGGCAAGAACACTGGAGTGGGTTGCCATTTCCTTCTCCAGTGCATGAAAGTGAAAAGTGAAAGTGAAGTTGCTCAGTTGTGTCCGACTCTTAGTGACCCCATGGACTGCAGCCTACCAGGCTCCTCTGTCCACGGGATTTTCCAGGCAAGGGTACTGGAGTGGGGTGCCATTGCCTTCTCCGAGGGAATATACATATACATATATATATATATATATATATATATATATATATATATTTATATATTTAGTTCATTCACTTCACTGGGCAGCAGAAACCAACACAACACTGTAAAGCAACTATATCCCAACTTTAAATAATAATAATAAAAAGAAGAGTAGGTTTTGTTTGCCAAGTACTGTTCTAGGTACTTTATGTGAACCTGTGAAATAGGGACTCTTATTCCCCTTTTAAAACAAGCAAAGTGAAAACCAGAAAGGCTGTGGAACTTACTCAAGGTCACAGAGACACCTTGTCCAAGGTGACCAGTAATGGTAAATGATTGGCAGAGAGGACATCAGAATATCAGCCATTTCAACACTTCAGAACATTTACACTCCCACTGAGTTAGCACTAATCTCAAAGTGAGGGGATCCTTCCCTTGATCAACTATCTCCCTGTTCTTCTGGAACTTTATGTGAATCCACACATTCAACTGTATGCATGAAGGAGTCCTTAACATGAAAAAAACCTATCATGCCCTTAAGTACCTTGGGGACTCAGATGGTACAGAATCTGCCTGCAATGCAGGAGACCCAGGTTTAATGTGTGGGTTGGGAAGATTCCCTGGAGAAGGGAATGGCTATCCACACCAGTCCTCTTGCCTAGAGAATTTCACGGACAGAGGAGCCTGGTGAGTTATAATCAAGCAGGTCCCAAAGAGTCGGACACAAATAAGTGACAAACATTTTCATTTTATTCACTTTAACATGAAAAAAAAAATCAGTCACACCCTGAGATATCTATTAATAGGAATATGGCAGTGCAGAGAAATATGGGTGACAAGCATTAAATGCCCAAGGGACACCCCACCTCCTTATTCCTACAGTCTCAGCTCTAGCGCACCCACCCCCAGAATATCAGACCCTTTGTCTCTGCTGCCCTAAAAAGAATTTTCACAATGATGAGAAGACAAAGAATCAGCTTCTCATTTTGACATCACTACAGCTTTTAAAATGGAAGAAAGGAAGGCAAATTAAAGCCAAAAGAAGAAAGATTAGAATAAACCAAGTTTCAATTACAAAGAAGTGGTAGAATTTATACAGAAGATACCTCCTAAACAGTTATCTGCACTTCTTCTCACAAAAAGCAGAAAATGAGATTGCATAATCATTCAGTTCAGTTCAGTCACTCTGTCACGTACAACTCTTTTCGACCCATGGACTGTAGCACACCAAGCTTCCCTGTCCATCACCAACTCCTGGAGTTTACTCAGACTCATGTCCATTGAATTGGTGATGCCATCCAGTCATCTTATCCTCTGTCATCCCGTTCTCCTCCCACCTTCAATCTTTCCCAGCATCAGGGTCTTTTAAAATGAATTAGTTCTTCACATCACATGGCCAAAGTATTGGAGTTTCGGCTTCAGCGTCAGTCCTCCCAATGAATATTCAGGACTGGTTTCCTTTAGGATTGACTGGTTTGATCTCCTTGCCATTCAAGGGATTCTCAAGAGTCTTCTCCAACACCATAGTTCAAAAGCATCAATTCAGCACTCAAATTTCTTTATAGTCCAACTCTCACATCCATGCATGACTACTGGAAAAACCCACAGCTTTGACTAGACGGACCTTTGTCGGCAAAGTAATATCTCTGCTTTTTAATATGCTGTCTAGGTGGGTCATAGCTTTTCTTCCAAGGAGCAAGTGTCTTTTAATTTCATGGCGGCAGTCACCATCTGCAATGATTTTGGAGCCCAAGAAAATAAAGTCTTTCACTGTTTCCATTGTTTCCCCATCTATTTGCCATGAAGTGATGAGACCTTTCTCATTGATCGCTGAGGTAGGCTTTCTTATCTCTCCTTGCAATTCTTTGGAACTCTGCATTCAAAAGGGTATATCTTTCCTTTTCTCCTTTGCTTTTCACTTCTCTTCTTTTCTCAGCTATTTGTAAGGCCTCCTCAGACAACCATTTTGCCTTTTTGCATTTCTTTTTCATGGGGATGGTCTTGATCACTGCCTCCTGTACAATCTCACAAACCTCCATCCATAGTTCATCAGGCACTCTATCAGAGCTAATCCCTTGAATCTGTTTCTCACTTCCACTATCATAATCCATATGGAATTCACTCTGCAAGAAAATAAGGCCAGGGTACTTGGGGGAAGGTGAGGGTGGTGGAGGGTGTCAAATAACCTTAATTTTTCATGGAAACTTCCAGTCATGCCTGTGGTTATTTTAATCCAATTACATATGATCAGCTAGATTAATGCATTACTCTCTATTAGGGATTAATTTTAAACACCTGAATCACTGGAATTAAAATGATAACTGTTTTCTCTGTACTAGGTTACTTTTATTACTGGATGAATCTATAAAAAATATGACAATTGATGTTTCATAGAGTATGTGAAAATTCGACATGGATTGAAATAATTGAGCATTCCTTGACCTCAGCTCTTGAGTTTAATAAAATTTCAGCAAGGAAGTAAAAATAAAGTTTTAGCTGACGTCATATTCATTCTTCAGTAACTGTGATTCATGGGGTCGCAAAGAGTCGGACACAACTGAGTGAACTGAACTGAACTGAACGCTGCATATAAGTTAAATAAGCAGGGTTACAGTATACAGCTTTGATGTACTCGTTTCTAATTTGGAACCTGTCCATTGTTCCACATACGGTTTAACTGTTGCTTCTTGTCCTGCATACAGGTTTCTCAGGAGACAGGTAAGGTGGTCTGGTATCCCCATCACTTTAAGTGGAATACTGTCTGGTATTCCACAGTTTGCTTTCCACACAGTCAAAGGCTTTAGCACAGTTAATGCAGCAGAAATAGATGCTTTTTCTGGAATTCCCTTGCCTTCTCTATCTTCCAACAGATGTTGATAATTTGATCTCCGGTTCTTCTGTCTTTTCTAAATACAGCTTGTACATCTGAATGTTTTCGGTTCATATACTTCTGAAGTCTAGCTTGAAGGATTTTTAGTATTACCTTGCTAGCATGTGAAATGAGTGCAATCGTATGTACTTTGAACATTCTATCATTGCTCTTCTTTGGAACTGGAATGAAAACTGATCTTTTCCAGTCCTGTGACCACTGCTGAGTTTTCCAAATCTGCTGACATATGGACTGCATCACTTTAACAGCATCATCTTTTAGGATTTTAAGTAGCTCAGCTGGCATTGTTTTCATCCCTGGTGGCTCAGATGGTAAAGAATCTGCCTGCAGTGCAGGAGACTGGGGTTCGATTCCTGGGACATGAAGATCCTCTTGAGAAAGGAACAGCAACCCACTCCAGTACTCTTGCCTGGAGAATCCCACGGACAGAGGAGTCTAGTGGACTGCAGTCCATGGGGTCACGAAGAGTCAGACAAGACTATGCAACTAACACACTTTCACAGCTGGAATTCCATTACTTCCAACTCATGGATTTGCCTTTCCAAACCAATAGACTATACAGGGACCAGCACACTACAGACAAATGACCAAATCCAGCCCACCACCAATTTCCATAAGCTTTGACCAGAGCACAGCCACCTACACTCATGTACATATTACCTGTGGATGTTTCTGTGCTGTAATGGCAGAGTTGAGTAGTTGTTTCAACTACATGGAACACAAAGCTGAAAACATTCACTATTTGGCTCTTTACAGGAAAAATTTGCCAACTCTAAGTCTAATATAGTACCCTCAGTAATCACAAGAGTTCAGTACAAAAAAAAATATGTATGATTAATGTCATTATAATTTGGGATAGGGCCACCATTAAGGATATACAGTTGACCCTTGAACCAATAGAGGTAAGGGGAACTGACCCATCATGCAATTGAAAATTGGAATGTAATTTTTAGTCAGTCCTAGGTATCCATCTTTCCTCTGCATCTGTGGTTCCACATCCATGGATTCAACCAGCTATGGATCATAGGGTATTGTACTATCAACTATTGACAACATCTGCATATGTTCAAACCATGCTGTTTAAGGGTCAACTGTATTTAATTATGGTTTACCATATTCCTTAAATTAAAATACTATGATAAACTTTATAGTATATTATGGCTAATAGTTCGTCACAAAGTATCTTCTCCTATGATACCTCTGAAAATATAAAAATGAGATGAAAACTGTACCATCAAAAAGGAGATCAGACAACCTCCTGCTAGTGCCAAGAGGGGTTGCACGGACCATTAGAATTTTGCTGGCCTTTCTTTGCTTTGTTAACCAAATAGAAATGAGAAGCATCACTTCCTCTGAACTCTCTGACTCTTAGTGCCAAACATAACATGGCTCATCCCCACAGTCTGCGGCCACTAGTACCCGAAGCCATCAGAGTGCCCACTGTAGCCTTCACCGCCCTCTCTACATCTAATCAGAGCCCACCATGTAAAAAGGAAACAAAAAGAAAGATAACAAAGTGAATGGGAAATACATGCATTGGGGGAGGTAGAGGAAGTGATAAAACATGGGGACGAGGACACCCCAAATGTAAAGCACATAGTCACCAAGAAACACGGTGAGAACTCTTGCAAACTAGAGATTAGAGTTTTACGTTTCATGAATTCAAAATTTAAGAAAATTGGGCAGTAGAGACAGCAAAAAAATCTGATCTCAGTAAAGTAGAGCAACATTAAGTTAAAACTGGCCAGACCCTTGGTCAAGGAAACACACACCTTTCTTAGCACTTAGACTTTTATTTTCTTGGGCTCCACAATCACTGAGGACAGTGACTTCAGCCACACAATTAAAAGACACTTGCTCCTTGGGGGAAAAGCTGTGACAAACCTGCTGCTGCGTCACTTTAGTCATGTCCGACTCAGTGCGACCCCATAGACGGCAGCCCACCAGGCTCCCCCATCCCTGGGATTCTCCAGGCAAGAACGCTGGAGTGGGTTGCCATTTCTTTCTCCAATGCATGACAGTGAAAAGTGAAAGTGAAGTCGCTAGACAGCAATATTAAAAAGCAGAGACTTCACCTGGCCAACCAAGGTCTGCATAGTCAAAAGAATGGTTTTTCCAGTAGTCATGTATGGATGTGAGAGTTGGACCATAAAGAAGGCTGAACGCCAAAGAATTGATGCTCTGGAGAAGGTGCTTGAGAGTCCCTTGGACTGCAAGGAGATCAAACCAGTCAATCCTAAAGGAAACCAATGCTGAATACTAATTGGAAGGACTGATGCTGAAGCTGAAACTCCAATACATTAACCACCTGATGTGAAGAGCTGACTCATTGGAAAAGACCACGATGCTGGGAAAGATTAAAGGCAGGAGGAGATGGGGGTGATGGAGGATGAGATGGTTGGAGGGCATCACTGACTCAATGGATATGAGTTTGAGCAAACTCAGGGATATTGTCAAGGACAGGGAAGCCTGCTGGACTGCAGTTCATGGGGTTGCAAAGTGTCAGACATCACCTAGTGACTGAACAACAACAGTGAACCCAAGAAGCGGGTATTAGCCAAGGGCATGCTGCTTACCTTTGCAGCTTTGAAGCACTGAGTATGAACAGATTTCTCTAAGGCTGAGCAAATAGAAAGAATGGAACTTGGGGGGAAATCCTAAGGCGCAAGCAAAGAGTAATAATACTCTGAAGATTCACAGAAAGGGCAGATTTCTGAACCTACATACTGCGAGATCTCAAATAAAATATTTTAAAACCATTTTGCAACTTGAGTAAGGCAGAAGAAAATACAGTCTTTATTAAAGAAGCAAAAAACAATATAGAAAGAGAAAGCATTGGAATTTTAAAAAATTAGAAGAACCTATGACAGGAGAAAGAAGGAAGAATTAAAAGAAAATTAAAGAAATCATCAAATTAAAATCAATATGGAGGCAGGAAACACAAACTCAAGAAGCTCTCCCCATAATGCAGAGCAAAGACACAAAAGTGAAAACAATGAGGCAGAACATGACCAATAATGAGGGGAGATGGTAGAGGAGCAGTCTAAGAATCATAGGTGTTTCTGAGAACTGAGCATAATTGGAACAGACATGACTAATCAAGGCCAGAACTAAAGAAAACATTTCACACCTGGAATACAGACTGAAAGGGCTTCACAATATTCTAGGTAAAATATGTGAAAAGACACCTTCCTTAGAAATACCCTGGGGAAATGTCTTAATTATAAAGATAAAGAAACATCTTGCAAAAATTCAACAGAGTAAACTAACTGATATAACAGAAGAGAAAACAGGCCCACCTCTGACTCCTCCACGGCACTGAATTCCAGAATTCAGTGGAAAGGAGATTATAATCTCCTTAAATTTTGGACCCCAACAAATAATCTTTCATGAGTGTAGGCAAATAGGAAATAATTCTACAACACATCAGTGGCTCGAAAGACATAACAATTTTTCACCTTTTTAAGAAAATACCTGAAGATGATGTTCAATTCACTTAGATTAATCAATATTGGGAATGGGAAAATGGTGGTATTGAAAAAAAAAAGTGGTAATAGAGCCACAGGAAGAACTCTCATCAGACTGAACAGATCATTTTAACAAGCCTACAAAAATATGAACAGAGACCTCTGTTCACATGGCATCTGGACAAAAGCTGAAGGCAAGCAATTTCAGTGTGAATTTATACTACCCACCAAGGGAACAGCCCCTTATTTGAACACAGGAATTACTCCTTTTATCAGAGATAATCACTAACTCCAAAAATCTGATTATAACTACAAAATATATCCATATTTGCCTACCAAAAAATTGGAATGAATTTTAAAAAAGTTCTACTATGATCTTTTTGAATGGTAGAAATATGGATGATCAGTTCCTTTACTGCTTTTTTCAAGCTTTCCTTAATGAACACAGATTCCTTTTACAATAAAAAAAAAACACTTTATTTTAAAAATCAAATTTTTTTAGAGCTCAAGACTGGAAATACATTTCTTCTGATGAACTTTTTTTTTTAAATTCTGAAAGAGTTAACTCATATAAAATGCTTGCAATCGTGATTGATGATGTTAGCAATTATTGTTTTGTGATTATTATTAGATGTAAACAATATGTGACTCATCATTTGGGGAGGTGATGTAGTGTAACAGGTAAAAATTGAACTCAAGTGTGGTCTGTTGAAGTTGTAATGTCAAGCTGTCTAGGTTAGAAGCACAGATACTTCCCTTGAGCAGATTATTCAAACTTTGTATCTCAGCTTTGTCTACAGCAACACGGGATGATAATAATAGCTCATACTTCATAAGGTTATTATGAAAATAAAAAAGATTTTAAATTAATGATTATGACATAATAAATACCCCAAATGTGGGGATGGTGATGGTTAGATGGTGACAATGATTATGTTTCCGACCAAGGCACTAACTCTATCAGTTCAGTTCAGTCACTCAGTCATGTCCAGCTCTTTGTGACCCCATGGACTGCAGCATGCCGGGCTTCCCTGTCCATCACCAACTCCTGGAGTTTACTCAAACTCATGTCCATCAAGTCAGTGAATCCATCCAACCATCTCATCCTTTGTCGTTCCCTTCTCCTGCCTTCAATCTTTCCCAGCAGCAGGGTCTTTTCAAATGAGTCAGTTCTTCGCATCAGGTGGCCAAAGTATTGGAGTTTCAGCTTCAGCATCAGTCCTTCCAAAGAATATTCAGAACTGATTTCCTTTAGGACTGACTGCCTCTTTATATCATCAGAACACCCAATGTTTTAATAGTGATATTAAATCAAGAAAAATGGTTTAAATAATCTGACAGTTGGGTATTTTTGAATGTCAAAGCAAAACTATAAACTTGATGCAAGAGTGCTTAAAATCAATCTATTGTCAAGACTTCAGAATGCTTGCATACCAATTAGCTCTACAGTATGGCAACAAATTTCATCTTTTTAAGTTAATTCATGCAAACTATAAGTTAGTACTGTTTGAAGCTAGAGTTTAGCATTTTAAAAAATGGGAACCAGCACTTTCTGGTATTCCAAGCTAACCCATGATATGCAGTCATTGTTGTTTTTAAAGACTTGAAGCAGAAGGTTCACAACGGAGTGTTTCCTCCTTCCCTCCTCCCACCTCCCTTATTGTAATGGTGGCAAACTGCTTAATTAAAGCTTCTTACACAAAAGACTAAACCCTGGGATGTGTAAGTCAAAATGCTCCAACAGTACAATATCTTTAAATGTAAGATATTCTGCAACTCTACCAAGAAGCTCATTTGCAATCTGAAAGCTAGGACAAGACTTCATGATGAATGGAGATAACGTGGTAAGTGTGCAGTATTTGCTGTAGTGTGGGTAATGCAATCTGGTCTTTCAATTAGATACGTTTTTCCTTTATTTGGCATTTAGCATTTCTAGCCTAATTGCCTTTTGTCTGCCTTAAAAAATATTGCCCAATTGTCACAATATGCAATGTTATTGATTTTGTTTTATTTGACACAAAGTACTGCTCTGTATCAACTGAATGCTGGCTTCCAGCTTTTTCTCAGATCAAAAATGAGCTATTTTTCAACTGGAGGCAAGCTCCTTTCATGGTTATCTGTCAACTGCCAAGGAACATCCATGGGAGCTACTGGAAGAATAAAAAACTACAAAATACCATGGATACAAAATTTATTTGCAATTGACTTTCGCCTGCAAATCTGTATGAAAGAGTAATGTTTTGAAAATCCGATCAGTTTTTTTGTTTGTTTGTTTTACTTTTAAAAAACATTTTTATAGAAGTTGCGCTCTGGCCACATAAAGTCCTTTTTTTAAGGACTTTAAAAATAAATAAACTTGTTTATTTTTAATTAAAGGATAATTGCTTTACAGTATTGTGTTGGTTTCTACCAAAT
Source organism: Bos indicus x Bos taurus (assembly GCF_003369695.1). Classification (NCBI taxonomy): domain Eukaryota; kingdom Metazoa; phylum Chordata; class Mammalia; order Artiodactyla; family Bovidae; genus Bos; species Bos indicus x Bos taurus. Next base: position 92,537,054 of record NC_040081.1, on the reverse strand, counting down.
ATCAACATGAATCAGCCAGAGGTCTACCCACGTTGCCTCCCACTCAAACATCTCTCCCACTTCCCCTCCCCCAATCCCACGCCTCTAGACTGTCAAAGAGCCCCAGCTTGAGTTCCTGGAGTCAAACAGCAAATTTCCATTGGCTATCTATTTTACATATGGTAATATATGTTTCCATGTTATTCTCTCCATACATCCCACCCTCTTCTCAGATCAGTTTTAAATGAAGAACAAGTTCCCACTATTTTAAACCTCCCCACAAAAAATCCTTTGGTAATCTGAACCATTAAGAATTAAATCATGTACATCTGGATGATCAGGTTCAAAGAAACATCTATATGTCTTTAAAAAGCAGTCTGTACTTATATATTGACAAGCAATAACAATCCTATCATCTTACTGAATTTTCCAGATGTTTGGCTAGACATTTTTGGAACACCTGCAACTAGAGTTTGGCGGCTCCTCTGTGTGTATCCTGAAGGCTCAGTTTCATTCTGTAACAATTAGCTTAAATGACTGGTAATTAGACCTATCTGTAGCTGTTAAGGGTAAAAGAAATGTCTCAGGGGTGGTCTCCAAAACTATAAGGAAAATAAAACAGCTTTTGCTTCTCGTTTTCAGAACTTGCAAGGCCTGCCTGCCATCATCTCAGAAGAGACTCCAGGTTCCCAAATAGTGAAGTTAACAGTCTGTGAAGGGTCTTCTGAGGCTGTCTTCCTTACCTGGTTACAAAACAGAGGAGGACACTGAGCTGCAAAACACTGGGCAACCCCATTTCTACACACACACTTGGCGCACCGACTCAATGGCCAGTCCTCTCCATCTTGAAACACACGGCCTTCATAGGAACAGGATTCTGGAAGGTTAGAGCAATAAGGGTTACTGAGGGTGTTGCACAACCTAGATAGCATATTAAAAAGCAGAGACATTACTTTGCCAACAAAGGTCTGTCTAGTCAAAGCTATGGTTTTTCCAGGAGTCATGTATGGATGTGAGAGCTGAACTATAAAGAAAGCTGAGCGCTGAAGAATTGATGCTTTTGAACTGTGATGATGGAGAAGACTCTTGAGAGTACCTTGAACTGCAAGGAGATCCAACCAGTCCATCCTAAAGGAAATCAATACTGAGTGTTCTTTGGAAGGACTGATGCTGAAGCTGAAACTCCAATACTTTGGCCACCTGATGTGAAGAGCTGACTCATTTGAAAAGACCCTGATGCTGGGAAAGAGTGAAGGCAGGAGGAGAAGACAACGACAGAGGATGAGATGGTTGGATGGCATTACCGACTCAATGGACATGAGTTTGGGTAAACTCTGAGAGCTGGTGATGGATAGGAAGGCCTGGCATGCTGCGGTCCATGGGATCACAAAGAGTCAGACAGGACTGAGTGACTGAACTTAACTGCTCCACGATCTCAGGGCTGGCTGCATCTATGCCAATGCAGTCACACACAGTCTTGTGCTCTGGGGCATGATGCAAATTAGGGGGCCCTGGGCTTGGGGTATAGCTCTGGAGCCACTGTATGGAGTTCTCAACTTTCTCTCTGAGTTTCCTAAGTGAAGTCTGGTGGGAAATGTAGCATTGCAAGGGGTTTGGAGCCTCAGTTCATGAATGGCCCTACCTCCCCCTGCCTCCTTGCCTTCCTGGGTTCTCAGGAGCCTGAGCCCAAATTTGTGCCCAGTGAAAGCCACCACCCTCCACCCATATTGGATACCTGGGTACAGGTGCCTCAGGAGTGCATGCACCCTAAGTACCACGTAGCAGGAGGGGTCTAGGGTGCCTGAGGAGGACTCACCCACCCAGCAAATATCCCCATGCCTGAGGGTGGGTGACATTAACAGCAAATTAAAAACATGACAGGCTGAGAAAGATCATGGAAGAAAAACCAAAGCTTCCCCCACCCTGCTTTTTGAACAAGTGAACTGAAGTCACTCAGTTGCGTCCGACCCTTTGCGACCCCAAAGACTGTAGCCTACCAGGTTCCTCCATCCATGGGATTTTCCAGGCAAGAGTGCTGGAGTGGGTTGCTATTTCCTTCTCCAGGGAATCTTCCTGACCCAGGGATCGAACCAGGGTCTCTCACATGGTAGGCAGATGCTTTACTGTCTGAGCCACTGGGGAAGTGCTTTTTGAACAAAGGGCCCTGCATTTTTATTATGCACCCAGGAAATTATGGAGTTGGCGCTGGCTGATCCTCCAATCTCTCCAGGCAAAATGCTTCCAATAGATTTTTCTCATGGAGAGTAAATCAGAAATTCTCCTAAAATGTAAGAAAAGAGCCCACAAACCCAGACAGCCCACCCTCCACCCCATCCCTAAACACTGTGGTTGGAATAATTTTCCTTGCAGGCTTATCTGGCCCAAAGTTGGCTGGCTGTGTTTTTCTGGTGGGTGACATCTGAAATGCAGGAGGAGTGCACTCTACTTTCATCATTCCCTTACCATATTTTGCCATCCCCAGAATGATTCTCCAGGGTAAATGGTGGCCAGGAATGGAATAACTGGGAATCAGAAAGAAGCCAGAAGTCTTTTTAAAGAGAAAAGGCAAGATTACAATATATCTTCCAGGTACTACTTAAAAAGAGTAATTTGAGCTATTATACACCAGGAGAGAATATAATACAGCAGTGACAATAATTTGTATTTGTTTTGAAGTATATGCTACTTAAGTATAAAAATGGAAAGGAACATATAACTCTAAAATGTAATAAAAGGGTACTCGGTCCAAGCATGAATTTTAAGTAGAGGGCTGGAAGCATATGCCTGGCTTACTGGGCTGTGCCTCAGTTCACAGGCAGGCATAATCTGTCCAGCAAAGAGGCCATAAAGACAAATGAAATACTGCTTCCAGCTCAGTGCATTTTGGAGAAAGACATGAAATCTTAAAGACCAGCCATCAGACTTAGTGTTGTGATACTACTGATACCCAGAAGTGATGTTTGTTCTTCTGTCCACCAAAAGCCATAGGAACTACCTGGGCCTTATGGAATCATATCAAAGGATCTGGTCCTTCCTCCTTTTTTTCTCAAGAGCTGTGAACACAAAGGGTTTCATCCGGCCAAGACAAAATAATAAATCAGAGAGCCTCAGCACCCTAAGTTTGGAATGGAGCTTAAGCATTTGTTCCAACCTCACGGTTTACAACATCACTTCCTGCCAAGTGCAAGGCTATGGCTCGGTTCCAATAAGGAATGGGGTCAGGGATCTTTGAGCCACACACTAGGCAAGAAAGAGAAGAGTTGGGATGTCACCAGGTAAACCTCACAGGCAAAGAGGGTCTCTCTCTACAAGCTCATACTCACTCCCAGGGCCCACACAGACTGGGCAGCAGCTCCCTTCGGGGATGAATTCCAGCTCCTGGTGTCCACACATCAGTGGTGGGCATGGTTGGGGGGCACATCGGACTTCCCCATGAGTGCAAGAGCACGTGCTGCAAGGGGAGGAGGCCCACGCTGTCCCGTGCTGGGTGTTAGGAAAAGAAAAAGAACGTTACTGTGAGAACATAGACTTGCATTTGATCAAACAGAAACAAGCCTTCTCTTAAACAAGGGAATGACGGAGCTCCAATATGACAGAAGAACGCTCTAGGCGTATAAGGTTGAAATCAGAGTTTGCAATATACGAAGGCAGAGACCAATTTAGCAACTGATTTTTATTTTCCTTTTTAAAAATTTTAAAATTTATTTTAAATGGAGGATAATTAATTTACAATATTGTGATGGGTTCTGCCATATATCAACATGAATCGGCCACAGGCATACATGTGGCCCTCTCCCTCCGTCCATCTTCCTCCCCACCCCAGCCCTCTAGGTTGTCACAGAGCATAGGCTTTGGGTTCCCCATGTCATACACCAAACTCCCACTGGCTATCTATTTTACATATGCTAATGTATATGTTCCCAATGTTATTCTCTCAAATCATCACCCCTCTCTTTCCCCACTGTGTCCAAAAGTCTGTCCTTTACATCTGTGTCTCCTTTGCTGTCCTGCACGTAGGGTTGACAGTACCATCTTTCTAGATTCCATACACACGCGTTCATGTACAATATTTGTCTTTCTCTGACTTCCTTCACTCTGTATAATAGGCTCTAGGTTCATCCACCTCATTAGAACTGACTCAAATTTGTTCCTTTTCACAGCTGAGTAATATTTATCCTTAAGATTTTGTTTGAAAATTCCAAAAAAGCACAACAATGAAGGAAAAATCACCCCAATCCCATTATTTAAAAAACTTCTATGAGGACCAAAGTAAAATATGCATACATGCATCCATATCTACTGAATTCTTTACACTAGCTACATTATTTTCAGCAGCTCACACTCCGATTGTTTCTTTTTTGCCTTTTACCCTGATGAGTGTCCACACTCCCGTCCTCTCTCTCCCTTCCCCAAGTCTTCTCTCTCTCTCCTATCCCAGAGATCTTATGGTCCCAGGGAAGGTGGGATAGCCAGCAGAAGGCACCTGTCCAACCAGTTCTCCCACAAATTGTAGAGCCAACTCACTCCTGGTGAGGGCGCCCATCTACACACACCAGAAGTTCCTGGTCCACTTTAGGCTCGGACACCACCTTCCCAAAGCTGGCACTGTACTGATGATCTAACATATCCATGCTTTGACACATAACATTTACTAACTACCAAAAGTATCTAAGGGCTTCCCTGGTGGCACAGATGGTGAAAAATCTGCCTGCAATGCAGAAGACCTGGGTTCGATCCCTGGGTTGAAGATCCCATGGAGAAGAGAATGGCTACCCAGACCAGTACTCTTGCTGGAAATCCCACGGACAGAAGAGCCTGGCAGGCTACAGTCCCTGAGGTTGAGTCAGACACAACTGAGCAGCTAACACTTTTCAAAAGTATCTAAATAAGCCATGCTCAGAGGGCAGTGGAGAATCATGAATGTAAAAGCTACAAATATGTCGATTGTTTGGGGAAGTAGCTGTCAAAATACATTATGTTCTCAATGGCAGAGTGGAATGATGGTGGCCTTTTAAAAGACGTATGCAAAAAAGTGAGCTTAATCAATAAAGTTTCCTCCTACAACATTTTCTTAAATAGTGCCTTCCTCTGCCTGTATTAAGTGTAGTATATGATGAAATCTGATTCTGCACAGATCATATATAGGCTTCTATTAAAAACATCCCACATTCTAGGTGCTCAGTCACCTAACTATAATCTGGGGATTTCAACTGTGTCACTGAGAAGCATGGAAAATAACATCCTCTTGCTACTCCTCAAGCCAGCATCCAGAATAATTATTCCCCCTCTCTCAAACACAAAAGAACTCTGTCTTACCTAAACAAGTCACTATGCCTTTATTGTGCAAATTGCTGCCAGGTTGCAAGCATGCCAAGTTTGACATTTGGGAATTACTAATAACTTGTGCTATTATTGAAACAATAATAGTAATAGGTTGTCACAGCCATCTAAATTTTGGGGAACCAAGACATTGCCTTACCATCATGAAGATTACTTTCCCAGGACCTACTGGGAGTACCAGAGGACAGAAACGTAAGGAATGTACTGACTTGGATGAACAAAAGGTTTCCGTGGAAGTATATGTGTCCTCGGATCACAGCTCAGTTCTCCCTGCCTTGGGGACTATGCGTGTTTCACCTAATCTTTCTAAATTGCAGTTTCCTGGTAGAGAAACCTGAAATGGTATGAAGATAACCTGCTCACTTGGCTATTGTAAAGGTTGCATGAGGTAGTTGTTAAAGAGGCAGCAAGGGAAGTGGCACGTAGGAGATGCTTAACCCTTTCCCCATGAGTCCATGGCTTTCCTACTCCTTTTCACACCTATGTGCTGCCTGGGATCATGGCAACAGACCGGGATGCCAAGGCCAACTCCTCCCCCATCAATTTTTACTTCTTCTATAATTAAATATAAAACTTCAAATTTAGTACAGCATATAAATAAATGGGCAAGTCCACAACTGGCTAATAAACTGTTAGCTAATAAAACATAGCAGGCAATTGACCTTTATGCTTTAAAAGGCCTAAGCATAAAAGCAAAGGAAGAAATGGTAGGAGAAAAACTGATACATTCTGATGAGTTAAACTTTTAAAAGTCAAATATAGTGAATACATTGGGAGAAAAATTTTAAAGGTAAATGACAAACATTTTTTTTAAAATGCAGATCATATTAATTAGAATTATACTCTAATATATAAAACCATTTACAAGCAATAAGAAGAGACTGGAGGTGAGATCAAAATGATAGAGTAGGCAGATTCTGAGCTCACTTCCTCCCATGGACACATCAAAATTGCAACTACATATAGAACAACTCTCTTTAAGAACAACCTGCAGGCTAGCAGAACAGCTCTTCTACAATTAAGGATATAAATAAAAAACCTCATCAAGATGGGTAGGTGGGGACACATACCCTTGGAAGGGAACCCAAACGCAGAATGGAATATCACAAACTTGGAGGACCTCCCTAAGGAGTGAGGAATTCAAGCTCTACACTGGGTAGAGCTCTACACTCGGTCCCATAGCCCTGGGACTTGCTCTGAAAAGATGAGGCCCCACAACTGGATTTGAAAACCCGTGAGATGGACATCTGTGAAAGCCAGAGAACTATAGGAAACCAAGACTCCCCCTTAAAGGGCTTGTGCACAAACTTACTCTCTCTGAGTCCCAGCACAGAGGCAGCAGTTTGAAAAGCTGCCATTCTAGTCAGCCTGCTAAGGCAGACCCAGCCCACCCTCGAGCCTGGGCCCACTCCAACTCTAACCATCCCACCAACATGGCAACCCCAGCCCAGCCCAGGAGAGCCATGGCTGGTGTCCACTTCAGCTCCAGGCATCTTGGCAGGGATGCCTCAGCCCAGCCTAAAAGACCCTAAAACCCACCCCACCCTTTCTGCTCCACCCCTAACTGGCCTGCCAAGTTTCATGTGCCACCCAGCACATGAAACCTACTTTGGAAACACTTCTACACAAGACCACAGCTCCAACAGCAGGAGAGATAACAGTTTCACCTAATTCTCAGGAATAGACACAGAAAATCAAATGAAATGAGCACATAGTTCTTTCCTGTTCCAAAGGAAAGAACGAGATAAAACCCCAGGGGAAAAAACTCTAATGAAATAAAAGTAAGTAAATTACCTGATAAAGAATTAAAAAAATTGAATTCTCTATTATAAGCATCATAAAGATGCTTATAGAAATTAGGAGAAGAATGGCAGAAAACAGGGAAAACTTCAACAAAGAGTTAGAAAATATAAAAAAAGAAACAATCAGAACTGAAGAATACCATAGCTAAAAAGAAAAATACACTAGAGGGTGTCAAGAGCATTAAATGATATGGAAGAATACATAAGCAACATGAAAGACAAAGTAATAGAAATCACCCAATCACTACCGCAAAAAATAAAAAAAAGAATTTTTTAAGATGAAGATAATTTAAGACAGTATCAAGCATACCAACATTTGTATTATCAGGGTCTCAGAAGGAGGAGAGAGAAATAAAGGGGCAGATAACTTACCTGAAGAAACAATGGCTGTAAATTTCCCTAACATGGGGAAGGAAACAGCCTCAAACAAGATGAATCCAAAGAGATCCACACCAAGACAGATCATAATTAATACGGCAAAAGATAGAGAATTTTAAAGGCAGCAAGAGGCATACAATGCACAATATTCAAGAGAAGTCCCATAAGCCTATCAATTTATTTTTCAACAGAAACTTGGCAGGACATAAAGGAGTAGTGTGATATATTTAAAGTACTGAAAGGAAAAAACTCATAACCAAAAATACTTGATACCAAGGCTATCATTCAGGATTGAAGGCAAGATAAAGAGTTTCTCAGACAAGCAAAAATTAAGGGTCCATCACCTCTAAACTGGCCCTACAAAAAGTGCTAAAAGATCTTCTTTAGAAGTAAAGGTTATAATTAGAAACAAGAAAATATATGAACAAAAAGTCTCTTTGGTAAAGGCATATACATAGTAAAGCCAAAAGATCAACTACTTGAAAAGCAAGTAAAATTAAAAAAAACAAAAATTGGAAAATCAACCATAATTACAATTTGTAGTTAAAGAATAGACAGGATAAAAAATGTAAAATATGACATTAAAAACATAAAATGTGTTGCAGGGGAAGTAAAAATCTAGTGTTTTTAGAATGTGTTCAGACTTAAGTGACTATCAGCTTAAAACCAACATATTTGTAAACCATACAGCTGATATGGGATTAATATCCAAAACATAAAAAGAACATATACAACTCAATATTTAAAAATCCAATTAAAAAATGGACACAGGACCTGAAGATTCGTTTTTCTAAAGAATGATGCAAAGATAGCCGACAGGATGGTGAAAAGATGCATGACACCACTAGTCGTGAGGGAAATGCAAATCAAAACCACAATGAGATATCATCTCACACCGGACAGAATGACTGTTATCAAAAAGACAAGAGGAAACAAGTGTTGGCAAGGGTGTAAAGAAAAGGGAACCTACCTGTACTGTTGGTAGGAATGTAGTTGATACAGTTATTATGGAAAGCAGTATGGAGATTTAATTTTTGAGGGAAAATTACAAATAAAATTATCATATGATTCAATAATTCCACTTTTGGTATTTATCTGAAGAAAACAAAAGCACTGATACAAAAAGATATATGCACTCTAATGTTCATATCATTGGAACATTATTAATGACAAGATATAGAAGCAACCTAAGTGTCCATCAAGAGATGAATGGATAAAGAAGATGTCACACACACACACACACACACATACACACACACACACACAAATAATACTCATCCATAAAAAAATGAAATTTTGCCACTTGCAAAAACATGGATAGACCTAGAGGTGAATTATGCTTAGTGAAATAAGTTTGATAGAGAAAGACAAATACTGTATGATTTCACTTATATTTAATATATGGAATCTAAAAAGTAAAACAAAAGAATAAACAAAACCAAACAGAAACAGACTCAGAGATACAGAGAACAAGCAGGTGGCCATCAGAGCAGACGGAGTATGAAAGAATGGGTGAAAGAGGCAAAGGGGACTAAGAAGTACAAACTTCCAGTTATACTAATAAATTAATAACTCATAGGCACATAATGTACAGCATGGGAATATAGTCAATAACACTGAAATAACTTTATATGCTGACAAATGGTAACTAGACTCACAGTAGTGATCGTTTCATGATATATAAAAATATTGAATCACTTTGTTGTGCATAGGAAACTAATACTATATTGTAAGTACACTGTACTATATTCCTTAAAAAAGAAATAAAATCCCAGTGAAAAAAAATAGCAACAAGCTTGTAGAATATTCAACTTAAATATAGAACTTTATTAACTACAAAGAAATATTAATAAACTTAAATGATATATTTTAATATCAATATGAGAAGTGTTTAAAATTCACAGTAGCTATTGTTAGTAAAGCTGCAGTGGAGTGGAACTCTCCTACCCAGAGACTCGTCTCATGATAGCACCCGGAACAACTCTGCCAGGCGGCAACTACCCTAGGTAATCGGACTTGAAAAAAAGCCGTACTACTGGTAATATTCCCACTGCGGTTATCTTTAGACAGAGAAGACTTAAAATTGAATTTTAATGACCATAGATGTCACAGCTTCAATACTCAAACTCTTTAGATGCTTTGACCTACTAATTTCACTTTTAAGAAGTTATCTGAAGAAAATGATCAATGACACACAAAAAAGTTTGAATACAAAGAATTCCACCTCATTGTTCATTACAGTGAAATTGAAAATATTTTAGTGAATATTGGAAGCTACCCAAATGCCTAATAATAGGCACCTAATAAATAATAATGTCCTAATAATAATAAAATTAATAATAATAAATCACATTCTCCAAGAGTATTCCAAGGGGAATTATTTACTGCATGTTGTATAAAAATTAAGCCATAAACTGTACACGGAGTATAATTACCTTATGTGAAACCATGTATATCTCTATCAATCTACCCGTCCATATTCACTACCATCTCCCGTTCACCCCCCAAAAAAAACAACTGAGGAAACAATAGTGGTTTTCATAGCTGGAGATAACTAGTGGATTTTTATCTGTTTGCATATTTTTTCCACATTTTCACCAATAAACTAATACTCACTTTGTCATCAGAGAGCAAAAGTACTGTTTAAAATATCTAATAAATCATTTATATATCTTAAATAAGTAAAATTTGAAAGCATCTTATAAAGTAATTAGAAGTGAACATCTTTATCCTACTAAAAGTTAAGAGATTGCTTCTAAACATTCAGACATTAAAACAAGAGCTCGTTTTTGTTACTACTGAGAAACACTAGCTGTCATTTCTCAAACACTTGCAATCATACCACCTCTCAGACTGAGACCACAAAAATTAATTATAATAACAACCTGTCAATCGCCAAAGCGTTTTCAACTGTAAGGCAAGAGGGCTATATTAGCTCATCTCTTTGGTACCTTCAAGCTCTCCAGTGATGTGAATCTATTATCTATCTCAAGAGACATAAAATTTAAGCAACGGATTCTCCCTTCACAATAAGCTTGAGAATTATGGGAATAACAAAGAACATTTGTCAGGGTGACTCCACTCTTGATGTCAAAGCCATAGAAGCTAGACAGTGATCCAAACTGAACAGAATGATGGAGAAGAATTACTCTTACCTCTCTGAGAAAAGTCACCTCCACTTTCATCTCCTACTCCTATTCCTAAGTCAGTGACACCTCTCTCACCAGAAGGAGACCAGAGATCAAGGAGTTTGATACATGCTGATAGATAGCTAGATCATAGGTAGATAGAGAAGTAGCCAGATAGATGGTAGATGGACAGATAGATAGAAAGATAGACGGATAGATAGATAGATGACAGATAGGGGACAGATATTAATACATGATATATAAACATATTTTTTTAATCTCACGGTGTTGTCTATAGTCACAAATGTTTTAATTTTCATGAGCACAGTTAACAGCAAAGAAAGCTCTGTAATATCAAGAAATAATGCATATACAAAGCAATGCTCCCATAAGACCTGTGTTGTAGCTGTACCATCCCAACACCATTAATACCTTTCTGAAACATGAGACTTTGACACTGGGCAAAAGCACATTCCGCAGACAACATCTTAGACATATTCTTTTGCATAGCCAAATAACAAGTCGGGTTGGCTGTTGACTTAAGTCCAAAGGAAAGATACGGTCATAAAGTATTTGTCTGGCTTACAGACAGAACAAAAAAATAATTTTTCTTTATATAATTTGTTCCTGTTATGATGTTATAGATCCAGAATACTAAATATCTGGGGATGTTTGGTGCATATTGTAATTACATCCTCTACTTTGATGAAAACAAGGCTGCAGAATTCAATATTCATCTCTTCTCTCACACACATAAATTAGTTCTCCTTTTAGCCTCACAGCCGGGCAAAGCAAGCAGACTTCTTCCACGCTCCTGTACTCAATCAGATGTGGGCACTGGGGCATTACCACCTGCCACTTTTCTTTTTCAGCAAATCTCCAAGCACCATCTTCTCGGACAGGACATTATCTGGTGCTGAGATCAAATTAGTAAAGAGGAAAAGAAAGAGGTTAAGGTCCTTTCTCCTCCCTTTCACAAGCTAATTTGTGGGGAAAAGACCAGGGAAAAAGCATTCCAACACCCTTTAGGAAAACATATTTCAGGCTTGTCTCCCTAACTGGTTGGCAAGGCTGGGCAGAGATCCAAAAGCTAATTTGAAAGGATAGCTTTGGGAGGTCATGGATGAAATAGTCTCCCCAAATGCTGACTGTAATAAGCCCATGCAAAACTCTTAAATAACCTGGAGTCTGCCAAAAGGCTCAAGTGTTTTTCTCACTCCAAGGAAGATGTAGGGGCTTGTCTGGACTTGCTGGAACACCGGCCCACGATGCCAGAAAAAGAGGTCCCCTCATGAGGCAAAGTTGTTTCATTAAAGGTGGCCTTGTCATGCCACCCTGAGCTCAACCCAATCTTGATTCTCCTTCCCTTCAAGTCTATTCCCTGGGGATAGCATTGCTGTAACAGATTCTCTTCCCGCTACACTTACTCTACCCTAAAGCCACTTCTAAATCTCTCTTTCAGGGGAAAGCTTCCATTTCACCACTGCAAAGCTCTCAAAACATCAGGCTATTTTATATCTACAGGGAGAGAGACTCCATAACCTGCCCTATGGGATACAAGCCGGAGGCTAAAGAGAGGATTACCGACGTTCAACAGGAGAAGCAGTGCTCTGGAAACTGCTTTCTAAGAGAAGCAAAGGGAGCAAAACAGAAAAGGCTCCAAGATTCAGGAACAATCCTAGTGATGCAAGTGACAAGGGGAGATTCAGACCCAACCCAGACAAGCATTTAACCCACTCAAGGAAATGAATAACATTAAGAAGGATTTGGCAAGCATCTAAAAAGGTGAAGAAAGAGAGGAAAGAAGAACAGAAAGACGAGAAACATGATCATTTTAAATTGATTAAGACTGAAAGTAGAGAATTTTATCTCAACTTTAAAAAAGCTGTTCTTCTATTTCTATTTGGAGAAGTAGACCACTAGGGATTTGTTTTTCTCCTTCAAACTACAGTTCCTAAAATCCAGCCTTCTTCTCAGTTACATCAAGTTGCAGAAATATAATTATAACACTTTCCGGGGGAGTAGATTCTGAAAGTTGCATATGGGAAAACAAGCATGCACGCTGTCTTACCCAGTTTAGAGCTTTCCGTGTGCTGTGTTAGAAGAGAGGGGTGAATTGCAAGGGAGGAGGGGAGAAGAAGATTTTCAAAACTCTTCCTGAAAAAGTAGAAGGTCAAGCAGATTTCTAACTAACCCATCTGCAGATCTGTGGTCCTTGAGCCACTCGCCAAACAGGTCAGGTGGTCAAAGATCAACATGCCCGTGGGACAAGGATATGGATAAGCTGGAGCAGGATTTACTTATTGCTTGAGTCCTGATGTTTATTGAGCACCTACTCTGGGAAAAGTTCAGCGCCAAGAATCAGGTTAGGTGGGGGATAAGGAAGATCACTGTGAAGGTACACAAAATATTGTCAATGTTCTCAGAAATCTTAAATCAAGAAAAGAAGATCTCACAAGTGCAAGAACAGAAGACGAGCAAGCAAATGACAAGTGTCATTAGAGAGGCTATGAAAAGTCCCTGATACCCCCTCTTACTTGAGATGTTTGTTATTCCTCCAGATCTTGGCCTTATTTTACATCCTAGGGCTCCCTTATTTGAAAAGTTCAGCTTGGGATTTTTTATCTTGATCCATATACCTGCCCCAATCATTATGAACTTTCGTTAATTCCAACATCAGCCTGCCCTGCAGCACCTTCCATTTCACAGGAGGTCCTCTAGCGTGGTTTCCACCACCCTACATAACACAGACTGAATCAAGCAGCATGTGTGTATGCTCAGTCGCTTCAGTCGTGTCCAACTCTTTGTGACGCTATGGACTGTAGCCCACCAGGCTCCTCTGTCCTTGGAATTCTCCAGGCAAGAACACTGGAGTGGATCTCCATGCCCTCCTCCGGGGATCTTTGCCACCCATGGATCGAACCCACATCTCCTGAACTACAAGCAGATTCTTTACCGCTGAGCCACCAGGGAAGCCCTAAATCAAGCAGCACAGGGTGACACATGGTATGAAGACACAGATCCTACCATTCGGATCACACACCATGCTATTATTTGGCAACACACTGTGCTGATGTGAAACAGTGGCTTCCTCAGGTGATGCGGAGCCAATGGCTAAGTGAGGTGATCCTGTCCCAGGGGAATATGCACTGTCCCCACTGAGTTTCAGGTATGCACCCTGAATAGCAGCCTAGACTGGGTATATCAATTCTGGCTAACCTATTATGCTCTCTGCTGAAAGGGTAGAGACACTAACTTGGAGAAAGTTTTGTATGAGGTGGAAGATGAAGATTAAAGCAAAGAGTGTCTTTCTATCACACTCGGCTTCACCTGCTGCCTCAGGGGAGTATGCAAGCATGAATGGAGATGAACTGTAGCCATCCAGTTTCAAAATTTCTATTATAGTCCTTGCAATGGTCCTTTTAAAACAGTATTTAATATCTCTAAGCTAACCCTGCAAGATCTGGAATGAGAAAATGTAATAAAAGAACTTGAGGGTTGATTTCTAGTATTGTGGTGCTATGGGCTTCCCAGGTAGCCCCAGTGATAAAGAACCCTCCTGCCAATGCAGGAGACTTAAGAGACTTGGGTTTGATCCCTGAGTCAGAAAGATCCCCTGGAGGAGGGCATTCTCCCCTGAAGAACCTTATGGCAGGCTACAGTCTATATGGTTGCACAGAGTCGGACACGATTGAATCAACTTAGCATGCATGCACTGTGGTTCTAAATGAGGGGAGTGGGCATTTTCATTTTGCCCCTCTCCCCAGGGGAAAGACAGCCACACCTACAGACAGTTCTGGTTGTGAGGACTGCAGAGGATACTAACAGGTGATGGGTACTGAGAGGCTGGAGACGATGCTAACCATCCTATACTGCAGAGGATGGTCCTCATTACAAAGCCTAATGTGTGCATAGTGCTGAAGCTTACAAACTTCACATTGAATGAGGAGTCAGAAGACCAGGGCTCCAGGCCAAGTCACACCACCTATTGGTAATACATGGGGCCAGTATCTTCCATTCTTTGCAATTCAACTCTTCCATCTTTAATACAGGAGTCATCTACTCAGGGTTGTTCATAAAATCAAGTGGAAAATTTATGTGGTACACAAAGGCAAGGTGGCCTTTTATTATTCAGCATTACAACTTCTTCATCATCAACATTCTCAGACTACCCTTTAGACAGACACAAATTCAATCAGCAAATATTTACCTGGGCCTCTGAAATAAATAGGACAGTTTTAATCTTATCCAAGAAACCTAAGTGCCCACGGAAAGTCAAATAAGGCTGAGGTCCTCCCTAGCCCAAACAAAGGAGAAAAAAATCCTCTCGTGTCAACACAAGTTTAGCATTCAGCTTTCCTTTGTCACTGATCTACAGACAAGGAATCAACCACGGGTTAGAAAATACTTACCCCGTGAATTTTCTTTTCATAATGGCAAGATCCAGGCATCCTTGGCACACATTCAGGGCAGCACTGGTTGGCGGGTATTTGAAGCACTTCCCCCTGAACATTTAAAAGCAGCTCAGTGTAAAATAGCAGCAGTGAACACAGTCATATCGAATTCACTAAATCTCGTGAGTTGCCACGGGTGACAACAATAAACAGGATAAACAGAATACACTAACAAAAAGGACTCTCTGTCATGAGGAGCTTCTCTCAAAGCTAAAAGGAGCCCCGTTGTGAAAGTGGGTTCCTTGAAAATGGTCTACATCTTTTCACACGTAATGAAGTGAAGGATTTTCTTCACTAGAAATATAGAAATGCTCCATGTGAGTGTCAGACCAGAAAAGCAGTTGGGGGTGATAGAAGAGCTGTATCTCCCTGTAATGGAGAAGACTTGGGCGGGGCTAGCCACAGAGTTGGCAGGTCTTCTAACATGTTATAGAGGCCTTATGGAGTCAGCAACAGGCTGGCTGTGGGGAGAAGGGGAGAGCGTGAGGGGGAGCTGGAGTTCTAATGTTGATGTTTACCTGGGGCAGAGGAGCAAAGCGCAAGGGGCAGGTGACTGAAGGACAGAGCTGGGAGAGGAAACAGCATCTCTGTGGAGGTATCACATGTGCTGTGGGTATCCGGGCAGAATTCCTGGGCTCCAATAAAGATCTACATTGTTTAGCAAGGCCTCTGCTGTTGCAATTGTGTTTCTTATCAATGCCCGTGATGCTTTCAAGAGAATAGACATCCATGTGATACCCCAAGATTTACTGGGAGGTTGTCACATGTTAATTAACCATCGATTTGCCACTGTGAAGGATCTGTTTATTCAAGATGATTAAAATGGTACCATGTATGTGGGTCTTTGGGGCTTAATGATCCTTCTAGACCCTCTGGGGACTTTCCTGGAGGTCCAGTGGTTAAGAGTTTGTGCTTCCAATGCAGAGGTCACAGGTTCAATTCGTGGTCAGGGAACGAAGATCCCACATGCCACATGGCATGACCCCTACCCCAAAATAATAGCCTTCTAGACCCCCGGATTTATCCTGCTCTTCCACTTAGCATTTCCTCAAGTCTAGAAATGTGGCAGAACAGGTAATTAGTGATTTTGATCAAAAATAGTGGTAAAAGATCCTGAATTAACCAGGAAATCATGACCTGTCCACAGAATAAAAGTCTACAAAGAATTCAGCTGATAGATTCAAAACATTACATATGCTTTAATGTTTCTTTGCTACTTGGGGCTGTGGCCATTAAAATAAATTGTACCTACAAGAGAATGTTAATTGTACATACAACAATTACAAATAATATTACATCTACAATATGTATATTCTCCACCCAATAATGTGGGTGAGAATAAAACTATGATTTCACAACTGTTAATCCACTAAACAGATAAATACACGAGTAACAGTGATCAACAATTTCTTATTTGCTTAATAAAGGATAAAACATATGGCGTGGAATTTTCTAAAATGGTATATACAGTGCAACATCAATGACTACTCACAAAAGTACCCTCTGAACCCCAAGTAGAACCTGTACTTATCTAACTTCCACTGAGACAGTAAATTTAGAAAATATATGAACCTAAATCCCACTGAGCATATAGATTTAAAATGAGATAATCCAAGTGTTGTTTCTATTCTAATATGGAAGCAGAGAGAAAGGCAGGCAAGATGGAAGACTTCAAGGGATATTTTATGCCCCAAATTAGTTGTGTTTGATACATACATCAGATTTGGTTTATATATTTATATATCTATCCTCAGATTTGCCCCTCAAAACTCATTTTATGAATATAATATTGTTTATTTGTGAGTAGATGTTCCCTATTTTGAGTGTTGACCTATTGACCTTCCGTGGGAACACAAAAGAGGTGATTTGGGGCTAAAGGAGGGGCGAAGAGTTTTGCATGTAGGACTTGGAGAACGAAAGATAGGGAGTTCTTGCTACCTTACCCTGTAACCATGCATAGCTTCCTGAGTTGTGGGATGTATGGAACACATAAGCCTATTGCCCTGCAGGCTTTGCACTGGGAGCTTAGGAAGTGGTGGCTTGGGAACAAGACACCAATGAGGATTGCTTGCCTAGGATCTAGAGGAACCAACTAACAATAATGATGATGACCATGTGACAATCACAGCTAAAACAGAGTACTTAGAATAGCCAGGTACTCTTCTAAGCATATGATACACATGTTTATGTACATGTATATACATATAATTTATTACAACAACTTGATTAGGTAAATACTCTGCATTGAAGTTTGCAGCCAAAAATCCCTCCATGCATTAATAATACAGTACCCTTTTGCATGGCACTGTCCTCTCTGTATATATGTTCTTCAGAAATCCTGAAAGTTGGTTCCAGGCTAGACAGTCAATATTCTAAAAGCCTCTATTCTCATTCCTTCAATTTTTCTCATATCTGTCTGTCCCTCTCTGACCCTTTTCTTTGACTCTGTAGCTAGCTATTCTATATGGATACAGGATAAGAATATAGAATCTATTATAAATGATGATACGATGAATAGACAGATGATAGAGAGATAGATACAAATATCGAACAGAACTACAATTAACATTAAGTTATTTCCAGTTAATTCCGGAGCCAAACATAAATTGCAAAACAGATTTTTAAAATTTTTTAAAAATGATAGGAATCCAAAATACTATTAATAACAATAACAATTTAGTTTAGGGTATAATAGCAACGAAGAATTGATGCTTTTGAACTGTGATGTTGGAGAAGACTCTTGAGAGTCCCTTGGACTGCAAGGAGATCGAACCAGTCAATCCTAAAGGAAATCAGTCCTGAATACTCATTGGAAGGACAGATGCTGAAGCTGAAACTCCAATATTTTGGTCACCTGATGTGAAAAACTGACTCATTGGAAAAGACCCGGATACTGGGAAAGATTGAAGGCAGCAAAAGGGGATGACAGAGGAAGAGATGGTTGGATGGCATCACCAATTCGATGGACGTGAGTTTGAGCAAGCTCCAGGAGTTGATGACAGACAGGGAACCCCAGCGTGCTGCAGTCCATGGGGTCGCAAAGAGTCGGACGTGACTGAGTGACTGACCTGACTGACTGACAATGCTGATTCATTAACTTGTGCCGTGAACTAATGTAAGTCTACCCAGCAGATGTGAAAAACAACATATGAACCTGAGAAACACAAGGGAAAACACGGTGGAGTAGAAATTGCATCGACTCATGAGCCAGGAACGAAGGTTCTTGTCATGGGAGTGCCACTTTCTAGTGCTGTATGTTTGAGCAAGTGACTAAAGAACGAAAAAATCTGTTTTTTTTTTTTTGTCTATAAAATGAGAAAGTCTGACAATCAATTTTAAAGGGTTTTTCTAGTTCTATCATTGTGTTTCCCCCACTCTCCAAATCTTCAATTTCTCTCTCTCTTCAAGGTCATTCCCCTTTGCCTCCCAAGGTGATCATAGTAATATCAAGTTCATAGAAATATCAAAAGCAAAGAAAAAAAAACCCTCTCCTTCCCTTGTTTGGTCATTTTACAAATATTGATTAAGTATCTTCTGTGTGCCATGCACTGTGCTGTTCGATGGACTACATATAGTGAAGAGGAGGGTTGCTGCTCTCAAGGAGCTAAGAGTATGGAGGAAGAAGCAAACAAATACAGAGGCATTTGTAGTCTGGTCAAGGGCAGTATAAGGGCAAGCACATGGCAACACCCAGGAGGCTTGATGACTGGGGACAGAGGTTCAAAGAAACTTCACAGATGTAGTGGTGTGCATCTAATGTCCCATTTCTCTCTTCCATTCTCACTGAAGCTCCCTGAAGGAGTAGCCTGTACTTGGCCATCCAAGGCCCACTAACCATCCACTCCTCACGCCTCTATAATACAGCAACCACACCCACCACTTCACTGCCACCAACTTCAGCGGGACCACCAGTGGCCAACAGGTTGCCAAACTCAATGAAACATATTAAATTTTCTCACACTTTCTCTCTGTCGTGGGATCAACACTGTCGATATAAACTCCTTCTGGAAACACTCTATTCTAGCTATCACATCATTCTTCTCTCCTCTGACCATTCCTTACCCTTTACCTCTCTGACCATGTCTTCTTAATCTTCCTAAGTTTCTTCTCTTATGTTCATCTTTCCTTTAATGATTGTGCTACCCAAATCTCGTCTTTGATCTTCTATTCTTTTTTCACACAATCTCTTTGGATAAGCTCACTCATCCTATAGGTTTATACTCCTGTGTTCCTGCTACTGATACCCATGTAACGTCTCCAACTCTGGGCTTCCCAGGTAGTGTCAGTGGCAAAGAACCCACCTGCCAATGCAGGAGACCTAGGAGATGTGAGTTTGGTCCCTGGGTCAGGAGGATCCCTGGAGTAGGAAATGGCAACTTGCTCTGGTATTCTTGCCTGGAAAATTCCATGCATGGAGGGTTACAGACCATGGGGCTGCAAAGAGTCAGACATGACTGAGCACAGCACATGCTTCTCCTCTGAGCTTTACAGTCACACATCTTGCTGCCTTTTGGACATATCTACCTTTCTCTTCCACAAACACTTCAAACTCAATGTGTCCAAACTGAAATTATCATTTTGTTCCCAGATAGGATTCTTTTCCTCATTCTCCTATATTCTCAATATCAGTTTGTGGCTCTGCTAACCAATTAGTCATCAACTCATAAATATGAGAGTCATCTCTCCTTTTCCTTTCTCTGATCCTCCTACTTCATTCAGTTCTGCTAATTTCTTCCTTCAGTTCAGTTCAGTCACTCAGTAGTGTCCAACTCTTTGCGACCCCATGAACCACAGCAGGCCAGGACTCCCTGTCCATCACCAACTCTCAGAGTCCACCCCAAACCCATGTCCATTGAGTCAGTGATGTCATGCAACCATCTCATCCTCTGTCATCCCCTTCTCCTCCTGCCCTCAATCTTTCCCAGCATCAGGGTCTTTTCAGATGAGTCAGCTCTTTGCATCAGGTGGCCAAAGTATTGGAGTTTCAGCTTCAACATCATTCCTTCCAATGAACACCCAGGACTGATCTCCTTTAGGATGGACTGGTTGGATCTCCTTGCAGTCCAAGGGACTCTCAAGAGTCTTCTCCAACACCACAGTTCAAAAGCATCAATTCCTCGGTGCTTAACTTTCTTTATAGTCCAACTTTCACATCTGTACATGACCACTAGAAAAAGTATAGCCTTGACTATATGGACCTTTGTTGACAAAGTAATGTCTCTGCTTTTTAATATGCTGTCCAGGTTCGTCATAACTTTCCTTCCAAGGAGTAAGCGTGTTTTAATTTCATGGCTGCAATCACCATCTGCAGTGATTTTGGAGCCCCCAAAATAAAGTCAGCCACTGTTTCCACTATTTCCCCATCTATTTGCCATGAAGTGATGGGACTGGATACCATGATCTTAGTCTTCTGAATGTTGAGCTTTAAGCCAACTTTTTCACTCTCCTCTTTCACTTACATCAAGAGGCTCTTTAGTTCTTCTTCACTTTCTGCCATAAGGGTGGTGTCATCTGCATATCTGAGGTTATTGATATTTCTCACGGCAATCTTGATTCCAGCTTGTACTGCCTCCAGCCCAGCGTTTCTCATGATGTACTCTGCATAGAAGTTAAATAACCAGGGTGACAACATACAGCCTTGATGTACTCCTTTTCCTATTTGGAACCAGTCTGTTGTTCCATGTCCAGTTCTAACTGTTTCTTCCTGACCTGCATACAGGTTTCTCATGAGGCAGGTCAGGTGGTCTGGTATTCCCATCTCTTTCAGAATTTTCCACAGTTTATTATGATCCACACAGTCAAAGGCTTTGGCATAGTCAATAATGCAGAAGTAGATGTTTTTCTGGAACTCTCTTGATTTTTCCATGATCCAGCAGATGTTGGAAATTTGATCTCTGGTTCCTCTGCCTTTTCTAAAACCAGCTTGAACATCTGGAAGTTCATGGTTCACATATTGCTGAAGCCTGGCTCAGAGAATTTTAAGCATCACTTTACTAGCGTGTGAGATGAGTGTAATTGTGCGGTAGTTTGAGCATTCTTTGGCATTGCCTTTCTTTGGGATTGGAATGAAAACTGACCTTATCCAGTCCTGTGGCCACTGCTGAGTTTTCCAAATTTGCTGACATATTGACTGCAACACTTTCACAGCATCATCTTTTAGGATTTGAAATAGCTCAACTGGAATTCCATCACCTCCACTAGCTCTCGGGCGCCACCTGCCGGGATCCAGCCCCGGCTGATCCAGGGTATTCAAAGCGGGGACGGCTTCGGCGAGGATCAGGATACAATAGCTTCAATTAGATATTAATTAGAGATGTAAAGAGTAATAGAATGAGGATAGCTCAGTAGGAAAATTCAGTGGAGAAAAGAGGCTGAGTAGCTTGGTTTATGCAGGAGACCAATAAAACTTCAAGACAAGAAGTTTGCACCACTTACGTAGGCCGCAGGCGTCCTTCCATTCTCCCGAAGGAGAGGAGACACTGAGGCCTCCCCAGTCGGATCTTAGAAGCCCAGGCATAATTAGTAAGCATGGCGGGTTCTGCGCTCCAGATGGAAACTCAGCCAGAGTGAGAGAGAGAGCGACATGGGGAGACCAGTATTTCGAGAAACTGATCCCAATTCTTTATTTTCCATGGTCTACTTTTATACACTGAGATGTTATGCAAAAGTCATGTGGGGTCAGCAGTCCTGACTTTTATCAAAGTCAGGTGCTTCATACAAATGTATACAGAGGTCTTAGGAGTGTTGGGGTGTTACATCATCTTCTGCCCAGGGGGCCTGCTGACAATTTATGACCCTCTCCTTGTGAAGTGGTCAGTCAACCAGGACACTTATTTCTCCAGGGGTGATTATTCTTAAAACAGACGCCACCCAAATAAAGTTATATTCCTATAGGGTGAGGGTGTAGTGGGTTCTAGTTAAGGAAAGAATTTACTTAGCCTAAGGTCTAACGTGATTAATATCAAAGGTTAATACTAATTTCTTCTATATATTCATTAATGTGTGTAAAGGCAGGGGATATGGAGACTTAGCAACAAACATTGGCTCAACAAATGAAAAACCCTTCACCAATATAATTTCTAATCAGCCCACTATACTTACAGTTTTCTAACTTCTCTAAAGAACCTGTTTTTAGAGGGTTTAAAGCATCTCGTGCCTCTCACGGTTGGGAGGCTGTGAGCAATCACATGTGGCCGGATGAGCCTGTCAGGCAGGCCAGAGAACCTTCAGAGGAGTTTGTAGGTTAAAACACTCTTGTCACGCCCAGGAGTTTTTATTAACTGGAGCCCTAGGTTAACTCCTTCTCCGAAAGAGGTGGTGGGGGACAGCCCCCCATAAAGTCAGAGGTGTAGGTGAGAGCATAAAGTAGTAAAGTAGGCAGGCTCTGGTTATGGGGGTAGATGCTCGAGGATTTCCAGGGGGACTCCTGAGGCTTGATCCTGCCTTTGCCACAGGCTGAATGCCTCACTCTGGCCCCCAACAACTAGCTTTGTTCGTAGTGATGCTTCCTAAGGCCCACTTGACTTCACATTCCAGGATGTCTGGCTTTAGGTGAGTGATCACACCATCATGATTATCTGGGTCGTGAAGATCTTTTCTGTACAGTTCTTCTGCGTATTCTTGCCATCTCTTCTTAATATCTTCTGCTTCTGTTAGGTCCCTACCATTTCTGTCCTTTATCAAGCCCATCTTTGCATGAAATCTTCCCTTGGTATCTCTAATTTTCTTGAAGAGATGTCTAGTCTTTCCCATTCTATTGTTTTCCTCTATTTCTTTGCACTGATCACTGAGGAAGGCTTTCTTATCTCTCCTTGATACTCTTTGGAACTCTGAATCAAATGGGTATATCTTTCCTTTTCTCCTTTGCTTTTTGCTTCCCTTCTTTTCACAACTATTTGTAAGGCCTCCTCAGACAGTCATTTTGCTTTTTTGCATTTCTTTTTCTTGGAGATGGTCTTGATTCCTGTCTCCCCTTTCCTCTTTTATTATTTATTTGGCTGCACTGGGTCTTAGTAGCAGCACACGATCTTTAGTTGCTGTATGTGGAATCTTAGTTTCCCAACCAGGGATCAAACACAGACCCCCTGCACTGGGAGCATGAAGTCTTAGCCTCTGGACTACCAGGGCAGGCCCTGCCCTTTCCTCTTGACTCCTACACTACCAGTGCTCTGATTCAGGTATTCACCCTTTTATCTGGATTATTCTCACAACCTTTGAACTCATCTCCTTATCTCCAATATTATGCATTATCTTTGAAAAACCAGAAAGATTTTTCAAAAAGTGGGCCATCCTACCCACATGCCTTAAAATCTTCATTAGTATTCTACCAACTTAAAAATAAAATTCCAAGCCCCACAGTACAGCATACAAAGCTCTCCATAACCTTGAACTTACCAACTCTCTAGCTTCATCTCTCATTCATTCATTCAGTCAGTCAAAAGATATTTATTGAGGGCCTACCATGTGTCAGGTGCAATTGTAGGTGCTGAGGAATCACAGCAAATAAAAGAGTAAACAAGAACTTTCAGTAAAATATAGAGTATGTCCAGACAGTGTTAGTGCCAGGAAGAAAAATAAAGCATGGAAAAGAAATAGGAAATATGTGGTAGAGGTGAAGAACTGCAATTTCAAATAGAATGGCATTCAGGCAAGACTTAGAGAAAGTAAAGGATTAAAATAGATAAATAGATGATAGATAGATAGATGGATATTTGGTCACTAAATTTTGTTTGACTCTATTGTGATCCCATTGACTATAGCCCACCAGATTCCTTTGTCCATGGAATTCTCCAGGTAAGAATAGTGGAGTGGGTTGCCATTTCCTTCTCCAGGGGACCTTCCTGACCCAGGGATTGAACTCACGTCTCCCTCACTGTAGGTGGATTCTTTACTACTTAGTCATCTGAGAAGACCCAGATAGAATGTCAGGGAGAAGAGCAGAGCACAAAAGCCTTAATGGCAGAAGTATGCCTGGCAGAAGCATTCCCTGGACAAATCCAGGAAATAGCAAGCAGGCTTGGTGTCTGAAGCAGAAAGAGCAGGGAGAGGAATCAGTTGATCGGAGGGTTGGCTTTGCTGGTGGTAAAGAATCTGGCTGCCAATGCAGCTTCTCTGGGTTCAGTCTCTGGGTCAGGAAGATTCCCTGGAGAAGGAAATGATAACCCACTCCCATATTCATGCCTGGAACATCTGGACAGAGGAGCCTGGCAGGCTACAGTCCATGGGGTCGCAAAGAGTTGGACTTGACTTAATGACTAAACAACAGCAGCAGCACTTTACAGGACACTGTGAGGAGTTACTCAAAGTGAGGAGAGAAGCCATTGAAAGCTATTGGAGGGACTTAAGGAGAAAAGCAACACGATCTGACTTAAATTTTAATAGGATCCCCCCCCTCCAACTTCTATATCAATATTACAGTGAAAAAGGCCAGTACGAAAACAGTGAAACAAGTGAAGAGGACACTGGAAGAATGCAGGCAAAAAAATGATAATAGGTAAAACCAAAGGAAAAGCAGAGAAGTTGCATCTGAAATATACTGTTTTATGAAGGAAAAGCTGGGAATCTGCTAGTATACTGGATACGGGATGTAAGAGAAAGTGGGGAGGATGATGCTACATTTTCTGACCAGAGCAATGGGAAGAAAGGAGTTGCCATTTGCTGAGAAAATTCACGAGATGAGCAAATTAGGGAAGGACAAAATCATGCTTGGTACAGAACAAAGGTCAGAAATATTTTCTGTAAAGGGCCAGATATATTTTAGCCTTTGGGGGTCACATACGGTCTATACCCCAACTACATAACTGTCGTTGTAGGACAAAAGCAGCTAGCTATAGATAATACTTAAATAAATGAGTGTGCCTGTGTTTCAATAAAACTTTATTTATGGATACTGAAACTTGATTTCATATAAATTTCACATCACAAAATACTGTTCTGTTGGTTTGTTCCAACCATTTAAAAATAAAAAAAACATTCTTTGCTCACAGTTCAAAACAAAAAAGGCAGCAGGCCAGGTTTAGTCTGTTGACCCCTGGTAGAGAGCAGATCCAGGTTTCAGTAGCACCGTCTATGTCTTCCAACATTCGATTCAAGGCTTCTTCCATGAAACCATAATTATTCACATGAAGTGGAGGAGGGCATGTCTTCATGGCCCTTATAAAACCAGCTCAAATTCTGACATGAGTTACTCAGTGAGCAAAGTGGAGATCTTTTAGGAGTACTCACTCTATAAAATAGAAAGCCGCAGAACAGACAACAAAATACTACCAAATTTACCAACATTTAATGTACACTCAGCTTCTCAGAAATATAGCCAAGAAGAAATCTAGGAATACTATTAAAGGGATACAAAAATTTCACTCCGATGTTAGAAACAAACAGAACCTTCTTAGCATTAGATGGCATAATGACTCAAGAATAATTATTATGGGGTGGGGAGGGAAAACTCTAGAAAAATAAACTGTGTTTGTGAAACTGACAGAAAGCTTTTTAAAGAAAATAATTGGTCTTCTCCAGGGAGTTTCCAATGTTCAAATTTGAAGCTTAAAATTTTTTGTTGTTTGTAAGCAGACTTACTTTAAAAAGAAAAGAGTCAGTACCCGGGGAGAAAAAATTCCAACAGAATAGATGTATCGTCAAAAAGTAAAAATAAAGCAGTTTAATAAAGGGGAAATGAGGAAACATCCCACACACATTTGGTTAAACACCAGATTTCTTGATTAAAGTCTATCCTATGATCGTAGGTAGCCCAATGATACAGTCAGTCACAGAATAAACAATGTATTTAGAAAGTCATCTTCGAGAAGTCAATCCTGACTTGCAATGCATTCAGTGGCTTGTGAAATGGTGTGGCTAGTATCAGTAGCTATGGCAATTGTCAGATCCAGGGAAGATCTCTGGACAGCAGCTTCTTAACTACATAATCATATTAAGCTGCCTAAAATCTCCATGTTACACTTTCCATTTCTGTAAAGTGGGGCTATAGATACCTACTCCACAGAACTTCAAATGGGATAACACTTTAAATGGGGTAACACTGTAAGACCTTTAAGTTTTAACCTTGAGTGCCTGATTCAGAGTAAATGTCCAACAAAGAAATTAAGACATTCTTAGAAATGATATGCTAAAACTGTCTCCTGTATTTCCTAAACTTTGCAATTAGAGGTTGTGATAAGTGTCAAAACCAAATGACCGAAAAAATGCAAACAGCCTACTCTTCCCCAGCTTTACATTTAGAAAACAATTAGGACACCATACCTTCTCAAAGGCACACTGAGGGTTTCTGCAAACAGCGGGTTTGCAGATAACGATATCACCATGGCAACGGCAGTTCTGGCATGAATCGGGCTTCCAAATGGTGGCATCCTGCAAAGAAGCATAAGCTCTGAGTTAAAAACTGATCAGTCAAGGTAGGAGTACATAGAAGTGGTGCCATCAACAGCCCCACAGCCTGAACATTTAAAAGGCAAAGGAAAGTCATAGGCACATGCAGAGCTTGCTGGGTACTGATTAAACCCCGAGAAGCTATAAAAGCAGCCTAATCCATTTCACCATAGTCAACCCACGTACTCAAAGACAAGGGCATGCAGCAGAGAGCTGTCGATTTCCAGAGTAAAAACAATCGATTGGACTGAAATCTCAGGAGGACAAGTTGCTCCCTGACTTGAGGTTTCTCTGTGCTGCTAACTAGCAGAAACCATCAGAGTGTGTCCAGAGGAAAATGACGCTTGGACTAGCACTAACCAGCTTCCTAAGAGCAGCTTTTGCCATTGGGTACTTTGAGCCTCTCACACTTCACTTCCCAGTTCTTTGGTACTAAATCTGCTCACACTCAGCTATTCCACAGCTCACCTTTACCTCTGATGGGATAAAGTGTAGACCCATCACCTGGCCCTTGCCTCTCGCCCTAGCCTCAGCAAATCTGACAGCTCTGAGACTTCTGTCTGTCCACGCTAGATGGTCAAGCCATTGGACAGCCCCAGCCTCCTTTCTCCTGGCCCAACAGCTTATCTTCTTCCTGGTTCCCTCTTCTCCTTGACTCTCCCAAAGAGAGCTTGCAGACCGACACATTTCTTCTGAGGTAAGCCTCAGAGGTAAGCCTCAACCTCAGAGTGAATCATTTCCTAACCCTTAAGCCTACGCACGGCATCCTCCACTCGGGTGTGACTCTTCATGCCTTCTCTGGAACCCCACTGTCTCTTGTACATATTGCTACACTTTTACTGCACTCACAAATTCCTGTTACCCTGCCCAGACCAGCCTGTGAGCACCCCAAGGCAGGCAGTGTCCTGGGCCCGGCACACTGGAGGTCTTTCTAAACCAAACGTTCACAGTGCACAAGTCGCTTAGTGCAGGTTTTGTCCTCCTTTCTATACTTCCTCATCCTTTTGTCCTCGAATAACTGAAGTACTACTCAAATACACTGGAGAGAAGTAAGGGAAACTTCTAAACTCTTGGTAGAGTCACAAACTATTAGCACTAACCTGAACTGTGATGAGCTGGGAAAAGCATGGGTGCTAGTAAAAGATGCTATCACACAAAGGCAGACACCAAATGTGACAGTTAACCTCTGTGTCAACTTGGCTAGACTATGGTACCTAGCTGTTTGGTCAAATACAAGCCTAGATGTTGCTGTGAAGGTATATCATAGATGTGATTAACATGTATCATCAGTTAAGCAAAGGAGATTACCCTCAACAATGTGGATGAACCTCATCCAAACAACTGAAAGCCTTAAGAGAAAAACAAGGTTTCCTGAAGAAGATTTCAGCCTCAAGACTGTATCACAGAAATTCTGCCTGAGTTTCCAGCCTGTTGGCCTGCCCTACAGGCTTCAAACTTGCCAGTCCCCACAATCATATGAGCCAATTCCTTAAAATAACTTCCTCCCTCTACTTTTCCCTCTTTCTTTCTCTCCCTCTCCCCACCCCCATACATATACATATGGTTGGCCATAACATCTTATGGAAAAAACCCAAATGAACCTTTTGGCCAACCTAATATATATGTTTCCTATTTGTTCTGTTTCTTTGAAGGACCATGTCTGAGATACCAACACTGGTACAGACTTATATGGATTATGCATAACACTCTCAAGGAAAAATGAAGTCGTCCTTTCTGTTCAGAAATGTTAAATGTATAAGCTTTTAGGGAATGTGCTTCAAACCCCAAGTGATAGAAGAAATACAAAACCTATCTGAGGTGAGATGACATTCCCAGTGCCTAATTCATGAGAAACTTGAATTAAAGTAAATGCATACTGGAACCTGACTTGGAATAGCTCTGAATTTCTTTCTCTTTATGTTACAGCACATTCTTCTGAAATGACAATTGTGTGCCAACCACAGTCTACTCTTAACCCAAAAAGCAATGACAAATAGGTGAGGGGGGAAAAAAGAAATTCATTCTCAAGCACAATGTAATATATGTTCCCTGTTCCTTAAATCATAAATATATGATTTAAGAAAATAGTATCAGCTTCTGGATACAGATGAAATAAAAATGACAACTTCATGAAGTCAGCAGCTGCTGTTTATTGATCACGTATCCTGTGCTGACAGGAAGTGCTGGTAGGAGAAGGCGCTTGCAGCGCTGGAGCAGGCTGGCCTCGATCATCTTCCTGGCCTCTGCCATCACCAGAGAGGGCTGAGCCCAGTGGAGAGGGAAGTCAGTGTGCATCAGCGCTTTGTGAAACTCTTAGAGGAACAACAACCCTATGAAGCTGGTACTGTAATTATTGCGACTATTCCAACATGAGGAAACAAGTTAGAGATTGAGCAATTTGCTCAAGTTCACAAAGCTGTCTGAGACCTAAGAGCCCAGACTCTGAAATCAGGGTACTGGATTTGAACCAGTCATTAACAGTGAGTCCATTTTATCAAGGTTTCCACGTCCCAGGTTCCTCATCTGTAAAGCAGATAAAGAACTACACTCATAGGGTCCGTGAAAAGATCAGATGAGATGATGTGCTTAAAGAGATCTGAACAGTGCCTGGAACTTATCAAAGGCCCATTATTTATTTTTAATGTAATTTATTGTTATTTCCAAATTCTCCCTACGATGTCATAGGCATTTAGCAAGTATCTTTCTAAACATTTCTTTTTCTTGGAGTGAAAATATTCCCCTAAGGACCCTGTCTTTCCCATCTTCCCACTACAGGCAAAACAGAGTGAAGCTGTTATTTAATTAGCACCCAAGCACTGAAAGGGCTTCCCTTGTGGTTCAGCTGGTAAAGAATCTGCACCTGGGTTTGATCCCTGGGTTGGGAGGATCCCCTGGAGAAGGGAATGGCTACCCACTCCAGTATTCTGGCCTAGAGAATTCCAGGGACTGTATAGTCCAAGGAATTGCAGAGTCGGATACGACTAAGCAACTTTCACTTTCACTGGCAAGACCCAGGAATGTTGCATTAGAAGAAATGAATAAATCCATAGATTGCATTTTCAAGACCACTTAGGTCATTGGAAAAGCGTTTAACCATGAACCCATCTTCCTTTTCACTCAGACCTCAGATGACCACACCAGTTCCAGGTACTCGCTTCAACCCAGGGTGGCTTTAAAACTCCCTCCATTCTACACCAGGAATTAAGTTCTTCCCCACACCTCAACTATTTCCTCAGTGACTCTAGACTCCAAAATAGTCCAGTATACCTTTTAACAGCTTTCAATCACTGGACGCAGCTCACTCAACTCTAAACAGAATGTCCTATAAACATGGAATATTTTTTCATTTTCATTTGTAGAAACATGATTTTTCAATATGTTAATTAAAAACGAAATTTCTGGGCCCAGGGAGCATTCCTGAATTTGTTCACATATCCATATTTCCTCCTGTATGCCACTTCCAGGAAGGAGAGCTAGCTTTATTCCTCTATGTATAGCCCCTCCACTGAGCACAATTACTGAGATTCGGCTGACTTCATTAGTGAACAACCCAAATACTTATCCTGAAGGAAATTTCTTTCCCCATGACTTGAGATATCCCAGTTAGGATGAGAGGTCTTGAGAAAACAATATTTCAATGACATTCACTACAAAACCCCCATAATGTTGAAGCTTATTAGTTCATTGGAACCAAACTACAAGGACTGCCCTGGTGTCTCAGATGGTAAAGAATCTGCCTGCAATGTAGGAGACCTGGGTTCAGTCTCTGGGTTGGGAAGATGCCCTAGCAAAGGGAATAGCAATCCACTCCAGTAATCTTGCCTGGAGAATTCTTTGGACAGAAGAGCCTGGCAGGCTACAGTCTACGGGGTAGCAAAAAGTTGGACATGACTGAGCAACTTTCACTTTCAAATTACAAAAAAAAATTTTCTTCATCTGCTGCTGCTGCTAAGTCGCTTCAGTCGTGTCCGACTCTGTGTGACCCCATAGACGGCAGCCCACCAGGCTCCCCTGTCCCTGGGATTCTCCAGGCAAGAACACTGGAGTGGGTTGCCATTTCCTTCTCCAATGCGTGAAAGTGAAGTCGCTCAGTCGTATCAGACTCTTAGCGACCCCATGGACTGCAGCCTACCAGGCTCCTCCATCCATGGGATTTTCCAGGCAAGAGTACTGGAGTGGGGTGCCATTGCCTTCTCTGAATGAGCCCTTTACCAACACCTAGATTGATGGCCATATATTCTTCAGGTCTAAAACTTTAGGAATCAATTTCTATGGTACCATAAAATTGCTTTATGAAAGAAGGGATACTAGAGTTCCTCGATTGCTAAAACTGGATAAAGCCATAAAGTCCAAAGAAATAACACTGTAAAGTAAATTTTACAGATTTTCCATGTTACCATTGCAATTCTGTCGCTTTATAATCCTCTCTTCCAATCTAACACACTCTGCAAAAGAAATAGTCTTAAAATAGTTTTTC
Organism: Bos indicus x Bos taurus; assembly: GCF_003369695.1. Lineage (NCBI taxonomy): Eukaryota > Metazoa > Chordata > Mammalia > Artiodactyla > Bovidae > Bos > Bos indicus x Bos taurus. Next base: position 92,506,114 of record NC_040081.1, on the reverse strand, counting down.
ACTAGAATGTAGATTAAAGGATTAGATTACGATAAACCTAAAAAGCAACCTAAATGGTTTTTAATATTTCTAGTAATAAGTGAATAAAGTGTTCTTGCAGATAATACAGTGCCTCCATCCCCAGACATGTTGAAGTAATAGCAAGGTGCTTCAAAAAACAACAAAAACTATTTCACTCGGTTAAGTATTTATTAAATATTTGTTTAATGCCAAAAATAAACAATGACTACATCCCTCATGAGTACTCAAATTGCTGGGGAAACATTATTTATGATATTCTATAATAGTTTATCAACTGTTGACATAATTTTTTTATCTGAATGTTATAATAACCCTATTTTAATTATTGATTTATTTATCCCATTTTAAATCTCCTTGGCTTGTTAGGCCAAAAATGAGAAAGAAGGAATAAAATAACCCCAAAATTATGCTTTCAAGTTACAAAATAATAAGCAGAATATAATGTGTTTTTATAATTAAAATATATTCCTGTGCTTGGTGATTCCTGGGTAGGGATTCTTGGTGATTTTTGTCTCTTTCCATTATCCTTATCCATATTTTTTGTTATTTCAATAGCAAAATATATGTAACTTATGTGATCTTCTAAAGTTAATTTCAAAATATAAGACAGAGAAAAACAAAAATATGGTACCCTTTTCTCTACAAACCACAGGTAGAAAGCAACTGAGTTTTGAAGTTGAACTGGCATGGGGGGAGGGGAGTTAAAAGCACCCAACAAATACCTAAGAGTGAGCCATTTACCTAAACCTTTGTGTTATTCTCAAACATTTCTTCTTGTGCTCAGTAAGATTTTAAAAAACTAACTGTGTGTCTATTTGTCCTTTAATGCCATGAAAGGACTGCAATATTCCACTGGGCCTCGTGTCTGCATTTCTGGAAGTCCATTTTCCTGACAAGTCTGGTTTTCAGGAAAGATAATCCATATATAAGGGTTCTTTGACCCAGCTCCAATTCGGACACAGAAATAATGGTTCCTGTTTGTCAAGGAACCGTAAAGAAACAAATCAATAACTTTCATAAGGTTATTTCAGAGTTCAATTCTTTTCCCAAGCGCCCTTCCTCAGACAGCTTAGATAAACAGTACCTTTTTCATTTGGTCTCATTTTAAAGTTCATGTGAAACTCTTTATCCACCCTCAAATAAAAGGGAGCAGAGGACACTTATTGGTAAGAAAAGGTAAGAGTCCTTGTATTTACATTAAATTCCCCCCTTGCAGGAAGAACAAACACAAGCCAAAGGCAAATAAAACAGAAAATGGTGATCCTCTTCCTGCTGGAGACCCATTTTTAAAATTTGCAGTTGTTAGAAGTAATTAGCTGAAGGTATTTATTTAGGAAGTTAAAATGATGTATTCTAGGGGCATTTGTTTCTGGGTATCTAATGAATGTAAGAATAAAATAAAGAATCATGCTGCTGCTAAAAAAAAAAAAAAAAAATTTGCAGTTGTTGTTTAGTGTCTAAGTCATGTCCAACTCTTTTGTGACCCCCATGGACTGAAGTGTACTAGGCTCCTCTGTTCATGGGATACCCCACGCAAGAATACTGGAGTGGGTTACCATTTCCTTCTCTAGGGGATCTTTCCAGCCCAGGGATTAGACCCGTTATCTCCTGAATTGACAGGTGTGTTCTTTACCATTGAGCCATCAGGGAAGCCTTGCTCCACACAATACCCCCTTATGGAGTTTGTTCTGCACGCCAAGGACTGAAATAGTTTCACATTTTAGCATTCTGGAGTGATTAGCTTGTACCTGATCTCCTCCTGCTGTTGTCTTAAAATGATAAAGTTGAAGGAATCAGTCATAAGAAGATCAACTTAGATACCAAAACAACATCATGAACCACACATGAAAAGACAGCTTCTTTATACAACAGCAAATGTCTTTGTTCAGTTGGCTGACAAGAAACCCTGAAAAGCATGGCAAGTTACCATCATATTCTTGTACATATGTCTTAGAATAGTGAGCTAGCGCTGGTGGACGGGCAGAAATGAAAGGAAAGGAAAGGGAAAGAAGCTAGTACCAAGGGCCAGTACTTCTCCAGATCTCCCACACACTCAGCATCTCAGGGGCCCTCCCGGCATCTTGTGGACAAAGCCTCACTACACTACTTTTTCAATGAAGGAACAAGGTGTGAAAAGGCTGAATGAATTGTCCAGAGCACATCTAGTAATGGGTGGATCTGGGATTCAAATCCATCCTTTTCTCTTCTAGGCTATACTGTTATCATGTAATATTAATAACAATTAATGCTTTATTACATATATATATGTATGCCTTATTTGGGGGCTTCCCAGGTGGCTCCAGTGGTAAAGAACACACCTGCCAATGCAAGCAGACGTAAGAGACATGGGTTCGATCCCTGGGTTGGGAAGATCCCCTGGAGAAAGGCATGGCAACCCACTCCAGTATTCTTACCTGGAGAATCCCGTGGACAGAGGAGCCTGGCAGGCTGCAGTCCTAGAGTCAGAGCTGAACACAACTGAAGTGACTTAGCATGTACCTATACATGCTTTATTTTATGTACATAGTGTGTAGATAGATAGATAGATACTATAGAGCAGTCTTACCATTTCACATCACTCTTCCACTTTCTCACTTTAATAGGCCAGTAAGATAGGATAAACTATGGCAGTGCTGCTAATTTTCAGGGGAAAGGGCTGTGAGGTTAAGTGACACACCTGCCTAATAGACTCCCCCATGACTCCAACAGTACACTCCCACCCCCTCTTCATGTAATTTTCACACATCCTCCAAGTCTCAGCTTAAACATCACCTCTCCAGGGAGACCTTCTCTGCCTCCTTAACTCAGTATTTCCCTGTCTCATGTTCCCAAAGCTCGCCCTGCTTCCATAAAGCCAATCTTATTTCTCCAAGTTCTTTTGGCACAGTAAAGAAAACTAAGAAAGACATCTTCTGGATTTCAGATGCTTTGGCATGTTCACATCTTTCATATGTCTTCCTAAAATATTTTGAGATACATATTATCGTCATCTCCATTTTACAGATAAGGAAACCAAGAGTCCGAGAGTCTAGGTAATATTCCCAAAGCTTGTAACTGACAGTTCAGCCACTCAGTCCTGAGAGACTCTTTGAGACCCCATGGACTGCAGCACACCAGGCTTCCCTGTTCATCACCAACTCCCAGAGCTTACTCAAACTCACGTCCATCGAGTCGCTGAGGCCATCCAACCATCTCATCCTCTGTCTTCCCCTTCTCCTCCTGCCTTCAATCTTGCCCAGCATCAGGGTCTTTTCAAATGAGGCAGTTATTCCCATCGGGTGGCCAAAGTATTGGAGTTTCAGGTTCAGCATCAGTCCTTCCAGTGAATATTCAGGACTGATTTCCTTTAGGATGGACTGGTTGGATCTCCTTGCAGTCCCAGGGACTCTCAAACGTCTCCTCCAATACCACAGTTCAAAAGCATCAATTCATCGGTGCTCAGCTTTCTTTATGGTCCAACTCTCACATCCATACATGACTACTGGGAAAACCATAGCTTTGACTAGATGGACCTTTGTTGGCAAAGTAATGTCTTTGTTTTCTAATATGCCATCTAGGTTGGTCATAACTTTTCTTCCAAGGAGCAAGTGTCTTTTAATTTCATGGCTGCAGTCACCATCTGCAGTGATTTTGGAGCCTCCCAAAATAAAGTCTGTCTCTGTTTCCATAATTTCCCCATCTATTTGCCATGAAGTGATAGGACCGGATGCTATGATCTTCATTTGCTGAATATTGAATTTTTAGCCAAATTTTTCACTCTCCTCCGTCACTTTCATCAAGAGTCTCTTTAGTTCTTCGCTTTCTGCCATAAGGATTACGGTGTCATCTGCATATCTGAAGTTATGGATATTTCTCCCGGCAATCTTGATTCCAGCTTCTGCTTCATTCAGCCCAGCATTTCTCATGATGTACTCTGAATAGAAGTTAAATAAGCAGGGTGACAATATACAGCCTTGACATACTCCTTTCCCTATTTGGAACCAGTCTGTTGTTCCATGTTCAGTTCTAACTGTTGCTTCTTGACTTCCATACAGATTTCTCAGGAGGCAGATCAGGTGGTCTGGTATTTCTACCTATATCTGAATCAATGTCCATTTGACTCTAAAGCTTCCATTTTTCCCACCACACCCACATCTGTACCCACAGCCTTGGTCTATGGACACAAAGTTATACAACAAGTTATCCAGCATGTCAACTCAAGTACCAATGCCAGTGTGGTAAGTGCATGCTCAGGTGCATCTGATTCTTTGTGATTCCATGGAGTCCCCTGACAGGCTTCTCTTTTCATGCGATTTTTCCAGCAAGAATACTGGTGTGGGTTCCTCCAGGTGATCTTCCTGATCCATGGATTGAACCCTCATTTCCTGCATCTCCTACATTGCAGGCAGACCCTTTACCAATGCCACTGGGGAAGCCAATACGGTAGAGTGATAAACTTGGGTTCAAATACCGATTCAATTACTTCCTAGCTTTGGGAACTTAGATAAATCATTTAGCTTTTTTGAGCTTCCATTTCCTAATATATAAACTAAGGATAAGATAGGATCCAATAGGGTGACAGTGAAGATGAAATAAACTAATGTACTTACTTAGCACAGTGACTACTGCATAAAAAGCACTTAATAAATGTCAGCTATGAGTTTGATTACTTGCCACTATCTTAACCAGTTGACCACAGTATTTTCTGTGACAGAGGGAATACTTGTAGCATTTAGAGATTTATTTAGAAAATCCCTTCAGCTTCCAAGATAAGGGAAAGTTTACTTTCCTATAGTTTAAATGTTTACAAAATATTCTTCTATAGAGTGTTGTGTAAATTATACTCCTAGGGTAATATACAAACAAAATACTCTTCAAAATATAGAATAAAATTAAATATCCAGTGAATGTGCTTCACATTCCAAATTCTGAAGCAATGGAAACACAGGCTTAGCTCTTCTATTTTTACCCCCAGCTTTCCATTTGTTCTAACACAATCCTGTTTCAGTAAAAGCCCAACCTAAGAGGACTCCAGTGACAAAATAACCCTCATAAATTCCTGGAGATGTTAACCACAGAAAGTTCTATAGTGAATAAAAAATCTGTCTCATATTTCCACTCAAAGTAATCCAGTTACTAGGGAGAATCTAGGATAGCTTAAGCTTGAAATTGCTTTTTTAATTCTCTCTAGCAATTCAACTCTCAAAGACTTTATTTTCTATTTCTAAAGCAAATGGAGAAAAAAATCAAACATTCAAAATGTTTGCACATGAAATTAAAGTACAGCTATACCATTATCTCTCATATTAAAATTATTTATGTTTTTGTCTTCCACTCCCCACTAGATCATTCTCATTTGTTCTATAATTAGTTGTTTACATCTATCTCCCTCCCCAAAATTGAGGATAGTTTCTTTACATAGAGGTAGCTTTGCATTCTCATAGTGATTGAAAAATAGCAGGCACTTATAATGATTTTGACTGAGTTAATGAATGGATGGATGGGTGGATGGATAGATATTCTCAAATCTAAATAAGTGCTAGCAATTTTGTGATGTAATCGCTGAAAGTCAAATACACAGACAATAGCCCTTCACTCTCCAAGCTGCTCTTGGAGCTGCAGTAGCCCATTTCAATACGTGCTATTTGAGATCCGGCCTTCTAGACCTATGTTTCCATCAAGACTTTTGTTCTAAAAGGGTCCTTCTATTTCTGCCTGGTGCTACTGTATTCCAGCATGCCAAAGCTGCATCATACCACTTGAAGCTATGCAGCAAAACCTTCATCCCTAACTTTTCCTTCTAGCTAGTCTCTTGGCAGTTGGTCTAGTTAAACTGGCCAACCAGTAAATGGTTGGGAGTTGTACTGGCATTCACATTCCACCAGGTAAATCCACATTCCACTATGTCTATTGTCAGGCCAAGCCCAGGCCTTGAGTCAAAGACTTCAACACTGGTGAGCTGGCCTCATGATTTAATGTAGAGCATGCTGCTAAACAGGGACTATGCAACCCCAAGAGGCATTTAAAATTTTGCTTTGAAGAATAAAGGTGGGAGTGTTAGTGACATTTAATAGACAAGGATCATAAATTCCAGATGTCTTGTAATAAGCAAGACATTCCAGCACCTAGGAAACTGTCCCACTTTCACATGACTTTCAAGTGTCCCACAAAACATTCACAGCAATGAAAAATCTGTTTCTAATTATCTGATTATATACATCAACTGTTCCTGTTTTACACATAAATATAAAGACTTTACTGAGTGCTAATAATATACCCTGAATTGTCCAGGAAATTAACTAACATGTAACTCAAATAAAGATTTTACTTTATTTTGTTTAGAATTTAATGAAGATAACAGAAGACAATAAAAACATATATTAGAGATTTTATAAAACCTATGAATATTTCATCAGATAACCAATATCTATAAGCATAGTTAATTTTAAATTGCAAAACAGAAAACAAACATATGAGATTAATTTTGCTTAACTGCAGACTGGATATAACACACACACACACAACAATAACAACAATAACAACAACCAGAAGGATAAGAAACAGAAAACCCCAAACTGAAACATTAAGAACAAAAAGTATGGAAACCATGGAAAAGAGCATGGGAGACACAAGGAACATGACATAAGGTTTAATATATGGGCAACTCAGTCCTGAGAAAGAAATAGCAGAAAATAGGCAGAAACAAACTTTTCAAGAAATAATAGCCAAGAATTTCTCCAAACAGAAGAAAAACATCAAGCCATAGATTCAAGAAGTACTATGTACATCAAGTAGAATACACATAAACACCTAAGAACATCAGGGTAAGACACAAAAAAATCCACAGCAAAGAGAAAAAAAATTTTTCCTCCAACTTGTCCCTCCTTTCTCCATCCTCAGTCTTGATAACCACCTTTCTATTGTCAGTTTCTATGAGTCTGCCTTTAAAAATATATATATATATTCAGCATATAGCTAATACTATGCAGTCTTTTCTCATGTGGCTTATTTCACTTAACACAATGCCCTCCAGATTCATCCATACTGTTGCAAACTTAGAATTTCCTTCCTTTTTAAAGCCAAACAATATTTCATTGTATTTATATATGCTATATTATCTTTATCCATTCATTCATCAAAAGACATTTAGGTTGTTTTCATAGAGAAAAATCTTCAAAGCCACAGAGGAATTAACTTCAAACATTAATACTAAAACTGACAGCTAACTTCTCCATAAAAAAAAAATGGCGAAAGGCAGAAAACAAATATTTAAAGAAAGAAACAAAACAATCATCAACTTAGAACTGTATACCTAACAAAAATATCCTTGAACAATGAAAATGAGATAAAGACATTTTAAATTAATAAAATGTGTGAGAATTTGTCACCTACAAACTCAAACTAAAGAAATGAAAATGTTAAATAAATTCTGCAGGCAAAAAGAAAATGATTCTAGATGGAAACACAGTAATGTAAGAAGGAATTTAGAGTAATCAAGACATCAAATATGCAAGCAATCTAAATAAATAACTGTACAAAACAAAATGTTGACATCTTGTGAGATTTGAAATATATAAGTTTAAAATGCCTAATAAAAATAACAAGATAGTAGAGGAATAAATAAAGCTGAAATGTTTCAATGTTCTAGTATTAGTTGGGAGGAGATAAATAAAATGATTACTACATACTATAATTTCTAGGATGACCATTAAAGAAATAAAGCATGTATAACTAAAAACCTAATGTGAAATTAGATACACACAAAAAGGATTAGATCCAAAAGACAAACAGATAAAAAAAGATTAAAAAAATAGAACAGAAGTGACAAATAGAAAACAAACAGCAATATTAAATATAAACCTTAAATTATGAGCGATTACAGGCTTCCCTGGTGGTTCAGATGGTAAAGAATCTGCCTGGAAAGAACCCAGGGAGACCTGGGTTCAATCCATGGGTTGGGAAGATCACCTGAGAAGGGAATGGCAACCCACTCCAGTATTCTTGCTGGAGAATTCCACTGACAGAGGAGCCTGGTGGGCTACATTCCATGCGGTTGGAAAGAGTTGGATACAACTGAGTGATTAAGCACACAGCATATGAACAATTACATTGACAAAAAATGTTAAAGGATAAAGACTGTCAGACTGGGTGAAAAACAGAGCAGTGTATACAATAATATTGAGAGCCTTTATTATAAAATATCAGCTGAATTTCCCAAAGTAAAACCCCATATGTAGACATGTATCCTTGTTGTTCAGTCTCACTCATGTACAAATCTTTGCAACCCCACGGACTGCAGCATGCCAGGCTTCTGTGTCCTTCACCATCTCCTGGAGTTTGCTCAAACTGAGATCCATTGGGTCAGTGATGCCATCCAACCATCTCATCCTCTGTCATCCCCTTCTCCTCCTGTCCTCAATTTTTCCCGACATCAGAGTCTTTTCCAATGAATCGGCTCTTCACATCAGGTGCCCAGAGTATTGGAGCTTCGCTTCAGTATCAGTACTTCCAAAGAATATTCAAGACTGAGTTCCCTTAAGATTGACTGGTTTGATCTCCTTCCTGTCCAAGGGACTCTCAAGAGGCTTCTCCAGCACCACAGTTCAAAAGTATCAATTCTTCACCATTCAGCCTTTTTTATGATCCAACACTTGCATTCCTATAGGACTACTGGAAAAACCACAGCTCTGACTATACAGACCTTTGTTGGCAAAGTGATGTCTCTGCTTTTTAATACACTGTACAGGTGTCACAGCTTTTTTTCCAAGGAGCAGGAATTTTTTAATTTCATGGCTACAGGCACCAACTGCAGTGATTTTGGAGACCAAGAAAATAAAGTCTGTCACTGCTTCCATCGTTTCCCCACCTACTTGCCATGAAGTGATGGAAATGGATGCCATGATCTTAGTTTTTTGAATGTTGAGTTTTAAGCCAGCTTTTTCACTCTTCTCTTTCACTTTTATTAAAAGTCTCTTTAGTTCCTCTTTGCTTTCTGTCATTAGGGTGGTATCGTCTAGATATCTGAAGTTATTGATATTTTGCCTAGCAATCTTGATTCCAGCCCAGCACATTGCATGATGTACTCTGCATTAAGTTAAATAAGCAGGGTGACAATATACAGCCTTGATGTACTCCTTTCCCTATTTGGAACCAGTCCATTTTTCCATGTCTGGTTCTAACTGTTGCTTCTTGACCTGCATACAGGTTTTGCAGGAGTCAGGTAAGGTGGTATGGTATTCCCATCTCTTGAAGAATTTTCCAGTTTGTTGTGATCCACACAGTCAAAGGTTTAACATAGTGAATAAGGCAGAAGTAGATGTTTTTCTGGAATTCTCTTCCTTTTTCTATGATCCAGCGGATGCTGGCAATTTGATCTCTGGTTCCTCTGACTTTTCTAAATTCAGATTGTACATCTGGAAGTTCTTGATTCACATACTGTTGAAGCCTAGCTTGAAGGATTTTGAGCATTACCTCACTAGCATGTGAAATGAGCACAATGGTACGGTAGTTTGAACATTCTTTGGCATGGCCCTTCTTTGGGATTAGAATGAAAACTGATCTTTTTTAGCCCTGTGGCCACCGCTGAGTTTTCCAAACTTGCTGGCATCATATATATGTATATTTGTATGCATTTATACCTCTTCATCAGTGAAAATAAGGTTTTAGAGACTAATTCCTTCAAGAATTCAATTCACCAAGAACTTATTGAGGATTCTTCATTGTCAGATACAATATGCAAGTACGGAAAAATACAGCCCAAACCAGAGATAGAAGAATACAACCCAGTCCCTTATATTTGCCCTTGAACTTGAAATACAATCGAAGAAGCAAGAGTTTTGAAACAACTACACAACAAAGCAAAAGACAAGAAGTGAAGAAAAAACCTAGTATAGAAAAAGAAGATTAGACAGAGTCAGAACCTGCTTTGACCAAGGAGGGCACAGTAGACAAACCACTTGCATGGGTCTCAGATTCCTCTTTCATAAAATTCAGAGATCAGACTATATATCCATAATCTAGAAATGGGTTTTGGGACCAAAAAATCCTGGGCTGGAATTCAGCTCCCTGCCTTAATAATTACAAAACCTTCAGCAAGACAATTATCCCAATTCAACCTCAGTTTCCTTTTACGTAAAAAGAATAAAGATAATAAAATCTACCCAGGAGGATAAATTAGGTAACACATTTGCATTTCTTGGCACAGGGCCCAGAAATTGCAGTGTAGAGCAGTGACTCCCACTTCTCCAACTTTAGACCTTCCTGTACCCAGATAAATCTCTCCATGACCTCTGCTACTCAGAGGAATCATCACTATACCCGTTGCAGAATTTATAAAGTAGCCCATTGGTTGTTGGATTTTTTTTCTCTTGTGTATGTTTCATGACCAAGTTCATCAGTATACCAACCACTCTTCATTATGTGCAAGCAAGTTAGAAATCAAACATTTCAAAATAAGATACCATAGAGAGAAATGTTTTTTGAAAAAAAAAAAATTTTGTTTAACTTAATGTTAACTTAAAGTTAATTTTATTTAACTTAATGCAGGGACAATTTCCCAACCCCCCCTTTAAAATGTCCAGTACACAAAGTTACTACTTACCAAGCAGCTAATCACACATATATACAATGGTGTGATCACTCACCTAGAGCCAGACATCCTGAAGTCTGAAGCCAAGTGGGCCTTAGGAAGCATCACTACAAACAAAGCTAGTGGAGGTGATGGAATTCCAGCTGAGCTATTTCAAATCCTGAAAGATGATGCTGTTAAAGCACTGCACTCAATATGCCAGCAAATTTGGAAAACTCAGCAGTGGCCACAGGACTGGAAAAGGTCAGTTTTCATTCCAATCGCAAAGAAAGGCAATGCCAAAGAATGTTCAAGCTACTGTACAATTGCACTAATCTTACACGCTGGCAAAGTAATTCTCAAAATTCTCCAAGCCAGGTTTCAACAATATATGAACCATGAACTTCCAGACATTCAAACTGGATTTAGAAAAGGCAGAGGAACCATATATCAAATTTCCAATATCTGCTGGATCATAGAAAAAGCAAAAGAATTCCAGAAAAACATCTACTTCTGCTCTATTGATTACACCAAAGCCTTTGACTGTGTAGATCACAAAAAACTGTGGAAAATTCTTCAAGAGATGGGAATACCAGACCACCTTACCTGCTTCCTGAGAAATCTGTATGCAGGTCAAGAAGCAATAGTTAGAACCAGACATGGAAAAATGGACTGGTTCCAAACAGGGAAAGGAGTACATGAAGGCTGTATATTGTTGCCCTGCTTATTTAACTTATATGCAGAGTACATTATGCAAAATGCCAGGCTGGATGAAGCACAAGCTGGAATCAAGCTTGCTGGGAGAAATATCAATAATCTCAGATATGCAGATGACACCACCCTTATGGCAGAAAGCGAAGAGGAAGTGAAGAGCCTCTTGATGAAAGTGAAAGAGAAGAGTGAAAAAGTTGGCTAAAAAGTCAGCATTCAGCAAATGAAGATCATGGCATCCAGTCCCATCACTTCATGGCAAATAGATGGGGAAATGATGGAAACAGGGACAGACTTTATTTTGGGAGGCTCCAAAATCACTGCAGATGGTGACTGCAGCCATGAAATTAAAAGACACTTGCTCCTTGGATGAAAAGCTATGACAAACCTAGAAGGCATATTAAAAAGCAGAGACATTACTTGGCCAACAAAGATCTATGTAGTCAAAGCTATGGTTTTTCTGGTAGTCATGTATGGATATGAGAGTTGGACCATAAAGAAAGCTGAGCTCTGAAGAATTGATGCTTTTGAACTGTGGTACTGGAGAAGACTCTTCAGAGTCCCTGGGACTGCAAGGAGATCCAACCAGTCAATCTAAAGGAGATCAGCCCCGAATATTCATTGGAAGGATTGACGTTGAAACGGAAGCTCCAATACTTTGGTAACCTAATGCAAACAACTGACTCATTGGAAAAGACCCTGATGTTGGAAAAGATTGAAAGCAGGAAGAGAAGGGGATGACAGTGAATGAGATGGCTGGAGGGCATCACCGACTCGATGGACATGAGTTTGAGCAAGGTCCAAGAGTTGGTGATAGACAAGGAAGCCTGGTGTGCTGCAGTCCATGGGGTTGCAAAGAGTCGGACACAACTAAGTGACTGGACTGAACTGATTATATATGTATATTATAGATGCACATCTATAGCGTGTATATATCTATAAAATACATGTTACATGTGTATTATGTATATGTGCGTATTTGTTGCTTAATCGCTAAGTCAGGTCTAACACTTTTGCAGCCCCGTGGACTATAGCACCAGACTCCTCTGTCCACGGGATTCCTTAGGCAAGAATACTGGAATGGGCTACCATTTCCTTCTCCACAGGATCTTTCTCACCGAGGGATCAAACCCAGGGAATCTCTGGTGGCTCAGTGGTAAAGAATCCATCTGGAAATGCAGGAGATGCAGGTCTGATCCCTGGATCAGGAAGATCCCCTGGAGAAGGGAATGGCACCCACTTCAATATTCTTCCCTGGGAAATCCCATGGACAGAGGAGCCTGGCTGGCTACAGTCCATGGGGTCAAAAAGAGTCATTTATGATTTAGCAACTAAAAACAACAAATATGTGAATTTATATAACATTTTATCCCCACAAATATCCTATAGCTTAGTTATTATTGCTCTTGTTTTATAAGTAAAAAAAAAATTTTTAAACTCCAGAAACTTAAAGTATTTGGTCAATAATTGTACAATTGATGAAGCCAGGGTTTAAAGCCAAGTCTGCTTGGTTTTAAGAACCAAGGTCTTTCAACTGAAAAATTATAGTTCTGATGAGAACAGTTCTCAACAGGTTTGAGCAAAACTGATCAACAGATCTAATTGACTTTGGCTGCTGTTGCCACCCCCACCACATCCTTGCAGTTGGCAAGGATTTCAAGGAGGGAGGGAATCAGAGACCAACAAGGCAGCTAGCCTTCCCTCAGCAATCTTATTCTCAACATCTTGAGATCTTAAGCTTCTAAGGAAACAAAACCAGTTTCTCCTCTGGCAATGTTTTAGGAAGCTTTCTATAAAGCCACATGGCATAATAAAATAATAATGTTATGGCAACAAAACTGTACTAGACAACACTGCTGAAAGCAACATTCTTAATCTTGGCAAGTGAGAAGAGTTTAATAATTACTTAGCTGCGACTATTTCCAGTTCCTGGGTTCATAGTGGAAATGTTCTTCTAAGGTAGAGACAGTAAACAGGTTTTATCACTTACATAAGCTGTGGAAAAAAGCAATTTAAAATAGGAGGAAGATCCTGAAGTTCTGTCCAGGTAGGTTAAATGAGGAAAATTACTATTGTCTGTCACATGATCAGGGTTCAGATATAGAAAGGACCGGAAGTGACCTCTGCCATATGTCCCCTGATGCTGGAGCAGACATTACGTACTCTAAAATACTATTCACACCATTACTTGATCTGTGAATTAAATTGTAAAAGAAAGGCAAAGGGGAAAAAAAAAAAAAACTGGCAGAGCAAAAAGCACTGTGATGATCAACTTTAATGATAAATTAACAACTACACTTTACTTTCCTTATTTTTCCATTAAGGTTTTCAACATTTTCCACACAGGTAAACTTTCCCTTATTCATAAACAGTTTACAAAATGGGCTTCTGTTCTTCATCATCTACTCTTCCCAAGAACACCCTGGCACAGACCGCAACTGGCATAGAGGTTCACCTCTTCACCTCTAGAAACACGGATCCTACCCCCATTTCAAATCAGGAGGAAATTAACTGCCAGTTCTAATGGGAATGACATATTGACTAAGTACTTAGACCAAGCAATCCACTCCCACCGTCAGCAAAATACACAGTGGTTGTATTCTCTAACGACACAAGAATGCTTGATTAGATTTGCTTCAAGCCTCACCGTTTGCCAGGAAGGCGCTGAAGAGAAGCAGGTATCGAGTGTCTCCAAGGAAGACTCTCCCAGGGTTCACTGTTAAATCCAGAAGCAGAACTCGAGGCAATTACACCTCTGGTACAATTACCAGCATCACCCACTCCCTGCCAAGTGAAGAGACTTGGCAGCTGAATAATACAGCTTTCATTTTACATTTCCACTCCAATTAGCTGACAGTACTAGTCAATTGGCTGAATTAAACAAAATGCAAGGGAAGTTGAAAGGCCTCTGTGTGATTTACAGAGCTGTGCCTTGGAGAACAATGATGAGATGAAAGGGACTGAAAAGAGAATTAGGGGACCCGTCGCAATAAAAGGGCAGGCTGCTGATGACCCACAGATGGGATGTATGGTTTGAATGGCACACCGGAGATATTTCAGCTTAACACCCATCCCAACTACTGTTTGTTTGACTAAAGGCAAGAGAATTAAATTGCTGCCCTGCAAGGTCTGGCTGGGACATATTAACACTATACAGCAGAGACATGCAAAAGTACACATTCTCCTGAGAACGTCAAGCTTCCCTCATCCTGCCACACAGTCAACACTTACAGAGTAATTACTGAACACAGAGCAAAGTCCCACATGTGTGTGAGTGTGTGTGTGTGTGTGTGTGTGTGTGTGTGTGTGTGAGTGCGTGCGCGTGCTCAGTTACTCCGGAGCTGTTAAAGAAACAGACATTGAGTTTCCAGTGGGGCTCACAGTCTTATCAGTGAGATGCAATGCACACAGGAAACAAGGAGAATATATGATGAACAGTGAAAGGAGCTATGCTTGAATAACTTAACCATTAGAATCTGCAGACTAGTGTCAGCAGCTTAGGTGAATCCCACAGAAGAGTTCTAGTAGATTTCACTGATGTCCTCACAGGTCTGGATGGATAACTCCAAGAACTCTTCGAGAAATGAGCAGAATCAACCAGTGCCTTAGGCCCCGTAACAGTCCATACTGAAACTCAGCAAGCTCCATGGTACTGCCCTGCTCTCCTAGATTCTTCCAGAGGTTGTGTTGTTGTTCAGTCACTTAGTCATGTCAGACTTTTTGCAACCCCATGGACCGCCGCACACCACGTTACCCTCTCCTTCACTATCTCCCAGAGTTTGTTCAAACTCATGTTCATTGAGTCAGTGATGCCATCCAACCATCCTGTCCTCTGTTGCTCCTTCTCCTCCTGCTCTCAATCTTTCCCAGCATCAGAGTATTTCCAGTGAGTCAGCTCTTTGCAACAAGTGGCCAAAGTATTAGAGCATCAACTTCAGCATCAGTCCTTCCAATTGTCACACGAGTGTATGTTCCTCGGTTCTTTGTCTCATAACAACAAAGATTTGGAGCAATGGACATTAAAGCCCCCGGTGCGTCACAGCTCTCGGGTCTTGGACAAACCGTGCTACACCTCTTAGGCAAATCAGTGTTACAGCTCTATTTTATTTAGAAGATAGCAGGAGAGAGAGAGAGAGATAAAGAAAAGAGCGCACGCACGCGGGAGAGAGAGTCTGAGACAAAGCGCTTTGGCTCCTCCTTTTATATGTTTTTTCCTCCACCTGGGCCTGCCCTATGCAAATTGGGCTTAGCCAGGAGTGCTGTTTGTTCTGTTTGTTCTGCCTGAAGTCTTCACTCTGGTCCTCGGACCTTCCTTGTCTTTTAGCCACCACCATTTTGGACTCCTTTTCCCTATTCTACCTACCTAACACAATGAATATTAAGGGTTGATTTCCTTTCCTTTAGGATTGACTGGTTTGATCTCCTTGCTGTCCAAGGGACTCTCAACACTATTCTCCACTACCATAGTTCAAAAGCATCAGTTCTTTATGGTCCAACTCTCACATCTACACATGAATACTTGAAAAACCATAGCTTTGACCATACATTCCATGGCTTACAGGAGGTTAATGACAGCCCTGCAGACAGCATAGGAGAGTTCTCTCTGGTTTAACTATGGATGAGCCTGAGATTTCCAGCATCCCTTGGGGGAAGGATTCCATTAACAACAGAGTACACATTATAATTTACTTCCTTATAGCTTCCTCCAAAATTTCTAGGCTTTATCCATTTTTGGCCCTGTGATTGAGATTTAGTTTAGAGTGGAAAGGTTCTGTGATCTTGTCCCAAAGCTCAATGTCAAACGTATGAAAGAGGAAGAGTTCATTCTGTGAATCAGGGATTGCTATGTTCTTTGGCTCAAGGTCTCAAAACACTGTAGAACCTCATGTCCATGAACTCTGCTCAATTTACAGCAGGTGGTTCAACATGGATTCCATTCTAAAGGTGGGAAGATGGTCATCCATGCAATTCAAAGAGTGAATGATCAAGGATGAGATCTCTGTAGAAACAGCATTTGGGGAATGAGAGTCTTTTCCAAGATATACCAAAATATGCAGCGAGAGCCAACAGACAACTCTTAATACAGCAAATAGCATTCTGTTGGGCTGCCGTGCAAAAGAACAAAGCCACATTTTTTAAGGTTTCTACTTAGTATACAAAAATGATTAATGACCTGGATAACCACAATGGTGTGATCACTCACCTACAGCCAGACATCTTGGAGTGGGAAGTCAAGTGGAAGTCAAGGAAGCATCATTATGAACAAAGCTAGTGAAATAGTGATGGAATTTCAGCTGAGCTACTTCAAATCCTAAGAGATGATTCTGTTCAAGTGCTGAATTCAATATGTCAGCAGTGGTCACAGGACTAGAAAAGTTCAGTTTTCATTCCAGTCCCAAAGAAAGGCAATGCCAAACAATGTTCAAACTACACCACAATTGCAGGCATCTCACATGCTAGTAAAATAAAGCTCAAAATCCTCCAAGCTAAGCTTTGACAGTACATGAAACCAAGAATTTCCAGATGTACAAGCTGGATTTAGAAAAGTCAGAGGAACCAGAGGTCACAATGCCAACATCCGTTGCATCATAAAAAAAGCAAAAGAATTCCAGAAAAGTATCTACTTCTGGTTCATTAACTATGCTAAAGCCTTTGACGGTGTGGATCACAACAAACTGTGTAAAATTCTTCAAGAGATGGGAATACCAGACCACATTTTGTGCCTCCTGCGAAACCTCAAGAAGCAACAGTTGGAACCAGACATCGAACAATAGACTGGTTCCAAATTGGGAAAGGAGTTACATAAAGGCTGTATATTGTCACTCTGCTTATTTAACTTATTTACAGAGTACATCATGGGAAATGCTGGGCTGGAGGAAGCACAAGCTGAAATCTAGATTTTGGGGAGAAATATCAATAAACTCAGATATGCAGATGACACCACCCTTATGACAGAAAGCGAAGAGGAACTAAAAAGCCTCTTGAGTAAGGTGAACGAGGAGAGTGAAAAAGTTGGCTTAACATTCAACATTCAAAAAATGAAGATCATAGTATCTGGTCCCATCACTCCATGGCAAATAGATGGAGAAATGATGGAAACAGGGACAGATGTTATTTTCTTGGACTCCAAAATCACTGCAAATGATGGCTGCAGCCATGAAATTAAAAGACACTTGTTCTTTAGAAGAAAAGCTATGACAAACCTAGACAGCATATTAAAAAACAGAGACATTACTTTGCCGACAAAGGTCTGTATAGTCAAAGCTATGGTTTTTCCAGTAGTCATGTATGGAAGTGAGAGTTGTATCATAGACAAGGCTGGGTGCTGAAGAATTGATGCTTTTGAACTGTGGTGCTGGAGAAGACTCTTGAGAGTCCCTTAAATTGCAAGGAGATCCAACCAGTCAATCCTAAAGGAAATCAGTCCAGAATATTTATTGGAAGGACTCATGCTGAAGCTGAAACTCCAATAATTTGGCCATATAATATGAAGAGTCAACTCTTTGGAAAAAGATCCTGATGCTGGGAAAGATTGAAGGCAGGAAGAAAAGGAGCCAACAGAGGACGAGATTGTTGGATGGCATCACTGACTCGATGGACATGAGTTTGAGCAAGCTCCAGAAGATGGTAAAGGGAAGGTAAACCTGGCGTGCTGCAGTCCATGGGGTCACAAAGAGTCGGACATGACTGAATGACTGAACAAGAAGAAGAAGATATGCAACAATACTTGAGTAAATTTACTATCAATTTTCAACAGTCAATTAATCAGCCCAGAAGTTATATACTATCACATTAACTCTGTGTACACACAGAGATTTGTTATAGAGAAGGGAGAAAAAAAAATCTTACTAGAGACCACTAAAGAAATTTGGTATCATTAATCTTTATAATAAATTCTATAGTCCCACTTTTTTAGTTAAAACAAAAAAGATAGCTGATCACGTATAACCTTTTATCATAAAAATGTGTTATTTCCTTTTAAAAGAAAAATGCTACTAGAGAAGTTTAGCCCTCCTAAAACTGAGTTCCCTGTCAAGTCTGTGATTAACCTCTCTATCCAAATTCCATTCTCTTTCCTGTCCCACCTCTGTTTCCCTCAGGATTGGGAAGTATCAAAGGAAACAAGTGATTGAAGTGAGCAGCATCCTCCCAGGTACAAAAGCCCCTCCATGCCCTCTGTTTTTTGTTTGTAGAAAAAGACTTTGGTCAAAAAATCCTTCCCTGAGTTCAAAGAGCAACTTGAACTCTGAAGGAAAAGTGAGAAAATAGAAAGTAGGAAGGAAAGTGAGAAAATGCAGAAAGCAAAGAAAAGTAGTCAAGAAAATGTTGTTGTTTAGTCACTAAGTCATGTATTCTTGCCTGGAGAATCCCAGGGACAGGGGAGCCTGGTGGGCTGCCATCTATGGGGTCACACAGAGTCAGACATGACTGAAGTGACTTAGCAGCAAGTCATGTATGACTCTTTGGGACCCCATGAACTGCAGCACACCAGGCTTCCCTGTCCTTCCTTAACTCCCAGAGTTTGCTCAAATTCATGTCCATTGAAGACTCAGTGATGCCATCCAACCATCTCATTCTCTGTGGACCCCTTCTCCTCCTGGCCTCAAGCTTTCCCAGCATCAGGGTGTTTTCCAATGTGTCAGCTCTTCACATCAGGTGGTCAGTGTTGGAGCTTCAGCATCAGTTCGTCCAGTGAATATTCAGGGTTGATTTTCCTTAGAATGGACTGGTTTGATCTGCATGCTTGGCACCTGGCAAATAAATGCCACACTTTCCTTCACCACAACCCAGTGTCAGTAGATTGACTTTGCCAAAAGGTAGGTGAGTGGACCCAAGTTTGGTTCAGTAACACTAGTATTCTTGAAACTTTTAAATAGTTTGCACACCTGACAAGTTGAGGTGAACTCCTAAATAAAATGGCTGGGAAAAAAGGGAGCAGGCAAAATCCATGGATGCACTAATCTAACACCTTCAGATTAGATGACTTGCTGTCTAAACTGGCTCTGACATCTTATTGCTTTACTCTAACCTTAATACACTTCGGTGAGAAATGTGTTCTCCATTTGGCTCCTGAAAAAAATACCTTTTCCACAACACAGAAAAGTCACCACTACATTTAACAATAGGATCATAACAATTTACATAATAAGTAACATATTTCTGAGATCTGCCTAAACTTACCTCAATTGAGACTTTGTGGGCCACTTGGTATCTCTCCTAATCCCTCAATTTACCTTTGTCAATGGAGCAAAGAAACAGCTTTAGACAATATGCAAGTGACTCAGAAGGCTGAGTTCCAAGAAAACTTTCCTGATGGGCACTGACAAATCATTTTGGTGAAATATTTTTCTTCTGATTTTTCAACCATTCAAAAATGCAAAACCCAGCCATAGACTGGATTTGTCCCAAAGCTGTAGCTGACTGACACTTGATCTACTGCATAAAATTTTAGAGAGAAAGAGAAAGAGATAGAAGGAAAGACTGGATTGATGAAACAGACTATGCTTGTATGATTCCAGAGGGATAAATGAAGAAAGGCATTCAGGATTCTACAGTAAAATAGCAACTTCTGGTCAATTTGGAAATGAAAACATGAGAAGAATCTTCAGAGTTAATCATCTACTCCAACTCTTGAGCCTGCTGAAAAATTCTAGCCACTGTTCGTGTCCTTGAGCTATTCTAGAAGATACAGGACAGGCAAGACTGTCATCCACTGCTGTCAGGGAGAGTGATGGGCTGTCATTGCCTGATTTCAGACTGAAAAGGGAAGTATTAGTGCTTGAACACCTGCCTATCACAAAGCAAAGCAACTCATTTTCTGTAGAGAAAACAAAAAGAACTAACTTCTGTCAATGGAAAGATCCTTCATGAAATTTATTATCTATGGGGTGGCAGCAAAAATAAGCCCAACAAAATATTAAGTTCCAAATATGTAGCAGTAAGGCAATTACTTATCCTGACATCTCAAGTAAGCTCTAGAGAAAGCTCAACCTTTCAGCAAAGTTTCTTGTTCCTCAAGGATAACACAGATATTTCATACAAATATATTTTAAATTCAACACACTACTTAGATGCTTAATTAATTTGACATGGCTCTTTAAAAAGCTTTTTAAAAATACATTTCTGTTTAGTAGTATATATTATTTGTCTTGGAAACTGGTTGCTCTCAACATTACCCATGATCTATTGTAGCTAGGTCTAAAAGAAAAAGCAATTAGGAAATACATTATTTGCTGTTCTACTTCCACTATTTATAAGCAGATAACACATTTTTTGTTTGTTTTAAATAGTTTCAATGAAAAAAATGTTTCGATGTTCTGATTTTCTAAAACAATGGCTCTTTGGTATAAAGTAAAACAAAATCATGAAATTTCAAATAGAATTCATTTGTTAATAGACAAAAATGGTCTTAAATGAGGTAGAACGTCATTCTTAAAACAACCAAGTAATTCACTCTGATAATAGATGTATAAATAGGGTCACAATTCACAGATATGTTAATTGTTCTTCCCTAATAAGAACACTAAATAGCGTTTACCTTATAGCATAAAAAAAAAAGTGAAATCATCTTCAAGATGAGGAAGAGAGAAATCAGCAAAAAAATGCAATTACCAGACAAGTACCTCCAAAATTATATCTGGAGCTGAAATCCCATTTCAGGGAAAATGAATCCTGAAATTGACAACATCTCTTCCACTGAGATAGAAAGGAATGTGTCCTTTGTAATTTACAAGTTCCATTTTTGTGAATTGAAAGGACAAGGTATTCATTTTAATGACCATTTCCTAAGCTATTTCACATTTTATATTTGGAAAATCACACACAGAAAGGGCAGAATTCAAAATACGTTGAGGCGAGCAACCCACATGTATCACCTTCTCTGTGATCGCAACAGACAACTGGCTTCCCAGCCCTTCCCACAGGATGAGGGGAAGAAGCAAGTTCCTCCAAAGGGGTTCAAGACCATCACTTGTTTCAAGATCTCTAGGGAGACTGACTTGATTGATTCTGAGGCCAATCTTCTGCAATTTTAAGAGCAGGGTCTAAATAATTACAGAGTAATTCTCTTAGATCTGCCCTTAGACAAGACTGAGACTTTAGTCAGAATCTGGGTTCCACCCAGGTATCATAAGGCCTTAACATAAATCATAAGGCCAGTCCATACACAGTTTCCTTGACGTCCCTCCTGCAGTGCACACCCCTGGTTTGGCTCTGCAGGGAATGAGCTGTGCTACACTAGGGAAAATGATAGTCCATGCTTCTCCAGTTCAGAACAGGTTCAACAAATCCTAGCCCTGGAGGCATATTTTCAGATGTACTCAAAACTCACCACCCTTTATGAACAGAAAGTAAGTTTTAGGGCAGTGTAGCATGTTGTATCTTAAGTACAGATCCTTCCAGGACTGTTCCTTGTGTGTATTCTTCAAAATAAAGTTTCTTAGGAGTCAAATGTCTCCTAAGAAAGTGTCTTGATGCATAGAATTATATTTCATTCAGTGAAATATTAACTTAAAAACATTGAGTAAAAAATTTTTTTTAATGTAGGTGTTTAAAAGTCACACACACACACATATATATATGAGTGATCTTTTAGGTTCGGGAGAGACAGGATAGGAGTATGCAATAGCTACTGTCCAATGAATTGCTAAGAATCTTATCCAGTACCAGGTAAAATTATTCATAAAAACAGCAGTGACAAAGCAGCAATAGATTAGGTCAACCTTGAGGAAGTGCCTTCAGAGGTAACAAAATAAACATAAGCACAAACAGACTAAACATGGGAGATGAGGAAAGCAATCTCTTATTTCCAAACTGAACCTTCAGTCTGTCCACATCCCCCTGGCTCCACCGCCACCTCTGGGCCAAGCCACCCTCATCTCTCTCTGGATCGTGGCTCCAGCAGCCAAAGGCAGCTTGCTCTTCTTCCAGACATGTGCTTGCATGCATGCTAAGTCACTTCAGTCTCTGTGTGACCCCACTGACCACAGCCTGCCAGGCTCCTCTGCCCATGGGATTCTCCAGGTAAGAATACTGGAGTGAGTTACCATGCCCTCCTAGAGGGGATCTTCCCGACACAGGGATGGGATCTGCATCTTTTATATCTCCTACATTGGCAGGCAGTTTCTTTACCACTAGTGCCACATGGGAAGCCCAGACACACTACTCAGCATTAAAAAAATGCAAATTCAGTTCAGTTCAGTCGCTCAGTTGTGTCTGACTCTTTAGGACCTCATGGACTCCAGCAAGCCAGGTTCTCTGTCCATCACCAACTCCCAGAGATTGCTCAAATGCATGTCCATCAAGTCAATGATGCCATCCAACCATATCATCCTCTGTCGTCCCCATCTCCTCCTGCCTTCAATCTTGCCCAGCATCAGGGTCTTTTCCAATGAGTCAGTTCTTCACATCAGGTGGCCAAAGTGTTGGAGTTTCAGCTTCAGCAACAGTCCTTCCAATGAATATTAGGGACTGATTTCCTTTAGGATTGACTGGTTGGATCTCCTTGCAGTCCAAGGGACTCTCAAGAGTCTTCTCCAACACCACAGTTCAAAAGCATCAGTTCTTCGGTGCTCAGCTTCCTTTATAGTCCAACTCTCACATCCTTACAAGACTACGGGAAGAACCATAGCTTTGACTAGACATACCTTTGTCAGCAAAGTAATTTCTCTCCTTTTTAATATTTATTTGCTGTCTACGTTGGTCATAGCTTTGCTTCCAAGGAGCAACTGTCTTGTAATTTCATGGCTGCAGTCACCATCAGCAGTGATTCTGGAGCCCCCCAAAAATAAAATCTGTCACTGTTTCCATTGTTTCCCTATCTTTTTGACAAGAAGTGATGAGACCAGATGCCATGATCTTCCTTATTTGAATGTTGGGTTTTAAGCCAGCTTTTTCATTCTCCTTTCAAATGCAAATTAGCTCATACCATTCTCAAGTTCAAATAGGTTAATGGATGCTCCCTGCTTTAAACAGAAATCCAAATTCCTTACCATGGCCTCTGGCTTCAGCCCTCTGTGCTCCCCTCTTCACCCTAGATCTATCAGCCTTCCATGGGCTCCATGAAAATGCTCTCCTCTGGCCTGTGGCTTTTTCTGCACACTCTCCTAAGGTGTCAACCCCTCACCTGTGTCTTCCCTGACTGCCCTCTCCAGTGCAGGCAGTCATTAGAGAACAATAAATCCTTCTGTTCTTGTTTCCTTCATGGCACAATAAAAACCTGGAAATCACTCTGCTTCTGTCAATTTCTGGAGAAGGTAAAACCCTGAAAGCCAGACCATGCCTGCTTTGTTTACTGATGAACCCTCAGTATCCAGAAATGTCCATATTCATGGAATGAGAGAATAAATGATGTCCCAATCCTCTTTACCCCTCTCCGTCTCTCCTGTCATAGTTAAGCTCTCCTAGAAATATACCACCCACCAAAGAGTAGATTCTTACTTGGCTCATTCAATAAATCATTCCTTCATAGACACATTCATTAATGTGTTTCCTATTTTGAGTGAGTATATTTTGAGCTCCTACCATGTTCAAATCATGGGAAGACAGAAAAAAAAGTCATTGGTTATGTTTTGACTAAAAATACAAATAAGAACGGGCTTCCCTAGTAGCTCAGCTGGTAAACAATCTGCCTGCAGGAGACCTCAGTTCAATTCCTGGGTTGGGAAGATCCCCTGGAGAAGGGATAGGCTACCCACTGCAGTATTCTTGGGCTTCCCTGGTGGCTCACATGGTAAAGAATCTGCTTGCAATGTGGGAGACCTGGGTTCGAGCCCTGAGTTGGGAAGATCTCCTGGAGGAGATCTAGAAGAATACTAGACAACCCACTCCAGTATTCTTGCCTAGAGAACCCCCATGGACAGAGGAGTCTGGAGGAGTACAGTCCATGGGGTCACAAAGAGTCAGACATGACTGAGTGCCCATGGACAGAGGAGTCTGGAGGAGTACAGTCCATGGGGTCACAAAGAGTCAGACATGACTGAGCGACTAAGCACGGCACAGCACAGCCCAGATAAGAATAGTTGTATTAATCCATATTGAGTTAATTAGAAATAGTTAAGATGGTAAACTTAATGTTATATATATTTTACCACAACTAAAAAAACAAAAATAATCTTATAGACCAGGGTGAAGTCAAATAGCATGGCTGAGAGCACCATCAAGTGCGCTCCAAACCTCAGTTCTTTCTCCACCTATCTTGATATTAGACAGGTGGGTTTACAAACTGGCCCATGATTGACTGCTTGAGAGAAAGGGGCGGGGAAAAGGACACCTCTGGCATGGTCATTACACTAAGGGAACACAGACTCTGTACCTACATCATAACAGCTGAGAGCACAAACTGCATTCAAAAAAAGGCTCTCTTTGTCCCCTAATCCTGAGACTGAGGCCCCTCAGCTAGTTCGTTCAAAGCTGTCAAGACGTGACTGGCTAGTGAAGTTGTGTGAGGGCAAACAAATTAAAATAAATGGGCAGCACAGACCAGGTAAGGACTCCCAACCCACGTGCACAGAGCACGCACTGTTTCCCTTGGTTATGAACGAGCCAATTAATTGGCCTTGGCACTAGCGTCTTATTGGATCGAGGCAAATTTCTGCTGTAAAATCACAAAGACTTTTCACAGGCAGCCCTCAAGGAAGTCTGAGAGGTATCCATGAAGGATACTGCTTTTATCAAGATGTCTGTGGGATGTTCAGATGAAGTGAAGGATTCACTTCCAAATTCTCCAGCAAAAAAAAAAAGAAAAAATGAGGAAGGCAGATGAAACAAGATTGGCAAAATATTCATAATTCGTGAAGCTAGATGAAGCTTGTGGGGGAGGTTGTTATATCCTTCCTGCTACTTTTTTGTTTACTTGAAAAATTTTGTAATAAAAATTTATCTTTTTAAACGTGTGTGTGTCAGAACGGTTTATGACAGGCTTGCGGATGACTTCAAGACAGACATAAAAGTTAGATGATTCCTCACCCATCAAGATACTATAAAATTAATCTGTAAACTTTATTACTGATAGGACGTTATGCTGCCTTTGCCCACAGGAGTCATGGAACTCAGTGCACAGGCTGGGAGAGGGAGCAAGAAATAAGAAAAGAGGCTTTGTTTTTTTAGACTCCTCTTTCCTCAGCGACTTTAACATAGTCTATCGGGGGAGACATGACAGTGAAGTCAGCTGCCACCACCAAAACAGATAGCCAGTGACTCTCCTGAGGATGCAGGATGTGTAGTGTTTCAGTTCTATTTGAAATCCAGGGGCAACCATGGAGAACCCAATACCTAAGTCTATCTGTGAAGATTTGATTCTCAGAAATTACAGGCACGAGTGCTTCTAACTTGAAAAAAAACACCCCTCTTTCTGGGCTTCCCTGGAGGTTCAGTTGGTAAAGAACCCACCCCTAGTGTAGGAGACTGGTGTTTGATCCCTGGGTGGGGAAGATCCCCTGGAGAAGGGAATGACAACCCACTCCAGTATTCTTGCCTGGAGAATTCCATGCATAGAGGCCTGTTATAGGCTACAGTCCATGGGGTCGCAGAGTCAGACACAACTGAGCGACTAACACTTGCACTTTTCACTTTGTGGTTGACTAACTTTTGACCTTATGGCAGAAACTGAAGAGGAACTAAAAAGCCTCTTGATGAAAGTGAAAGTGGAGAGTGAAAAAGTTGGCTTAAAGCTCAACATTCAGAAAATGAAGATCATGGCATCTGGTCCCATTACTTCATGGCAAATAGATGGGGAAACAGTGTCAGAATTTATTTTTTCTGGGCTCCAAAATCACTGCAGATGGTGATTGCAGCCATGAAATTAAAAGATGCTTACTCCTGGGAAGGAAAGTTATGACCAACCTAGATAGCATATTCAAAAGTAGAAACATTACTTTGCCAACAAAGGTCCATTTAGTCAAGGCTATGGTTTTTCCAGTAGTCATGTATGGATGGGAGAGTTAGACTGTGAAGAAAGCTGAGCGCCGAAGAATTGATGCTTTTGAACTGTGGTGTTGGAGAAGACTCTGGAGAGTCCCTTTGATTTCAAGGAGATCCAACCAGTCTATTCTAAAGGAGATCAGCCCTGGGTGTTCTTTGCAAGGAGTGATGCTAAAGCTGAAACTCCAATACTTTGGCCACTTCATGCGTAGAGTTGACTCATTGGAAAAGACTCTGATGCTGGGAGGGATTGGGGGCAGGAGGAGAAGGGGACAACAGAGGATGAGATGGCTGGATGGCATCACCGACTCGACGGATGTGAGTCTGAGTGAACTCCAGGAGTTGGTGATGGACAGGGAGGCCTGGCGTGCTGCAATTCATGGGGTCCCAAGGAGTCAGACATGAATGAGCGACTGAACTGAACTGAACTGAACTTTTGACCTTGGCAGGTCACAAAGGTGATGACTAATGAAAACTGAACAGAAGCGATAAAAGAAAATTTTTTCCTGGCCAAGAATAATGTTTAATAAGTGCTTGTTGAGTTAATGAATTCACGAAAATGTTATTTAAAGCCATTGGGGGCAAAAGTCTACTGACTTCTTCCCCTCCATGGTTCTCAAATTTGACAAAGAAAACAGTTAAAATCTACCCTTTAAAAATTCATGCTCTTCCAGCAATTATATATACATCTTTTGTATGTTTTGATAATATGTATCCTAGATCATAAAAACTTGGGAAATAAGACATGAAAAAAAAAAGATTCAAAATAACCACTTTCATCATTTGGGTTTCCTTCACGGTACCTTACAGAGACAGACAAAACAAATAATGTCCCATGGGGAGATGTTGGTCAAAATATACGAACCTCCAATTAGAAGTAAGTTCTCAGGATCTTTAATGTACAACCTGGTGACTATAGTTATCAGTACTGTATTTTACACTTCAAATTTGCTAAGAGTACATCCTAAGCATTCCCACCACATACAAACAAAAAATTGGTAACTCTGTGAAGTACGAATGTGTTAATTAACTTGATTGTATTAAAAGTAATCACTTCACAACATATATATTGTTGTTCAGTCACCAAGTCATGTCTTACTCTTTGTGACCCCATGGACTGCAGCATGCCAAACTTCTCTATCCTTCACCATCTCCCAGAGTTTGTCCAAGTTCATGTCCATTGAATCATTGATGCTATCCAACCATCTCATCCTCTGTCACCCTCTTCTCCTTCTGCCTTCAATCTTTCCCAGCATTAGGGTCTTTTCCAAGGAGTCAGTTCTTCACATCAGCTGCCCAAAATGTCAAAGCTTCAGCATCAGTCACTTCTTCCACCTTTTCTTGGGTCACAATAGATATGTATCTCAGATCATCACATGTTACAGTTAATATATGCACAAGCCAAAGAATTGACAGTTTTGAACTGTGGTGTTGGAGAAGACCCTTGAGAGTCCCTTGGATAGCAAGGAGATCCAACCAGTCCATCTTAAAGGAAATCAGTCCTGAATATTCATTGGAAGGACTGATGCTGAAGCTGAAACTCCAATACTTTGGCCACCTGATGCAAAGAACTGACTCATTTGAAAAGACCTTGATGCTAGGAATGATTGAAGGCAGGAGGAGAAGGGGAAAACAGAGAATGAGATGGTTGGATGGCATGACCAACTCAATTAACATGAGTTTGAGTAAGCTTCTGGAATTGGTGATGGACAGGGAAGCCTGGCGTACTGCATTCCATGGGGTCCTAACGAGTCAGACACGACTGAGCAACTGAACTGAACTGATGTACAATTTTATTTGCCAGCTGTCCTCAATAAAGTTGGTGGGGGGAGGGGAATGTCCCAGACCCTTTTACAGCTGGGTGTGTTCACGCAACTATGTTGAAACCAATAACAAGTCAATGGAATAATACGTACAACCTAAGGGTCATGTCCAAGTGGAAAGCACTTGGAGAGGAGATAGAAGGAAGAGAAACCACTGCCCTTCTGCCCTTTCCCTGAGATTACTGATGTGTGGGTAAACCTTCATGACCATACAGCACTTGGGGAACAATAGGTCAACACACTAGAAAGAGCCTGGACCCCCAAAACTGTGGAGCCACACGCTAGTCTTGGTAGGCTACCCAGATATCCCCCTTCAAGATGAAGCATTCACTTCCCCAGCTGCCAGAAGTGTTGGCTGAAAAGTGCCTTTGGCTGAAGGGAGCCGCCTCCCTTAATAGTATTCCCCACCATGGGCAGCCTGCGTCCAATCACTGGTCCATAAGGAGGCGCAAACCCAGCCTCCTTGTCTGGATGCATGACCAAATCTGAAGAGCTGCCCCAACTCCCGACTCCTCGCGTAATCAGCAAGGTCTCCGTGTGTGACCATGTCACAGCACCACTCCTCCCTTTGCTGGGTTTGGCTTCCTCAGCCTTACAGGTGTTTCTCCAAGAGCACCCCCTCAACGCAACACCTGCACGCCAATTTCCACCCCCCCGCCCCGGAATCTACTTCTCAGAGAGCCCAACCTTAGCCAGTAAGCCACTGTTATTTGCTCTGCCATACAAGTAGGTTCTATATTTCACTTCACTCAAGTACTATTATGTGCTGAGCTCAGAGCTAGAAATGTTAAGACATCACACCTTTGAGCTCAGGAGCATGTCAAATGTGGTGCAGTGACAGCATGCAAATACAGAGTAAATAAGTATGGCTGCAGAGAGTTGACGACCCCTGATCTCATAAATACCACCAAGCTTGTCCCATACCACTTGGAAGGAAGGAAAAAAGTCCATCTTGTCCCCCAATCTCAAAAACCTTGCACCATCCCTCATTAGTTTCCATAGGACAGACCTTTCTCTAATTCCTTTCTCTAGACGATCTGTTTGGACATCCTTCCTTGATCGCCCTTCCTCAAGCTCCTTGGGTGTTAACTCTCTCTTGCTTTGGGGAGAAAACCCACATGCCAAGTCCACAGCTCCAGGTTAGAGGAACAACCTAAGGCCTAGAGGAAGGGACATTAGCCCAAAGGCACTGAGAGTGAGATAAAAGATTTTCACAGAAAAGGTGATGTTTTAGCCAAGACTTGAAGAATGAGTAAGAATGTGAGAAGGTGACAATTTCCAAGTTTTACATAATTCTGAAAACTATTCCTTAGCCAATAGACAAGGCATGATTATTAACAACAGCCAAGAGGTTCTGTTTAGGGTGATGATGAGTTTTGGAAATAAATAAATAAATAAAACATTGAGAATATAATTAACACTCCTGAAATAATGCAACTCAAAATTGTTAAAATGACCAAGTTTATGTTTTATGTATTTTACCACACACAAAAAAATAATTTCAAAAAAAATTGCCTAACATCCTAGCTTTACCTCAGCCCAACTCCAGTTAACAATATGATGAAGTGAAACAGCTGTGTGAGCCCCTGAGTCCCAGTGCTGAGTGTCTAAGTGGAGGGAACCTGGAAGGAAGCTGGAAAAGATAGGGGCTTTAGCGAGCATGTGCCTCAGGGCAATTTCCCTGCGACTTCTCCATGGCCTGGTGTGATTATAAGGATCACGTAAGTTTGAAAGCAGCTGTTCAGTCACAGACCACCTTATTTAAGGTTCAGAATCCACCTCCTGCCTCCCTGTTTTTTTCAATGATGGTGTATCCATCTTGCAAGTGACTTCTTCTCTTCTTTTAAATCTTAAAGGATGGCATTCACACGGTAAGGTGCGCCAGCCTTCAGTGCATGGCTCCATGATCCTTCTCCATCTGGGGACAGCCATATAACCACCACACAGGTCTAGAGAGAGAAACTTTCCAGCACCCCAGAAGTTGCCTTCATGTCCCTTTCCAGTCTAGAACCCATACCTCCTGCAATAACTTCCATTCCAGCTCCTCTAAACATTAATGTCACATCAGGCAATTATTTTCAAGATGCAACTTCTCACTGTAACATAAGCACCAAATGGCCACAGCTGCCTTCTTTGCCAGCAAGTCCCATCTCACATGACAGCGAGCCCATAATACCCACCACCACATGCACATCAGGATGCGAGTGCTTCTGTCTCGGTGAAAGAAAACTGCTGTATATATGGTAGGCCATGGTCCTCAGAGGGTGTGGATGTGGGATGATCACAGACTCTCTCCACACTGCACACCCAGGCAGAAAGAAAGCTGCTTACTGCTTTTCCTGAGGCTCTGCCATCGAACAGACTCTAGGATTTTATAACCTAACAACCACTGGTTTCTGCCAAGAGCTCTGACACCTACAATCTCCTTGCTCTGCAATGATTATGTGGATGAAGGTAGTAACCCACTTCCCCTCTCCCTTTCTCAGCTGCCACCATACCAGGCAAACCTATTTCCCATAACTTCAGCATCCTTCTCACAGGCAGGAACAGGACAATGACACATGGACCATCCCTAGGGCCCCAATTTCTCAGGACATGTAAGTGTCCCTGAGATATGAAGAACTTGGGGCAGAGGAAGGCAAAGCACAAAGTTGAGACTTCACAGAAGTCAGGAAAGCCCCCGAATATAACAAATCAGAATAACTTCTTCCAGGATAAACTGTGTGCCATGCACTGTATTTGCTGCTGAGGTTCTAAAGTGACCTACACCCAGGCCAGAAGAAGGCCAGCGGGAGAATAAATAGTAAATTTAAACACAAAACTTATGACAGTGGATAATTTACATAAAAGGTGATGAGGGCTTCCCTGGTGGCCCAACAGTTAAGAATCCCCCTTGCAAGGCAGGGGGCACCAGTTAATCCCTGATCCGGGAAGACCCCACACGCTTGGGGCAACCAAACCCAATCACCTCAACTACTGAGCCTACACTCTAGAGCCTGGGAGCCGCAGCCACTGAGTCTATATGCCTCAACTACTGAAGTTCATGCACCTGGAGCTCGTGCTTGGCAACAAGAGAAACCACTATGATGAGAAGCCCGTGCACTGCAACTAGAGAGTAGCCCTGCTCACCGCAACTAGAGAGAGCCTGAATACAGCAACAGAGACCCAGTACAGCACCACTTCCCAAAATAATTTTTTAATAAATAAATAAAAAGAATTTTAAAAGGTGATGAGTGCTTCAACAGAGGTACGCATGACTTAGAATGAGAACCAAAGTCCAGGGCTCTCAGCCCAACTTTAGGGGAGCACAGAAGACTTCTGGAAGGTGGTGATGCCTGGATTGAGTCTTGGAAGGAGTTAGATGGGGACAGGTGGGGGAGGGTACTGGGAGGAGGGAAGGAGGCAGGAGACCAAGTTCCCAGAAGAAGAAAGGGTGGGAACGTGGAGAGAGAGGCGTGAAGGGACACGGGTGCAGTGTGTACCACCACTACATGGAGGGGAAGGCCAGGACTAGCAGGAGAAATGGTGGGTGAGCTCAGAAGAGGCCAAGTCAAGAGAATAAAGACAGTCATGTGAACCCCAAACAGGACACAATCAGAGACACTGGGAACCAGGGCACAGGGAGCTAAAGGGTGAGTCATGAGCTGTTCTGGAAAACACTGGTCTTTCTTTGATCAGTTCAGTTGGGAGGCAGGCCAGCAGTAAAAAAAACATAAATGAAATTAGCCTTCTTGATGACTTACCCACAACCAAATACTCCTTTTAATTAAAAGCAGTTATTTTCAAAGGTCAGCTTCAGTGAGCCCTACTGCTCTGATCCTCCTAGTAACAAATGAGCATCTAGGGGATGCTAACAGTTTAAGGCTCTGTCTTCAGACCCACAGAAATGCACAGACCTTAGGGAAAAGTAACCCAGAGGCTGACCCGGATCTGAAACTCTATCAAGTCTTCTCCAACCCCCCTTCCCCTAACTCTCCCTCCAACCCCAGACCACAGTGAATACCCCGAACTCCCATCACTTTCACTTCTGCTCCAGATTTGAGCTCTTGGTGTATCTGCTTCTCTTGCCTCTTGGAGCCACCACATTCTTCAGGAAACACTCTATCAAGATATTTCCCAACATACAGGATCCAACAAGATATGGACATGGTCTTACTGACTCCTGACACCAATGCCTCTCCCTGGCACTTTTGTATTGTTGCATGCTCAGTTGAGTCTGATTTTTTGCAACCCCATGGACACTCTTGGCCTGCCGGGCTCCTCTGTGCATGAGATTTTCCCAGCAAAAATACTGGAATGGGTTGCCATTTCCTTCTCTGGGCTATCTTCCCAACCCAAGGATTGAACCCTCTTCTCCTGCATCTTCAGCATTGCAGATGGAGTCTTCACTGCTGAGCCACCTGGCACTTAGTACAGGCTCGTTAAATAACTATTCTATGAATTCACTTGCTATGGATGGTGACTTATCTTCTCCCTTATAGCTCAGTCTCACTTCAAAGCTGAACCTCTCACTTGGCCCTGGACACCTTTTCTTGAACCAATCTAGAGGTTGAGTACTCCCCAAGCCATGTCAGTATGGTTTGTCACAGAGTGGGTGATACCTCCAAAATAAAGACCACAAGAGATGGTTTTCTAGGAGTTTCCTAGCAGCTAAGTATTTTGAAAAAAATAAGAGGAGGCTATGAGAGAGCATGACAGGGAGAGGCTTCATTAAAAGCAACTGTTTTCCACAGATGAATGAATAAAGAAGCTGTGGTACATATAGACTATGGAATAATACTCAGTCGTTAAAAGGAATGCATTTGAGTCAGTTCTAATGAGATGGATGAGCCTAGAGCCTATCATACAGAGTGAAATAAGTCAGAAAGAGAAAAACAAGTATCTATCGATGCATATATATGGAATCTAGAAAGATGGTATGGATGAACCTATTTGCAGGGCAGCAATGGAGATGCAGACATAGAGAACAAGCTTAGGGACAAGGGTTGAGGGGAGGAAGGAGAGGGTGAGATGAATGAAAAGAGTACCATGGAAGCATATACAGTACCATATGTAAAAGAGAGAGCAAATGGAAATTTGCTGTATGACTCAAGGAACTCACACTGGGGCTCTGCAACAACCTAGAGGGGTGAAAGGGAGGGACGTGGGAGGAAGGTTCAAGAAGGAGGGGACATATGTATACCTATGGCTAATTCATGTCAATGTATGGCAGAAATCAAACCAATACTGTAAAGCAATTATCCTTCAATTAAAAATATATAATT
Source organism: Bos indicus x Bos taurus (assembly GCF_003369695.1). NCBI lineage: Eukaryota > Metazoa > Chordata > Mammalia > Artiodactyla > Bovidae > Bos > Bos indicus x Bos taurus. Next base: position 92,472,830 of record NC_040081.1, on the reverse strand, counting down.
TTTTTTTAAAAAAGACTTGTTTTTGTGTCTCTCTCCCCAGTATAGTCTCCCAGAAGTCAGGATCTATGTTGAGACTATCTTAATGCATCCAATTCCTGTTACGGTGAGAATCTCACAGTAGATGGTCAGTGCTGAATTTAACAGACCCTACAAGTAGAGGGATATATCTGAGAATTGAGTCAGAACACTCCAGTCATTCAGTTGAGATGACTCTTGAAGCACTGAGTTGGCCAAAAACTTCATTCTAGTTTTTCTGTACGCTCTTATGGACAAACCCAAAAAACTTTCTGGCCAAGCCAATAATTAATTGGCAAAGGACACAAACAAATAGTCTCACACGCTTCCCTCTTCTCCAGACAAATAACACCCTCTCCCTTCTGTGATGGTGCATTCTTTTATGCATATAAAGTCCACTAGATTAAAGCTTATCTTAATTTCTTGGGAAACTCCCTAAGTCTACCAACTGAAGGCAGTGAAACATTCTTGACTTGTTGGAAATACATTTTCAAAAGCAATATCTTCTCTTAGAATGCATTTTATATTTTTCGTGCAGAAGGATGATTTCATCTGTTTGGTGTTGGATCTTACTGCATTCATCTTCAGAAGATGGCATCTTCTGACCTGCATTTCAGAAGACATCTCTTGTCTGCAATATTTATCCCCAGTCTCTATACTGTGCAAAGCAAAACACAGTGGACCAGCCTCTAGGTAGTGTCTAGTGGAGCTTGCACCATACATCTATCATCTCTGGCCCTATTTTCATCATATTTGAATTAAAAAAAAATTAGGCTACATGGTTTCTCCAATGGCTAGTTCTGAGATAATTTCCTACTGAGGTGGAAATGATAGATGACAGTTGCTCAAACCACAGGGCCAGGGGAAGAGGTGTGGCAATGCTATATATTAATACTCAGTGTGTGTGAGTACTAACACAAAGAGGGAAAGAGGAGCCACTCATGGGTAAGAGTCAGGGAAACCTCAGAAAAGGAGGCCAGAGCCTGGTCCTGGCAGAAAACAGATGGCTCAGTCCAACAGGACCACAAAGAAAAGAGAAGACAGAGACCATTGACAACAGTGCAGCAATGAATAGGGGAGCCTAGGCAATAGCAGGGAGCCAGGGAGCCATACCACCACCAGGCCTGAAGGACACAGGAGAGAATCTGAAAGAGCTGTGGTCTTTGGAAGCAGAGGAACCCAACAAATCACAAGCAGCTCACGGGGTGAGGGGGGCACCCCATCTTCTCATTCTCCTGCAGTTTTCTCAGCTCCTGCTAGCATTTCCCAATGCCTACGCCCAACCAGAAGGCAGAAGGGAAGCGCCAGTCACTGCATGCAGCCTCCAGGGTTTCAGACCAGAGAGGAGCCATAGGTTTGGAAGGGTAAACAAAAGATCTCCAACCAAAATACACTGTTGGCTACACAATTTGGTCTCTGTGGCTATCTTCTTGAAAATAGGCAGGGATGATGTATTAGGACCATGAGGAGACCACCACCAGCCCTCTGCAGGGGGGATCAATGCTGTGATGAGGTAGGGGATAAGCTGGGTTAGGAATGTTGGAGCAAGAATGGGCTTGTTCCTGCAGTTTCAGAGGAAGAGTAAACAGGGAGAGGGGGGATGACACAGGAACTCTCAGAGGCTGAGGGCAATTCCAAGGGGGTGCCTGAAGACCAAAATCCAGAGACACAAGCCATGAACCTCCTGGGAAGTTGAGTATGGCCTAGGGTGAATTCCTGAGTGGGTTACTGCTTGTTTCAACAGGCCATTGTGGGCCTATTGGCCACAAGCGTGGCAACACCCTCCTATGTGAAGAAGTCCTAAAGCCAGCACAAGATGTCTTCCCAAGAACGAAAGGAGCTTCTTCCTCAGGGACTCTGATACTTAGATCCTTAGCCATTTTGATGGCAAAAATGTTCAGATTAGTGGAGTTACATACGCCTGAGTTGCAGTAGAGAGAATTGTCAACATCAAAACCTCAGTCATTCATGAGTGACTTCGTTCAAATTTGAGGTACCCCAGACTAGGCTGAGGATAAACAAAACTGCAGGGAAATGCTTTAACTTCAGAAGAGATCAAAGTCTATGCAGCGCTTGAGGGGCAGTGACCTACATGTGAATAACAGGTATGCAAACAGCAATTCATCTCTCTCTGTTCGATGGGAACTGAATGAGGCAATACTTTTCCTTCAAATGACAGTTCTCCTTTGTATGAACCTGGAGAAAACTATAGAAGAATATCTAGGCTTTTAGCTTTGTTTACCTTGAAGTGAGTGTGTTGTTACTTTCATAATAAATTATAAATGGAGGAAGGTTTCATATAAGGAAATCTGCAATGCATTTCTTCAAAAAGACATTTACACAAATAAAATTTTTCATCAACAAAGGCATAGGTATCTAAAAGCTTGACTTGAGAAGCTTGACTTGATGCTACGTTTGCCCCATGCACTCAGATGCCCTGTGCAGGCCTCAAACGTGGAGGACAGAGCGCTGGTTTAGAAGGAATGAGAACTGCCTGCTTTCTCACTCTGGAGTTTTGAGACTTGAATTCTTTTCAGATTGCTCATTGTAACTCTGCTAATCACTTTAGCTCCCTGAACTACAGCTTCTTGACAAGTAAAATAACAACATGCACCTCACAGGTTGTTGCCAGGATTACAGAAGCATATGTGTAATGTTATTACAGCTCCCTCCTGCCCTTTAAAACACAGGAAACTTCAGGTTAGTAATTCCACATTATTTGTTAAATTCCTAGGTGTAGCTCATACCTACATGGAAAAAATATCTATTTTAAAAGCCTCCCTATATCTAAATTCCTCGTGAACCTTTATTTTACCTGAGACAGCAGTCTAAGAAGGTAAACAAAGGTTATAATTAGGCTCAGGTCTGGGAGTATTAAAATCATCTTGGCAAGTTGGATTTCTGCTGCATTCTTGTCCTCCCTGGATTAGTCTCCGAAAGAACAGAACAAAAGAAAAAGTTTTAATTGAGGTAATTTATGGCATTCCATTTCCTTTCCAGACTGCATTTGATGAGCAGGAATTGGGTTTCAAGGCTTAATGGTTGGGTTTGAAGAAAACTCCTTTCAGTTTGTAATGAAGGCTTAAAACAGCAGAGTATACACTGCAGTTCTGTCGTGATAACTATGCATTTGGAATAATTTTTTAAAACACTTTATTCCAATTGGCGCCTGTTTCTTCATACCCCCTTCCTCTCCTTAACAAAGTCGGAGCTGTTCCTGGGCTCATAGCCCTCAGCAATGTCACCATCACATATGGTAGCAACTGAGAGAGGTGAGCTTCTCTTCATAAAGGAGGCAGGAAACTCCCAGGAGGCCAGAAAGAGGAGCAGCGGGACGCTTGCCTCATCTACTACCCTCATTAGACTGGAAGTCAGGAGCCCCACACTTTAATCTCAATTAACTCATCTGTAGGCTTCCCTGGTGGTGCAGATGGTAAAGAATCTGCCTGCAATGCTAGAGACACGAGTTCGTTATCTGGTCGGGAAGATACCCTGGAGAAGGGAATGGCAACCCACTCCAGTCTTCTTGCCTGGAGAATCCCATGGACAGAGGAGCCTTGTGGGTTACAGTCGACAGGGTCAAAAAGAGTAGACTCATCTGTAAATAGACTCAATTTTCCCTGACCTCTTGAATACTACAAGTTTATGATTCCTCCCAGACATTCCCCTTAAAATGCTGAAAAACTCTTGCTTAGTTACCCCGATAAAGGAAAGATGAGATGTGAGAGAACATTTGCACACGAGGCATATTCCCACAAATGTTATGTAAACTTACTTTTCCAAATGGAAATAATACAATAACTGCATCATAAAAATGCCCTTCAGGTAGAGTATATGAGTTTCTATGGCTGCTGTAACTAATTGCCACAATGTTAGTGGCTTACAACCCCACATAGGTATTCTGCAGTTCTACAAGTCAGAAGTCCAGCCTCAGTTCCTCTGGACTAAAGTCAAAGTGTCAGCAGGCCTGGTTCTTTCTTAAGACTCTGAGGGAAGAATTTGTTTCATGCGTTTTTCAGCAACCTGTGTTAGAGCCCCTTCTGGGCTTATCTTCTTTCATCTTCAAAGCATATTGTTGCTGTTGTTTAGTTACTAAGTCATGTCCAACTATTAATGACTAAACAAAATGTAGCCCACCAGGCTCCTCTGTCCATGGACTTCCCCAGGCAAGAATATTGGAGTAGGATGCCATTACCTGCTCCATGGGATCTTTCCAACCCAGGGATCAAATCTGAATAACCTGCATTGCTTACCGCTGAGCCACCAGGGAAACCTCTCAAAGCACATTACTCACTCCAATTGCTGCTTCTATCATCACATCTCCCTTTCTGTGGTTTTCTCCCTCTGTCTTTTCCTTCCCCTAAGAACCCTTGTGATTACATGATTGCGCTCACCTGGATAATCTAAGATACTCTATTTCCCATCACAAAATCCTTCATCACATTGCTTTTGCCATCTACAATTACATGGCACAGTACAGGATTAGAATATAAACAACGTGGGGTTATGACTCACCCTACTATAGGTGGCATATTTGTGATGATCATTTTTAAGACTTTATGCTGGAATTCTGTATTCAGGGAGTTGAAGGTCCAAGATCCAACCTGCCTTTTCCCTCTCTTTCCCTGGGCTTCCTCTTAGCAGTGGAAACAGACTGGGGAAATGGAAGCCATTAGTTCAACTGAAGAGGCTGGGCTTCCTCTTAAACTAGTCTTAGCAGCCCGGGCCAGACCTACAACAGCAAAGTCATCAAATCGTGCCTTCATTACAGATACCACCCTCTTCCTACTGCTTCTCTCCAAAGAAGAGGAAGTTAAGTCACAAGGTCTCTGTGCTACCTGCACCAGCCCTCTGCACTATTCAAAAATTTCTATTTCCTACTTTCAACCTAACAATTCAGGGGCAGCAAGGGTTGGTTACATGATGGTTGGTACATGATGGTTAGAGTTGCTGATTCAAGGAATTAATGTACAGATTTTCATTTTCTTAGGTACAGATGTTTTGTCATTCCCAAAGAATCTAATTGGCTGGAAACTTTAAAGAGCACCACCCATTTATATGCTCTTTTAATTTCAGAGGTCCCAGTTCCTTCCCATTCATGGAGTCAGAAGTGCATCTGAGTATCACTAGGATGTTTATTCTCTACCTGGATCCACCACCCAAAAAGTCCTCTGGAGCTTGAGAACAAAGCAAACTTCCAACTGCCTCCTGGGCAGATTCTCCTTAACAAAGATACTGCTTTATCTGTCTCTGATCCTCAAATACATAAAAGATTAAAAATGTGGTGAAGAAAACACAGCACAAAACATCAATCTATGTTTAAAGACTTCCCATAATTTGCTTCCTTTGTAGGGATGACTTGTATTCTTTCCACCTAAAAAACTCTAAATCAAATAAAAATGTCTTTTCTTAATTTTAGAAAATACACAATCTAAATAGATGAAGAGTAAGTCAACTCAAAGGGCTTCCCTGATAGTTCAGTGGTAAAGGACCTGCCTGCCAATGCAGGAGACATGGGTTTGATCTCTGGGTCAGAAAGATTCCCTGGAGGAGGAAATAGAAACCTACTCAAGTATTCTCACCTGGGAAATCCCATGGACAGAGGAGCATGGCAGGTTACAGTCTACGGGGTCACAAAAGAGTCAGACACAACTTAGTGATTAACCAACAACAACTAAGTCAATTCAAAGGGTCTTCTCTTTTTCCATATAGAGTGCTCTATGAACTGCGGGTAAAAAAAAAATTTTAATCATGTAAAATCCAGGGCCAGATTAATAAAACTACATAGTAATGATAACAGAAATCAGTTCAGATACTAACATTGGTTGCTGAAAATCAATCAAATGGCCCTTAAATGTCTTCAATAATTACATCTTGAGAGGTGAGGGCTATTTTCATTTACTTTATTCCTTTAGGGAACAATTATCTTAATCTACTGTGATTTCTGTATGAATGGAGATCAGCCATAGTTACTTTGGAAAAACATCACTCACTGTGTCTTAAGCAAAATGAAAGTCTTTTCATGTCAATTCTACACCATTGTTGCATAGTACTCCCTCATATAGTAGTAATCCATATACCATATACAAATAGCTGAGAAAAGAAGAGAAGCTAAAGGCAAAGGAGAAAAGGAAAGATGTATCTATCTGAATGCAGAGTTCCAAAGAATAGCAAAGAGAGACAAGAAAGTCGTCCTAAGTAATCAATGCAAAGAAATAGGGGAAAACAATGCAATGGGAAAGACTAGCGATCTCTTCAAGAAAATTAGAGATATCAAGGGAACATTTCATGTAAAGATGGGCACAATAAAGGACAGAAATGGTATGGACCTAACAGAATCAGAAGATATTAAGAAGAAGTAGCAGGAATACATAGAAGAAATATACAAAAAAGATCTTCATGACCCAAACAACCACCATGGTGTGATCATTCACCTAAAGCCAGACATCCTGGAATGAAAAGTCAAGTGGGCCTTAGGAAGCATCACTATGAACAAAGCTAGTGGAGGTGATAGAATTCCAATTGAGTTATTTCAAATCCTAAAATATAACACTGTGAAGGCGCTACACTCAATATGCCAGCAAATTTGGAAAACTCAGCAGTGGCCACAGGACTGGAAAAGGTCAGTTTTCATTCCAATCCCAAAGAAAGGCAATGCCAAAGAACATTCAAACTACCACACAACTGTACTCATCACACACACTAGCAAAGTAATGCTCAAAATTCTCCAAGTCAGGCTTCAACAGTATGTGAACCATGAATTTCCAGACATTCAAACTGGATTTAGAAAAGGCAGAGGAACCAGAGGTCAAATTGCCAATATCCTTTGGATCATAGAAAAGCAAGAGAGTTCCAGAAAAACACCTACTTCTGCTTCATTGACTATGCTAAAGCCTTTGACTATGTGAATCACAACAAACTGGAAAACTCTTAAAGAGATGGGAATACCAGACCGCCTTACCTGCCTCTTAAAAAATCTGTATGCAGGTCAAGAAGCAACAGTTAGAACCAGACATGGAACAATGGACTGGTTCATAATTGGGAAAGGAGTACATCAAGGCTATATATTGTCACCCTGCTTATTTAACTTCTATGCAGAGTACATCATGTGAAACACCAGGCTAGATAAATCACAAACTGGAATCAAGATTGCCAGGAGAAATATCAACAACCTCAGACATGCAGATGATACCACCTGAGGAACTAAAGAGCCTCTTGAGGAAGGTGAAAGAGGAGAGTGAAACTGGCTTAAAACTCAACATTCAAAACACTAAGAGCATGGCATCTGGTCCCATAACTTCATGGCAAATAGATGGGGAAACAATGGAAACATTGACAGACTTCATTTTCTTGTGCTCCAAAATCATTGCAGATGGTGACTGAAGCCATGAAATTAAATGACATTTGCTTCTTGAAAGAAAAGCTATGACCAACCTAGGCAGCATAATTAAAAAGCAGGGACATTATTTTTCCAACAAAAACATGATTTTTCCAGTAGTCATGAATGAATGTGAGAGTTAGACCATAAAGAAAGCTGAGCACCAAAGAATTGATGCTTTTGAACTGTAGTGTTGGAGAAGACTCTTGAGAGTCCCCTGCAAGGAGATCAAACCAATCCATAAAGGAAATCAACTGTGAATATTCACTAGAAGGAGTGATGGTGAAGCTGAAACTCCAATACTTTGGCCACCTGACGTGAAGAGCTTACTCATTGGAAAATATCCTGATACTGAGAAAGCTTGTGGAGGAGAAGGGGATTACAGAGGATGAAATGGTTGGACGGCATCACCGACTCAATGGACATGAGTTTGAGCAAGCTCCAGGAGTTGGTGATGGACAGGGAAGTCTGGTGTGTTGCAGTCCATGGGGTCACAGAGTCAGACTTGACTGAGCAGTTGAACTAAACTGATACTGTATACCGGGAATTCTCATTATTCGTGGTAGTTGTGTTCTATAAAGTCTCCATAACATTCACTTAGTAAATACTGAGCCACTGTTCCCAAGGGAAATTTAGGGCAAGCTTCCTGCAGCCTCTGGTCACAACATTTTCATAAATGAACCAATTACCTTGTCTTTTGTGTTTCTGTTTAAAAGTGAAGTAAAAGTGTTAGTCATTCAGTCATGTCTGACTCTTTGCAACTCCATGGATTGTAGCCCACCAGGTACCTCTGTCCATGGGATTTCCCAGACAAGAATTCTGGAGTGGGTAGCTATTTCCTTCTCCAGGGAATCTTCCAAAACCAGGGACTGAACCCAGGTCTCCTGCATTGCAATCGTATTCTTTACCATCTGAGCCACCAGGACTCCTTATTTGATATACACTATATATTCATTAACCCTGAACCTACAGCCAGCAGCACCATATGTAATCAATCCCTGAATGAAACTTTTCTGACACTCGGAAGGCACATCTCCGTAAGGCACGTCATTAGACTTCCTGCTTAGGACACTAGACTGCACTCAGCAGGAATCTCGAAGAGCACTCTGAAAAGTGAAATCACCACGAAAAAGCACCAAGATGTGAAAAACATGGTCCTAAACAGACTTGTTTACAGCATGAGAAGTGAAACTAGAGAGCAGATCATCATTATGTTTGATTTCAGCCAGGAATATGTGAGTCAAGCCACTCAACTTTTCCGCCACTCTGCTGGTACCCTAAATAACCATAAAAAGTGCCATGAGTATTGATTTGGGGGTTACAAATTAAATGTTAGTGAGTAGGTGAATTCACAAATGCAGAATCCACAAATAAAAAGAATTGACTGTGTACCACAACTTGAAGGAGACACATCCAACCTCGTTATACTTAGGCACCTCTAAGTCACTCCCTGGTACACTGTGAGGTCTCCTGGTTTCTAAGGTCCAGCAGCACTGACCCTGTTTTATGATATATTATTGCCCAGCAATCATGCAGCAAAATTCCTAGCTGCCAGAGACACAGCATTCAGTTCATGTTTGTTGAATTAATCACAGCAATCTGGCTGACCCTAAAGGAAGCTTTCGTCATTACTCCCCGAAACCAGTGTTACAAAGCGATTCTATATTATTTCCAATACCCAAAGTACCAAACATCATTAATCTTGAAGAATGGTAGCCCAGAATGAAGAAATAACATATCCCCATGAAATAAGATGACATTTGCCTCCAACTCCTCGGTTCACCCAGTAACACTGGGAACATTCATACAAACAACTAAGGAAGCCCCCCTCACCACCTGAGGCAGAAAGGAAGGGAAGGTGTGAGGTTAAAGAGACGAAAACCCAGAGTAAAGCAAAGCAGCCAAGTCACTAGGTTCCAGCCACAGGGACAGTAACAGCAGCCTTGGCTAGGCAGTGATGCTGTGTCCAGAGCAGTGTTTCTCGAGTGCACATCTGAGGAGCTAGAGAGACTATTAAAATACACAGATTTCATGTTCTACACCAGACCAACTACAAGAGACTTTCTAAGGGTGGATCTAGAGAGCTGAGTTCTAACAAGCTCCGATGCTCATGCAGATCAATGCTTGGGAGTTGCTGCTCCACCTAGAGAATGGTTAGTAAGAAGACACAAGTTTTGGGGCTTCGTGAGAAATTTGGGTCCAAAGGTCCAATCCACTTACTATCAGGTAACATGGAGCCCTCAATTTTCTATAAATATGAAAGTAATATTGGGCTGGCCAAAAAGTTTGTTCGTGTTTTCCTGCAAAATATTCTAGAAAAACCTGAACGAACGTTTTGGCCAACCCCATGTAACACTCGGGCTTACCAGGTGGTGCTAGCAGTAAAGAACCCACTTGTCAATGCAGGTTGATGTAAGAGACACAGGTTCAATCCCTGGGTTGGGAAGATCCCCTGGAGGAGGGCATGGCAACCCCCTCCAGTATTCTTGCCTGGAGAATTCCATGGACAGAGGAGCCTGGTGGGCTGTAGTCCAAAGGGCTGCACAGAGTCAGACACAACTGAAGCAACTGAGCACAGCACAGCACACATGTAATACTTGGTTCACAGGGTTGCCATACTGAGACGCTACTGATATTTGGGGCTAGATAACTGTTTTCAGTGAAGGCTGTCCTGGGCATGGTAGAATGGTTGGCGGCAACCACAGCCTCTACCCACTAGATGACAATTGTCATCCCAGTAAAAAATTATTTCCAGATACTGCCAAAGTTTCCCTGGGGAGAGAAAGGAGCAGAGTCACTGCTGGTTAAGACTCATTGTTTTAAAGGATTGTTGAATCTAATAAATTTGACTGGGTCTGACATATGGTAGGCTATCAATAAATGTTTATTATCTTTCTTATCTCTCAACTCACAATGAATGCCCAGAGATGAACGCTCTGACAATTTTCATTAAGGTCCTCCATGCTTTCTGCATTTTTGACACCTCCATTGATTCACATCAGTGGCACCTTAAATCCTGGCTTTGTAGTCAGTTAAGAAGAGCAGGCATTAGGCTATAAACTTAACTTGGCTTTGTTCTTGTTGTTCAGTCACTAAGTCGTGTCCAACTCCTTGTGACCCCATGAACTGAGGAAAACCAGGCTTCCCTGTCCTTCACTCTCTCCTGGAATTTGCTCAAACTCATGTCCATTGAGTCAGTGATGCCATCCAAACATCTCAACCTCTGTCACCCCCTTCTCCTCTTGCCCTCAGTCTTTCCCAGCATCAGGGTCTTTTCTAATGAGTTGGCTCTTTGCATCAAGTGGCCAAAGTACTGGAGCTTCAGCTTCAGCATCAGTCCTTCTAATGAATATTCAGGGTTGATGTCCTTTAGGATTGACTGGTTTGACCTCCTTGCTGTCTAAGGAACTCACAAGAGTCTTCTCCAGCACCACAGTTCAAAAGCACCAATTCTTTGGCACTCAGTCTTATTTATGGTCCAGTTCTCACATCCATACATGACTAATGGGAAAACCATAGCTTTGACTATACAGACCTTTGTCAGCAAGGTTTTATTCTTAATATTGCAAATTTTCAGAAACAGTTGGTTGAGTCTTAACTTTACAATTCATAAACATCATATGTAGAGGGGTGAAAGTGGGGTGAAAGTTCAAAGCCCTTAGTTCACTCTTAGAATTAATTTGACAACAGGTCTTTCATAAGCTAATTCCCCAGCTCTTTAATCAAAGCACTAAAAGACTGGAGTGCATGGCCCCAAGGACTTCTCATCCTCAGCAAGTCAAGATTCTTCATCCGTGAAACAGAGGCTAAGCTAAAGCTTCAAGCTCCTCTAAAATTCCATGTGCTTTAAAAAAATTCTGTAATTCCAACTGACCAATACTTTCTTCTAATTCGTCAATAATTTCATATTTTTAGTATTAAAACTTAACAATTAGGATATTTTAACATTCACTCAATAAATATTTCATCAAAGTAACAGTTCTTTTTCTTTCTCTCTCTCTGTTTTTTAGCCACACCGTGTGACTTGTGAGGTCTTAGTTCCCCAACCAGGGATTGAACCTGGGCCCTTGGCAGAGAAAACACAGTCTTAACCACTGGACCACCAGAGAACTCACCAAAGTAACAATTCTTGAGCATCTACTTTGTGAAAAGCAACACCAGAAAAAAGACAAGACATGGTCTCTGACCCCAAAATGGAGAGGCAGAAACATAGAACAAACACCAGAAAAAAAAAAAAAAAAGAAATATGTGCTCTGTGCAAATGCAATAAGAGTATATCTGAGATGGGAAAAAGATGAACTAACATTAAATAGTTAATGAGAATTCATCATATCTGAGAGAAAGAAATGGCTGAAAACAGAACAGTTGGGAAAGAAAGAAAAGGATCTTTGCTTGGCGTTCCAGACTTGGGGACAAACAAGACAAAGATCAATTCACAGCATGCTGGAAACTGCAAGTTACAGCATTCCCATCACTTTTTCATAAGAGGAGACATCTCCCCTTGAAGTATAGCCACTTTGAGAGATGAAAGATACGACTATAGAGGTAAATACACCGGATAATTAGAAACAGCAATTTGCTAGAAGAAGTTTCATCAAATTAATGCCTCACTGACTTCTTTGGCAACTACTTGTCTGGATAAAAAATATAATCCTAGGGCCATAGCAAACTTGGATGTATTACTTTCTTGAATAAATTGATCACATCAGGATTGCAGCAATCCCTTTATTTACTTCAAAATAATACAGGCAAAAGTTGAAAAACAGCCTCCAAGTATGTATTAGAAGTTACTCTCTGATTTTCTTTTAACTTCAGCATATTCTTTCTCCACTCAAACCTGCCTGGCTTCCATAATAATCAGCATTGCTTCCCTGGGAGAAAAATTTCAGTAATAACATATGGCGGGGCGGGACCTTGTCAGTAACTCTGTATCATGCGTGTGTTTAACATGAGGCACAGACTCACGCCTCTCAGAAACTTAGAGTGAATTATTTGTGGCTGAACACATGCTGTGTCCAAGAAAAGAGCTCTGTTCATTTTTGGTTGACTTGACATCTATTTAGAGTGGTAAAAAAATCACAACAAAAATAAGGTTCTACACAGGGCTAGAAACTGACTATTGACGATACTGCTTCATCATCCCAAGTGAAATTCACATTACGTCAGCAGTAAGATAAGATGAACTTTCAATTTCTTCCCATTGAATAAGCAAGGTGGTGGTGTATGGGGAGGGGAGGAGAGGTTCTCGCTACCTATATTTCTATAAAGAAGTTGCATCTACAGACTAAATGATTGTATCTCCTCAAAATTCACATTAAAACCTAACCACTTATGTGGGGTGGTACCTCTGGGAGATGATTAGGTTATGAGGCTGAACGGAATCATTACTTTTTAGAGACTCGAGAGCTCCCTCGTTCCTTCTGCCATGTGCAGACAAGGCAAGAAGACAGGTGTCTATGAACCAGGAAGCAGGCCCTAGCCAGACAGTGAATCTGCACTTTGATCTTGGACTTCCCAGCCTCCAGAACTCTGAGAAATAGATGTCCGTTGTTCCTAAGTCACCCACTCTCTGGTATCCTAACAGAGATAAGGCATTCAGGGAGCTCTCTCTGCATATCCTTTAAGTATCCTCTACCCAGGTGGCACTAGTGGCAAAGAAACAGCCTGCCAATGCAGGAGAAATAAGAGACACGGGTTTGATCCCTGGGTTGGGAAGATCCCGTGGAGGTGGACATGGCAACCTACTCCAGTATCTTTGCCTGAAGAATCCCATGGAGAGAAGAGCCTGGCAGGCTACAGTTCACAGGGTCACAAAGAGTCGGACACAACTGAAGCATACACGCACAATTTAGCACACACGCACACACGCACCCTGTGACCCCCATCACAAGGGGGAAATGCAAGCTGAAGGCATTAGAGCCCTTCTCCAGCTGTTTTAGTGGTTCTTAATTCACACAACATCATCAGAGTCACATTTACTAAGTGTTTACCATGTGCCAGGTACAACTAAAAGCACTTTTCTAGTATTGAATTATGAAAATAGTTTCTGTCTTTCCAATCACACAGGCCTGATTACACATGGCAACATCATTGATCCTAATGGACTCTTTCTTTCCTTTCTTTTTTTTTTTTCTTTCTTTTCTTAATCAAATCAATGCTATGACAATTCTGAAGGAAGTGGAAGTCTGGATATCATGCCAGTACACAAATAATCTCATGGATCTCTTCATAAGGGAATATGAGTTAGGTCAAAAAACTAGCATATTACAAACACTAGATATTTCAAAATACTCAGTGTTACTTTATTTTGACCATTTACTGATTTGCACCATTCTTAGTTTATAAAAATTCTTTTATTCTCTGTAGACAAATGCCCGACAGTAGTGTCCTCCCCAAAGAATTCATTTCTTTCTCATACAAACAGATCGAAAACAGAAAGCCAAGAAATGTCACCATTCCATGAAGGGACAGCAAGCTAAGGGGACCTTCAGAGGTGATCATCTCTTGGAGACATAATTACTCACAGAAGCCACAGTTGTTCTTCAGCTAGGAAGATCATATGAGCCACAGCTCGTAAAGCCTAAAATCCCCAAACTAATGGAACTCATTTATCACTTGCCACTGATTCCCCACTGGTAAAACTAGATTACTCTGAAATGACAGTCCCAAGAGGAATTGTGAGATTCAACTAGAAAACCAATCCATCAATAAATATTCCACCACTGAGTGACGGAAGCTGGGATACAGTAAATACATTTAAAGAAGATTGCCCTTATCCTCAAGGAAGTTTCAATACAGTTGAAAGAAGTTAAGACACAGAAATATTTCTAAGGTGTTTTAACAGTAAGCTATGTACCAGAGAGAATGGCAAAGAGCATCCCAAATGAACACTGACCTATTAATTTCCCGCAGTCTTTCTTTCATCTTCTTATTTGTTTGGGTTCTTCCCAAAGCAGGGTCTAAAGCACGGTCAAGGACTCAGGGAAAAGACAATTAATTCATTTGGAAGATGTTCCTTAAAGCATGAGTGATTGGGAGGGAAGAAAGACACAAAGACAGAGGAAAAGTCAATAAGAAGATGAGTTACAAAGACCCAGGGTCAGTTAGGGTTGTTTGCCAGTGGGACATCTCAGAAGCAGAGAATACCTCCCAGAATATTCATCTGCAGGGCTACAGGCTGAGGCTATTGGTCAAGAATTTCCAGGGGCCATAAACCATAACTTATAAGCCATCATACTTATAAGCTGAATTTGTCTGCTGGCCAAGCTGACCTCAGTGGTCTGAGAAGGTCCTGAGATAGAAAGTGAAAAGAGGATTCCTGGTGAAGGTCCTGAGATAGAAAGTGAAAAGAGGCTTCCTGGTGATTAAGGTGAGGCACTGTTAATGTTGACTCTGAGCTTGCATGAATCATGAAACATCGAACCCCTAAAAGAAGTATCTGAAAGCAGAGATAGGTGAAGGAGAAGTGATGTGAATCATCGAAAGAATGTTACCCAGTCCTGCTCTAAAAGCGTTGTGTGACTTCTCTGATCACCTGTGAATACTCAATCTACTCTCTACTCTCATTTTCCTTTGTCTCACACCTTCTTACTTGGATGTACGTATCTGAAATAAGCTACATTTTCTATCCAACAAATGCTTAATTTCTGAGCTTTTCCACTTTAAAACTCCTTCACAATGCCATGTATCATTTTATAAAAATTATTCAACTAATATAATACTGATATGCTAGGATCCTTCGGAGAAATAAAGATGATGGTGATGACAATCATGATGATGATGGTGACAATGATGATGATGATTATAAAACAATAACTACCAATTATTAACATCTTATGTGCCAGTCCTTTACATGTATGAGCACATTAAACCTCCATGACAATTCTTTGAACCTTCTACTCTATTTTACAGATGTTTTCCCACTGATATATAAAGAAATTCAGTAACTTGCCCAAGATCACACAAATATTAAGCAGAGGAGTCAGGATTTGAACCTAGACAATTTGACTCCAAGAGCCTAGACTAACATTGCAGGAAGGATGGGGTGGGAGGAGAGATAAAATAACCACAGTGAAGCAATAAGCATGGTTATGTATGCTTAGTCGCTCAGTTGTGTCCAATTCTTTGCAACCCCATGGACTGTAGCAAGGTTAATGAAGTAAAAACAATGAGCTGCCTGTAGAAACATAAGGATAAAGGGAACTTTTGCAAAGTTCAGCAAAACCTCATCTAAAACATCCAGAACATATACTATCCCCAGAATTTCATCCACATTTCTGCTCCACTTTGTCACAATCATTGGCCACCCCATTCTGTTTTTCAAACCCTCCTTCCTTGCAACAGATTTTTACTCATTTATTACTCATTTTCAGAAAGTCTACAAATAACACCTATGGAATTTCCATGATTTCATTTAAATTCTACAGGGAAAAAACTCTCCTTCAAGCCCTAAAAGATGATGTTTGAGTTTCCAGAGATTATTATTCCAAATCCTTCCTCTACCATTTCTGAGGATCAGTGCTGCTGTGATGTGCTCAGTCATGTCTGACTCTTTGCAACCCCATGGACTGCAGCTGGCCAGGCTTCTCTGTCCATGAGATTCTCCAGGCAAGAATACTGGAGCAGGTTGCTATTTCCTCCTCCAGGGGATCTTCCAGACCCAGGGATAGAACCCGCATCTCTTGCATCTCCTGCATTGACAGGCAGATTCTTTACCGAATCAGAGAATATATGAAAATGTAGTGAGCAACCACTTCTAGCAGTACTGTAAAATATATGCCCATGGACACCAACAAGATAAGGTTCAAAAAACCCATTCAAAAACAAAAGGAAATCTCTAAATTTAGCTCAGGGTTTTAACTCTGAACACCAAGATGAAGGATAAAATAAAAGGTATAATAAGAGTATGTACTGATTGTTCCAGAGTATATAATTATTTAATCTTTCTAAAGACTTCTAACAAGGTTTCACATCAAAGACTAAGAACAAATTAGCAAGGGTCCAGAACACTTTAATTATTCATTCAGTAAACTTTTTGAGTTAATACTATGTTCTAGAATAGACGCTTTACTGCCCTATATACTATATATACTGTAATCAATAAGACATGGTTGTTATAAATAAGGAACTGTCCTTGAGATTAAAAAAAAGAAGAAGAAATGAGCCTTTCTCTAGATGAAAATAACACACAGATTCCCAGGACCTGAGAGTGGGAACAATTTTCTTTCAACATTTTTAAATGTTACTTTAACAAATTTTAACATTGTTCTGATTTTTCGAATACACCAGACAACATTAACTTCCCTGGGCAATAAAATGCCAGCCTAACAAAAGATCTCAGAAGCTCGGTGACAATGCAGACAACTGGTAGACAAGAAATAACAAGCAGACTGTCGCACATTTAGGAAAATTCAACCGAAATTATATGTGGAAGATGACATGTGTTTGGACCTACAAAAGCAACCAGACAGTCACTGAGGGTCACCCCTCATGTTGGTCTGCTAGTGTTAGTCGCTCAGTTGTGTCCGACTCTTTGCCACCCCATTAACTGCAGTCTGCCAGGCTCCTCTGTCCAAGGGATTTTCCAGGCAAGAATACTGGAGTGGGTTGCCATTTCCTTCTCCATGGGATGTTCCTGACTCAGGAATTGAACATGGGTTTCCGGCACTGCAGGCAGATTCTTTACCGTCTGAGCCACCAGGGAAGCCCCCTAGGCTGCTAAGGCTGCTATAACAAAACACCACAGGTGGAGGGGCTCCATAGTTCTGGAGCCTGGAAAGACCAAGGTCAAGGGTGCACCCAACCAGGTTTCTCTGAAGAGCTCTCTTTCTGGATTGAAGATGGCTGCCTTCTCATAGTGTACTCACACGTCCTTTCCTGGTACATGAGCGCAGACTTCGGGTAGGGGCAGGGATCAGACAGCAAGAGGAATACTCTCTGCTGTCACTTCCTCTTCTTACAAGAGCATCATTCCAACCAGATCAAGACCATCCTGATGACTTCATTTAATCTTAATAATAGGGCTTCCCAGATGGCTCAGTGGTAAAGAATCCAGCTGCCAATGCAGGAGACATAAGAGATCCAAGTTCAATTCCTGGGTCAGGAAGATCCTCTGGAGAAGGAAATGGCAACCCACTCCAGTATTCTTGCCTGGAAAATCCCATGGACAGAGGAGCCTGTCTACGGCCTGTGGGATTCCAAAAGTGGGATAAGACTGATCTACTAACACTTTCGCTATCACTTCTGCAGAGGCCCTAGAGCCAAATGTACTCACATTGGGGGTTGAGGCTTCAACACACAAATTCGGGTAGACAATTCAATACACAGCATCCCTTAAAGTTGTCAACCTAGTACACTGCTACAGACCAAAAGCACAAAAAATTTGATTTATTCAATCATTAAAATAACATTTATTAAGTAAATAATCTGCTTCAGATACTCTCTTGTGCTGTGAAGAGGAAAGAATGAAGGGAGACAGGGAGAGGTTAAAGAGCCTGCCTTGACAACAGTACATTCTAGTCAATAGTGGTAAACAGTAAATAACCAAATAACTTAATAAAGACTAACCAGAGGTGGGTGAGGTGATGGGGGAGGGAGCAGGGAGAGGGAACAGTCTCTCTGAGGGAGTGATTTTACGTTGAGATGTTGAAAGGAGAGAGGGAATCGATCACTTGAGGTTTCTGGGGAGAGTGTTTCAAGAAAAAAGAATGGACATGCAAAATGTGAGTTAGTAATAAGCTTGGCACATATGAGGAAAAGAGGTCATGGTGGCTGAGCTGAATAAGTGCAGAGGTGAACAATGCGAGATGAGGTCCGAGAAGGAGGTGGGGAGATGTAGATCATGGCAAAGGGTTTGCATTTAGACTGCTTGCAACAGAGAGGCACTGGAGGGATTACACAGGGGAGGGGCCTGACCTGACTACACTGAGGTCAGCTGGGTATTCTGTGGCCAGGAAAGGATATGGCTGGGCAACAGTAGAAAGAGAAAAACCAGGTTAGAAAGCTAGTATGTCAGTTCGGCGAAACATGATGGGTATTTAGGAGTAGGGTTGAGGTAATGAACTAGAAAGGACTTAGTATCTGTTTTAGGGAATAGAAGCATAGGATATGATCATGGATTGGAGGGTGGAGTTATTAAAAAAAAAAACTACAAGATTTATCTTAAGCCAAAAATTATATGAGATGGATGGAAATGAGAAGAAACAGGTTGTGAACAAGTTATGGAACCAATGGTTCTCTCTTGAACTTGTAGAGTCAGAAGATCCACTAGACATGCAAATTGTTGTTGTTCAGCGTGTCCGACTCTTTGCGACCCCATGGGCTACAGGCTTCCCTGTCCTTTACTATCTCCCGGAATTTGCTCAAACTCATGTTCATTGAGTTGGTGATGCCATCCAGCCATCAAATGGAGACGTTCCTTCTGTTCCACACGGGAGGGATCAGGGATAGAGGAATGCACTGGTGAATCAGTATAGAGATGACATAGCTGGAGCCACAGAGCTGGATGGGAACCTAGGCAGAGCCCATATATAGCTAAAAAGGCAGGTCCACAACAGCGACCAAGGCACACTAAGTTCAGAGGAGGAAGAGGCAGCAAACACATCCTCAGGGTGATGAAAACCACGTCCTTACCTTCTCCTCACACCATGTCCTGAACCTGGGCTACTGAGAGCACGTTTCCAACCTCTGTAGTGAAGAGCAATACAGAAGATTCCAAGAAGCACAAGAAAAGTGATCAAGAGAGTGGAAGCCTGTCATAGGAATATTAAGGGAAACGATTAAGGTTGCCCAATATGACCAAAGGAAACCAAGATGGTGCACTGACTTGCTCATCAATTCCCAACATAAGCAAGAAAAAGCGCACATCTCACCCCTCAGTTTTGAAAGATTAAACCTAAGTGCAATGAAAATGAAGATATTGTCCACAACTGTGCTTTTTAATGAGATGTGCTACCATCTGTGATCAGGTAAATCAGGAGAAGAGAAGCATACAGGTAAATACATCAGAACTGGAAGCCGATGATGGATATTCCAAGGCAAGCCCCCAGTGACTTCCTGTCTTGTTTAGCACAGACAAGCCCTTAACCCCTCTCTATGTCTCACCTGCAACTCAATGAAAATGCCACAATGCCTCTTCACCTGGACAAAGCTAATTAGTTAACAGCTGGAAATAAAACCACATCTGTAGGGCATGTGCTTCGAGCTGTTTTCCACCTATGGCGCTGTTTTTATGACTGTCCATTCATGCTGCTGCTTTCTTATGGCCACTTATAATTGAGGGCAGTGGGCAGAGTAATGCCAAGTATCCACTAAGGGACTGAGCTCGTGACCATGGTATCAGGGACCTTTCACCGGAACAATGCAGAAAAGTCCACATCACGGAGTCAGTATATAGAGGAAATTCAACATGCAAAACTCTTCAGTGATAGTTTCATGTCATAGCTTGGCTGGGCTGGAGTCCCCAGGTATTCTTTCAAACTCTAATCTAGGTGTCACGGTGATGGTATTTTGTAGAGATGATTAATATCTACAATCTGTTGACTGAGGAGATTATGCTCAATAATCTGGGGGCACCAGATCCAAGCAGTTGAAAGGCCTCAGGGGAAGAGCTGAGGTTTCCCTGAGAAAGAAGAGATTTCATGATGGACTGCAGAGTCCACAGGCCTAGCCAGAGCTCACAATCTGTACAGGCCAATGCCGTGCATAACTAAATAAATAAATAAATGTGTGTGTGTGTGTATTCTACTTGTTCTGTTTTTCTGGTGGAACTCTGATTTATACACTTGCCCTTTCTCCATAAAGAAGTCAAGCTTATGTAAATGCATACCACTACAGCTTCCATAGAAGAGAAAGGGGAAAGTTACTCCCCTCTCATCTGGGAGGCAAAGGCTAACAGCATTGCTATTGATGGATGATGAAGACCCTAGTCAGAAAATTTCCACCTATTTAGTCATATGCTCATGTATTTGGCAAATTCAAATTTAGATCTTATTTTATTGTACAGCCCAAAGCACCTCCCTGTGGAATCTCACAAATAGAAACAAGTACAAAATCTAAGGGGCTCCCAGGTGGTGCTAGTGGTAAAGACCCCACCTGCCAATGCAGTAGACATAAGAGATGCAGGTTCAATCCCCAGGTCAGGAAGATCTCCAGGAGGATGGCATGACAACCCACTCCAGTATTCTTGCCTGCAGAATTCCATGGACAGGGAAGTCTGGTGGGGTACAGTTCATAGGGTCGCAAGGAATCAGACACAATTGAAACAACTTAGCATGCAAATATAAAAATTTATCGTTGATGCTGTCTGTAAATCAGTTTTAGTTCCATGAGTTTAGTCCCTTGAGCTCTCCCCTGAGAAATGCCTGAGCAGACAGTGACCATCTGGGGCTGTGTGCTATGGAGACAAGGATGGGTGGAGTGATTCCTTCTCCAAAGAGCAAATAGCTAGTTCAGTTTTCTGCCTATCACCCTCCTCGCCTGTGTAAGGGAAGTCTACAAATCATCATCCTAACCAATGGGAAGGGCAGGTGTAAGGGTGACATCATCCTCTGGTTGGTTGCCCAGGTGACCAAAATGACAAGGCCAGAGGCCCCCTCCCCTCTCACCATTCCATGTATGTTCCTTCTCAAACATCACGCTCAGTCAAAGGGTTCATTTTTCTAGTAGAGGAACACAGTGAGAAACACACAAGTAGTCTTGCAGCTCTGTGTGGACCTCCAACATCAAAAAGGAAGCTGAGCTCATGTGCTCCTTTCAGCTCTCCTGTGCACCTTTTGTACACAGAACTGACCACAGTTTCTCTTTATGTGCACCAACATTTTCACTTGTGCATTCATTCACTCAGAAGTATTTATTGAGTGCTTTGGAAAAAACCAAAGTAAATCAGTCCAGATTTTAGGCTCGAGGATTTGAAGAGTAGCTAGGTACACATATTATTGGAATACAAGTTGGCATAAAATAAACAAATACAAATTCTGCAGGAGTTTAGACACAGTTAGGCATGGTGAGGGTGATAGGATGAAAAGAAGAACACAGAAAAGTTATGGCATGATACGCTGAGAGCTTTTACCCCACGGGAGACAGCCACCAAACTCAGATCTTCTTGTTATTTTTATATTTAGTTGCCACTAGAAAAGTAATTAATCAGAACACAATTTTGATATGGTCTATAGGGAAATCACCAAAGAATAGGACTGTGACACCATTTGTATAATAATTTGAGTCACTTTGCATACTGCTGCTCTTGTCTGGCTGACAAATCTGGGATGAAAAATATATACTAGTCTATCTTTAAAAACTACATCTATATAAAGAGACAGGACAAGAGCCCAAGAAGGTCCTGACCTGGCAAATGCGAATAAGCCTCATGTGATCCAAGCTTAGTTGGCTGGCTTCAAATTAATATAGACTTTCACAGAGTTCACAAGTGACAGGTTTTATGATAAATAGAGTACTTCAGTAAAAATGCTATTAAATATATGTGAAGCCTTGAACAGATGGCATTTATAATAGATATCCCTGATAACTGATCACCATTTAGTATTCTCTGGCCCAGCCTCATATCAAGGTTTCATGATTCTAGAAGGCAAAAAAAAGTGTGAGCAAGATCTTAATTTCCCAGGCAGTCTGTCAAACAGCTGTTTCTCGCCGCTCTATAAAATCAGCCATTCATCAAAGCTGTTTTTAAGAAAAGGTAAAATTAAATTTATATCTGAATTTTCTGCAAGCTGAACCATAGGTTACTAATTTCCTGACCTATTTATTCTGAAAACCCCAAGTTTCCAATGTTACTGAAGAGTTACTTATCTTACCAGATCACCCTCTCTCTCCCATGGGCAGCTGAAGAATGTATAACTTAGGGGTTAAGATCCTTTAGGAGTCATGAGGCCCAAGAAAGCAACTCGGATCAGCAGGTTAATAGGACAGGGTCAGCAGAGAGGACAGCCTCCAAGGGACCCACAGATATATTTTCAATAGAAAATGCCAAATTAAGCCTGGACTTGAAATGTGGGTCATCAGGATAGAAACAAGAAATGAAGACATGGAAATCATAAGACAGATGAGTCTAAATCAAGGGCTGATGATTTTCAAGTGGACAAATTACCCTTATTTATTAGCAGTCTATGAGTCAGAGATTTTGCTTCTCCTGACCTGCCTTAGGGCATCCCAGGTGGCGCTAGTGGTAAAGAACCCACCTGCCAATGCAGGAGACTTAAGAAATGCTGGTTCGATCCTTGGGTCGGGAAGATCCTCTGGAAAAGGGCATGGCAACCCACTCCAGTATTCTTGCCTGGAGAATCCCATGGACAGTATTCTTGCCTGGAGAATCCCATGGACAGAGGAGCCTGGTGGGTTACAGTCCTTGGGCTCACACAGAGTAGGACACGACTGAAATGACTTAGCATGGCACAGCACCATCTGCTTTAAGTGTAGGTATTTTTAAATGTTAACCAAACTAATGCATGTTCTAAAATTAGGACCATACAACAATCAACCAGTCAGCAATGCAAGGCACCTGGGCTCCACTTGTTGGAGCACGTTTTCCAACAATCAAGAAAAGCAAATAACTTTATTGGACTAAAACATACAGATACACACACAGACATACATATACAAGTATCATCTGAAATACCCTGAGGTTAAAAAAGGAAGACCTCTGCAGTGAAGAAAAAAAGAGACTCAAAAAAACAGAGACTCTAAACCACCTGCAGGTTTATTTGAAAAGGCTAGCAACCAACCTGCAATCTATAAACTCTGGCACGAATACATTCTGTCCAGATTCCATAAGACAATAATCTTGATAAATCAAGTTTACTTTAATAAAGCTCAACCCAATACAAGAGCTACATACTATAAGCCACTTCGATCAGTTGACTGCATTCCACTTTAGTTGCACTCTGCTAAATGACAGGCAGGGACACAGCACCTACCATAGATAGGCCTGTACAAGATACACCCAGAGCTCTGCAAATAGTTGTTACTCAATTGGGCAGTGTTAACCCTGTAAGTACTGGCCTGCTCAACAGTTTTGAAAAGCGATCATTCTTACAGAACCAGCATGGTAGACAGTCCCGGGATTGAATGCCAGGGCACCATTTACTAACTGCACGATCCAAGATGAATTACTTGACCTGTGTTTGCTAAAAAATGAAGATGTCATGGTCTTTTATGTCAACTTGGCTGGACTAAATTATGAGGATGGAAGAGAGGGTAAAGCAACACACAAACTTTGCTCCAGTTATTCAACCAAACGCTAACCTAGGTCTGCTGCAAGGGGATTTTGCAGAGGTAATTGAAGTCCCTAATTGGTTAATGTTAAGTCAGGGACATCATCCCCAGTGGGCCTGCACTAATTCGGTGAGCCCTTATAAGGGACTGGGCTCTTCCCAGCGAACAAGTCACCAAACAACAGCTGGGTCTACGACTGAACTCGCCTTCTCTATGTTTTTCTTCCTGATTGCCTGTGGACATGAGCTGCAGCCTATGCCCAGGATTACAGACTGCCCAAGACTCTCCCTTCCCAACTGCCCATTCTATGGATACAGACATGCTTAACTAGCCCCTATATTCATGTAGAGCAACATGGTTGTAATTTATCTCTTAATTGTATCTCCTATGGGTTTTCTTTCTCTAGTGAAGGCTGACTTAATGGGGAATGACTATATGTATATCACAGGTTTACTATTAGGATTGAACGTGATAGCTGAAAAAGTATGGAGACCCAAGCTTCTCAAATTCTACTGTGAGTACAAATCACCAGGGATACAGATTGAGTCAGCAGGTCTGGGTGGGGCCTGAGGGTCTGCATTCCTAACAAGCTCCCACTGGACACTAACACTGCTGATCAATGGACCCAGTTTAACCAGCAAGAGCCATCCTAGAACATTATGCTCGCGCTCAGCTGCTCAGTCATGTCTGACTCCTTTGTGACCCCATGGACTGTAGCCCCCTAGGCTCCACTGTCCATGGGATTCCTAGGCAAGAATACTGGAGTTGGTTGCCATTTCCTCCTCCAGAAGATCTTCTCGACTCAGGGATCGAACCGGCATCTTCTGCGTTCACAGGAAGGTTCTGTACCACTGGGCTATCTGGGAAAACACAGTATGCAGTAAATAAATGCTAGTTTGCTTTCCCCATACGACCTCTTTGCTCTCACAATTTTCATGTTTCTGGGTTTGTTTTTACTTTTTAATTAATTAACACATTTGAAATACATAATGCATTGACCATCGAACGCTCTGGATGGCTATAATATATAAACATAAATTTAAAAAGCCACAAGGAGACTAAAAACAAACCAGAAAAGATAGCAAATACTAAATAATGCCCTCCCATACCTTATGCCCAGAACTAGAGACTGATCACAGAAGTCTGCCTTGTTATAACCCAATTGCTACAAGATACATTGTAACACCAAAACTAAAGATATCATTTGAACAGTAGAGTAAGGCAAGGCCACTATTTACAGGGGCTGAAACAGAGCACAGTCTAATACTAACAGGGAAACAATGGAATATATACCTTCTCTGGGCACAGTCAGCACAGACCTGACCCTTCTTGCCAGAAAGATGGACCACCTGTCTGAAACTGTGAGCTTTGTGACCATGTCCATGCCCACCATTCAGTCCGTTGCTCTTACTAGCCCGTGAAATGGCACCAGAAGGCAATGGCACCCCACTCCAGTACTCTTGTCTGGAAAATCCCATGGATGGAGGAGCCTGGTGGGCTGCAGTCCATGGGGTCTCTAAGAATCGGACACGACTGAGAGACTTCACTTTCACTTTTCACCTTCATGCATTGGAGAAGGAAATGGCAACCCACTCCGGTGTTCTTGCCTGGAGAATCCCAGGGACGGGGGAGCCTGATGGGCTGCCGTCTATGGGGTCGCACAGAGTCGGACACGACTGAAGCAACGCAGCAGCTGCAGAAGTCAATGGTCTCCTTACAGAAGCCCAGTGACCAGATAAGTCCATATCTGGCCTGACCCTTTTACAACCCTGAACACTATCAATCCCTGTCTTGACCTCTGTGACATCCTCATGATTCTCTCCTGGTTCTCCTCCTATGCGTCCAGCTGCTCCCAGCCTCCTTCTCCAGCTCCCCTCTCCCTCTGGGCACCCCTCCCAGGCTGAGACCCTGTTTTTCTCCCTGTCTCATCCATTCCTAAGCTTTCATCTGCTGCTGGTGATTCTCAAGTCACCTCCACACTGAGCCACGAGCTCTCTGACTTCAGGGTATCTTAACTTAGATGTGTGCAAGTACCTCGGACTCCAAAGGACCCAAATCAAAGTTAGTGTCACTCTCTCTAAACCTACTCTCCTCATGCCTCTATTTAGCTGACTAGCATCACCATCCACTCAGAGAAAGAAAATTGGAGACCCAGGAGGGAGTCCACGCTTCTTCCTTGCCTGGTTACCTCTTATCATATTTTAAGATCCAGCTGCTGACTCTCATATGCGACCTTCCTTAACTTGCCCTGGTCTAGGTAGCGTTCCACTGCTCAACGCTCCCTGTATATATCTCCCACTGCAGTACTTATCACCTGGTAATATAACTAGAAAAAAACAACTTGGCTGCCCCTGTCATGCATTCTCATGGCACTCAGAGCTTTTCCTTTACAGCATTTCTTATGCATATAATTCTGTGGTTATTTGGATAATCATTCACTGTCCATCTCCCCTACTAAAGATTTCATAGCATTAGGATATATCTAGCTTATATTTTACACACCCACCAGCACATCCAGTGCCTGAGACACTCCTTATCCTCTATTTGTTAGTGAATGAATGAATGTTTACCTGTGTGTCTCCTCTACTAGACTGGGAATCCCTTAAGAATAGGAACTGACTATTATTTCTATATTCCTAGTGTTTGCTGCTGCTGCTGCTGCTAAGTCACTTCAGTCATGTCCGACCTGACTGTGTGTGTTTAGCACATAGTAAACCTGATCAATGTTGGTTGGTTAAATATACTGTGCTCCATCACTTGAGTCATCTCTGACTCTTTGCGACCTCATGGTCTGTAGCCCATCAGGCTCCTCTGTCCATGGAATTCTCCAGGCAAGAATACTGGAGTGGGTTGCCATTCCATTCTCCAGGGAATCTTCCCAACCCAGGTATTGAACCTGAATCTCCTGCCTCTCCTGCATTGCAGGTGGATTCTTTACTGCTGAGCCACCAGGAAAGCCCTGGTTGGTTAAATAAGTTCATATAAATATAATGGTATCACCAGAAGTTAAAGAGCAAGCTTCATATATACAAGACTGTTTGTTAATCAAATCTTTTCAGCCACATCTATCCATGGATCCCAATTGCCACAGCATCCTTGTAGCATCCGCCTATCCCCCAGCCCCATGCCTCCCTGGGGCAGTTAGTATTTACCAAGCCATCAGAGATGACATTTATATCCATTTGTCTCACAAGTGTCTGCCAGTAAGCACTTTAAATGCCTAGAGACAGGCAAAAGGTGTCTTTTAACAGCATCAGGCTTTATTCTACCTTTAGATGAAAGTAAATCCTCCGAGGTAAGTTATTTGGACTAAATAAATATCTAGACTCTCCCCTTTATTTACCTTCTCTGGATTTCTGTACACACGACACGTTCAAAGTTTATAGAGATGTCATTTAAAATATATTTTCTGGAGCAGGGAAAGAGTTGCTATTCAAAGCTCCACATTATAAACAGTTTTATGCAACGAAGATTTTTAATGAAACACTTTCCGCTCATTCAGGAGAATTCCACTTTCTTTCATCCCAAGCCTGAGGAGACTGTGAGCAATGTCTGGGCTAAACACGCCTCACTACCTGCTGGCACTGGATATGAAAAAGAAGAGGCCACCACAGGTGCCGTCTCTGCGGAGAGCCAGATGTCAAGAACGGGCCCCCAGGCGGAAAGAATGAGAGGAATGCAAATGACCCCAAAGGGGGCCTGTGCTGTGGACACACTTTCAGTGAGAACAGCTGGATTTTCCCAATTCTGCTCTGTGTCCTCATTCGAAGTCACCTTTTCAAGATTTCTTTTGCTGTGTTCTTAACTGAAAAGTCAGAACAAGACTAAAAAAGAATATATCACCTTCCTCTACGTATCTGTACACCTCACAGATAAATGATTGGCTCCCTTTAGGCAGATGGGAAAACTGAGGTACTGGAAAGTGTCCTGAAGATCAAATTCTCGGCAATTTCCTGGGAAACATGCAGTTTGGGCTGCAACCTCCACTCTCCTCACCCAGCTCTGTATCTATGGAGGCATGTAGCCCAGTGACTGATGATTGTTGGAACAGGCATAATATTGCTTTCAGCAAGGCATGACAAACGCCCTCCATGATGGCTTGATGGGTAGATAAGATGACCAGAACTAAGAGTCGGTTGAATGACAGTACCCATTGATGTAACTGGCTGGTTTCAACCTGGTGAAAGCTTCCACAGACAAGCTAAAGTTCTCTTCCCTAGTTCCTATCCTGTTTAAGTTTAACCCACAACTTGGAAACAGTATGTGAGTGAAACTTCTCCTCAACACATTTCCTTCTCTCTTGTGTCTGTTAAGTGCTTATATTCCTCTTCCCCACTATGTTGTAAGCTTAGTAGGTATACCCTCCTAGATCCTGGACTAAGTGCCTAGTATACAGCCAGGGGTTCAGCAAATGTTTATTGAATTAAATTGTGTCATACAAGGACAGGTTGCAGAAAATGGGATGCATAGCCTAGAAATGAGAAAAGATGGCTGTCTTCACATAATTGAAGGATGATGAGATTTAGGCTATGTGGCTCTGAAGGAAAAAAATTAGAACTGGTGAAAGGAACAGTGAGTTGATTTCTGTTCAGTAGAAGGAAGCTCTTTCTAACAATTACATCTGATGGAAAGGGAATGGATGGAGTTTCAAGTCCTCCCACGGATGATTACAGAGGGCCTTTTAGAAAGAATTTCTGCTCTGAGTAGACAATAAATTAGGTACACTTCTCCACATCCAAGATTTTAATGATATTACAGGCTTCTCAGTTTTGAGTCTTTTTTCTTAAACTACCAATTCTCATAAATGTTGATAGATAAAGCAATATGTCACATAAAATAGGAAGATACCTACTAAAATAAAAATTATTTTGTTTTCTGAACCAGGGTAAACTAAACTATAGGTGTTACCTTTCATGTGGTTAGAGTTGACATGAAACTTCCCCTGAGGGCCAATGAAGGATTTGACATCCAATTCATTAATATCTGAGTGGTTGATGTCTTAATCTCATTGATTCCCAGAATGACACTCACCAGGAGAGAGTGAGCTAGAATCTCTCAGGGGTGTAACTATGCGGCAGGCTTGACAGACTGTGTGCCGGATGTCTTCCATTTAGCCCCATTCTCAGCCAAGGCTGATAGCCCATTTGAACCACACCAGCAGCCTCCTATGTCACCCAGCTCACAGGAGGATTTGGCCAGAAGTGAGGCCCAGCAATAGATCAGAGGAAGGGTGGAGAGGGAGGTTATTCATGGCCCTGCCTCCCTCCCTGCTGGGCATCAACATATGGCCCATCCCTCATCTCAAGAGCAGGGTTTCCATAAAGTAACCATCCCCACAGGCTGGCTTTGCTCCAGGTCCAATCACCACTCCATCCCCTGGCCCTTTCAGACAGGGAATTAATATTGGCCCTCTGATCTAACTAACCCTGAGGCAGGGCACCAGCCTTGTGGGTTCCTTATACCACACATTGCTCTCACCTTTGGAAAAGAATCCCTTAATCTCCCCTCAAATTACCAGATTTAGGTGTGCAGTCTGTTTTCTGCAGAAGCCCTGATGGACACAGCCAGACACCAGTCAAGATCAAAACACTGAAGCGTGCGCCCCATGGCAGAGCAAGGTGCCCCTCCTCCCCTGGGCACACAAGCAGTGCGCCACCTCCACACAACCCCAGAATCTCCTCCAGTCACTCCAGCAGCGCCGCTCCAACCACAGGAGGAACAGCAATGGCGCCTGTCTGGGTAGCACTGAAGACGAAGTCAATCCACTAGACAATACAATTTTTTAAAAACATGTACTAAGAGACGAACATTAGTCTTTTTGTTCCAAGTCAGAGGAAAATAATCTTTGTTCCATTTGATAAGACTTGAGCAAGAAGCCATTGGCATGAAGAGAAGGATGACATTATTTTCTGACTGATATCAGAAATGCCTTCATCTTTTCAAGCTTCAAGTCTGGACCACTTAAGGTTTACACTAAAGGGACCTGCCTTCCTAATTTGATTTGTCAGTGTCCAGTCTGCCATTTCTTCTTGGACCCTACTTCATCTAAAATTCCTTTGTGAGGGGCATCTAAGACTGATGTGACCTCTAACTAGCAAGCCAATGTTACAATATCACAATGCTGAAAGGAACCAGAGAAGGAAAACTATGCATTTGGGGAGAGGACACAGAGGAGAACAACTTTTCTCTCTCTCTCACTTCTTCTCACTCTTTCTCTTTCTCTCACTAGCTCTTTGTTAGAACAAGTAAAGCAGGTTAGAAAGAGCAGGTTATTAGAACAGAGGACAGACAGCCCCAAGCTCAAAGCCTAGTGCTAGCTCTTACTAGCCCTGGACTGGCCCTGGAGACTCTACTTGACCTCTCCAACCTCAGTTCTTCATTTATAAAACAGCGATGGGAACTTCCCTGGTGGTCCAGGGGTTAAGAATCCGCCTCTCAATGCAGGGGACTTGAACTTGATCCCTTCAGAGAGCTAAGATTCCACATGCCACGGGGCAACTAAGCCCATGTGCCACAACTACTGAGCCCACGTGCCACAACTAGAGAAGACCCAAGCCTCAACTAGAGAAGCCTGTGCGACGCAATCACAATGAAGTAGCATCATGGCTCCCCCACCTCAAAAAAAAAACAACCCAGAGATGGTTGTTCCTACCTTGAAAGGGTATTGTAAAGATTAAGTGAGATGGGATGTTTAAGCAGAGGGCCTGGCATATAATTAACGTTTAATGACTGTTAAGTATAGGCTTCCCTTGTGGCTCAGCTGGTAAAGAATCCGCCTGCAATGAGGGAGACCTGGGTTTGATCACCGGGTTGGGAAGATCCCCTAGAGAAGGGAAAGGCTACCCACTCCAGTATTCTGGCCTGGAGAAGTCCACGGACTTGTATAGTCGGACACGAATGAGTGACTTTCACTTCACTTCAAGTATTATCCCAGACAAATATGTTGTCTTGGTTTTCTCCTTGGAAGTTCTAAGAGCTTCATTTGTGGAAATGTGGTCCCTGAGTGGTAAATATGTCCCTGGGACGGATGTCAGAGGTGAGAGGAAATGGTGGGAGATCCAGGAGGGCAGAACAATGTCAAGGAAAGTGCTCACCACCCAGGGTGCAAACATGAAAGGCGGAATGTGTGTTGAGCACCTTACCCAGTGGCAGGCACACAGTAGGAGTTTAACTGATGGGAGCTAAGAACAGGAGCGCTAAAATAGCCCAAAGAGGGACCTGCCCCTCCATCAAAAACAGACCCTGGGCAATGGGACAAGGGCCCAGAATTCTGCTGGGCAGTGTCAGGTTGGGGCCAACAGAGAGGAGTGGCTGCCTTTGCTGGAAACAACAAAAGCTGATTTCATCTACTCCATCTTTCTGCCTAGAATGAAGCCTGCTGAGATTCAATAATGAAAATCTTCACAGAACATTACTGAAAACAGTAATGCCTTTCTGCCTCAATAACACTGGGCATGAGTGTAATGCATTATTTGTATGCGGCAAGGAGAAAATTCAGTGATTTACATTTAGGGTTTATATTTTGTTTCCAAATGAAAACATCCAGCCCTACCATTCTTACACAGGTATTCCCACTTCAAGCAAATGGCTCAAGATTTAGACTGTGTTCTCTTGCCTGAGACTTCTGACCTAATTCAGCTTTCCATCTTACTAGAGTTAAGAGAGCCTAGTTAAAGATTTATAATCCTGTCATTTTATCCCCAAGACAAATTATATTCCAGGCTATTTTAGCGCCTGAAGACGACCAGTACTGGTCAGCCAAATACTTGGCTTATCTTAATTGTTCGACAACTGGTATGCTCAGCATTTTTGAGAAGGAGGAATGAATACACCTCTGCTATCTTTTCCCTCTCCCCTCTCCTCTGTACTGATTACACCCAAGACAGATAATGGCTCAGGCAGTAAAGAATCCACCTGCAATGCAGAAGACCCGAGTTTGATCCCTGGGTCGAGAAGATCCCCTGGAGAAGGAGATGGCTACCCACTCCAATAATCTTGCCTGGAGAATTCCATGGACAGAGAAGGCTGGCAGGGTACAATCCATGGAGTCGACAGGAGTCAGACAAGATTGATCAAATTCCACTTTCACTTTCAAGATAGATAACCACTCCTGGTTACAGGAAAACAAAGGGTCTTGTGATGGAAGGGGTGGGGGTATGAGGTATGCACAGGAATCATGCATTTGCTGCTGCCATTGACAGGCAGCATTATTATCCATCCAGCTGTCCCCTCATTATCTTCTCTTCAGATACATAATCCTCCTATATATTCAAATGATATTCACCTCTTTGTTAAGCAGGTCTCATAAACATACCAAATACGGAAGAGATGCATTAACAGAGCTTTGCCCACCAGGCCCTAAATTAACAATAAGGTGTTTTATGTGACCTAAATGGACCATGATTTCATGTAGTCGAGAACATGAGCCAACACATTTCCAAGTGGAAGCGGTGAACGCAGCAAAATTCAATTTACAGAGCGCTCCTGGGACACACGAGCCTCATTCAGAGGCTAAGCAGCAGAGATTGGTCCTAAAAATAAAAGAAGCTGCTATTCTGATCTCACAGATGCAGTTGTGTGCTCAGCTGAAGCCTGGGAGACAACAGCAGACACCGAGGGATGCGGTAATCAAGAGCCAGTCACGGAGCGCCCAGTTATGCCATCTGCACAATGAAGCTTAATGTACACAGTCAGTGATGATAAGCAGTGGTAAGAATTATTAAGCACATTGACAATAACAGTGTAATGCCAAGAGAAATGTTTTTTATTGCTTTAACTGCCCCGTCATTTTTATCCACCATGGCTCTCCAATGCAATGTTTTAAGTGAGGAGTACTTTTTCCAGTTTCCCAATAGGAAATAAAAATGGTCTTGAAAAAAACCTAATAGTTTCTTCCATTAGGATTTGTTGGTTTTCACCACTAATCAGTAAACACAGTCCCAGCTTTCTGCACTTTATACAAAGATGTGGGTTAGTTAAGAATGAGTAGTGATGAAGTAAGTGAATAGAGTCAAAATATCTCTGCTAAAGGGATAATTGCAAGAGCCATATCACTTTGCAGTTTCAATTCTAAGTTGCTTCCTGTGTTCAAGGACAAGATAGTTCTTGGGCATAGGATTGCAGGAGATTATGTAAAGGATGGCTGATATCAAGAGGGAAGAAACTGAAAGAAAGAGGGGGGCTGGGAATAAAGACAGACTGGACCCCACTTCTCCACAGCAGCTCTGGAGGTAATAAGACTCCTCTAGTGACAGAGATTTCCCTGATGGCTCAGCAATAATCATCCTCCTATAGAGACAGAGGAGATGAGGGATCGATGCCTGCATCGGGAAGATTCCTCTGGAGAAGGAAAAGACAATCCACTCCAGTATTCTTGCCTGGAGAATCCCGCGGACAGAGGAGCCTGGAGGGCTACAGTCCATGGGGTCACAAAGGGTCAGATACGACTGAGCACAGCAGCAGCAGAGAGATGTGACTTTGTGCTCACAGGGCCCTAGGCAGAGGGCACCCCAGGCTGTCAGAGGCTGGGCGGTGGGGGTGATACCTATGCTTTTAGGATAGAGCAGGAGGGGCTTCCCTGATGGCTCAGATGGTAAAGAATCTTCCTACAATGCAGGAGACCCAGGTTCAATCCCTGGGTCAGGAAGATCCCTTGTTGAAGGCAATGACCACCCACTCCAGGATTCTTGCCTGGATAATTTCATGGACAGAGAAGTGAGTCCATGGGACACAGAGTGAGTAACACTTTCACACTTTTTCAGGATCAGCCAAAGACTCCTAAACCCAAGGAGCTCTCAGGGGTAGTGAGGAGAGTGTCAGAGATACCTCTCGGCAACTAGTTTTGACTTAAGATAGAGACAAACTCAGTTCAGTTCAGTTCAGTCACTCAGTCGTGTCCAACTCTCTGCAACCCCATGAATCACAGCATGCCAGGCCTCCCTGTCCATCACTATCTCCCGGAGTTCACTCAAACTCATGTCCATCGAGTCAGTGATGCCATCCAGCCATCTCATCCTCTGTTGTCCCCTTCTCCTCCTGCCCCCAATTCCTCCCAGCATCAGGGTCTCTTCCAGTGAGTCAACTCTTCGCATGAGGTGGCCAAAGTACTGGAGTTTCAGCTTGAGCATCAGTCCTTCCAATGAACACCCAGGACTGATCTCCTAACTACTTCCCTGGAAAACCTGGGAAGAACTGGCAGTGTGTAAGACTTCAGTTGTGACAAAACTCCAAGAAGATAACAGAATATGTCAGAAGGACTTAGGCTATTATCATTCTGTCCCTCTGACAGCATGGAGATTCAGTGTCCAAAATAGACCAGCCTGCAGAACATAAAGCCGGTATTTCCAGCACTCCTCAGCTGTGGACCGATATTAACACCCACCTTCTAAATTAACAGCTCACAGTGCACTTCTGTTTGTTGGACATCACGGGTAAAATATTGCCACCCACACAGAGGGCACAAAGCATTATTTTTTATCATACGGTCATCTCTAAATTCAATCCAAAATCATGACACTCAGAGGAAAAGTATAGTTTTAAAATACAAAGGGGCCCCAAAGGGCTTTTCAATCAAAAACTTCACAAAAGAATCTCAATAGACTAATAGTTCGTTAGGCTAATAACATTAACGGAAACAAAAGTTTTTAAACAGTGGTGTTAAATGTAACTTAACTTTTCTTGGATGATCCTATTCGATTAATACAAATTACATTGAGACTTCCCTGGTAGTCCAGTGGTTGAAAATCCACCTTTCAGTGCAGGACATGGGGGTTTGATCCCTGGTCCAGGAACTGAAATCCTACATCCCAATGACATGAAGAAGGAATGGCCATAGAAAAGCACAGAGAATTGTGCCAGGTAAGTACAGCTACAACTAGAATGACGGGGCAAGGCTGGCTTATAGGGGTTTAAGGGCCAGAAGCCTGTATTTAGTTTAGTAGGAAGCAGACACAGAAGAATGTGATGGAGGGAAGGAGCAAGATCACAGTTAAATCTTGGGAAAACTGAAAAGGCTACTGTAATGTGCCAGAGAGAAACACCAGTAGCAGACGGGAGGTGGTAGTTTCACAGCTGTATGCTTATTTTGTTTTCCCTGTCGAAGAGTATGTTTTCCTTGACAACAATATGTTGGGCAAAATGGACTGTGTACAGGCGTGACCCTGGGCATGGATCAGGTGGTGACAGAAACCACAAAAAGAGTCCACGGGGAATCTGACAAAAATGTGCTATAAAGATGGAGGACTTAAGAATACCTTCAACTCCAAAATACGTTGTTGAGTGAAAAAGAGTAAGATGCCCGATTTTAAGCATTATATAGTATATTTATGTAAAAGAAAATCATTAAAAAATTATGTCAAGTATATATTTTGCATATATAAAGAAGCAGTAGGGAATGTAGGTGACTCAGAAGCCAGAGTTCAGGGGACCAAGTCCCAGATCTGGCAATACCAGCTCTGTAGTCTTGGGCAAATCACTTCACCTCCACAGGAGGGGTGAGGCAGGAGAGTCTTAGGAAAGCCGAGAAGATGTGGAATGGCAGTTTTATAGGAATCTTCTTTTAATTAATAAAATACTGTTTCCTAACAGTGAGAGTTCAGGTGAGGATAGATTTCATGGTTTTCAAGGTACCAAATCAGGGCAGAAAGAGAGCCAAATAAATTCAAGCTGATGGTAGGTCAGTAAAGGCTCACAGGAAGAGACTTAAAGAAGGAGCTGGCTTACTTTGAACTTGAATATGACTAAAGCTGGTAGACAGGAATGTTAAAGACAGTGTTAAAAATGAAAAAAAGAACTGACAAAAAAGAGTGGACTGGGGTGCAGGAAGCCAAAGGAATGCCAAAGAGCCATTCAACATTAGAGAGGGAGGAAAGTGACCTGAGAAAAAGGAACTCAAAACCCAAGGGATTTCTGCTGATGACACAGAGTGGCCAGGGAGCAGGGCCACCACAGCAGTGAGGACACAAATCACCAAGATGAGTTTATAAGTAAGGTTAGGCAGTGTCAGAGAGTTGGCCATTACAGCTTTTCTTCTCATCTCTCAGGAGCTTCCCTAGTGGTTCAGATGGTGAAGAATCTACCTGCAATGCAGGAGACCCGGGTTTAATCAGTGGCTACCACTCCAGTATTCTTACCTGGAGAATTCCATGATCACTATCACTAACACAATGAAGTGTTAGTCATCCAGTCGTGTCGGACTCTTTGCAAGTTCGTGGACTGCAGCCCACCAGGCTCCTCCATCCATGGAATTCTGCAGGCAAGACTACTGGAGTGGGTGGCCATTTCCTCCTCCAGGGAATGTTCCCAACCCAGGGACTGAACCTGGGTCTCCGCACTGCAGTCAAGATTCTTTACTATCTGAGCCACCAGGGAAGCCCAATTACAATGCAATAGATAGGAAAAACAAAGAAGGCTGAACTCCAACTGACCTCCAGGCATTTCCCCAAAGCTTAATCTTGGGTGACATCTTCAGAATGAGTTTTTTCTCCTTTTCTGGTTCATTTATTCAACAAATAATGACAGTGTAAAGCACTGTAGTGTGTGCAGAGGCAGGTCTAGTCTAGGGCTCCAGCATTTCAAGGGTTTACAACCAATCAGAGAGTATAAGAAAATAATTAGCAATTTTACAAGAGCTAACTAACAAGACAACAAGTAATGTTACGAGGCAGTATGAAACGAAGTGACAAATAAGTGATGTGTGCTTACAGAGGAGAAATGCCAGCATTGGTTGTTGGCTATTCTTTCATCCAGTCATTTAACAAAGCTTTATTGAGCACTAACTATGTGCCAGGCAGTGTGCTAGCTATATAATGATGAACAGACAGCCCTCAGCCCAAGGGGAAAAGATAGATAGTCGACAAACATAAATACAACGAAGGAAGACACATTGTGATTTTTTCAAATTAATTACTAATTTTTAAAATCTTGGCTGTGCTGGGTCTTCATCACGATTGCGTGAGGGCTCTTAGTTGCAGAGCCATGGTCTTGCTCTAGTTGTGGTGCACCAGCTTATTTGCTCCCAGGCCTGTGAGATTATAGTTGCCCGACTAGGGATCAGACCTGCATCCCCTGCATTGGAAGGCAGGTTCTTAACCCCTGGATGACCAGGGAAGTCCCAGCAGATTGTGATTAAGTTCCATGAAGGAAAAGAACAGGGTGCTTTAAGAGCAGAACAACAGACAACATAATTGGGGGATCTTGGAAGCTCAAGGCGGCATTCAACAGCAGAATCCTGCTGTGTGCTATTAGGTAATCGTGCAGTATGCATAAGATGTAACCAACTTTATATACTAGCTCTAATTCTCAGAATGAGTCTTATTTATATGAACATTATCATCTCACCTTTATTTTATGAATGAGTAAACTGAGGTTTAGAGGAATGATTAATTTTTCCAAGGTCACAAGGTACTTTTCCAAGGTACATGGTGGTGCCAGAATTTAAGGCGAGATCTGGGCAGCTCCTGAATATCATGCTCTTTCTGCTATGACATACTAATTCTCATCTCAGAAAATGTCTGAAGTTATTCTCTTTTATTTGTGAAAATATGTTTCTGAAGAAACACCTTCCAATATAAATATAATGATTACTACTGCATTGGAAAATAATGCCTTTACATAGCAATAGGCATGATCTTTTTACAAAAGAACATTCCTTGCACCTCTGCTGCTACTTTGCCAGCATCTCACCTAGTTTGAAAACTTGATAACAGCTAGTAATAATAATAATGAAACATAGTAACTAGAATTTAATAGGCACCTATTATGTGCTAGATGTGCATCATTGACTCAATGGACATGAATTTGAGCCAATTCCAGGAGACAGTTGGGGACAGGGGAGCCTGGCGTGCTGCAGTCCATGGGGTTGCAAAGAGTCAGACACCACTTAGCAGCTGAACAAAAACAACAACAATAACAAATGTGTTAGATCATGTGCTTGGTGATGTCTGGGCATAGCCTTACCTAATCCTTGTAACAGTCCTGTGAAGTGTACACGCCTCTCCCCATCTGAGAGGCGGCATCGAAGTTGAGAGATTAACCAACCTGACCAAGGTTACACTGGGTGAGTGGCAGAGAAGAGACTTAAACTCCACTGTGGCACACTCTCTATGCCACCCCCTGTACCAGCCCATGAATTCCATGAGCTGAAATTAGCTTTGCTGTAGGAAGAAAGAACAGAACTAAAACAACTTGCCCAAGGTAACGTAGCTAGAGAAAAGTAGACCCAGTCGGGCAACCTAGAATTCCCAGCTCCCCATTCACTTCCTGACTGACCACAGTAACTTTGGGCAAAGATGATGAATGCATGATAACTGACAAAAAGGACTTAATTCATTCTTAAATGGCTCAAGTCAATTATACTCAAGGGATAAAAGGACAGCCTGTAAACTTACAACTCTCTTGTTAGGCCTTTTGGACTTCTAGAACCCTTCTTATAGAATATGAAGCAGTCCCAACCTGGATCATAATTTACATCAAAAGTTCCCAGTGAAGAGTTGCCAACTTGAGTAAACTGACACTGCGCAGTTCCTTCCTTTACTCTGTCTTGCCAGACATTGCACACAGAGCACCCTCACAAAATCCAAAAAGAGTCAGCATTAACCAGATGCAGTGGCCCCGGGGAGAAAGCATCTCCAAGAAGCTTCTAGCACCTGCCTAGCCTCTTTATTAAGAGTTGGTTTATCACCAGAGGCATTCAGGATGCAACAGGTGGGATGCTCAGGATTCACTTCTATCCACTCTTATCCCCACAGGAGAAAATGACCACAGGGGAACAAGAAAAGTAGGAGAGCAGTCACAATATTTTAAGGAAAACTAAAATTATCCTCACTTGAAAGTCAATGCATCAAGGCCGGGGACATGCTCTGGCTGCGCTTCAAGTCTCAGACAAGAAAATTCAGTACTCTGATTAAACGAAAAAGTATAATGGACAGTAGTAAAAAATGGCACTTCGCCCATTTAGTGGGGCTTCCCCGGTGGCACTAGTGGTAAAGAATCTGCCTGCCAAAGGAGGAAACCAAGACACACTGGTTCAATCCCTGGGCTGGGAAGATGCCCCGGTGTAGGAAATGGCAGCTCACTCCAGTATTCTTGCCTGGAACATTCCATGGACTGAGGTTGCAAAGAGTCAGACATGACTGAGCCCACACACACTGAAAAGAGAACTTGAGGTTTCAGATTAGGTTTATATTTGAGGAACTGTCTTGTGTGAATATTATAGGAGAAAAAAGCAAACATGAAATGAAAAATCATTTTCAATCTTCTTTAAGGAGTAGCTGAGAGAGATGAACATTCAGACACTATTGTCTGAGTGAGAGCTGCAGGGCAAACACAGAGGACAAGGAGAGGACCTACCCAGAATGCTTCTGATGGCACTCAGGAGATGAACTCCACATAGAGAATTATTCTATACTCATTCAGCTAGAAGGCAATTGTCAAGCACTTAGTGAATGAAGGTCAGTATTCTACATTCTGAAGAGGTTTGAGAGCCACAAAGACTCAGCTTGGAAAGACTATATGCAAACAGTCATCACTAATTTTTCTGAACTCATAGAACTTTCATTGACTGCATAACAAAATAGAAACCCAGAAAAATCAGAATTGCCTTGAAGAAGCATATGTTTAGAACATAAAACACATAAAAAACATGTAAGGTAGCATAACCACAAGCACCAAGTCCACCATTACGAGCTAAGTTTATGAGTGCTAATAGAAAATGCTTCAAAAGTATCAGTCAACTGTCACCAAGATCAATGGCTGTCCCCTACTACAATGACTACTCATTGCATCAGCTTACTTATCAAAGTACAGAGTAATGGTTAACAGCCTAGGGTCACGTTGCCTGGTTCAAAGCCCTGCTAAGTCCTGTCCTAGCTATATGAACTTGGGTAATTTAAACAACTTATGCCTAGATTTTCTTATTTGTACACAGTACCTAGTTAATATGGGTTTTGTAACTATCAAAGAAGTTATTATACTTAAGGACTTGGAATGATCATTATTAATAAAAATCAATAGCAATAACTCTTATCAGTATCAATATTATAACTCTCTAGAGTAGAGCTACCTACCCACCTTGGATTGTCCACCTTACTCTGAATCCCCTCAAGAAAGGATTCTTTATCTTGTTTAAGTCACTAAATTGTAGGGTCTCTAGAGTAAAATACCTCAAAATGGGCTTCCCCAGTGGCTCAGGAGTAAAGAATATACCTTCAGTGCAGAAAACCTGGTTTCCATCCCTGGGTCAAGAAGATCCTCGAAGAGAAATGTCAACCCACTCCAGTATTCTTGTCTGGGAAATCCCATGGACAGAGGAGCCTGGCGGGCTACAGTCCATGGAGACACAAAAGAGTCAGGCAGGACTTGGCCACTAAACAACAACAATACCACAAAATACACTGTATATTAATCATTATTTTATATATGTATTTCTCCTATGAGATCATGCACTCTCTGAAGCAGAAATAGTCTTATTCAGTTCTGTCTTCAGCAATGAGCTCAGATTTCTATAGATGGAAAAGTCAATAAATGTTTGATGAACTCAACTTTGTATCAGAAGTAATATCTGTAGATAGAGAAGATGGTCTAGAAAACTCTTTAGCCCACCTTGATTTTACAAGTCAGTGCTTTATTTTTTGTATTAGTTGCAGTAGACTGTACTGATAAAACAAATAGGTCCACTATGTTTTGTGATAAACACAAGAGAATTTCATGCCTTGCTCAGTTAATAATCCAGGGCAGATGCTCCTGTTTGAAAGAGGCGTGTGCTCCAGGCAATCATTCAGTCAAGGGCTTCCAAAGTCACTCTGGGTATGGCCAACCCAGATGCCAATAAAAGGGGAAGTATGGAAAAGCACTTGCTGGAGGTTTCATGGAACAAGCCAGGAAGTGGCATGTATTTTTCTATTCACATTCCATAAGATAGAACTTAATCAAATGATATATCTAGCTATATGAGAGGTTGGGAGATACAGGAAGGGGAAATGGATTTTAATGAACTAGCAACTTCTGCTACTGGTTAATATTAATCCCACTTACTTTATTCAAAAAGCCATTACTTTAAAGTATTTTGCAAGTACTGAAAAAATTCCATACTCTTTTGAGAACAGATTTTATTTACTAAAATTCTATAGTCAAGATATAACTTCTTCCTTAAACTAGGAGGAAACAAGTTTTGAGATTAATTATTCATCTGCAAACTCTTAGTTTCCATAGCTTAATTAAATTAAATTGTCGTTTGCTCTCTTTGTGTGTATGAATATAAGAGATGATCAAAAGCAATAAAGTTTGATTAGTCTGGATCTA
Source organism: Bos indicus x Bos taurus (assembly GCF_003369695.1). Taxonomy (NCBI): domain Eukaryota; kingdom Metazoa; phylum Chordata; class Mammalia; order Artiodactyla; family Bovidae; genus Bos; species Bos indicus x Bos taurus. The sequence continues at coordinate 92,431,912 of NC_040081.1, read as the reverse complement.
ACCACTGCCACCTCACCCTTCAACGCTTAGCAGACAATTCCAGTCCACTTTTGGCTCCTGTCCTTTAGCTCTCACAAGTTTCCATACAAAAGAAAATTAGATGGTCTGGAAATGTTTTCTGTTTTAATACATGAGCCTCATTTGCTTGACCACATTGCCAGACCCTCAAGGGTATCATTTATTTTATGTTTCTCTGGAAAGCAAAACTGATTTTGTAAAATACAAAGTGCCTTCCATATAATCAAGTGTTATTTTTTCTTTTATATTTCTTTCAGTGCCTAAGCACAGTGGTAGGTATTTAAATAACCAGTTAGATCACTTTCCATTAAGCAAAAACTGAGAGCTCAAAGGAGCTTGAAAGTCAGTTCATTGCAGAAGAGACTACTTTTTCACTCCTCCCTGTTTCCATGCCCTTTCAATAAGACTTTGGAGTCTATTTCCCCATCTTATAGATCTGAGCTGGCCTTGAGATTTGCTTCAGCCAACAGAAATGTGTTAGAATTAACAGACTTTAAAAGGCCTTGTATTTCCCAAGGTTCACACTCTTCGGACACAAGCTTTTGTCCAGAGAATAAGCCCAGGCTAGCCTTAGGAATCGGAGAAGACAATGGCACCCCACTCCAGTACTCTTGCCTGGAAAATCCCATGGACGGAGGAGCCTGGTAGGCTGCAGTCCATGGGGTCGCGTAGAGTTGGACACGACTGAGCGACTTCACTTTCACTTTTTACTTTCATGTATTGGAGAAGGAAATGGCAACCCACTCCAGTATTCTTGCCTGGAGAATCCGAGGGACGGGGGAGCCTGGTGGGCTGCTGTCTATGGGGTCGCACAGAGTCGCACAGAGTCGGACACAACTGAAGCAACTTAGCAGCAGCCTTAGGAACGGTAAGAACTACATGAAACGCTCATCTAGTTGCCCAGCCAAAAGCCAGTCTAGAGAGGTCATTCCAGAAGAGCTAGCCCTTAAGCCAACCTGTTAGGCAACTGCAGAAGCACCAGCAAACACAATTGTGAAATGAAAAGTTTTCTGCTTTACCTCTACCAGTAAACAAGCCTTTTCCAAATGCAAGTTTCCGTGCCCAGGTGAAACAAAGCCAGCTATTTGGAAGCCATCAGCTACTTCCTCCCTTGCAAGTGCTGAGGAGCTGGGGGAATGGGAGAGGCTGCCATCTGCCACATTCATGTCTTACTGTAAACAAAGAATTAGCATGTGAACAATAAAGAAAGCAGGATTGTACCAAGATAGCTAGATGTTTATGAAAGATCCCTGCAAGCCCAGGCACTTCTACTTCTCATAATAGAAAGAAGATCCTGCTTATTTAACTTATATACAGAGTACATCATGTGAAATGACAGGCTGGATGAAGTATAAGCTGGAATCAAGATTGCCAAGAGAAATATCAATAACCTCAGATAAGCAGATGACACCACCCTTATGACACAAAGCAAGGAGGATCTAAAGAGCCTCTTGATAAAGGTGAAAGAGGAGAGTGAAAAGGCTGGTTTAAAACTCAACATTCCAAAAACTAAGATCATGGCATCCAGTCCCATCACTTACTGGCAAACAGATGGGGAAAATGTGGAAACAGTGACAGACTTTATTTTCTTGGGCTCCATAATCATTGCAGACGGTGACTGCAGCCATGAAACTAAAAGACACTTGCTCCTTGGAAGAAAAACTATGACAAACATAGACAGTGTATTAAAAAGCAGATACATTACTTTACCGAAAAACGTCCGTCTAGTGAAAGCCATGGTTTTTCCCGTAGTCATGTATGGATGTGAGAGTTGAATTATAAAGTAGGCTGAGTGCCGAAGAATTGATGCCTTTGAACTGTGGTGTTGGAGAAGACTCTTCAGAGTCCCTTGGAAAGCAAGGAGATCCAACCAGTCAATCCTAAAGGAAATCAGCCCTGAATATTCATTAGAAGGACTGATGCTGAAGCTGAAGTTCCAATACTTTGGCCACCTGATGTGAAGAACTGACTCATTAGAAAAGACCCTGATGCTGGGCAAGATTGAAGGCAGGAGAAGGGGACCACAGAGGATGAGATGGTTGGATGGCATCACCAACTCGATGGACATGAGTTTGAGTAAGCTCCGGGAGTTGGTAATGGACAAGGAGGCCTGGTGTGCTACAGTCCATGGGGTCGCAAAGAGTCGGTCACAGCTGAGTGACTGGACTGAAATGAAATGAACTTCACCTGAACTCTCACTGTTAGGAAACAGTATTTTATTAATTAAAAGAAGATCCCTATACAACTGCCATTCTACATCTTCTCTGCTTTTCTAAGACTCTCCTGCCTCACCCCTCCCGCGGAGGTGAAGTGATTTGCCCAAGACTTCAGAGCTGGTATTGCCAGAGCTGACTTGTTGGAAAAGAAACTGATGCTGGGAAAGACTGAAGGCAGGAGAAGGGGATGATAGAGGATGAGATGGTTGGATAGCATCATCGACTCAATGGACATGAGTTTAAGTAAACCCTGGGAGATGGTGAAGGGTAGGATAACCTGGCATGCTGCAGTTCATGGGTTCACAGAGTTGGACACAACTGAAGCAAATTAGCACTCGAGCACTCATAGACTCTTAACAATCATCTACCATAGGCCTTCATTTTGCAAGTTATTTAAACATAGTCTTGAGCAGGTAAGTGATAAAAGTAGATGCTAATAAAGCTAGTACAATTCAGTTCTTCTAATTTACCAGTTTGATGTGCTTTCAATGAAAACAATTTGCTTCACTTCCAAGATCTTTGGAGTTTCTCAAGTCAACACAACTTGTGTTCAATAAGAGCTGGACACTAAAGAAAACCCCATGTAGGATTATTGGAGCTTTTCATAAGACGAGACTGTTTAAAACACACTGAAAAATACTATAAAAAGTAAGGCAAGGATTCCTACTATATGCTAAAGACATTGATGAAAGTATTTTATTAATTTCTGTTTTGTCAAAAGAAAGGTCATGAGTCAGCTTTAAAAAATCGTTAGCTCAGAAAGCTCTGATTTTTTTACCTGGACATTAACCATTCTTCTTCCTTTTTTTTTTCTTTTTTCTAAAAAAAAAAAACAAAGAGGGTAGAGTGGTAGAGGTGAGGGAAGAGGAGGATTCCCGGATGATTAGCCTTCAATTTATAGAGCATCAGGCGAATTACTCCAAAAGTTGACTTCTTAATTTGTATTCTGACTTAAAGGACTGAAGGCTAGAAGGGCAGAAACTTTTACTTTCCTTATCTGTGTATTCCTATAGCCTGGTATTGAACCTGAATGAATGAATAACTGAATGAATCTTAAGCAGAGTGATCTTTTTAAAAAACCATAGGAATAGGTTCAAGAAAATAGAAATTTTGAAAAATAGCTTTAGACTGGCTTTAGACTGATGAATCAGGAAAATAAGATGTTACTTTTAGAAAGACCTACATAAAAAAGAGGACAAAAAAGAAAGAGGTATATATTACCAAGCTTTTAAAACAAAAAAGTATTAACAATGTTGTGCCCATGTTTAAATACAACTTCATTAAAATACTCGACTTTTCATAATAAAAACTGAGATTTTAAATAGCCTTTAGATTTCTTTTGGAGGAAGTAATAACTTACATTTATATAAAGCATTATCTCAGGTAAGGTTTTTTCCCCTTCAGAACAATTTTAATGTTTTACATAAGTACTAAATTCACACCAGCATTTTAATAAAATCAAAACCTTTCTAAATCTTTTCCTACATCTTAACATTTCATGAAATTTTAAAAAGATTAGTTGTATTAATTGGTCATAAATGCAGTTTCTGCTCCTTATGTGATATTCTTTAATCTGAACTGACTCAGAACTTTTATTATTCTAAAGCATTATGAGTGGCTCTGGAGTTACAAACATATCACTTTAAAAATATCCCTTTGGGACTTCTCTGGTGGTCCAGTGGTTAAGATTCTGTGCTCTCAATACAGGGGCCCAGGTTTGATCCCTGATGAGGGAACTATATCCCACATGTAACTAAGACTCAGCACAGCCAAATAAATACATAAAAATATCCCTTTTATAGTCTTTCAATCATCAAAATACTGCTCCACCTTCTCCATTGGAAAATGCTGAGCATCCAATACAAAGGTATTCCTTCCTGCCCACCCTTGAAATCCATTTAGGCAGTAAATCTAGCCATGTGCTCTGCCACATCCTCAGTTCACTTCAGTCGCTCTCTCATGTCCTACTCTTTGCGACCCCATGAATCACAGCATGCCAGGCCTCCTTGTCCATCACCAACTCCTGGAGTTCACTCAAACTCATGTCCATTGAGTCAGTGATGTCATCCAGCCATCTCCTCCTCTGTCATCCCCTTCTCCTCCTGCCCCCAATCACTCCCAGCATCAGAGTCTTTTCCAATGAGTCAACTCTTTGCATCAGGTGGCCAAAGTACTGGAGCTTCAGCATCAGTCCTTCCAATGAACACCCAGGACTGATCTCCTTCAGGATGGACTGGTTGGTTCTCCTTGCAGTCCAAGGGACTCTCAAGAGTCTTCTCCAACACCACAGTTCAAAAGCATCAATTCTTCGGCACTCAGCCTTCTTCACAGTCCAACTCTCACATCCATACATGACCACTGGAAAAACCATAGCCTTGACTAGACGGATCTTTGTTGGCAAAGTAATGTCTCTGCTTTTGAATATGCTGTCTAGGTTGGTCATAACTTTCCTTCCAAGAAGTAAGCATCTTTTAATTTCATGGCTGCAATCACCATCTGCAGTGATCTTGGAGCCCAAAAAAGTAAAGTCAGCTACTGTTTCCCCATCTATTTCCCACGAAGTGATGGGACCAGATGCCATGATCTTCGTTTTCTGAATGTTGAGCTTTAAGCCAACTTTTTCACTCTCCTCTTTCACTTTCATCAAGAGGCTTTTGAGTTCCTCTTCACTTTCTGCCAGAAGGGTGGTGTCACCTGCATATCTGAGGTTATTGATATTTCTCCCTGCAATCTTGATTCCAGCTTGTGCTTCTTCCAGCCCAGCGTTTCTCATGATGTACTCTGCATGTAAGTTAAATAAGCAGGGTAACAATATACAGCCTTGATGTACTCCTTTTCCTATTTGGAACCAGTCTGTTGTTCCATGTCCAGTTCTAACTGTTGCTTCCTGACCTGCATACAGGTTTCTCAAAAGGCAGGTCAGGTGGTCTGGTATTCCCATCTCTTTCAGAATTTTCCACAGTTTATTGTGATTCACACAGTCAAAGGCTTTGGCATAGTCAATAAAGCAGAAATAGCTGTTTTTCTGGAACTCTCTTGCTTTTTTGATGATCCAGCAGATGTTGGCAATTTGATCTCTGGTTCCATTGCCTTTTCTAAACCAGCTTGAACATCTGGAAGTTCACGATTCACTTTCTATCACTGACTTAACATTTGTCCTCAGGAACTCTGACGAGAGCTGCCACTCTGACCCCTCCCAATTTCTATGTCCAGTGCAGGAATCTGCACTTGTCTCCAGTCTCTTCGAATCACTTTATTCCAGCATGGGGCCCAGTGCAATTCCCACCTGGGGGACACTGGAGGTTGAACAAGCAAAGCAAAAACTCATACCCCTGCCATCTTTGTCAGATGTGACCACGCACAACTTTTTCATGGTTCTGCACCAAAAGGAAGAAAATGAATTAGAACTCCTCACACTGCCCAGGTCGGAAGGGATGGGTGTGTGTGTGTTCCCAGGGTGGGGGCGGGCGGGGAGTGCAAAAGTAAAGGGAAAATATTATTTTTGTCAATATTGGAGCTATAGAGGAAATCATATGTCTCATTATGACTTGGGACTAATATTTCCAAAGAAGCCATAAGAAACTAGAGCACTCTAGATCAGCCCCAATCTGAGTTACAAAGGCTTGTGGGTTAGAATGGAAATCTAGCCCTCATTCACTGTAATTTAAAATACCATCCCCTTGGCAGTAGGGGAGAGGTAGAGAGGAAAGAGGGTTTGCATTAGAAAATGCCCACAACTTAGAAAGAAACCAGTCACAAAGTTATAATCTCTGCTAATAAAACCATTATATGGAGGAGGAGCCACAGGGTTTCCTTTGTGGCTCAGCTGGTAAAACATCCACCTGCAGTGCAGGAGACCTGCGTTCGATCTCTGGGTCAGGAAGATCCCTTGGAGAAGGGAAAGGCTATCCATTCTAGTATTCTGGCCCAGAGAATTCTATGGACTGTATAGTCCATGGCATTGCAAAGAGTCAGACTCGACTAAGCGACTTTCACATGGAGGAGGATATGGCAACCCATTCCAGTATTCTTGCCTCAAGAGTCCCACAGACAGGTGCCCCGGTGGGCTACAGTCCATGGGGTCGCACAGAGTCAGACATGATTTAGCAAGTAAACAGCAACAACTACACAGATACAGAAAACAAACCAGTGGTTACCAAAGGAGAGACAGAGGGTGGTGGGACAAATCAGGTATATGGGATTAAGAGATACAAACTCTTATGTATAAAATAGATAAGCAACAAGTTTATATTGTATCAGATAAAGAATTACAGCCATTATTGTGTAATAATATTTAATGGAGTATAATCTGTAAAAATACTGAGTCACTGTGTTGTAAACCTGAAACTAGTATAATCCTGTAAATCAATACTGCAATTAAAATTTTTAAATAAGTCAAAAAGAAGCAGGTGAATTTTCTATGGAGAATTGATAAAGACTGTATTTTCTGGATGGTACAAACCACCAGACATTTAATAAAGTTAATTTCTATGAGAAAAAAATTATAAATACCATTCACACACACAAAAAAAACTCTTGGAATAGTCAGGTAACTTGATTAACTGGCCCCAGGAATAAATGAAATCTTTGACCCCAAAATTTAATTTAAATAGATTTTCTTAAATTGTGAGAGACAGGATATCAGTTTTTCTTACAATAGAGAGAAAAATACAAAATTTTCAAGGACTGAGAAATATAAATTACTTGAAGGTACACATCTATATAAATAAAGGTCTATGCACATAAATTTACTCATAAAAAGACGAATAAAAATGGAATGAGAAAATGTGAATAAAATATTTTTTATAGAGTGGGGCAATGCTCCAAGAGTCTCCATTAAGAGTGGTGTCTTTGGTATCTTTTTATTTAGAGCTAATGATTCTTTTTTTTTAATTGGGGTATAACTGATTAACAATGTTGTGAAAATTTCAGGTAAACAGCAAAGGGACTCAGCCATACATATACATGTACCCGTTCTGCCCCACTCAGCATTGTTTCTGTTGTCTGGGTTTGAGGTTTGTTTAGAGACAAGCAGTCAGCCAAATTGTGTCATCTGCTGTTGCTTCTTGGTTTCATATCTCTTTAAGAACCAGAGCTTCATAGCATCCATGCTCCATCCTGGAAAAGGCTAGAGAGGAGAAGAGTTCATCCCACAAATAGTTTCTTAAAAATTAGTTATAGAAACAACTGGAATAACTACTCAGAACTTACTTTTCTTACATAATTCCATTTTATTCTTTCCCCAGGGCTTCCCTTGTGGCTCAGATGGTGAAGAATCTGCCTGCAATGCAGGAGACCAGGGCTCAGTTCCTGGGTTGGGAAGCTCCCATGGAGAAGGGAATGGCTACCCACTCCTGGGCAGAGGAGCCAGGCGGGGACAGTCCACGGGGACACAAACAGTCAGACACGACTTAGTGACTAACACTTTCACGTTACACTCACATAGCAAGGAACTAAAACTATGTCTTCCCTTCAGGAAAAGCAGCTTCATACTTTAGAACAAACCAGCTTCTGAAAGGCTCCTCTGCCTGATAGCCTCAGGAGAAATAACTTGGGTTTCCAGAGTTATCAGATAAGAGTCAAACATTCACCTAACAGACAGTGACAGAAATGGAATAAATGTAACAACAATGTCAGTGGCAGCCAGACACAATTTACAAGATCCTCTACATTGCAAACCCCCCAGCTGAGAGAGATTTCTGTTTTTGCAATCATTTAAGAGGATGTTTGCCTCAAATGTCACCCATCACTCTCAATCTTGAATTACAACAGTGAAATACTGCTTTCTGCCTCCTCAGAAAGGACAGTGGGTGCCCAGTGATGTAGAATTCCTATGGTGTAAAACAACAGCAATTCTGGATCCCAAAAATAGTTTCCATGTCACCATTTCTATCTCTTCCAACTTAAAAACAAATTTTTCCAGAGGAACAAGGAACAAAATGGAAGGACATTATCATAAATTCCTGTTGATGTGGGACATCATCCAAGTTAGTGCTTTATCCTATATATGATGATTGAAAACATTTTTCTTGTGGATTCCTCTTAGACATAGGAGTAAAACCTGCTTTCCCTCAAGCAAGAAGTGAAATGCAACTTCAAGAAAAATAACATTGATCTCTATGTCTGCATCTCTATTCCTGTCCCACAAATAGATTCATCAGTACCATTTTTCTAGATTCCATATATATTCATTAATACACAACATGTGTTTTTCTTTTTCTGACTTATTTCACTCTGTGTAACAGGCTCTAGGTACATCCATTTCAATTCAACTGACTCAAACTTGTTCCTTTTTAAGGCTGAGTAATATTCCATTGTATATAGGTACTACAGCTGCTTTATCCACTCATCTGTTGTGGACATCTGGGTTGCTTCCATGTCCTGGCTGTTGTAAATGGTGCCGCAATATTTTCTTAAATTATGGTTTTCTCAGGGTATATGCCCAGCAGTGGGATTGCTGGGTCATATGGTGGTTTTATTCCTACGTTTTTAAGGAATCTTCATACTGTTCTCCATAGTGACTGTATCAATTTACATTCTCACTAACAGTGCAAGAGCATTCCCTTTTCTCCATATCATCAGGGGAAGGAGAGAGTGAGATGAATTGAGAATAGCACTGAAACATATACACTACCATGTGTAAAAGAGATAACTAGTGGGAAGTTGCTACATACTACAGGGAGCTCAACTCGGTGTTCTGTGACAACCCAGAGGGACAGGATGGGTAGGGAGGGGAGAGAGGTTCAAGAGCAGGGGGTGGGGCTTCCCTGGTGGCTCAGAGGTTAAAGCGTCTGCCTGGAATGCGGGAGACCGGGGTTCAATCCCTGGGTCGGGAAGATCCCCTGGAGAAGGAAATGGCAACCCACTCCAGTACTCTTGCCTGGAGAATCCCATGGAAGGAGGAGGAGCCTGGTAGGCTACAGTCTATGGGGTCGCAAAGAGTCGGACCCGACTGAGCGACTTCACTTTCACTTTCATGGCTAATTCATATTGTTTTAAGGCAGAAACCTCCCCAACATTATAAAGCAACTATCTTCCAAATAAAAATAATTTAAAAAAAATAACATAAATTACAAGAGACACAGTAAGAACAAACATATTTCCATATAATAAATTAGCTGTTTGCCTATCTTTTGGCCACAACTTGACACTCATGCTTTTCTACATTTCATTACCAATGCTTGGGAAATTTCATGGAATTGGAAATTGTAAAATGGACGATAAAACTCATCATCAAATTCATTTATGGAAGACAAAGTCTGTTCAGCATTTTTCCTATTGAGAGCCTCAATTATCACTACAAAATTTCTATCTTGTTTTGCCCTACAAGGTAGAGGACAAAAAGTAGTCTCCTCATTTTACAGATGAAGATCGATGGTTTTAGATGAAATTTTTGAAGTTGAAATTTAGTACAAGAGCAGTTCCTAGGGCAGAGTTTTACAACCTTACTTCAGACAGATAATGTAGGTATGCCCAGCATACTCCCAATAATGCACCAGGAAAAAAAAAAAAATAGCACTAAAGATGCTTTATCTAGAAGTAAATACGTAACACTTATTAAGTTCTCATTCTGAGCCAACTGCCCTGTTTAGATTTCTCAATTCAGTCATCAAAAAAATCCTCTGAAGGTAGGTGCTGTAATGATTCCTGAATCACAGGTGAGAAGATCCAGGCACAGAGAAGCTCTGGCTTTTCCAGCTCACACAGCTTGTATGTGGTAGAGTCAGAATTCAAACCCAGGCCACCTTAATCCAGAGGCATGACAATCTAAAGTCATGTAAAACAATAGAGTTCATTTATGTACACCGGCCCACTTACTAATATAACCTATGGATTAGAGATCTGGAAAAGACTAATTCTAATCAAAAAGAAAATAATATGATTATTTCTTTTAATTAAAACAATCCTATTTCTTTCCCTTTCTTATAAAACATCTTCTTTTTAGATCTTTGAAAGGCTCAGCCTTGCATCTAGATAATAAAATAAGACACTGAAAAATATCAGAAATATTGCTGTATAAAAACATTAAACAAAATATTCTAATTAAAATAAATAAGCCCTACTTTATGTTTTACATTACATTACAAAGGATGTACAGGTGTCTAACATTATTAATAATACTAGGATTATTACAAGCTTTTTAAACTTTATTTTGTTTACTTTTGATTTAGTGATTAGTTAGGAATAGCATTTACTACAAAGTCCATTCTAAAGGAGATCAGCCCTGGGATTTCTTTGGAAGGAATGATGCTAAAGCTGAAACTCCAGTACTTTGGCCACCTCATGCAAAGAGTTGACCCATTGGAAAAGACTCTGATGCTGGGAGGGATTGGGGGCAGGAGGAGAAGGGGACGACAGAGGATGAGATGGCTGGATGGCATCACTGACTCGATGGACGTGAGTCTGAGTAAACTTCAGGAGATGGTGATGGACAAGGAGGCCTGGCGTGCTGTGATTCACGGGGTCGCAAAGAGTCGGACACGACTGAGTGACTGAACTGAACTGACAAAGTCTATATAAACAAAAGAAGTGTCTAAGAAAACAGCATTGTGGAGACAACAAGAAACTGACATGTACAGGGCCCACCTAATGAGCAGAACTTCTGAAAACACCCAAATGACAGTGGCCATAGGAATATGCTGCCAGTGTTTCCAAACCTTCCAACTCTTTAAGGCAGTTTAGAAATTCAGATTTTCTTTTGAAATCTCCATAAACTGACATTTTGGAAATAGACGCAGTTCTTTTAAAACACCATGAGAGACAAATAAAACATGTCAATAGATACTATTTGATGTATTTGACCTACAGTTCTTGGGTTTATGACTCACAGAACTGTCGTATTTTCACTAAGAGAAACATTTCAAACATTTTATGGTCAGTGGAGATACAGACATATAACTCGACTTTCTTCATTTACCCTTGCCTTCCTCCTTATTAAAAATTTACCCATGGGTAAATTAAAAACTATAAAATCACAAGCACTATAAATAAATGTAACTGCCACACTGATTAACACTATTAATAGTATCTCTTAATGGTAATGGATACCTACTCTGAGTTGTAGAGTAGATAAGAGAAGTTGGAGATTAGGTGCTATCCCTTGGGTATCCTTTCTTTCCCATGGGAGAAAAATCTTTTAAATGATTATCAATGACAGTAATGACACAGGGATAATCACAAATTAGTACTAAATTATCTTTAAAGGTAAATCATCCCCAAAATGTCTCATATTAATCACCACTGCAAACTTCAAAAGCCATGATCCACCCAGTCCAGAAACAAAGTCACAATTAAAACTTGTGACCCGAGGAAGGATTTCCATTTCCTCTTGCATTTTTCACAGTCATTAAAGAAGTTTAAGAACAGAGTCCATAGCAACTTGAAAACTCTATCTTATATTATTCTCAAACAACCCATGAGTGACTCACTCCTGTGAGTGACTTACAGGAGCCACTCACTGTCCCACTGTAAGAAAACTCTCACTTATCTGCATCATCATACCTTTTCTGCTTTTCTAGGTCACTTCTCTCTAAACTATTACTGCCCCTCCTTCATATTCCCATTATAGCAAGGTTCCTCCCAATGAAGCCCCAAAGGAAATAGTTTGTATTCTAATTTGATTGTTTTTCTCTCAAACATTCATTTGTTGAGTTTTGTCCTTCTTTCTCGGAAAGTAGGGTCTTGGAAAGTCCATGAACACCCACACACTGGTAACCTTTACCCCATCACACATGGTATCAAATGTGTGTGACACACTGCTGACTATTTGATTGAGAAGTTCTGCCTTGTTGTCAAAGAGCTCCTGCTACTTACTGTCTGGTTTTAAGGGCTATAGTTAAACTACCCCAGACAACATGTAGTGATTCCAATCATTGAAGCTGCTCTTCATCACTACCGGATGCCCATGGCCACAACACAGTGATTGTAACTTTAACAGCATATCAAACAAAACAGCCATTCTCCAGCAAGAGAATGAAACGGTAATGGCATAGCTAAATGCACCAGAGAATCCAACAGCCAGCCTACTTTGGGAAAAGAGGTCATGTGAGGTATAAGAATGCAAACAAAAAATTAGCTTCGCTCCAAAGAACTGAGATTAAAAGACCCCAAGTGCCATTTGTCTCAAGCATATTATTTATTGCAGCAAGCCTGAAAACATAATAAGCTGTGTATTTTCAAGGCAAAATAGAAATATTTTGCTTATCGATTACAATGTCTGTGTGGGAGTTTAATTCATCGAATGTTGCTTGAGCATCATAGCCAGTGATCACTCTCTTCTCTCAGCAGACTTAAAGGAGAAGCTCCCACAGAGTAGAGAAAACAGCTGGAAAGGCCAATCTAGAAGGGGTGAAAGGGTGGGGCAAAGGTCAGTAAAAGGAGAGTGTGGGCGTACAGCAGGAGAGAGAGGCCACAGCAGTACCCTGATGAAACCAGCTGAGCTAAAACAACATTTGCTCCAGGTCCCCAAAATGATTGTTGGATAGTTTTCGATAATGGTGGAATATTTAGAATCAGCAGATTCAATTCAATCATCCTTAAAACAGAGGTCATTTCTCAGACTGCTGAAGCCACCTGGGGACAAAGCCTCATTTAAGGAAGGGAAAAGCAACTGCTTCTTTGGAGAATCTTGCACATAAATTAAATTCAAGTGTCCACAAATAAATAAATAAATAACCCTCACTGACTGGGTGAGCATCATTGCTTTCTCTGGTCAAGAGAGCTGGCCCTGGCTACCAAAAAGGCATTCAGAAAACAAAGCTGATGCAAGCAAATTGTGTCCACTGGCTTATTCTATTAGTAGCCCTAATGAATATCCAGAAAGAAAACACATGTGAGTTTTAAGCCACTAGTATCGATCTTATCAAAGAGATAGACAGTGATATCAAAAAAGATGAGGACTTTGGGTTCAAACAACTCACAGGTTCTAATAAGGACCGAAAAGCTTCGCAAATGCTAAGTTACTAAGCTTACAGAAGTGAACCTGAGAAATTGTTCATGAACTTCTACTATTTCTTAATTTAGTCCCATCATACAAAAAAGACAGTCTTTCACTTTCACCCTTTGAATGCTGTCATGAACAATTATTTGGAATCAAGCTTTGACCAAGATTCCATGAGCCCAGAAACAGCCGAAGGCAAAGGAACCATGGGCTCTATTTTAAAACTGATCAGCCAGCCACAGCATAATGAGCACAAAGGGAGAGATCGCCACATGAAAGAATTACGTTGTTTGCTGTTTTGTGTCTATTTTTTTAAAAACTCTAGCTGCTTGGCAGCTCTCCTAGATCACAGCTTTGGGAAAGAAGCGTATCTCCCTGATGAAAAATGAGCTAACAGAGATCCCATTGATGGCCCACTCGCCAGCTCTGTATGAGTCCATGGGTTTCACCCTGCACAAGAAACCCAACCAAATTGATTTCCTGAACAGAGAAAAAAGAGAAGAGGAAGTCGAGGAAACTAAGCCAGGTATGTTTGCTCAGATGTAAAAGATACCTTCGTACAAGCAGAGTGACATTTCATCCTGACCACACGAAGCATGGTGTTTAAAATGCATAATTGAGCCTTCTTAGCTGCTTGCTCTTCACAGTGGGTTATAAATAAGCCCCAAGAAGTCCATGTGTTTCTATATAGAAAAAGCAAATGACTGTATCATCAGTAAACTTGAGGAAAAGATCATGACAAAAACAATAGTATTGGAAAATAACTTTGCCTGCTAAAAATAATCTCTCCCACCCTTAGCTTTTGTTTTCTTTTCTTCCCATTTCAGTACAATTTACACTATTTATTTTACGCTTGGCAACAAGCTCAAAGAAAAATTAGATCCATTTACTTTTTTCATATTTCAGTGTTTTCAAAATAACAATAACAATCTTTTTCTTACATTAAACACATGGCAGAAAGTTTTGCCTCAGATTATATCAATTCGTTTTAAAAATAAAGCAGTCCCCTTGCAGGTTCTTAGCCAGTGGTGCAGCACCTTCAGGTGGTCCTGCTCCAGCCAACAAACCCACACCCAGACCCTACCGGAAGTTGGGCCCTGGGATACAAGCTGAAGAAGCCATGGCCTCAGGATTTTCTAGTTTATTGCAGCTACCTGCATCAGTGTCTTATTATCTTTGTGAACATAACGGAAAAGTGGTGGAAATAATCAAACACCAACCAATGCCTCATCCAAAAATAATTCATGACAGTGTCATGTAGGGCCACTCACGCTACGCCACCGCCTCTGTTCCTCACTGGGCCAGCAAGAGGGTAGAAGGAAGCACACCAGACCACAGGGTGGATAAGGCCTAAGACAAACTCAATTATCTGCTGCTACACATTCAAGGGGGCTTCCTAGGTGGCTTTAGTGGTAAAGAACCTGCCTGCTGATGGAGACATAAGACCCACAGGTTAGATTCCTAGGTTGGGAAGATCCCCTGGAAAAGGGCACGGCAACCTACTCCACTAATCTTGCTGGGAGAATCCCATAGGGTCACACAGAGTCAGACACAACTGAAGCCACTTGGCACACAGGCACACATTCAAGGACTGGGTGTGCCTAATCTCCCAAACAAAGTACACATTCTTATATATGGAACTATGATCAACTGTCAAGATAATCCAGCTTTGTTTGCTTTTAATTACCCATCTGCTAAGATTTTCACTGTGCTTATTTTTCATATTTTTCCCTCCTGGGATTAAAAATAGATTTTCTTACTTTTTATATAGTAACAAAGAGAATGATTTTAAATAGTTATGAAAATAATTATATAAATGTAAATTGCTGCTGCTAAGTCGCTTCAGTCGTGTCCGACTCTGTGCGACCCCATAGACGGCAGCCCACCAGGCTCCCCCGTCCCTGGGATTCTCCAGGCAAGAACACTGGAGTGGGTTGCCATTTCCTTCTCCAATGCATGGAAGTGAAAAGTGAAAGTGAAGTTGCTCAGTCATCTCCGACTCTTCGCAACCCCATGGACTGCAGCCTACCAGGCTCCTCCATCCATGGGATTTTCCAGGCATGAGTACTGGAGTGGGGTGCCATCACCTTCTCCAAAATGTAAATTAAATGGGCCTAAAAAGAAATTTAATGCCTTCTGATCCTTCTAATGCAACTGGATTTCTTAAAATGGGCAAATGTTGCTAGTTTTCCAAGCTGAGTGATGGGTACATTAGATTTCTTTATAACATTCTTTTTCTGTTTAAGAACTTTGATAAAATCTCAAGATAAAAAATACTTTAGGCAAACAGAGCAGGGTTATCTTGAGCAAGTTACTTAACTCCACTAAGCCTGAATTTCCTCTTCTTTACAGAGACAATACAATTCCCTCTGAAGTGTACATCATTAGTTCTAAGAGAATGAGGAGATTTTAAGAAATTATGGATGACATTATTGTCCATGTATTTCCATGAAACACAAGATAGCAAGCCTGATAATAAGTGGACTCATCTCTCAATATAAAAGGCATGCCATATATTGGCTGCACACATATATATATCATCTCTTGGTCTCATGAAAGAGGGATAAGAAAATAAAATCCCATAAATTAAAAGTGGCTGTGGAACTTCCCTGGTGGCCCAGTGGACGTGAGTCCACCTGCCAATGTAGGGGTCACAGGTTCCTTCCCTGGTTTGGGAAGATCCTACATGCTACAACTATTGTTATGTACGCCACAACTATTGAGCCTGTGCTCTAAAGCCTGGGAGCCGTCACTGCTGAGGTCCACGCACCCTAGAACCCGTGCTGTACAATAAAAGAAGCCACTGCAATGAGAAGTCCAAGCACCACAACGAAGAATAGCCCCCACTCACCACAACTAGAAAAAAGCCCGTGCACTAACGAAAACCCAGCACAGTCAAAAATTAATTAATTAATGGCTCAGATGGTAAAGAATCTGCCTGCAATACAGGAGACCTGGGTTTGATCGCTGGATCGGGAAGATTCCCTGGAGAAGGAAATGGCAACCCACTCCAGTATTCTTGCCTGGAGAATTCCATGGACAGAGGAGCCTGGTGGACAGTTCATGGGATCACAAAGAGTCAGACACAACTGAACAACTAACATTTTCTTTCAATTAATTTTTTTAAAAACTTAAAAATCTGGCTGTGAACAAGGCAAATCATAGTGAATAATCTGCAATCTAAATTTGTAAGGATAGAGGAATTTCTCCTGAGCAAGAAGACTGAAGAACTTGCAGAAATTTCTTGAGTAAAGATTTTAGTCTTATTGGACAAAAGAGATCTTGAAGTAACAGTGGTTCCATCAATTCTGGTTGAACATTGCTGGGTAAATGCAAGAATCAATGTTACAAAGAAAACTGCTTTACAAAATATGAAAAGGGAATGATTTTGAAATGTAAAGAAAATTCAAGAAATGATGAGCAAATCTGTTAAATTATTGCCTGTTCCGTTCTCAAGATGACTGAAGACAAAAGATACTTTGCAGAATACAGTGTGAACGAATCTCTTGCCTTGCTTTACTCCTTCTATTATGTTAGAAGCCAATACCACCTCCTGCTATCAGATGAGGAGGAGGACAACCTGATAAAATACACAGTCGTTAGCACTCATCAAGTGCTAACTGTTACAAAATTACTTCTGAGTTTTGTTGAGCAGTGAGAGGAAAGAGCCATCTATTTTCACAAAGTGCTTTGACAAACAATGCTGAATACATCAAATAAGAATTTAAGGAAATAGACAGAAGGCAATGTAATTTGGTTCACTAACAAGCTGAAATCTTGTTAGTTTCAGAGAGCATACCCAACTCAGTTCAATTCCACAAAAACTTATAGAACCCCACTATATCTTGGGCACCATTCTGGATCCCAGAAATTCAAAGAGGCACAAGCAGACATGGACCTTACCCTCGCAGAACTCTCAGTCCAGTGGATATGGACACTGGAGATTCCCAGAACACAAAACGTGGGTGGGGGAGGGGGCATAGTTGGAATTAGGGCTACAAGACTAGCAGAAGATCTTACATGTCATGGACAAATACCTCAGGTATATGATCAAACTTCAGGTTAGAAAAATCCCTGTAGCATCAGTGTGGAAGAACCTAGAAGACAGTAAGAATGAGAAGAGAACACCCGTGAAACAGGATGAGTTGTTTCAGCAACAATCCAGGGAAGCAATCATGAAGGTTCACACTTACACCAGGTTACAGGGTAGGAAGGGAGGAGAGCTCTGTGCTATATTTAGGCAGTCAAGTGAGTAGGACTAGTAGGCTGGTGGAACATGACTGCAACTAATGAGACCAATTTCTCTGGGAAATGTCTCATCAATTTATAGCCATGTCATATATAATGCATTACTGCTGAAAAACAGATTTAGATCAAACCAAAGGAGCACTTTATTTATTCTCACTGCTTCCTCAGCACACAGTAAGACCTTGACAAATATCCATGGAAGGAATCAATGACTCCAAAACTGAATGAGTCACTATGCGTGAGAACTGGCAAATATTTTTTAAAAGGCTTATATATAAAGAACTAGTCTATCTGACAAAGGTATGCATGTGAAAAACTTAACATGGATCCCCGTGTGTCCAGTTACCTTAAGCTTCTCAGTCTCCTTCCTGCAATCTTTCCTGGGGGGAGGCTGGGTGGGATCCCTGGAGCAGTACCCCATCTCTTCAGGAGTCACACTCCAAACACACACCAGTTCACAAGGAAAGACACTGATTGAAGTTTATAAACAGATTTCAACCCTTCTCAATGGCAACATCTACATTCATTTCTCTAAAATATAGCAAAATAGTACGATAAATTGAAGAGTAACACAATAAGGGATAAAGAGAACAACACAAATAATGATTTAGCTTCTGGATGCTGCTTAGAATCAGTCCTTTTCAGAACAGCCCTTGATTCCTTCCATCCATAGACTAAGATATTATTTCAAAAGCAAGCAAAGATACTACCTTAAAAAATTTATATATCTTCCCAACAAAGAGTAAGAATTCTTTATAAAGTTCTCATCAGCCGTTAGGCTTTGGCACTTCTGCTGGTTCTAATAGAAAAAGATAAGAAACATGAAGGCTTTAGAAATCCCCGGCCCTGGGGAATGAAAGAAAGCATCTCTCTATCAGCTACTCTTCACCTCTCTTGATGCTCCTTATTGGAAGAGAATGGCAACTGAGTGCTTTTTCTTTTAAACCTGCTTTACACCTAGAGGGACGTGTATTTTTAAGAAAATGCCTGACTCTTCCCATGCAGGTAAGTAATAACACATTTTGAGAAACTGTGTGTTATTTATTTTTTGTACTCAGGACAAGCCCATGATCATCTTCCATGAGTCCTACCTTGAGTGCACAGAAAATGAAATTTCACCTACCAAAATTGCAGGTTTCACTACCCTGCAGCACACTGCCTTCCTCACGTTACTCCTTTTGCAGAATGTGCAGCACATGTTTTTCACCTGATTTTTTAAAAAATATTCATTTAATCTATTTATTTACATTTGGCTGTGCTGGGTCTTTGTTGCCACAAGCCGGCTTTTCTCTGCTTCCGGTGAGCAGGAGCTACTCTCTAATTGTGGTGCACGGGCATCTCTTTGAAGTGGCTTCTCTGGTTGTTCAGCACGGGTTCTAGGGCACAGGGGCTAGTTGCAGTTCATGGGCTCAATAGTTTCGGCCCCCAGGCTCTAGAGCACAAGCTAAGCAGCTCTGGCGAGGGGGCCTAGCTGTCCCATGGCATATGGGATCTTCCCGGACCATAGATCTAACCTGTGTTTCCTGCATTAGCAGGGGGATTCTCAATCACTGGACCAGGAGGGAAGCCCCTGCCAGATTAAAAAAAAAAAAAACTAGTTACAAGAGAAAAAAAGTGAGAGTCCCCTGAGGGCAGGAATTTTGTCTCTTCTGTTCACTGCTGTATCCCAAAGACCTAGAACCTGGCCCACTCAATAAACATTTTTTAAAGAAATATGTATGTTATTTCAGTGTGGGGGAAATGGGAACTTTTAATCCATAATAAAACCTAAAGCTGGGATAAAAGTGTTTAAAAGAAGGTTCCATAAAAGTTGACTCTTTGATCAACACATATTTTATTTTTGAAATCCCAAATATTTATATTATGATTCAGTGTTTGTGGGCATTGTGTTTCTTTGGGTTAGAAAAATCGATTAATCCTAAAACCAACTATTTTCATTTCAAAGCACTATACACTTCAGGTAGTTTGGAGAATGTAGTTGGTAAAGAATCCACCTGCCAATGCAAGAGATGCAAAGACTTGGGGTTCGAACCCTGGGTCAGGAAGATCCCCTGGAGAAGGAAATGGCAACCTACTCCAGTATTCTTGCCTGGAAAATTCCATGGACAGAGGAGCCTGGAGGGCCTCAGTCCATGGGCAAGAGTTGGACACGACTGAGTGACTGAGCATGTACACACTTCCCCACAGACTCAGTGGCATCCTGGAAAGCCCTGAGCAATCAGAGTCAGTACTTACTACAAGCCTGCCCTTGGCCTCTGGTGTAGGACTATAAAACACAAAAGGAAATACAAACGCTGTAAGTAGTGGGTGTCCCCAAGATAAACAGTGTTTAAAAGGCTTCACCAAGAAATCTGATGGTCATATGCAAACATCCTTTCTGCATTCCCAGCATAAATCACTTCTCCAGAGAGCTCAGTTTCAGGGTCCTGAGTTAATCATTTGGCTGCAGTAAACACTGAAAGCAATCAATCTTACAGGCTTTGGAATTTGTGTAAAGACTTGTTGCCCTTATAAGCTAGTTTCTCCAGTCTGCATATTTCTAAATTTTTCTTTAGGAGCTAAAATTTAACTGATGGAACACATCCAATCTTCAACCGAGGCTGCCCTTTGATCCAGCAAAGACTCAGCAGGCTCTTTAACCACAAAAAGAAGATGTTTCCTCCTTGAAATTATTGGCAAAGTAGAAACTCTTCATGGTGTCCAAATACTATTTAAAGTTAAAGAAAGATTAAACTCAACATCTTGGATGAAATGAAATACTGTCTATTTTTCCTGTCTATGTCCTGGAAGATGCCAGCCTGTGGGAATTGATGGGGCTGTGAGGGCTTGGAGTTGGAAGAACCAAACAGATCCCCAATCTACCATACACAACCCTGCAGTTCCACTTTTATCTCTTTTGCCTGCTAAGTCGCTTCAGTCATGTGCGACTCTGTGATCCCTATGGACTGAGCCCGCCAGGCTCCTCTGTCCATGGAAATCTCCAAGCGAGAATACTGGAGTGCCCTCCTCCAGGGGCTATTTTCTGACCCAGGGATCAAACCCACATCTCTTATGTCTCCTGCATTGGCAGGCAGGTTCTTTACCACTAGTTCCACCTGGGAAGCCCTTCATCTCTTTTATATACTGGGAATTGTAAAAGACATTTCATTTGAAAAACAGGTTCCCTTTCTAAAAGAAATACGAAAACTGCTTATCTCATCCAAAGTTGAGCACTCTCGCTCGAAGGCAGGCTAAAACTGACATTTCCATTTCCTTTGGGAGTCTGCGGGCTCTTGAGATGGGCTTTACAAGCTCTAGGACTTTCCTCCTACCTGGGAAAAATGGCAAAGTTGCTGGATTCGGCTTGACTTGAAACGAGAGTGAGCTGCATTATTGACCTTGAAAATTCTGACAGCACAGGACCTTGATTTTCTGCTTCATTATGTCCAATCTGAAGATTTGTCACTGACGTACCCAACTTCCCACTCACTTTTCCACGCTCCACTGAGCCTAGGAGCCACGACCACAGCTCTGGCTTCGGCAAACACAAAAACACACACCGCACCTCAAACACTGAAGAGAGGTGCAGATGGTGATAGCTAACAGCCCCCAGGCTGCCACCAGCTTGCTGTCTCAAGGTTGGAAAATTAAGCCTCCTCCAGAGGACACAAGCCTTAGGTGTGAGATTGACTAAATGCTTGTCTTGAAGTATATTATTTCAGGAAGAGAGGAAAGAATATGAGAAAACCAATAAAAGATGGAACATCCCTAACATTCAGAACTACCCAGCCATTTAAAAGAAAGAATTCACTCTATGTAGTAATGCAAAAAGATATCTACACACACACACACACACACACACACACACACACACACACACACATATAACTGGAGAAGGAAATGGCAACCCCTTCCAGTATTCTTGCCTGGGAAATCCCATGCACAGAGGAACCTGGCGGGCTACAGTCCATGAGGTCACAAAACGTCAGACACGACTGAGCACGTAGGCACCATGCATGCAAGCCTACACATATACACTACTCTCCCATTCAAGAAAAATGCATATCTATACATGCAGGGGTGTGTTCATATAGAAAATATCTAGGACATCCAAGATGGTGGCTCCTATAAAGAGTGAGACTGGAGGGAGTGTGCAGTGCATTGCACAAACATTTTGTTCTCTTTAAACCCTTAACTGTGAGTATATATTGACCCCATAATAATTTTGCAATGTTTACTATAAAGTCTAACATAGAAGACTGAGAAAAGCTAACTCCTCAGAAACAGAATTTAAGAAGGAGAAGGAAGCAGTAATGCAAACCTAAAACTAGATATTTAAAAGCCAATTGCTTCTTTCCTGCCAAGGATGCTCAGGCTTTTAGGACAGCTAACCAAAACACGACACTTGCTGTGGTCCTCTCATGCTGCAGGCGCCTCCTCAGCTCCACCATTTCCAGAACCGTGCTGTTCCCAGTCACTCCCTCCTCCAAGAATTTGGGGGGAGTCAAAATACAAAAAGCCAACAGAATTCCAAATCTGGAGCTTCACTCAACACAGAAAGGAACAGCAACACTGAGATGACTCTCCCCAAAGTGTGTGAATTCCAATCTTTGAGAGTTTAAAAGATTTCTCCAGCTCCTGTGCTGTGCTCAGTTGCTCAATCTGCCTGGCTCTTTGAGACCCCATGGACTGTAGCCCACCAGGATCTTCTGTCCATGGGATTCTCCAGGCAAGAATACCGGAGTGGGTTGCCATGTCCTCCTTCATGGGATCTTTCCAACCCAAGAATTGAACCCAGGTCTTCCGCATTGCAGGCGGATTCTTTACCATCTGAGCCACCAGGGAAGCCCAAGAATACTGGAGTTGGTAGCCTATGCTTTCTCCAGGGGATCTTCCCGACCCAGGAATCGAACTGAGGTCTCCTGCATTACAGGAGGATTCTTTACCAGCTGAGCTACCAGCAAAGCCCTCTCCACTCCCTATTTCAAACTAAAAAGGAATTAGTCACAGGAGAGCCAGGTCCCTTCTGCTGCCCATCAGGAATGCCTCATTTCCAGTTGATGAAACACAAATCAGATGGATTTTGCTGGTGCATGTGTTCCTCCAGACACACTGTGTATTCACGGTCAATATAATTTGCAACAATAAACACTATTAAGAAAAGGATGGATCTCCTTAAAGATGAAATCAAAGAGGCCAAGTTCAGGTCAAGCTATTGAGCATTAATGACTATGGTCCCCAAATAAGCAGTGTTGATCACCAGAATTCTTCACATGGCGTGAACTTCATGCTTTTGATATATTTTGTTATAAATAATTAAGAATACAAATACATAATTAATATCTATATAGCCTATGAAAATCAGAGCATTAATCTAGAAACTCAAGAATGATTTCTATGGGACTTCCCTGGTGGTTTAGTGGTTGACTTCACCTTCCAAGGCAGAAGGTGCAGGTTAGATCCCTGGCTGGGGAGCAAAAATCCCAGACCTTGCAGCCAAAAACCAAAACATAAAGTGGAAGCAATATTGTAACAAATTCCATAAAGACTTTAAAAATGGTCCACATTTTAAAAACCTTTTAAAAAAAATAAAGAATGCTTACTAAGTCTCAATTTATTGATGATTTGATTTTTTTTGTTGTTTCTTTGTAATTCTTATATGATTTCAACAAACTTGTTTAGAAAACTTTTGGGTTTCCATCTTTTGTATTCTAGGTTGAGATGGATGAGAAAGTATTTAAGCCATTCAATTATAATATTATATTGAGCTATTTTACTATATAATGTTGTTTTAGCTGAAATTTAAACAAAGACCTGGCTATTTTCCTAGACTTCACTAGTTAATAGCTGTGTGGTCTTAGACAAGTAACAGCCTTTTTAAAGCTTAATTTCTTCATCAATAAAATTAAAAATTTTAATCAGGTGATCACTAGACCACTTTTCAGCTCTAATGATTCTCCACTAGCAGCTTACTTGCCAATTGGAGGGAAAAAAAAAAAACAGTCATTCCTCTGCTCTTTCAAACTAGCAAACCAAAACCACAAATAACTCTTCATTTCTAGAAGCTGTTCACATGTCTTACAGAAAAGAAGGTCTTAAAATTCACAGTGAAGTAATGACAACTTCACCACATACCATGCCAGATAAATTAGTTCATTTTAATTTTAATTTCCAAGGTCATCTCTAGATTGGACTATCTCCACACAACATGTCAGGAAAAGTCTTACAATGAAGTAGATTCAAGTTAAATTTTCTGGAAAGCCCAACCCAGGAAAGCATCACAAAGATCAGGTAACCGAACAGCATAGCAGGCAAATTCTCCAACCAATGCTCAGCTTTCCTCAAACACAGTCTCACCATGCGATCGAGCCTCCAGTATCCCTAACCTCTTAATAATAAAACTGACACAAAACACGTACATACGGCCAAGACTGAGCAAACTATCCTGTCTAACACCATCCTTGGAGCAGCTCTATAAGACAGACACCATATCCAGATTTTAAACACAAGGGAACTGAAGTTGAGAGACAACATTTCATCAAACATTGCATACCTAGAAGAGGCAGAACTGGAAATGTGAGCTCACAACCTTTGACATTCTCTGCTGTCCTTACAAGCTTCTACCTGCCATTAACCTCCCTCAGAGTCAGGTCTCAGGTCGTCTACATGTGTTATCACCTTTTAAGCCAAATGTGCTAAGTGGTATTATTCTCTCCATTTTACAGATGGAAAAATTGAGGCTAAAAGAGGAGCCATGACTTCCCTCTAGAAATAATGACAAACCTTGGAAGGAAAGCCAAGTCTTACTGATTCCAAGCCTGTGAGATTTACCATTGTGGAATAAGGCCTCCCTACCAGGAACTTAGTTTCCTGACTACTGATTCACTCTATGTGCAAAATTACTTTCTCAACTCGCAATTTTATTCTTTAAAATGGAGGTCAGATGTTTACAAGGTGTAAATTCTTTAAATTGACCCCCCAAAAATCACACCTTCTTCACTTTTTGGTCCAAAGGACCCTAAACAATGCCAAATAACAGTGGTCAATTAATTTGTGCTGAAATACTTGATTAACAATGAAAACACGCCTGTACCACTTTAAGCCTTAAATCTTCTACTGAAAAAGTTATCCTGCTTTGGCAATTAAAAGAAAGAAACAATGAGTAA
This sequence comes from Bos indicus x Bos taurus, assembly GCF_003369695.1. Taxonomy (NCBI): domain Eukaryota; kingdom Metazoa; phylum Chordata; class Mammalia; order Artiodactyla; family Bovidae; genus Bos; species Bos indicus x Bos taurus. The sequence goes on along the minus strand of NC_040081.1, from coordinate 92,407,346 downwards.
GTGAATGAATGAATGTTTTGTGGGACCCACATTCTAGTGGTGATAAAGAAGAAACTTGTTTGAAGAACAGAGTAAACCACAATGGAAATGGAAGTACTTCTCCATTCATTTCTAAAGAAATCTAATCCCCTGTTTGATCAAGCAGAACTAAATCATTAAATTAATTATGTTTAAAAGGTGAAAAGTGATCTTGGGGATTTGTTTGTAATAAATGTTTGCTGTATTGAGCCAAAGATCACCAGTGTCTTGTTTGGCAAATGTCATCCTTCTTATTCTCCAGACGAAGGTCCTCAAGCCATGACTTGGTCCTGGTTTTACTCCCTGTGGGCATTGATGGCACTAGGATCAGCAGCTCTCCTTCAGTGTAACCAAATCCATTCCTTTCTCCCTCCCCTTCCCTCCTTTACTTCCTTCTTGTTTCCTTTTTTGTCTCCTTAAATACTTTAGAAAGGTAACCTGCAGAAATAAACATCATTGTGTTAAGTCTTACAGTAAAATGCAGTGAATAGAACAGGTGTTTACCTCCACTTTTTCCTAAAGACCCACTAAAATGAAAGAAAAGAGATAAAGCCATACAAATCCTTGTCAAAGGGAAGAGGGAGCAATTACAGTGGATGATGGAGCTCACAATTTTTAGAGACAGGAAGCAGACAGACAAATAGTGACTGACATTTGAGGTTTCTCAGCGATAAGTGCCTCTAAGGTGGTGGCCAACATTGCAGAGCCCTGGAAAGGCTGCAAACGAGAGCTTCCAGCCACCTCTGACCTGCAAACGAGAGCTACCAGCCACCCCCACACAACCCTGATGGAAGAAAGATTTAACTTGTGAAGAGGCTAAACCAGAAATGCTTTGAACCAGGTACTACCAAGCATAGTTGAATGGAACATCTTATGAAAAGGGAAGAGATAAGTGAAAGGCTGAATATCAATGGGAAGCCCACCAGCCCCCGTCCCCAGAAATGGTTCCAGGTTCCTTTGCAGAAAGATCTGAAATCAAATGACAGAGAGAAGAGAAACGGGAGGGTGGGGAAAAATAAGGGAGAGGTGGAGATGAGGAGGGAGAGGGAGAAGGGGATGGGGAGAAAGAGAAACAGAAGGAAAAGGAGGAGAATGGAAAGGAATTCCTTCAAAATATTCACTACAGGGGAATTTGAAGGAGTAGGAAGGTAGCAAATATGGTTAAATTGGATTAATCCCAACTTAACAACTGCTGAAGCTAGTGAACACCTAGGCTCACTCTCCTCATGACTTTTTGTATGTAATTTTCCATAATGAAAAAAGGTTTTCAACAATAATATAGGGAGCATGGGAAGGTGCTACAGAATACGAAGAAGAAGGAGGCATGGGATATGTGTGTATATAAGGGAGAACTACCTACTGATCTTCTATGGAAATCAACAGATGCTATCTGTACCTCAGATATGCAGATGACACCACCCTTATGGCAGAAAGTGAAGAGGAACTCAAAAGCCTCTTGATGAAAGTGAAAGAGTGAAAAAGTTGGCTTAAAGCTCAACATCCAGAAAACGAAGATCATGGCATCCGGTCCCATCACTTCATGGGAAATAGATGGGGAAACAGTGGAAACAGTGTCAGACTTTATTTTGCAGGGCTCCAAAATCACTGCAGATGGTGATTGCAGCCATGAAATTAAAAGACGCTTACACCTTGGAAGGAAAGATATGACCAACCTAGATAGCATATTCAAAGCAGAGACATTACTTTGCCAACAAAGGTCCATCTAGTCAAGGCTATGATTTTTCCAGTGGCCATGTATGGATGTGAGAGTTGGACTGTGAAGAAAGCTGAGCACTGAAGAATTGATGCTTTTGAACTGTGGTGTTGGAGAAGACTCTTGAGAGTCCTTTGGTCTGCAAGGAGATCCAACCAGTTCATTCTAAAGGAGATCAGTCCTGGGTGTTCACTGGAAGGACTGATGCTAAAGCTGAAACTCCAATACTTTGGCCACCTCATGCGGAGAGTTGACTCACTGGAAAAGACTCTGATGCTGGGAGGGATTGGGGGCAGGAGAAGGGGATGACAGAAGATGAGATGGCTGGATGGCATCACCGACTCGATGGACATGAGTTTGAGTGAACTCCGGGAGTTGGTGATGGACAGGGAGGCCTGGTGTGCTACAATTCATGGGGTCGCAAAGAGTCAGACACGACTGAGCAACTGAACTGAACTGATACCTTAAAAATAAAATAAAATCAAGGAATAGCAGTATAACTATGATATTTTACAATGCGGAAAAATATGCCTGAAGAAACAACTAAAAGTATTAAAAGTGGCTGCTTCTGGAAGGTGACAGAACTTGTGAAGAGGGGAGATATTTTTCACTGCAAATCTTGTTTCACGAATGAAAATGAAAACAAAACAACCCAAAACCTGTGGGACTCTGTAAAAGCAGTCCTAAGGGGAAAGTTCATAGCAATACAGGCATACCTCAAGAAACAAGAAAAAAGTCAAATAAATAACCTAACTCTACACCTAAAGCAACTAGAAAAGGAAGAAATGAAGAACCCCAGGGTTAGTAGAAGGAAAGAAATCTTAAAAATTAGGGCAGAAATAAATGCAAAAAAAACAAAAGAGACCATAGCAAAAATCAACAAAGCCAAAAGCTGGTTCTTTGAAAGGATAAATAAAATTGACAAACCATTAGCCAGACTCATCAAGAAACAAAGGGAGAAAAATCAAATCAATAAAATTAGAAATGAAAATGGAGAGATCACAACAGACAACACAGAAATACAAAGAATCATAAGAGACTACTATCAGCAATTATATGCCAATAAAATGGACAACGTGGAAGAAATGGACAAATTCTTAGAAACGTACAACTTTCCAAAACTGAACCAGGAAAAAACAGAAAACCTTAACAGACCCATCACAAGCACGGAAATTGAAACTGTAATCAAAAATCATCCAGCACACAAAAACCCAGGTCCAGACGGCTTCACAGCTGAATTCTACCAAAAATTTAGAGAAGAGATAACACCTATCCTACTCAAACTCTTTCAGAAAATTGCAGAGGAAGGTAAACTTCCAAACTCATTCTATGAGGCCACCTTCACCCTAATACCAAAACCTGACAAAGATCCCACAAAAAAAGAAAACTACAGGCCAATATCACTGATGAACATAGATGCAAAAATTCTTAACAAAATTCTAGCAATCAGAATCCAACAACACATTAAAAAGATCATACACCATGACCAAGTGGGCTTTATCCCAGGGATGCAAGGATTCTTCAATATCCACAAATCAATCAATGTAATACACCACATTAACAAACTGAAAAATAAAAACCATATGATTATCTCAATAGATGCAGAGAAAGCCTTTGACAAATTTCAACATCCATTTATGATAAAAACTCTCCAGAAAGCAGGAATAGAAGGAACATACCTCAACATAATAAAAGCTATATATGACAAACCCACAGCAAACATTATCCTCAATGGTGAAAAATTGAAAGCATTTCCTCTAAAGTCAGGAACAAGACAAGGGTGCCCACTTTCACCATTACTATTCAACATAGTTTTGGAAGTTCTGGCCACAGCAATCAGAGCAGAAAAAGAAATAAAAGGAGTCCAAATTGGAAAAGAAGAAGTAAAACTCTCACTATTTGCAGATGACATGATCCTCTACATAGAAAACCCTAAAGACTCCACCAGAAAATTACTAGAACTAATCAATGATTATAGTAAAGTTGTAGGATATAAAATCAACACACAGAAATCCCTTGCATTTCTATACACTAATAATGAGAAAACAGAAAGAGAAATTAAGGAAACAATTCCATTCACCATTGCAATGAAAAGAATAAAATACTTAGGAATATATCTACCTAAAGAAACTAAAGACCTATATATAGAAAACTATAAAACACTGGTGAAAGAAATCAAAGAGGACACTAATAGATGGAGAAATATACCATGTTCATGGATTGGAAGAATCAATATAGTGAAAATGAGTATACTACCCAAAGCAATTTATAGATTCAATGCAATCCCTATCAAGCTACCAACGGTATTCTTCACAGAGCTAGAACAAATAATTTCACAATTTGTATGGAAATACAAAAAACCTCGAATAGCCAAAGCAATCTTGAGAAAGAAGAATGGAACTGGAGGAATCAACCTGCCTGACTTCAGGCTCTACTACAAAGCCACAGTCATCAAGACAGTATGGTACTGGCACAAAGACAGAAATATAGATCAATGGAACAAAATAGAAAGCCCAGAGATAAATCCACGCACGTATGGACACCTTATCTTTGACAAAGGAGGCAAGAATATACAATGGATTAAAGACAATCTCTTTAACAAGTGGTGCTGGGAAAACTGGTCAACCACTTGTAAAAGAATGGAACTAGACCACTTTCTAACACCATACACAAAAATAAACTCAAAATGGATTAAAGATCTCAACGTAAGACCAGAAACTATAAAACTCCTAGAGGAGAACATAGGCAAAACACTCTCCGACATACATCACAGCAGGATCCTCTATGATCCACCTCCCAGAATATTGGAAATAAAAGCAAAAATAAACAAATGGGACCTAATTAAACTTAAAAGCTTCTGCACAACAAAGGAAACTATCAGCAAGGTGAAAAGACAGCCTTCAGAATGGGAGAAAATAATAGCAAATGAAGCAACTGACAAACAACTAATCTCAAAAATATACAAGCAACTCCTACAGCTCAATTCCAGAAAAACAAATGACCCAATCAAAAAATGGGCCAAAGAACTAAATAGACATTTCTCCAAAGAAGACATACAGATGGCTAACAAACACATGAAAAGATGCTCAACATCACTCATTATCAGAGAAATGCAAATCAAAACCATTATGAGGTACCATTCACACCAGTCAGAATGGCTGCGATCCAAAAGTCTACAAATAATAAGTGCTGGAGAGGATGTGGAGAAAAGGGAACCCTCTTACACTGTTGGTGGGAATGCAAACTAGTACAGCCACAATGGAGAACAGTGTGGAGATTCCTTAAAAAACTGGAAATTGAACTGCCTTATGATCCAGCAATCCCACTGCTGGGCATACACACTGAGGAAACCAGAATTGAAAGAGAGATGTGTACCCCTATTATAAACAGCACTGTTTATAATAGCCAGGACATGGAAGCAACCTAGATGTCCATCAGCAGATGAATGGATAAGAAAGCTGTGGTACATATACACAATGGAGTATTACTCAGCATTAAAAAACACATTTGAATCAGTTCTAATGAGGTGGATGAAACTGGAGCCTATTATACAGAGTGAAGTAAGCCAGAAAGAAAAACACCAATACAGTATACTAACGCATATATATGGAATTTAGAAAGATGGTAACAATAACCCTGTATATGAGACAGCAAAAGATACACTGATGTATAGAACAGTCTTTTGGACTCTGTGGGAGAGGGAGAGGGTGAGATGATTTCGGAGAATGGCATTGAAATATGTATAATATCATATATGAAACAAGTCGCCAGTCCAGGTTCGATGCACGATACTGGATGCTTGGGGCTGGTGCACTGGGACGACCCAGAGGGATAGTATGGGGAGGGAGGAGGGAGGAGGGTTCAGGATGGGGAACACGTGTATGCCTGTGGCGGATTCGTTTCGATATATGGCAGAACCAATACAATATTGTAAAGTTTAAAAATAAAATAAAGTTAGAATTAACAAGACAAAAAAAATCTTGTTTCACTATTTTATTTTAAGACTATGCACGTTATTACTTTGCTAAAAAAAATGAACACAGGAATTAAAAATAGTTGTGCTACAGTGTTTGGAAAGGGGGTGCATTTTTAAAATATCTTTTAATGCAGTTCTTTTATAGTTTTATCAGTAACAAAAACATAAAAATCTTTGTAAACTTTAAAGTACTTTATAAATTGAAGTTGTTGAGCTCACTGGGGATGCTGACTTCCAAAAGAGACCTGCATGTATCCACAGTGTGATTTCTGGGCTTCTAAGTGGGTAGTCACTCAGTCGTGTCTGATGTTTTGTGACCTGATGGACTGCAGCAGGTCAGGCTCCCTTGCTCATGGAATTCTCCAGGCAAGAATACTGGAATGGGTTGCCGTGCCCTCCTCCAAAGGATCTTCCTGACCCAAGGATAGAACCCAATTCCCTTGCTTGGCAGGCGGATTCTTAGTACTGAGGCACTTTTAGAATAGGTTAAGATAATTAAGTGAAGTTTATTTCAAAAGGTTATGCCTTATGTTGGAGACAGTATTGGAAATGGATATGCTTATACTCTGTTGATGTTGATGACATTATAACATAGCATACTCTTTCTGGAAGATAATCGGACAATAAATATAGGAAGCCTTAAAAATGATTATTTTTTCCTCTCAGCAATTTCACTCTCAAGTATTTATCCAAAGGAAATAATCAGTGATTTGCACAAAAATTTGGTTACAAGACTGTTTATTATAGACCTGTTTATAACAGCAAAAATGTTGCAAACAATCTAAATGTCCAAACACAGGCAACTCATATACTTGAGTAATTTAGGTCATGTGGTCATTAAAATAATTCAATAGAAAGATATTTAATTACATAGAAAAATAGTCATCACACAATATTAAGTAGAAAAAAAAAAGATTACAGAATACACATCATCACATTTTTATAAATATATGTAACTCTATAAGCAAAGACATGAGCTTCAAAGAATATACATCAAAAACAACTGCTATCTGGAATTTGAAATTTTTCCAGTAAATCTCCTTTTGTGTGTATTTCATTCAGTGAAAATATATCATTTTATAATGAAAAGAAAGGTAAGAAGTTTGTTTTTAAAGCTAATTAAGTAAAGAACATAGGGCTACCAAAGTACTAATGTTTTTAAATGTTATATACATACATTAATGTTTAAAAATAAGACAGGGGGAAAAAAGGTAATGATCAAGCAGCAATGTCAATTTTGGAATGTATTTGTTGGCCCAAATAGTAATTCTCCAAAGTCAAAGAATACAATCTTATCAGAGGTTTATCAATTTTTCTAATCTTTCCAAAACATTTTGATATTATTCATTCATTTTGAATGTTTGCTTCTATTTCATTAATACTGTTCCCATATTCATTCTTTTCTTCCTTCTACTTTCTTTAGGTTTCACCTATTATTCTTTCCTAAAACTTTTTGAGATTTTCTTAGCCTTTTTTTAAAAGTTTTATTTACATATATTTAAAAGATTTTAATTTCTCTTTATTCAGTGCTTTAGCTGTACTTTATACAATTTTTACCATTCTGTTCAATATTAATTTATCTTGCGATTTCTTCTTTGACTTACTGTTTAGAAAAACACTGATATTTTCTAAAATATTTGAGAATTTTCTAAGTTGCTTTTGTTAGTAATTTCTAGCTTTTTTTCCTCAGTACCCAGAAGTGTACTTTTTGGATTTTAATTCCTTGGAAATTAAAACATGCTTTATAACTGGTACATGTTCATTTTTGGCAACTGTACAGTGTGCATTTAAAAGAAATGCATATTTTGCAGTTGTGTGTCCTATTCTACATATTGTATATCAGTTAAGTCAGGTTGATTAATTTGTTCAAATATTCTATAACCTCTGATTTTTTTTGTCCACTTATATATCAATTATCATCAAAGTTATATTAAAATCTTCCATTGTCACTGTGGGTTTGTCTGTGTTTCCTTGCCATACTTCCAATTTTTGCTTCATATATTTTGAAGTCATATTATTAGGTATATACACATTTAAAAGTGGTATAGATTCTCGGTGGATTAACCTGTTTATCATTATGAAATGCTGCTCCAAGAAATTCTTCTTGCTTTTAGATAGCATAGCTATACTGGCTATCTTTCATTTAGTGTTTGTATGATTTTTCATTTTCTAAACCTTTACTTTCAATGTTTTGGAATTTTTATATTTAAGATGTGTTCCTTGTAAGCACCGTATACCCACGTTCTGTTTGCTTACTTTTCCAGGCTGATAATCTTTATCATTTGGTGGAAGGTTTTGATATTTTATTTTCAATGGAATTAAATACATATTTATGTTTAAATTTTCCCTCTTGCTATTTGCTTTACATTTGTTCCTCTTTCTCTTCTGCCTTATTTTGGGTTTATCAAGAATTTTTATTATTCTATTCCCTTCCCCTTAACTTTCTTGTTAGTTATTCATTCCTTAACTATGCTTTCAGTTGATAACCTAGAAATTACAACATGCATCCCTGACCTAGCAAAATCTAACTTATATTAGTGTGTTTACTACTTCCTAGGTCACACAAAGATTTTAGAATGTTTTTTCTTTATTTAATCCTCTCCCAAACTATGTACTATTTTGGCTGTACATTTTAATTATATATATATTTCCTTTTTGCATAGTCGATAATCATTTAGATTAACTCACATATTTACCACTTACCATTTTTTCCTTTTGTTCTTCATTCCTTCCTGTATCCCTGAGCTTCCCTGTGATATAATTTTTCTATTGCTTGAAGAATATTCTTTAGTATTTTGGTTAGTGTAGATCTATATACAATAAATTCTCTCAGTTTTGTCTGAAGATATCTTTTTTCAGCTTTAAGTTTGAAGGATTCTTTTTGCTAGGTATAGAATACTACATTGGCAGTTGTTTTTCTTCACATTTTGAAAACATCTTTTCATTGTTTTCTGGCTTTCATTGTTTCCTCTGAAAAATCTTCTTAGTACCTTGTTTCTCCTTTCAAGGTAATGTTATCTTTATTCTCTGGCTAATTTCATGATTTTCTCTTTGTGTTGGTTCTCAGTACTTATACTAAGATTTCTCTTTGTCCTTTATCTTGTATAGAGTCCAAAGGCCATCCTTCATCTCTCTCAGTCTTCAAATGTTGTTTTCCCGTTCCATCTCTCCTCTCCTTCTGGGACATCAATTACACAAATGCTGTACCTTTCACCAGATCTCATTTATCTCTTACACTGCTTACTCTATTTTCCTTTCTTCTTGCTCATTGTGTTTCAGACTAAATATTTCCTTCTGCTCTTTCAGTTCACTACTTCATTCTTCAACCATGTCATATGTGTTAAAGCCATTAAATGTTCTTAATCAGTTGTTTTATTCAGTTAATTATATAACTTTATTTGGTCCTTTCCCTTAGTTTCCAGTTGCCTACTACAATTTACTGGGCTTCCCTGGTGGCTCAGAGGTTAAAGCATCTGCCTGCAATGTGGGAGACCTGGGTTCAATCCCTGGGTCAGGAAGATGCCCTGGAGAAGGAAATGGCAACCCACTCCAGTATTCTTGCCTGGAGAATCCCATGGACGGAGGAGCCTGGTGGGCTACAGTCCACGGGGTCGCAAAGAGTTGGACATGACTGAGCAACTTCACTTCTTCAGTACAATTCTCAGCCCTATCTTTTAATTCCTTGAACAGATTAATCATTGTTGTAAAGACTATGATAGTCCCATTACCTGAAACCCTGGTGGGCCTTTTTCTATCTTTTTTTTTCCTTTTTAATTTTCAGTTACAGCCTGTCTTATATACCTGGCTATTGCTGCTTGAGCAAAGAACAATTTTTATGTATTTTTTTTTTTTAACTAGTAGAGTTCGTTAGAAACTCTAGATGATGCTATCTTCCTCCAGAGAGGAATAATTTCACTTTTGGCAGGCAGCTAGCTAATGCTACCAATAATTTTTAAACCATTCTAATCCAACCAGACTGACCTGATTCATAGCTCAGCTTCAGGCTTTGTGGGACTGGTCTATTTCCTGCTTATTCTTGCTTCTAGGGTACAATCGTTCAAGCTCTCAAATGAAAGTCTGAGGTATTGACCAGCCACGCTCCCACTCTCAACTGCCACTTTTGCACATTTCCTCACCTGTATCTTGTTCCTGTAAGTTACGATCCTAATAGCTCTCCTAACACCTTTAATCAAAATGTTTTTCATATTTTGCACATATTTTCCAGTTGTTTTTAGCAGGAGAATAGTTTAAAATAACACTGTCCACCATTGCCAAGAGAACTCACTAACCTAACAGGTTCTTAAAATTAAATCCCAAATAAATATTTTTATCTTTCATAACCAACTCTGATGCTGGGAGGAATTGGGGGCAGGAGGAAAAGGGGACGACAGAGGATGAGATGGCTGGATGGCATCACCAACTCGATGGACATGAGTTTGAGTGAACTCCGGGAGTTGGTGATGGACAGGGAGGCCTGGAGTGCTGCAATTCATGGGGTCGCAAGGAGTCGGACACAACTGAGCAACTGAACTGAACTGAACTGAACCAACTTCAAATCAGTGCTGGCATAATAAGTTAAATACAGGTGAAAAGGATGGTTTGAGTGCTCTAGTGATGTCAAATATCAGCTTCCATGAAAACAGAATTTCCTCTTTTAAAAAATCAAAAAGAATCTTTCAGTCAACATCCAATGTTTTATCTGTGGCTCCAACTTGTGACCTTTCTAAAAGCCATTTCCACTCTCAAAAGAACATAGAAAACACAAATATCTTTTTTTTTTCTTGCAAGTAGTTTACATCATTACAAAATTTGAGACCCGTAGATGAATTTAAAGGTCTTCTACCTCAACACTATCATTTTACAAACTAGGAAACTTAGACTCAGAGAGGTGAAGTAATCGGCTCAAGGGGAGGACAGAGGATGAGATGGCTGGATGGCATCACCGACTCGATGGACGTGAGTCTGGGTGAACTCCGGGACTTGGTGATGGACAGGGAGGCCTGGCATGCTGCAATTCATGGGGTCGCAAAGAGTCAGACATGACTGAGCGACTGAACTGAACTGAACTATACCAGTTCTTAAAAGAGCTAGGAAACTAATCTAGTTTGACAGTATTTCAATATACATAATTACATTGTCAATAACTACATTGACAGTATCTCAAATGAAAAAAACACAGCTTCAAAAAAAGTTTATTAAAGAGATAAGTAAAATGGAACATAATCAAACCCAATCATAACCAATTACAATATCTGGACCTAACATGAATCCTTATAAACAAACCAAGAACAAAATAGAGGCAGAAATGCAAACATGACTGAATATCTGAGTTATAAAGGAACAACTAATTATGTTAGATATGAAAATGTTATTTGACTCTATTTTTAAAAGAGTCACTATCATTTACACACACATCTTAAATATTTATTGATGAAATGATAAAGCAAACGGAACTACTTTAAAATAATACAAGATGGGAAGAAGCATGTGACTAAAGTGATTAAATACCCTGGCCATGAGTTTCTGGGTGATGATAATACATAGATATTCATTACATTAATCATCTGTAATTGGTTGGAATTTTCCATAATAAACAGTAAAAATAGAATTAGAAAGAAAGTGAAAGTTATTTTTTTAATCAAAAAAGAGTTACCAGTTAAATAAAGAGGGCTAAAAGTCAAATCCAATACAGTTTAATAAATATCTCTAGATAAGAAATTTCAGCCAACAGAATAAATGCTTTAAGTAGTAACTTGTGCAACCTATAAATTAAGCAAGAGGCAAAACAATACATTATTTAGCATAATTCAACCTCCTTTTTAACATTTGATCACATAAGTATTAATAATATTGTTCCTAGAAATTTTTTTTAAATTTCAGCTTCATTGAGGAATACTTGACAAAACTATAAGATATTGGAAGTGAAGATCATGGTGATTTTATATATATTCACATTCTAATAGTAAAGAATCGCCTGTCAGTGCAGGAGACACAAGAGACATGGGTTCAATCCCTGGGTTGGGAAGATCCCCTGGAGTAGGAAATAGCAACCCACTCCAGTATTCTTGCCTAGAAAACCCCACGGACAGAGGAAAGGGGTGGGCTACTGTCCACGGGGCTGCAAAGAGTCAGATACAACTGAGCGCACGCACACAATATATATTGTGAAAGGATTTCTTCCATCTAGTTAATTAACACATCCATAACCTCACATGTTTATCTTTTTTTTTTTTTTGGTGAGAACATTTCAGTTCTTAGTATATTTCATTTTATAATACAGGGTTATCAACTATAATCTTTCTTTAAATCTAGAAGAAATTATTTATGCTAACTCAGCACTCGTTGTTTGACACATTATTAATATTCTACAACCCAGACTCTTCCCTACTAACAAACCATCACCAGTGTAGAATGCTGGCCACATTGATGATATTTCAGAATCCACATAAGACTTACTAGAGAGAAAAGGATAAATTGGGGGAACTAGGAATTAGAGGAGAAGGCAATGGCACCCCAGTCCGGTACCCTTGCCTGGAAAATCCCAGGGGAGGAGGAGCCTGGTGGGCTGCAATCCGTGGGGTTGCGAAGAGTCAGACATGACTGAGTGACTTCACTTTCACTTTTCACTTTCATGCATTGGAGAAGGCAATGGCAACCCACTCCAGTGCTCTTACCTGGAGAATCCCAGGGACAGGGAAGCCTGGTGGGCTGCCATCTATGGGGTCGCACAAAGTTAGACACGACTGAAGTGACTTAGCAGCAGCAGGAATTAGAAGGTAAAAATGAGTACCAGGATTAAAACCAATTAACACTGTCCTAGATCACCTGTAAACTGCTCTTTCATACCTGAATATATCTTAAAAGTCATAACTTGGGGATAGGGGGCAGAGATCAAATATAAAATAGGAGAACTTTTTCAGAAAATGATTTTATCATACATCCCATCAAATATTCCCTGCTTAATCAGTCATCTGCTAGGTGTTCACTGGTGGTTATGCCCCACATTCTTTCTTTATTCCACCATATTCTTGCTGACATTCCTGCTCTTCAGCCCATAAGTCCAATACCTGCCTGCCTCCCCATCTGTCTGAGGCTGGCACCATGCTAACCCCTGTCCAGTGACTGTCTGCAGAAGGCAGCCCACTATCTTACCAGTCAGTGAGGAGGGATGACTTATTTCTGAAGAATACTGCACCACTTTCCCAAACTAGGAGAGTCTGTGAACTAGGGAGCTAGATCACTCTCGTTTAAATAAACAGAGGGCTCCTCTGTTCATGCAATTGTCCAGGCAAGAATACTGGAGTGGGTTGCTACTTCCTCCTCCAAGGGATCTTCCCAACACAGGGCTTGAACCCTCGTCTCCCGCATCTCCTGCATTACAGGTGGATTCTTTACTACTGAACCACTGAGGAAGCCCAATTTAAATACACAGATGTACAGATCTGCACAAGCACGTGCAAGCACTTACACACACACAGTCGCTGCTTATAAATCCCAGGGACTGGAAACTACAGAGATCCTCAGTGTTTGGTATTTACTTATTTAAGGTGAAGGAATATCAAACTTACTCTTTATTTATTAACTACAGTTCAATAGTAACTTAAATAATTTCAGCTGACATTTATCAAATGTCATTTATCAAATGCTTGTCTGATATAAGGGAGCCATTGCGCTAAGTTCATGGTCCCACCTTATCTCATGCACATTCATTTCCTCATGCACACATTTATCTCATTCAATTCTCATAACAACCTTAGGAGATAGGTACTAAAGCTATCCCCCCATTTTCTAGCAAGAGAAACTGAGGTCCAGAGAGATCACCTGTCCAGGGATACACAGTGGTAACAGAATTACTATGTAATAGTTGGGATTTTTATCAAGGCTGAAAACCCAATCTCATTATAAAAACAAGCAGTAAGAGCAAGAGTTAAAAAAAATTGCATACCCTTGCAGACATATTCCTCTACGCACATCCCGGATGAGTGTCCGGGCTTACCTGTAATACTGCTGATCCCTAGCTTACTTTTCCCCAACCTCTTGACCACATCCTCACTAGAAACTGGCATGGAGCCCTCCCAAAACAATACAGCTCAGCTCCTGCTCTCTATGGCCATCCTTACTTTTCTTAGCTAAGCTCCATAGTTGTATAAAATTAAAATATAGACCATGATGGTGCTTATTAAATGCAATGAACAATATCTTTACTTGAAATGACAGCAGCTGAGGGCTAAGTGGCACCAATACAAGTGGAAGTGAAGCTCTTTGCAGGCCAGGAATGGAAGGCAGAACTGCCTATCAGCCTAAGACCACATGCAGAAGGAAGACAAGTGCCCAGTGGCAGAGTCCAAGGTTGGAAGCTCTTGCCTTAGATTAAACTAGTGTACACTGCATGCACACAGACGCTGATAACAACTAGAATCTACTGGCCAATTACTACTACAAAAATACCATTTATCCAGCCTTATCTATATAACATAACCCCAAGCATTTTATATAATTATCTCTATGTATTGTGTTATTTACCATATTTCACAGATAAGAATCCAGATGCAAAGAGAGCTTTAGTAATGTGCCCAAGGTGACATGGAGACAGGATTAGAACCCAGTTCGGCTTAACTCCAAAGCAAATGTTATTAACTACCACTCACACCACTGCACATGCCCCCAATCCAGGTGTGAAGCTCAGCTCTCCTTCAGAGATGGAATGCAGACATCCACCAATGCCAAAACAACACACACCAGACGGGGCACCCTCCATGGAGCTCAATATAGTTTCCCCCCACAATGCATCAGGTTTCCCTTGTCAATTATCTCCAAGAGAGGATATGGTTATCAAAATCAAACATTCTGTCTTCTATGCATTTAAGCTTGAGAGGAGAAAACATATACACATATATATTTATATGCATACAGATACATAATTAAATAAGTTATTTTACTTAGCATGTGGGCTTCCTGGTGGCACAGAGGGTAAAGAATCTGCCTGCAATGCAGAAGACCCAGGTTCAATCCCTGGGTTGGGAATATCCCCTGGAGAAGAGAATGGCAACCCACTCCAGTATTCTTGCCTAAAGAATCCCATGGACAAAGGCTACAGTCCATAGGGTCACAAAGATTCTGACATGACTGAGCAAAGTCTTCACTTAGCATTTAACAAGTAAGAATTATTGGTTCTAATTCCCTGGAACCAATAGAGCCTACAGAGAGCCTTTAAGCATTTTACTGTGGCCATGTAAAGGGGAGGCATTAGACTCTATCACACACTTCACATCTTTTCTGTATCTGAGAATAGAAAATGAGCCAAAGGACTATAAAAGCCCTTTAAGTATAGTCCAGCCCTATTTTGATTCAGAAAAAACCTTTGCTGGGTAGGTGACATGAGAGGCTTCTTAGGGCAGGAGTTTGAGATGTGACATTAAGTCTAGCTTCTTTGGGGAGTTGTTTTTTTTGGGGTTTTTTTGGCTGGGAATTTTTCTTCCAGATGGCTCAGTGCCAATGGCCTCCAACCTGTGTATGCTGGTGCCCACCCCTAGGAGGGCCTTCGGGTGGGCTCTTAATTCCTCATGAGGTCCCATTCACCAAACCTTAGCACTTAGCATAGTGCTGCCACACAGCAAGTATGCATAAAAAAAAAAAAAAACAGTTCTTGAACAAAGAAATAAAATATGTGGGAGGCAACTATAGACTGAATGTCTGTGTGCCCCTAAAAAATTCATGTTGAAACATAATCCCCAGTGTGACAGTATTTAGAAATGGGGTCTTGGGAGGTGATTAAGTCATGAAGACAGAATTAGTGGGGCTTTCCTGGTGGTCCAGTGGCTAAGACTCCATGCTCCCAAGGTAGGGAGGCCCAGGTTCAATCCCTGGTCATGGAACTAGATCCCATATGTTGCAACTAAGACCTGGCACAGCGAAATTTAAAAGAAAAAAAAAAAAAAAACAGAATTAATGTCCTCATGAAAGAGGCTCGATGGACAGCCCTGTCCCCTTCCTCCATGTGAGGACATAAGATGCTTGTCTTTGAACAAGGAACTAGGAGTCTCACCAGACACCGAATCTCTTGGTGCCTTGATCTGGGACTTCCAACCTCTAGAACTAAATTTCTGTTGTTTATAATAGGTATTTATTCTGTTATACCTGAGGTATTCTGTAAGAGGAGCCTGAATAGAGTGACTGAAGCCCATACATGAAAGAGCTAATTCATGACACCACCTCCCTGGCCCTTCCCTTCCGAGTATCAGCTCCAGAAAGCCCTGCAAGAACTCTTACCATGGCACAGAGAGGGGCAGGGCACCCCTGGTGCAGGAGGTCTTCTGTCCCCATAAACTACTACTCCAGCCTAAGTGTTTACTCCACAGGCATTAGCTGCATGGCCTTCCACAGGTCACATAGTGTCTCTGAGCCTCTTCCTCATCCAAGAGCTGGCAAGATTAAGCTGGGTGCCATCTAGAGTTCTTCCCAACTCTAAATGCTAAAATCCTACTGTCCATAGGAAGAGTCGCAGTGCAACACCTACCACCCTGGGGTTCCTCTGGTTCTTAGTTAAAAGAACATAAGTTTTTGATCCTCATTACTCACCAATTCCATATTTGCAAATTCACCTACTGGCTACAATTTATTTGTAACCCCCAAATCAATACTTACTGTGCTCTCATGGTCGTTCAAGCATATGAAGAGAGCAACAAGAAATTTGGGTCACCTGCCATTACATTCTCAGCTGAAGTCAAATAAGGGGACTCTCTGCCTTCTTGTTTCTGATCCCAAACTATAAACCAGGGTCCTTTTCTGCAGTCTATTTAGTGCCACATTCTTCACATTTCTGTACTTTTCATCAGTGATTCTGCAGTTTAAAATGCCCTCCGAGTGGAGTGCTGAGGTACTGGTGTTCCTAAGCTCAAGAATGTTGTGATGGTTCTCAGGAAGGAAATACATGTGTTAGATACTCTTTATTAAGGCATGAGTTACACTGCTGTTGGTCATAAGTTTAGTGTTAATGGATCAACGGCGTATGTTAAACAATAAAAACACACATAAAACAAGTTTCTGTGTTGATCAGCTGATGAAAAAGTGATCAGAGGCTCACAGAAGCCCTACTCTGTATTTCTCCTTGAAGCAAAGGTTCATTGTTTGCTAATCTACTGTTCATGGCAACTTTATAGAATATAACTATTGCAAATAATGAGAACTGACTATGTATCCTCAGACTAGCTTCCATATACAGTTGAGTAGAAATGGAAATAGCGTCCCCTAGAGTTACTCAGTGCACAGCATGCCCAACCATATGGAGCAGCACCGCCCTTGAGATATGATCTAGTTGGAATGGATATTACCGAAAAACAAAATAGAAACTCCTATCCTTAACATACCCCAAATTTTAAAAACTTTTAGAATTAGCCAGCGCTCAGGATGAAATGACTGTCGATGGGGTGTCTATGAAGTGACTGTCCTTGACATGGTCTACCCATCTGGAAGCCTGCCTGTCTCCTGGAATGCAATGACTGTCTATGGGGTGTCTATGAAATGACTGTCCTTGACATGGTCTACCCATCTGGAAGCCTGACTGTCTCCTGGAATGCCTTTCCTCCATTCCTCTTATGCTTACATCGGCATTCTGAATCTTACGAGAAACTGCCCAAGTGTTTCTAAGTTTCTTGTTCAGATCAGTTTGTAACTGTCATTAATAATTGCAGATGGTGCCCCCGTGAGAAAGTTCGCCACAAATCCACTGCAGAAACACAGGGCAGTAACAGTAAATAATTCATGCATGCACTTGCAATACTAAGAAGATATACTGGGAGAGTTATTGAAAGAAGAGAGAACACAAAAGCAGGGAAAATGAAAAGAGAAAAATCAGGAAGAAAGAGAATGAAAGAGAAAGACTGAGTATAAAATAGTAAGAGTTTTAGAAATAAATGGCACTTGAGAAAGGCATCAGCAACATAGATCAAAATTTGTTTCTATTTGTGAGCGTGGGCGGGGGCTTTTGGCTTTTACAATATGCTTTGTTACTGGAGGGCTAAAATATATAGTCAGCCTAATCACACTGCTCATGGTGTAACAATTTCATACAAATAAACCCTGCCAGCATGCAACTGTCCTTTGAGGATGTCAAAATTTGGATAAAAAAGATCATGCTCCTTAAACTCTGAACTCAGACATGAGGGCTCAAATCCCATTCATACCACGAAGCTACAAAGGTTCAGTGGGTAAAGAACCTGCCTGCAATGCAGGAGACAGGAGATGCGGGTTTGATCCCTGGGTTGGGAAAATCCCCTGGAGAAGGAAATAGCAACCCATTCCAGAATTCTTGCCTGGAAAATCCCATGGTCAGAGGAGCTTTGTGGGCTACAGTCCAAAGGATCACAAAGAGTCAGACACGACTGAGTGACTAAGCACTGTGTGCATACCACTAAGCTAAAGGCTGTCAATAAGTGGTTTAACTTTTAAACTTTAGATTCCTCTACCACATAAATGAAATAGTGCATATAAAAGCACTTACTACCATACGTAGGATACAGAAAATGTCATTTATTAATTTGATACAGTAATTGATAACTCACATACTGATCTAGGTCACATGGGGTTTTAAACCAGTAAGTAAAACCACAGCATTGAACACGTCTCCCAGAAACCCCTCTGGGGTTATCGATCATGAAAGGAGTGATCCTGGCAGGAAAAAGAAGAGAGAACAGCAATTTTCTTGTGAGCGTCTCAGGCTTTCCACTTTTCTTCTCTCATTGCTAAGTAATGGATCAATGACTTCCCAGAGACCAAATCTAATCCTACAAGTGAAAATAATGTGGTTACAGGCACAGCTCTTGGAAGCCACAGAGCTAACGCACTGACGTGAAAAGGAGGGACAAGCGACAGGAAAATAGACTTGAGAAAATGGGTAGCAGATGAAGGAAAAAACCTCGAGGGCCAAAGTTGCCACCATGAACAGCTCGGGAAGGAAAAATTAAGAATTCAGAGGCCCAAAGAAAGCGCTACTACTCGTAACATGTCCAGCATCTCAGAATATGTATCACAAGACCTGCCTCCCCTAATGGGAAAAAGAGTCTCCTTGGTTATGATCTATAGGAACCCGGCCCACACTGCATGAATACCTGTAATGGAGTCCTGACTCTGAAATAATCATTCTGAGGGAAGGATTCACAGTAAACATCATTAAAGGAAAGAAAGAAAAACACTGGCACCAGGACATCAGAGAATTCCAGCCCTCCCAAGACACAGTTCAGGAATCTTCCAGGTAAAGTACTGAAAACACATATCCAAGATGAATGAGGTTTAAAGAAAGAAAGAAAAGAGGCCAATATAGGGCTACAGGTCTAAAGATACATTGCTTTTCTGCTGTCCTTGATAAAGTGAGTCAATCTGCTCTTTCTCTGTTTGAAACATAATGGACTTATGGGCCTTGAAAGGCTGTTTTGGGTTAACTCTAACCTGACTATGAATTCTCAATATATACCTATGGTTTTAAAAAGGTGAGACAGTTAAGATGGGAATAAGAGGGCAACCTACTCCAGTATTAATGCCTGAAGAATCCCATGGATAGAGGAGCCTGGTGGACTATACAGTCCATGGGGTTGCAAAGAGTGGGACATGACTGAAGCAACTTAGCACACACAAGAGTTGTCCACATAAATATAAGATGGGTGTGAGGTCATAGTACCACTTTCTTCTCCCATCTCGGGCACTACTAAGGTCTTGGTCAGCTGACACATCCCCTACTGTCATTCTATCAACAGCCCCACTGTGGACCCCTCATCTTCCTCATCCATGTATCTTCTCTCATAAATCCTCATGTATCTTCTCTCATAACTCCCCACAAGCCACAATGGATCCAACCCAAAACCTGATCTCTCAGGGGTGCTCCACACAATTAGACAAACCTCACATTCCCCTACAATGACTCCACTTTCCAACACAACTGGACCCTTGACCAGGTCACTAATCCTTTTATTTGTCTTTGGTCTGCTCCATTTGTCTGAGTCCAGCTCACAAGCTGGAACAGTGAGGGCTGCCTTAAAGTTGGAAAAGAAGAAAGTTTTGAGGGCTGGATCCTGTAATGTATTTCTTACCTAGAAATCCATTTGCCAAACTGCTGAGCCTATATATAGTCAGGAAGCAGAGATAAAGATACAGATACAGAGAAGCTGATTATATGTCTAATTGGAGGGGTTTAGGTTGACTTATGGGCTTCCCTGGTAGCTCAGCTGGTAAAAAACAACAAAAAAAAAATCCACCTGCAATGCAGGAGACCCTGGTTCGATTCCCAGGAAGTTTCCCTGGAGAAGGGATGGGCTACCCACTCCAGTATTCTTGGGCTTCCCTGGTGGCTCAGATGGTAAAGAATCCGCCTCCAATATGGGAGACCTGAGTTCGACCCCTGGGTTGGGAAGATCCTCTGGAGGAGGGCATGGCAATCCATTCCAGTATTCTTGCCTGGAGAATTCCATGGACAGAGGAGCCTGGCGGGCTACAGTCCATGGCATCACAAAGGATCGGACACAACTGAGTGAATAAGCACATACAGGTTGACTTGTAAACGCAACTTAGGGCTGAGAAGTCAGAATTTAAGGAGCTAGAGAGGACAGAATGAGATACAAGCCCAGCGAACAGCTCCAAATCCAAACTTGTAAACACTGGACTATCTGGCAGGACCATTCCTTCCATGCAAACCCCCAGCATCTGCCCTGGCTGAGCCAACAAAGCCAGACTCCCTCCCATTCCACTCAGTGGCTGTGCCCCACTTCAACCACTCTTGACAAACCCTGCATCCTCACTTGCAAACCACACCCTTCTCCTCGCACCCACCTCCCACATATGCATTTGAATCTACTGCCATCCCTTCTTCTTTTTAGCTTCCCAAAGGAAGAAGCATTCCTCCTTCTGCCCCAGGCAAAAATCTCCCTGCTTCTGCTCTCTATCATCTTCTGTCTCCTGAATTACCTGAAAGAAATCTATCACTGCTCCTGGCTCCTGCATCTCCAGACATTCCTTTTCTTCTAGCTGTTTCCTTACTTTAGCCCCCCAAAAGTGTTACAACTCTGCAGTACTTACCCTAAGACTGTCATGTGTGCATTCACATCAGGAACATAAGCTGTGGGCTTCCTAAGAATACGACTTGGCTAGACTGAGAGCTCTTAACACCCAAATTCAGACAGGGCCTGGTCCTACTGCTTATGTTGCCAGAGATACTTTCTGACTTTTGTTTTATCTTATTTTAAGGGGCCCATGAATGGCACCCCACTCCAGTACTCTTGCCTGGAAAACCCCATGGACGGAGGAGCCTGGTAGGCTGCAGTCCGTGGGATCGCGAAGAGTTGGACACGATTGAGCGACTTCACTTTCACTTTTCACTTTCATGCATTGGAGAAGGAAATGGCAACCCACTCCAGTGTTCTTGCCTGGAGAATCCCAGGGACGGGGGAGCCTGGTGGGCTGCCATCTATGGGGTCGCACAGAGTCGGACAGGACTGAAGTGACTTAGCACTTAGCATAGCATGATGGACCACCAGACAAAGACCTCACTTCTTGTATAAACACTGAACTAATTCTCAAATGAAACAGGAATAGGGTTGTTCTCCCAGTCGAACCGGAAGTAAAAATCAATAGCAACTAGCTGCCCCTCCTGACTCTACACACCCTCTCCACGGGGACCCGGGTCTGCATGAGGTCACTTACTGGTAGGAGACCTGGTGAGAAACCACCAAGAAACACAAGCCAGCGCTGACCAGCCACCAGCCCTGCAGACCTGCAGCACACACAGGAAGGGAGAGCGAAAGAATTACACAGGTTCAGTCTGGGACATGTTGAAACAGGAGAGCGCTTTAAAACCTGGTTAGTGAATTCATTTAATGAAACAAACTATCCCCATGGAGATGGTCCCAGGTACCTATTTATCAGCAACTACTTTAAACCACACCAAAGTTATTACATAGTCCTTAATTTACTCCAGCTAATGCCGGCAAAATAATTTCACATTTACCCATTCTTGTAGGATACATGCCGAATAAGTCATGAATAATTAACTTTTTTTCTTCCCACTTGAATCTATGACGCCAGTCACTTAACACCACTGGGCTCTCTGGCATGATGCTCAAACGCTCCTTTGTTCTTTACACTGCAGTAGATTTCAGCCCTGAAAAGCGTCTCTGAGGTAAACACGCCTTTCTAATGCTAACATATCATCTTCTCCACGTGGCACAAACTCAGGTGTCAGGAGCGGTAAGCAGTTTCGGCTTCTGCCTACACTGCTTTTATTATGAAGCACAGACATTTTCAACACAACAGTCATGCCTCTCACCAGACTCCATAATTCCTCTATAATCATCAAGATGCAAACATTTTCCTCACTTGATATCAAAAGAAACAGTATAATAACTCTGGAGGTATGGGCGGGAATGGTGGAGGAGAAAGAATGATAGTCTGGATGGGGTCGAGGAGTCTCAAGGAAAGCTGAGCTGAAAGGAAAAGTCTGCCATGGCTGAGCCCGGCTCAGTCAAATAGATTTAGTCAAGAAGATTTCTATAAATTTAAACCTCTATAGCAAATCCTATGTGATTATATACCAGTCTCAGAATTTTAATGCCTAAAAGAATTTATTCCGCTGAAATACGCTTTTATCCAAGGCACAATGAAAGCACAGGAGAATGCAGCACGTCTTCAAAAACCTGCATGTATCTTAAGGAAAAAAAAATGTAATTTTTACTTCAAGTGTTAATAATACCTGAAAGGAAAATCAGAAAATATCAGAAGCAACAATTCAGTTTATTTGGTACCACAGCTTCATAGCAGCGGAAGTGATGGCTATCAACACTACAGCCTATAACAAGCTCTCCCGCAAGCTACGAGCTGCCCGAGGGTAGGGCCATGTCTATCCCCACATCCCCTGTGCCTGGAAGCAGTGTGGACGCAGAGATTGTCTATGAATGAAGGGAGTTAATGAATGACTGAATCCCCAGCTGAGTATGCTTTTGAAGTTGGTTACAACTTTCACAGTTTCAACTTTTTAAGACAGAAGAATGGGGGAAAAAACTAAGATGTGAACCAGTGATTCTGATTTGGCTGGACTCGATTAATATCATCATTTATAGCAATAAGTATACAGCACTGAGCACTGATTACAAACTCAGTGCTACTAACGCTATTAAACACAACAAAATCTAGTCAATGTATTCTATATATCATCAGTCCCCAGCCTTTTTGGCACCAGGGATCAGTTTCATTGAAGACAATTTTTCCACAGACAGAGGGGAGTTGGGATGGTTTCCAGATAATTCTTATAAGGAACAGGCAACCTAGACCCCTCCAACGTGTAGTTCACAGTAGGGTTCGCACTCCTATGAGAATCTAATGCCTCAGATGATCTGCCAGGAGGTAGGGCTCATGCAGCAATGTAAGCAAAGGGGAGTGGCTGCTTGCTCACCCACCACTCACCTCCTGCTGTGCAACCCAGGTGCTAAGAGGCCAAGCACCAGTGCCAGTCCATGGTCTAGCATTTTGGAGACCCCTGCTATACATAGTTCTTTTATTCCTATAATCTACCCTGTAATCTAATTATGTGTGTGTTACTTGCTCGGTCATGTGCAACTCTTTGCAACTGTATGGACTGTAGCCCCACCAAGCTCCTCTGTCCATGGAATTCTCCAGGCAAGAATACTGGAGTGGATCCTCCTCCAGGGGATCTTCCCAACCCAGGGATCGAACCCAAGTGAATGGGGCAATAGTCAAGGACAGTGATGCTCCAGGCCATAGTCAGAGCATAGACACCTTTATGAAAATGTGAAAACAATCACATCTCTATCTAGCTCAAAATCCTACAGTAATTCCTTCTGCCTTAAGATAAAGTCCAAACTTCTTTAAAAGGCTACTAATCCTTCATTAGAGAGCCAAGAATTCTCTGTTTAGCCTTCTCTCTCACCACTTCTCTACCACTACTCCACATGAAATGCTTTTGGTTCCTCCAATATGCTATACTCCTCTCACTCTCTCTCTCTCCCTCTCTCTCAGCTTTCAGGTATACTGTTCCCCCTGCCTGTAACATCCTTCATCCATTCTCTTTAATAGTTGTTTAATCATACCTCCATCAAGATTTATTTCCATGAATACAGGACTGCATCTGTCTGATTCACCATATTCTAATGGCTAGTAAAATGCTGAGCACATGTTAGTCGCTCAGTTGTGTCCAACTCTTTGCAACCCCATGGACGGTAGTGCCCCAGGCTCCTCTGTCCATGGAACTCTCCAGGTAAGAATACTGGCGTGGGTAGCCATTCCCTTCTCCAGGGGATCTTCCTGACCCACTGATTAAAGCCATCTCCTGCATTGCAGGTGGATTTGTTACTGTCTGAGTTACCAGGACCTTAAAATGTATTTTATGAATTAGTGAATATTGGGGTTCATTCTGAATGGCTTTTAATTATCCTGTGGCAATAATTTCAAAGTTCCATTAAACTGCTTGTTATCAGAACAAAAGCTTTGACTAACATAAAATAAACATATTCTAGAGGTCTCCGTGCACATGAGGAAGTTGGTGAATGATATCCTCTGTCAACAGTGCTTTTCCCCCATTTACCACCTTACTTATTCACTGTTTCATGATCTATGATTAGACATGAGATAGGAATAAAATTATGAATCAACACTAAAATTTTACAATGTGCTAGATCCAAAAATAAATCAAAAGGTAGAATAAAATTTGAGGAAGGGAAGGTGGGCTGGTCTAGCTCTGTGCAGTTGGATAAAACCAAGAATTTTCAACACAAAGAGTAGCAAGGATTTCTATATTATACACCTGTTATGCTGCTGAGGCATAAACAGATACAGTTCTTATCCTTTAGGGATCTAGACTGCAGATTCTAGAGTCTAAGATAGACCACACAAGTCCAGATCACAGCAACACCTTTAACTTTTGGCACCCGAGGCTCATCATCCAAGAACTGTTCATAGTTCAACTGCTATAGGTGGCCATTCAGAATAAAATCTGCTATGTGTGCAATGAGACAAAAAGATCCAGCCAAGTCTACTTTGCTGCTTTAGACAGGCATACACCATAGCTATTTTCTTGCAAAACATACACAATCCAGTCTGAGCAGAGCTCAAGTATTACCAAAGAAGTCTTTGTTTATCAATAAATATGAAAGGTGGCAGAGAGTCTGATAAAATACCCTCCTTACCTACTATCCAGCAAGGAGATAAGTCTCCCAGGCCTGGATGGCTAATTTCTGCACTATGACTTAATACAGTGCTTTCACAAGCCATGCCAGGAGGGACAGAAGGCACAGTATGCTTGATTATAATACTTGTTGACCAGGGCCCTGCAGACACACCCAAGGAAGGAATGAAGGCCAGCACCATTCCAAAGTCCCTTACCCTAACTGAGGTTCCCTCTCTATTACAGAGGCCCCAGGATACTTCCAAGCTGTAGAGGAGGGCGAGCTTTATTAACAAATTTATACCTCAGCAAAAAGAAAGCATTACAATCAGAAGCATTGGGCCAAACTCTTGAAAGGAACTTGTTTTACTTTAGCCTACTTGGTGGCTCAGATGGTAAAGAATCTGCCTACATTGTGGGAGACCTGGGTTTGATCCCTGAGTCAGGAAGAACCCCTGGAGAAGGAAATGGCAACACACTCCAGTATTCTTGCCTAGTGAATCCTATGGACAGAGGAGCCTGGTGGGCTACTTACTGTCCACGGGGTTGCAAAGAGTCAGACATGACCGAAGCGGCTAACACACACATAGAGCAGGAGCCCTAATCAGGCCTCTTCCCACCCTGGAGATTATACAAAACTTTGTTTATGTGGCTATTGCTCCAAGGAGAAAGATCCAACCAGCCTGCACTACTAGATCATTCAGATTCCAGAGAAGGCCAATTCAGAGGCAAGTTGGTTGAGTAGTTTCTGAACTTTCACTGCATTTCCAAAGAAAGCTGGTAGTCCAGAAGAGTAAAGTATCATAGCATCCAGGGGCTGTATTTTCTAGGGTTCCCTGGCTGGATGTCTTCCTTGACTTGTCCTAGGATTGAGACAATTTCCCACAAAGTAGCTAAGACTATGAAGCCAACACCAGAACCACAATCATTCCATCCAACTTATCTGTATCACAGCACCAGAATTGGCCCAAATCTAGGTTCTGAACCCACGTGTTGCAAGATTTTAATTCAGTTGAGACCACAGTAGAGAAAGTCCAGGAACCGAACTTAAGTATCCTAAGATTCAAAGACTGAGAGACAATAAATCATTCTGTAATAGACCCCAAAAGTTGTAATCCCCAAGAGTATGCTCAATGCTACACAGCAGCACTGAAATCAGACATGGTATCAAACACCCTCGTCTGAAGCAAGACTGGCCAAAGTGGCAGCTCTACACATGTGCTCCTTTGCCCCATCAACCTGGCTGGCCTGGACCCTAGTAAAGAACAAACCAGAGCTACTGGGGGCTTCTCCCCAGTACACCGTCTCACCACGGGACCAAGACTCCTATCCAGAGAACTGGCAGGAATGTGAGAAATATGAAACATGCTTTGAGAATCTCAAAAAGACAGTCACTCAGTCCTGTCTGACTCTTTGTGACCCCATGGATTCAGAAATAAGCCTTATTGAGAATATGTACTACACCTTGGATAACTCTAGATTAAGCCTTAGAGATAAACTCATACATGTAACAGCCCCACATGTTGATGAAGGCAAAGTTGATTCTTGCCCTGCTGCCACTATCAGAGAGGAAAGCATTATTTTATTGTCTACAGTCACATATACAAAGTTTGTTATTGTTGGTGTTTTATTTTTTATAAGGAAAATTATTTGTTCAGATTAAAGATATTTGGCATATACACTGGTCATAAAAAATCAGTGTACATTTTAAATAAAACCAAACACGCCGTCAACTCCAAAGTAAGCAGAATATATAAAATTCCAATATACTTGTACTCTGCTCAAATATGTTCTAGGAAGCAAGCAGTTAAGGAAACACATTCATTTATAACTTCAAAAAATTCTCCCCATCAGTCTGACTAAAAAAAAAAAAAAAAAGGAGCAAACAGGGGGGAAAAAAGATGTATTTTACAATTGTTTTGCTTCAGTAGACAAGAAGGGAAAACAGACAAGAGAGGCTTTTCCTCTCTCTTCAATGTAGTAATATTAGCTGCTTCCAGAAAGCATAATCTGAACCACTCAATTACAACACCAGCTGTCAGTCACGACATTTTGCTTGTTTCCATTACCTGATAGTGAAGATCTCAAAATTAGAGTTTCCCATATCTTAGTCCATGGACCAGACATCAAATCACCTGGGAAGCTTGCAGCCATCCATTTTTGTCTCACTGAATCAGAATCTCAGAACTGAGTTAGCTGGCTGGGTTTGTAATAAATACCCTGACTATAACTCAAAGTCAGGGTTAAGAGCTACTAGTCTAAAAAGTCTGACCTGAACTTGCTGCCATAGCTTTTGAGGAATGATTGGAAATATAATAAAAGTAGTAAAAGAAAGAAATATTGAATATAGCCATTTATTGGTTTTGGTTTGGACATTTCATAACTACAGTAACTAAGAAACAAGTAACCACAAACAATTTGTTTGGCAAAGACAATTATATATCACTACTCTTGTAGTACTTTCATGAGCCATTTCTGGAGACCTAAATATTAATGAGGGGAATGCCCTGGTAGTTCAGTCGGTAAAGAATCTGCCTGCAGTGCCAGAGACCCAGGTTCAGTCCCTGGGTCAGGAAGATCCTCTGGAGAAGGAAATGGCAATCCACTCCAGTATTCTTGCCTGGAAAATCCCATGCACAGAGGAGCCTGGCAGGGCTACAGTTGCAAGAGTCAGATACAACTTAGAGGCTAAACCACCACCAAATATGAATGATTTGAATCCTAATTTCTGTGTAGTATGTCAATGCTTTCAAAGCCCTTTCACAAGTCAGAGGTCTCAAGAAATAGCTATTAGAAAAGAGAGTCACCTAACAGAAAAGCTCACACGTGACTGAGGTATGTGTGTGTGTGTTAAGTCACTTCAGTCATGTCTGACTCTTTGGGACCCCATAGACTGTTGCCCACCAGGTTCCTCTGTTCATGGGGATTCTCCAGGCAAGAATACTGGAGTGGATGCCATGCCCTCCTCCAGGGATCTTCCCCACCAGAGTCTCCTGCAGCTTCTGTATTGAAGGTAGATTCTTTACCGCTGCGCCACCACAGAAGCCCAACTAAGGTATAAAATATAGTAAAATAAATTATAGATTTATGATCTCCAGAATTATGTATCCTAGGGAATAGTTAAATTATAAATATATACATGAAATGATTGTATGATTCCTTTAAAGCAATAGCAAAAATCAAAAAAATTTTTTTCATTATTTTTTCTTTTTTTATTTAAATTTATTTATTTTAATTAGAGGCTAATTACTTTACAATATTGTATTGGTTTAGCTATACATCAACATGAATCCACCACGGGTGTACATGTGTTCTCAATCCTGAACCCCCCTCCCACCTCCCTCCCCATACCATCCCTCTGGGTCATCCCAGTGCACCAGCCCCGAGCATCCTGTATCCTGCATTGAACCTGTTTTAATATATTTGTTGGTTATTCATTAGTTTCATTTGTTCAGTTAGCTTTCTATATTGCTTTTCTACACATTATTATAAGGCGATCTTATTACAGTTTTCAGTCAAGCATCAAAAATATGATAACCACATGCAATTAGACATTTTCCCTTCTTACTCTGACAAATGTTTAATTCAACTAAAATTTAGATTTATTGTGGAAAAAAACATAGAAAGCAAGGCAGTATACTCATTAAAGCGAAGGAGATTATCAAAGAAATTCTCAATATATGAAAAAAAAATTGAGATGTCAAGCATTCAAAAAATTGTTTTTTATTGTCTTTTTTTTCAATATCATTTTTAAAATATACACTTTTCCTTGGTTCAGAATCCCTTTATATCTCTTGAAAGCGCTCCATCTTGGGATGTAAATATGGCCACAGTAGGCTTGTCTTGCTGCCCCACCACACACTCCAAATTGCCTTGTCTCTACCCTAATTAACTCTTCGTGACTTTTGCATTGTGGCAAAACAGAACCTCATCTTACATTTCACAATTTATGTACTGATTTCAAGTTTGGTCATGTTTCATATTTTAGCCTATATCCAACAGTTGCTCTGTTAGTTGCTCTGTTTCATATTTTAGACTATTTCCAACAGTTTCTCTCTGTTATGTTAAGATCAGGAAGTCTGAAAACAACAGTAAGGGGCCTACCTCGTCTCCCCCACCATCTCTTTATCCAAATGAAACAAAAAGTGAATATTCGGGGGTCTTCATAGGCACCAAGAAGTCTCCTACCCCATGGCTTCTCCTCATTTCCTCCCCACACCCTCTGAGAAGAGCCATAAGAGGTCCTGGTTTAGGATGTCAGCATCTCCCCTGTCACTGAGTCTTCCATGCTTTGAACAACCAAATTTCTAGAATTTTATGGTACCTGCCAACCACCTCTCTCACCTCTTCCAAAATAAGGATTTTGAGTGAGTGTTGCACAATCATATAAAAACATACTATGTTAGGTAAGTTCAACAGTACAGAGCAGACGTGGAAGGCAACTACTCCCCTTAAACATCTACTCTTCTGAAGATTATGCCAACCGGAGCCTGAAATCTGACTTCAGAACAAGATACTCTTTCAGACTGGTGGGAGCCACCCACACAGAGCCATCTGATGCCAGGAGGAGAGACTAGGGAACAGCAGGTTTTCTAAAGAATTTGGATCTAAAGTAAAGAAAGACTGGGAAGGAAATCAACCCTCTGCTGAGAAAACAACTAAATCCAATCAATCTAAATCAGAAGAACAATCAATGGAGGAAGGCAACATGATGCAAGGTGAGGCTGAACACCTTGTCGGAACCTCAGGATTAATTCAACTTTCTTACAAAATATAACAATATGAAGCATTCTATAACTTCAGCAGAAAATTGTTGCAGGACATGAAGTATAGGATAAACGTATGATTTCAAAACAGGGCTTATTTTCTTTAATATGGAAGTACGTATTATTTGCTTTCTTTTAAAATTTTTAGCTAAAAAGTCTTCTGATGTTACTGTAAGTTCCTGAAAAACAAGCATTTGGCCTTTCATAGCTATACTACCAGCACTAGCATGGTAGACATAGCAGCTATGCAATGAATTTCTGCTAACCTGACAGAATGAATGAACAAGTTTACATATCATTCTCTCTTTTTCTGAAATGCATTCATTAACAAATAGCATGAAAGCAAGCAAAAAAAAATGCATAGGATGAATCATTTAATCTTGCTAACAAGACCAAACCTACTGATGTAAAAGAATAAAGACTGTACTCTGTATAAGTATCTCATACAACACAGGGATGTGTGTGCATGCTCAGTTGCTCAGTCATGTCTGACTCTTTTCGATCCCATGGACTGTAACCCATCAGGCTCCTCTGTCCATGGGATTTTCCAGGCAGGAACACTGAGGTGGGTTGCCATTTCCTCCTCCAGGGGATCTTCCCAACCCAGGGATGCAACCCACATCTCCTGCATTGGCAGGTGGATTCTTTACCAGTGCTCAACCTGGGAAACTCACACAGCACAGGGAATACTGTCAATGTTTACAATAACTTTAAGTGGAATATAATCTACAGAAATTTGTTATCACTATGCCATATACCTTAAACTAATATTTTAAATCGATTACACCTCAATAAAAAAAAGAATTTAAAAAGAAGATAGTGATCTGCATGTATTACAGATAAGACCAATTGTGTACACACCATAATTGTTCAAAAGAGGAAGAATCTGGTGGGTAGCATCGAATTTCTGTCTTCTCTATATGTCTGCCAAGGCTGTGTTTCCATCCTTTTCACTTTCTCTTGCCCTTGATAGATTTATACTAAACATTCTGCAAATCGTTGTTGACATTATGGAGCAAGCATGTTAAGATCATAGTGACCAAGACAAGTGTGGTGAGTCTGGTGCTATCTTGGCTCAGCAGCCTCTCAAGGGCTCTCTGTTCTGATTTATTCCTCAACATCTGATTTCCACCTTGTGTTTAATGTCAAAGTTGTCACAATCATTCCTGGAGGAAACTGGAGTAAAATAGTGAATAAAAACACAGTCACGGTTCCATAGCAATAGAGGATGTTGTGCTAGCTGAGGGCACTGAGCTAAATGAGCTCTGAGCGTGGAGGAAGCTGCTGCCCACAAGTAGGTGTTCTGCTCCAGCTGATCCCATCAAATGCTGGGGGAAGGAAGGTGCAGGGGCTGCAATCTGGCCACTGGGCACAGAGCTTAGCTCCTCCCATCAACATGACTGATCTACAAGGCTAAGGTGAAGAACTGTAAAATACCACTTTTCATAAATGGATATCCCTCACCCAGCCCAGCAATCTATTCTGTCCCCAACCCCCCATCTCCACTCCATCCCCAGGAGGAGAAGATCTGTAAGAAACAGTCATAATCTACACACGTAGACCTATAAGGCCACCTGCCTATCATGGCCTCTCCGAAGGCAAGAGAGAACTGAAACACTTGCATTTGAGACTCTTGGGTATACTAAAGTACTGACAAAAAATGACTAACAATGCCAAATGTTTTATTTAACAATTTAAATTGTTTAGTGAATGTCTTCTTCCAATACCACCCAGTATCCAAGAGTGAGTGACTCCTAGAGATAATGTAGAAAGTCTAAGGGACTTCCCTGGTGGTTCAGTGGCTAAGACTCCACACCCACAATGCAGAGGTTCCAGGTTCAATCCCTGGTTAAGAAATTATACCCCACATGCTGCAACTAAAGATCCTGCCAGCCACAACTAAGACTCAGCACAGCCAAAAAAAAAAGTCTAAATACTGGTCCTTTCATGACTTACAGGCTGGCTTCAGTTGGCTTTCCTCAGAGCTTCCCTGTAGCTACTTCTGAAGTCCCTGAACCCAAGGTACTCTTATTTGCCTAAGTCTTAAAGGGAGAAGCAGAAAAACCTGTTCATTAAGAAGCAGCAAGCAGCTTCCCCTGCCTCTTTTTGGGCTCCAGAATAAGCAGAGGTGGGTACTGGCATATTTCACATGCAGAAGATAAAGCCACCCCCCATGCACACACACACACCACCATCTCTAAGAGTGTTTTGTTATTCTATGGTGGTGATGGTGTGTGAAAGTGAAAGCCACTCAGCTGTGTCCATACTCTTTGCAACCCATGGACTATATAGCTCGCCAGGCTCCTCTGTCCATGGAACTTTCCAGGCAAGAGTACTGAAGTGGGTTGCCATTTCCGACTCCAGGGGATCTTCCCAATCCAGAGATTTAACCCACGTCTCCCACATCACAGGCAGATTCTCTACACTCTGAGCCATGGTGGCGGTGGTGGGTAGTCACTTCAAATTTAGATACGTTTTCACTTTGGTTTAAAGAATAGGAGAATCACTCAGTGTTCTACTTTTGCGCTTGCTTTTCCTTTGGGTGAAACTTTCTCTCTTGTGTCCCCACCCCTCAGAGCCTAAAGAGGGGTGAGTGTACTCATTATGAGGCAATAAATTTAGATATGTCTGCCTGAGAGAAATCTATAGTAATGTGTTAATTTCAATCTCAAGTTAATAAAATCTTTATAATAGTCCACACTGGACTTCCCTGATGGTCCAGTGGTTAAGAATCTGCCTGCCAATACAAGGGACATGAGTTCGATCCCTGCTCCAGGAAGATCCCACATCTTGGGAGAACTAAGCCCCCCCTGTGCCACAACCACTGAGCCCATGCTCTAGAGCCCACGAGCTGCAACAATAAGAGAAACCACAACAATGAGAACCCTATGCACTGCGACTAGCCAAAGCCCACACAGCCATAAATAAATAAATAAAAACTAAAAAAATATATAGTCCTCATGACTTCATCTATTTAGTTTACACAGCTTAACTCAGTTGTGTTTTTTTTTTAAATACCTTTTCCCCACTCAATCTCTTGTCCAATTTGCAGCTTGTACCTGATCTACACTGTTCAGCTAGAAGTTAAAATACCTCTGTGAAGGTGGTACCCAATGCCATCCTAACTTGGGGAATTGAGGGGAATTTGTAGTCGTTCAGTAAAGTTCATACTCAGCGTGAAAATGATAACAGCCAACATGTACGGAATAAATCCAATTAGCATATGGGTACTTAGGGTTCATTCATTTCATGTGAAGTGACATTTTGATAACTAAAAAATTGAGCCATTAACACTCTCTGGTTACAACGGGTCTGACAGATTCTGGGCATGAACTTCACTGATTGAGTTTTCAAGGACTTAGGTGAGGAGTAGTGATAGGGATGCATTCTGTGCTGTTTCCTCTGTAAAAGTGCTGCTGGAGGTCCTCTGGAAATGGTTTCTTTTCTGGGAAGTATCTAAGAAAGTATGCTCAACAGTTCAGAAAAGGGAAAAAAAAAAGTGTTCTAATTTTTTTTTTCTTTTGAAAATCACCATTTTCAACCTTGATCAAAGAAGTTCAATTGATCAGAACATTTTAGAAGTGCCATTCAAATTAAAAAATGATACTGATATAAATGTGCAATGTTAGGTCTTGATAGTCACTACAGTATCATTCGAGGTATTAAAAGGGAGTGGATTTTGCTTGGTATTTTGAGATTCAATGACTATTTGCTGAATGAGTGAAGCAAACCAAAAAGACAGTAGCAGAGCAAGCAACCACACACCTGAATTCTATTTAGGGCCCTGCCTCTATGTATGCAGCTTCGCTCCTGTTCTAGAACTCTCATTTAGTGTTCTTCATGTTCTGTTAGAATATCAGGTCAATGTTCTTTCTTTCCTCCATTCAGCTGTCTTATCCTTTTTCCTATAACGAATGTGAAAACACATTATGGACTAAAAGCACTATATAAATATAAATTATTTGTATTATTATTACAACTTGAGCCATAATGTTGTCCAAGAATATCAGAACCAGAAATTCTCAGTCAAGAATTTTCTTTAGACAGAAAATTCCAGTTTTCTAGCCTAGGTACTGATAAAAAAAAATTCACCAATGCTTTGGATGAAACATGTTAAAAATTACACTCTCACTTTGAAATTTCAGAGGAAAAGGAGACTAAGCATAGTTTTAGGTTATTCCAGATGTAAACACAGGAATACCAACTAATTTATTTTTTACTCCTACAACTTTCTCATCAAAACAATTCAAAACCACTATATTGTCTCATGTCTGTATGTGGAAGACATAAAAAAAAGAAAAAAAAAACCACAAGGACTGAATGTTGTAGCAAAAGCAAGCACAAGGGAGTTCTAGATCCTAAAGTTGCCTGCAGTTCACAGCTAAACTAAAACATGTTCTTTCATAAATGTTTCTCAGCTTCTCCTTTTGTAAAGAAACAAAATCACACTTGTTGAGTCAGCCACCAGCTCTATGGAGTAATGGTCCTATATAAATCAGTCTTATAATAATCTATGCTTTTAAACTATCAAGTTAACCATGTTTAAAAATTAAAGGATGATTATCCATATTAAATGGCTCCTGTAGCCAAGCTAAGCATTTCGGCAGCTCCTACATATCTTCAAACAAAGACTTAGCACTAGTATCCTTTCCCTTCTCCAGCACAGTCTTGCTTTAGACTAACACTAACCTAAGGTGTAAAGACAATGGGCTTTAAAGCCAACAATTCTTGACTACATTTCCCATTCTGCCCCTTCACAAAGCATGTGATCTTCAGGAAACAATCTTTGCCTCAATGCCCTTAATTGTGCAACAGGGATACTAATATCCACACTTGAATATGACTGGAGTATTAGGGTAAATGAGGTATACACATATCAGGAGCAAGGATCAGCTACATAATCTGTGTGGTCTGGTGCAAAATGAAAACACGCTCAAAAACTACTATAATTTTCAAGATGGCAACAGCAGAGCATAAAACCAAGTGTGGAGCCCTTCTGAATGTGGAACTTGTGATAGTGCACAGGTCACACACTTGTGAATCTGTCCTTGCACACCTGAAAAAGCATTGCAAGTATTTAATAAATGATAGGTATTATTAAAATGCTTACTTTGATATGAACTTTTAATTTTTCAAAATGTTTCATGGAGAGATGGTTTTCCTAATGGGGACACAACCCTCAGAGAGTGAAAATGTCACGGAACAACTGCTGGAAAGACACTGAATGTCTCTTGGCCAAAATTTTCCCATATTCAGAATAGAAGTTGATTTAGAGAAGTAGTTTTCAAACTATACTTTGAAGCTATTCCCTGAAGAAGGCTTGGAGTACCCTCAAAGACACAGGCACAGGCAGACAGGGGGCAAGCCAAGTGGGTCACTCTTACTTGAAACAGAATGACTATGTTTGACTTGCTTACCTTCATTTGGGAAAAAAAAAATGAGTTACAAAATAAATGAAAACTACTGGATTTGTTGAGCTTGCTGCCTTTCCAGTTTTAAGGTCCATGCTCTATTTCTTGTTATATCTTCACAACCTTAAAAGTAGAAATCTAACACCACTTCCATTTGTTAAAAAATATACAGAGTCAACATCATGTCTAGGGCTGCGTCATGACCCAAAGCCTGCCCTACCCATCGCAACACCAGTTTCTTTCCTGGGCTGCCTCTCTCCCCTCCAGCTTCCAGAAGTTATTTCCTTCTTGGGATATTCCCTTTCTAGTGCCTCAAGAAACCCAGCTCCCTCAGAGGTGACTACAGCGTTAACATGACCACAATGGAGAAGGAAGACGTATACAAAACGGGATGAATTAGAGATCAATTCAATATGATAATAAGCTATTTCCGTCATTTCTCCCCTAGCTGTGCCACCATTATATCCAACATCTCTCTCCCAAACCTGGCGTTCTCTGTCTTCCCTGATACTCCACAAAGCACCTAGCTGCTATCAGTTCCTTCATGAAAAAGCTCACACTGCAGGATCACACAGCCTGGGAACGAATCTCCCCCAACTGTGTTCTCACTTGTGATCTAGAGTGAAAACCTCTCCTGCCAGAGTCTTCGCCTAGAGTTATTATAAAGATTAAGTAAACGAATATGTATAAACCACTTGGAACGGTGCCTGGAACATAGTAAGTGCTAAGTGTTATTTGAATCAATAAATACAATTTTAATTTACCTCCTATCTAATGTGCCCCTTCACCTCCATCCTTCAAAAACTTAGCCCCAAGGATTTCACAAGTGGAGGAGGGGGCTGGAACCAGGGCACAGACAGAAGTGCTCAGAGCCTGCTGTCATTTGCTAAAAATACCCATCACAGCCATTGTTGCTGTCTCAAAGGGTCAGTTACAGAAGCATTCCAAGTTGACTTATCCTTATTCCACGTTTCACACCAACCCCTTTCAGGTATCACATGACACCTGATGAAGTAAAAAAATAACTTTCTGATGTCACCTTCCACTTTCAAATGACCCTGATGCACCAAGGTCTCTTCCTTCATTGCCCCATGCCTCTTCCAGTCCCAAAAGCTGACATCTGGCCCGCAGTACCAGCGGAGCCCTTATAAGCAAAAGCAATGAGAAGATTTTTTAAAGATCTATGCGTACTGAATTAGAAAGAGAGGAAATGTAAAAAAAAACCAAAACATAGTGATCCTAGGAGTGTGCATTCACTTAGGGGGCTACTGTTACTGTTCCTCCCAACAACAACAATCACTACCACAAAAAAGGAACCACATTCTAGAAGGCCTTTAAGCAGTCTACTTGCTTATAAACAGTCTGAAAGAAAGAAAGTGATAGTCACTCAGTCGTGTCCAACTCTTTGCCACCCCATGGACTATACAGTTCATGGAATTCTCCAGGCCAGAATACTGGAGTGGGGTAGCCTTCCCCTTCTCCAGGGGATCTTCCCAACCCAGGGATTGAACCCAGGTCTCCCGCATTACAGGCAGATTTTTTACCAGCTGAGCCACAAGGGAAGCCCATAAATAGTCTACAATTCCTATATTAAGAGATTCATTTGAGTTTGACTCTAGTTTTTAAAAATAAGACCTTTATTCAAGAATACAATGGGAAATAATTGCCACATGTCAGATGCTATTCTTGGCTATAGGAATATGTTGGCCACTAAACAAAGTCCATGCCCCCATGGCACACATATTTAGGGAATTAAGGGCCGGTGGGCACTCACATTCTAGTATGTGTGGTTAAAACCACTAACATCTCTTATTTCTTTATTCCTAACTTTATCTGGAGCAAAGGGAGCACTTTGGAGAGAATCAAGATCCATGCTGACCCAGCACATTGAAGAAGAGGATTATACTAGAGGAATGCAGAATGGCAAGAAGACAATGGGAAAAGCAGGGAAACAGAACAAAAAGTAAAAGAGGACTACAGGCTAACTCCTGTCTTTGCATTTTCAGTCTATAGCCAAGGCTACTCTCCTCACACCATATGGTGCCTGTCTCAGTCGGCAGGGCTGCCATCAGAGTATCACAAGGTGAGTGGCTTAAACAACAGATTTTGGAGAGTAGAAGTCAGGAGATCGAGGTGTCGGCAGGGCCGGTTTTCAGATGGTTATCTTTTTCCAGGATCCTCTCACAGTCTCCCCAGTGTGTGTGTATGTCAGTGTTCTGATTGCCTCTTCTCATAAAGACATCAGATATTTCAGATTAAGGTCTGCTCGAATGACTTTATTTTACCTTGATAACCTCTTTAAAGGCCCTATGTCCAAGTACAGTTGTATTATAAGGTACCAAAAATTACAAATTCAACATGTGAATTTAGGAGGACACAAATCAGCCCCTATCAGTCCTCTCTCTACTCTTAAGCTCAAAACCAAGATAATATAATAGTGAGACTTCACCAAGCCTTAAATAGACCCAACCAGATTTTGTAAACTATTTTGCAGGAGAAATATGCTCTAAATTCCAAATAAGCAATTAAAAATAAACTCTTTAGTTTATTTAGTTTATTATCAATTTAGTAGACCATCAGGAAATAGTCTTCCCCAGCCCCCACCTACAAAGCGGCTTTCATTGTTTGAACAAAACCTAACCAAGCAGGATCTAACAGCATCAGAATAGAATTTCTTCTCTTGAAAAAGTTTTGACATTTTTACATTCAAAATAAAGATCTTTCTGGTCAATTAGATGGGTTTTAAACATTTCTTTACTTACAGATAGTTCATTGCTTTTACAATTGTGAATTTTGAAGACATTTCCTGGTGAAGGGGCCGCTCACAGGAAGAGGACTGCTCCAGTTTGAACACAGGCTGAGAGCTAACTTCATTCTGGCTGACTTCACAGGTTAAGCTGGCATATGTGTAACTAAAAAACTAAACTAAGCAAAACCCCTAAATTCAGAACTTAATTTTAGTAAACTTTATGACAATTGGAAAATTCTAGCAAGTTCACAGATACTTTACTTCTCAAATGGACAATGGTATCAAGCAGACAGCAAGTATTATCCTCAAAGAAACTGGGTAATTCTAGCAATAGTTTATTATCTAGAAGTCTCTCTATAGTTCCCTTACAATTCTGTTATTTTTCAAAATGGTGCTCTTGATAATAAGTAGATTACTAAATCACTCTATGAAAATGCACATATTCTTTTTTTAAAAAATTTTTATCATAGTTGATTTACAGTGCTGTGTTTATTTCTGCTCTACAGCAAAGTGATTCAGTTAAACATACATACACTTTCTTTTTTGTTTCTTTTCCATTATGGTTGGGCTTCCCTGGTGGCTCAAGGGTAAAGAATCCACCTTCCAATGCAGGAGACAAGGATTCAGTGCTTGGGTCCAGAAGATCCCCTGGAGAAGGAAATGGCAATGGAAGGGTCTGGCAGGCTACAGTCCATGGGGTCGCAAAATGTCAGACATGGCTAAACCATACAAACCATTATGGCTTATCACAGGACACTGAATATTGTTTCCCATCCCATACAGTAGGACTTTGCTGTTTGATATTCTATATATAATAGTTTTGCATCTACCTGTGTCTAATGCTTTAAATGCTGAATTGTAGCCACTAAACTTTCCCAGTTTTATAAGAGGAAAAAAACTCTGGATGTTTTATAAGAGGCAAAGCAGACAGGCCTTGGTGTCTTAGTCTCTGCTCTACCATTTTCAGTGAAGCCTTGAAAAAGTTCCCTATTTTCTCTATGTCTGTTTTTCCATAAAATGGAAATGATGACTGTAGCTGTCTCATAGCGCTTTGGAGAAGATTAATCACGAGGGCTGCATGTAAAGCACTTAATACAATGTCTACCATGTAAATACATAGTAAATTGCAGTTACAACTGTTAGTGGTATTACATAGGCTTTACAAGCACCCTGTGAAGTAGGTACATAATCTCATGTCCATTTTCAAAATGACAAAACTGAGACATGGAGAAGCTGCCATTTGCCTAAAGCTAAACAACCAATAAGAACATTATTCAACGCCAGACCCTGAATTTACACTAAACCCAAATGAATTGCAAGTGTTAATGAAATGTTTTTAGATAAATTGGCACTTATACCTTTGTCCCTCCTCCCTCATTTTCACGAGCTATTCACATCCATGTTTGCTTCCAAAAGTTAATGACACAGACATATAAATAAACTATTCATGGCTTGTATCAACTATAGACTACAAGCAATATCTACCAATAATCAATACAGGGACCTCTTTGATATGTGAAATCATTAAAGAAACTAGTAACTGTGTTTTCACTGTGAAAATTAATTATTGCCAGTTTCATATGGGAGACAAACCATTCAAATAAAGGTAAATGTTACATAAAGGTGTTATTTATTGTGTTTTTTCAAAAATACCTCAGGAAGATTTCGAGAATTTGGTCATATCAGGAATTTGGTCACAAAGTTTTTAATTTGCAAATATGAATAAAATTAAGAATAATATCTTTTATTGCTTGATCTTGTCTGTAATTTAATGTTAATTGATAAATAAAAATCATTGGTGGCTCAGATGGTAAAGAATCTGCCTGCAGTTCAGGAGAGCCAGGCTTGGTCCCTGGGTCGGGAAGATCCCCTTATAGAAGGGCATGGCAACCCACTCCAGTATTCTTGCCTGGAGAATCCTATGGACAGTGGAGCCTGGCAGGCTACAGTCTGTGGAGTTGCAAAGAGCCAGACATGACTGAGCAGCTAACACAATAAATAAAAAACATACTAATATTCATTTAAAGAATAAGTAGCGTCTTCAAAAAGAATTAGTGAATATTCTGGTTTTTCTTTAATTGGAGCATAGTTGCTTTAAAAATTAGTGACTATTTTGGCTATAATATATTTTCAACTCAGTTTCATTTCTTCTGGGTCCATATGTTAACTCCCAGGAGACTACCAAATAATAACCTATTGAGTGCTTATTCTGTATCAAACACTGTATTAAATATATGAAACTGTTGGATCCCCCACAACTGCCCCATGTGTTGAATACTATTATAATCCCATTGTACAGATGAGGAAATCAAAACATAGGGATTCTGTAACTTGCTCAAGGACCAACAGCTGCTAAATAAAAGAATCCAAATCTGAACTTAGATCAACTGGCTCCAGAATTGACACTCCTAAGTGGCACTTTATAACTGAATCAGATACTCAACTGACAGTACATAAATAGGCTCCATTAATAGGCTTGAAAACAATCTGTTTTAGTAGGTTAAGCAATGATTATGCAATAATTCCTGGAGGAGGGCATGGCAACCCACTCCAATATTCTTGCCTGGAGAATCCCCATGGACAGAAGAGCCCGGCGGGCTATAGTCCATGGGGTCGCGAAGAGTCAGACACGACTGAGCAACTAAGCACAGCACAGCACATGTGATAATTAATTACACATTTTTTCTTAATGCAACGTCAAATTTCAACTCAGCAAAATTTCCACCGAAAAAGGAGAGTTCCCATCACACAGTTCTCATTAGAACACTCCACATTATTAAGATTCTATTATAGATAAAAGTCAGAAAAATTCCAATTTTAAAGCTTTTTAAGCTAAAGATTCAAACGTATATTGAATCCAAATAGGGGAAGAAAAGAATATTGCACGTGGCTTGAATTCACTTCAGGAAAAATCTCTGCTACCTCAAACAACCCAAATAAGTAAACTGGAACACTTGTCATCATTTTCGTTTTGAGAGAATTATCCAAAATCCACCGATCGCACTTTTCATCTTTTCCCTAACATGAGAGATGTTGTGTGACCCAAAGTGCTTTGGAAAGATATGGATAATATAAAGATGGAGCGCTGCAGGCTTTCCTAATTTCACTTTAATAGTCACAAAAACCCACTAAGTGACATATAAAATTTTACCTATTCCTTTCACATTGATGTTGTGTTTCTAACTGCATGATGACTTTCAGATAGCCTGCTGTGCCATCGCAGACTGGCCATCAAGACTAAGGCTGGGGTAAAGGACAGGAGAGTCGGCTCCATAAAGAGATGACCTGTTAGGCAAAGCCCACCCTCATTACCTACAACATCATACAGCATCTGTTAAAACCTAAGACTGCTGCTCATAGCAACCTTAACAGAAATAACTGAAAATAGATGCTTCACAAACAGAATTTCTCTAAATAGAACTCTTTTAAATTGGTCCTTGGGGTGTCAGAGGATTTTTTAATTTTGTCTTCATAACTGTGTTCTTTCACAATTCACTGACTTTGTGTCTTCAGATGCAAATTTCTTTTTCTACTAGAAAAGTTAATAGGCACCTCCACTTAGAGCAGATGGTTCTTTATAAAAAAATAAAATAAAAATTTGGAGAGCATCTGGCCAGATACATCAGATCTGGTAGTTCACATTTTAAATACCTGCTATTCTTGATTTAATTTATTCAGGCAAAAATAATTTTAATCCTGGTAACTTAATCTTTGGCTCTTCTGAAAATCTTAATAAGGCTTTTATGGGAATAGATATTAAATATAATCAGTTGTCATAGTGGTATGAATACTGTTCTTCTTTCCCAATATAAGCAACGTGCCCCAGTCATAACAGCTGCAAAAATAGAGATTCACTTCGATTTACACTTAGCATTTTCTATCTTAGCCCCTAGAAACCCTGGTTAACTCCCTTCCATTACTTAAATGTTTATTTGTTTTCATGGCTCCTGCACAGGCATTTGAGTTTTAAGCTGGTACT
Organism: Bos indicus x Bos taurus; assembly: GCF_003369695.1. NCBI lineage: Eukaryota > Metazoa > Chordata > Mammalia > Artiodactyla > Bovidae > Bos > Bos indicus x Bos taurus. Next base: position 92,365,574 of record NC_040081.1, on the reverse strand, counting down.
TGTGGTACTTTTCCATTTTAGAGTAACTTTATCATATCTTGAAAGCTTCTCAATACATACCTAATTATTATTATTATTATTATTATCATTATTTTTGAGAGTGGCTCCCTCCTTTTGGCTGCTCCTGAATAAGTAGGGAAAACCACTAGACCATTGAGGTATGACCTAAATCAAATCCCTTATGATTATATAGTGGAAGTGAGAAATAGATTTAAGGGCCTAGATCTGATAGACAGAGTGCCTGATGAACTATGGAATGAGTTTTCTGACATTGTACAGGAGACAGGGATCAAGACCATCCCCATGGAAAAGAAATGTAAAAAAGCAAAATGGCTGTCTGGGGAGGCCTTACAAATAGCTGTGAAAAGAAGAGAAGCGAAAAGCAAAGGAGAAAAGGAAAGATATAAGCATCTGAATGCAGAGTTCCAAAGAATAGCAAGAAGAGATAAGAAAGCCTTCCTCAGCGATCAATGCAAAGAAATAGAGGAAAACAACAGAATGGGAAAGATTAGAGATCTCTTCAAGAAAATTAGAAAAAAAAAAAAGAAAATTAGAGATAGCAAGGGAACGTTTCATGCAAAGATAGGCTCAATAAAGGACAAAAATGGTATGGACCTAACAGAAGCAGAAGATATTAAAAAGAGGTGGCAAGAATACACAGAAGAACTGTACAAAAAAGATCTTCATGACCCAGATAATCACGATGGTGTGATCACTCACCTAGAGCCAGACATCCTGGAATGTGAAGGCCAGTGGGCCTTAGAAAGCGTCACTATGAACAAAGCTAGTGGAGGTGATGGCATTCCAGTTGAACTATTTCAAATCCTCAAAGATGATGCTGTGAAAGTGCTGCACTCAATATGCCAGCAAATTTGGAAAACTCAGCAGTGGCCACAGGACTGGAAAGTCAGCTTTCATTCCGATCCCAAAGAAAGGCAATGCCAAAGAATGCTCAAACTACCACACAATTGCACTCATCTCACACACTAGTAAAGTAATGCTCAAAATTCTCCAAGCCAGGCTTCAGCAATACATGAACCGTGAACTTCCTGATGTTCAAGCTGGTTTTAGAAAAGGCAGAGGAACCAGAGATCAAATTGCCAACATCCGCTGGATCATGGAAAAAGCAAGAGAGCTCCAGAAGAACATCTATTTCTGCTTTATTGACTATGCCAAAGCCTTTGACTGTGTGGATCACAATAAACTGTGGAAAATTCTGAAAGAGATGGGAATACCAGACCACCTGACCTGCCTCTTGAGAAACCTACATGCAGGTCAGGAAGCAACAGTTAGAACTGGACATGGAACAATAGACTGGTTCCAAATAGGAAAAGGAGTACGTCAAGGCTGTATATTGTCACCCTGCTTATTTAACTTCTATGCAGAGTACATCATGAGAAACACTGGACTGGAAGAAACACAAGCTGGAATCAAGATTGCCGTGAGAAATATCAATAATCTCAGATATGCAGATGACACCACCCTTATGGCAGAAAGTGAAGAGGAACTCAAAAGCCTCTTGATGAAAGTGAAAGAGGAGAGTGAAAAAGTTGGCTTAAAGCTCAACATTCAGAAAACAAAGATCATGGCATCCGGTCCCATCACTTCATGGGAAATAGATGGGGAAACAGTATAAACAGTGTCAGACTTTATTTTTGGGGGCTCCAAAATCACTGCAGATGGTGACTGCAGCCATGAAATTAAAAGACACTTGCTCCTTGGAAGGAAAGTTATGTCCAACCTAGATAGCATATTCAAAAGCATAGACATCACTTTGCCAACAAAGGTCCATCTAGTCAAGGTTATGGTTTTTCCTGTGGTCATGTATGGATGTGAGAGTTGGACTGTGAAGAAGGCTGAGCGCCAAAGAATTGATGCTTTTGAACTGTGGTGTTGCAGAAGACTCTTGAGAGTCCCTTGGACTGCCAGGAGATCCAACCAGTCCATTCTGAAGGAGGTCAGCCCTGGGATTTCTTTGGAAGGAATGATGCTAAAGCTGAAACTCCAGTACTCTGGCCACCACATGCAAAGAGTTGACTCATTGGAAAAGACTCTGATGCTGGGAGGGATGGGGGGCAGGAGGAGAAGGGGACGACAGAGGATGAGATGGCTGGATGGCATCACTGACTCGATGGACGTGAGTCTGGGTGAACTCCAGGAGTTGGTGATGGACAGCGAGGGCTGGCGTGCTGCGATTCATGGGGTCGCAAAGAGTCGGACACGAATGAGCGACTGAACTGAACAGAACTGAATCAAGACAGGAATACGACCACAGGCTTGGGTTTGGAATTTTCCTGGAGTGAACCAATGTAGTCAAAATAAGGGGTCACTGAAGGAAAATTATGTGTGCCTCATTGTGATTTTTCATTGACACCAAGCTACACAAGAAGCACAGATTAAAGCCAGATGAGTTTTCTCTTTCTCACGTCATCACTCACTGTAACAACCCTTCTGAGATTTGCAACTCCCACTCCATGCACACAGACCGCCTGGGCTGTATACACACACAGGACAGAGCCTCGGCTAGCTCTGTGTGGAACTACCGGAGTTACTCTCAAGGCTTTAAATCTCTCTCAATCTGTGATCTATAAATGCATCCAACGTGACACAGGTGCAAGGAATAACACTGTAAGTTCCTTCAAACCCACCTCCCCGCAGGTCCACCAAAGACCCCAAAGAACAGTACCACCGCCACTGATGAAGCACCCACCATGTGCTAGTCCTCATGATAATCCATCCTACAGAACAGGAGCCTGAGGGGCACACCGGCTAAGTAAATAACCACTGAAAAAAGGGTAAAATTACCACATAAGAAAGCAGAGCAGGATATGGTCAAGAGCATCCTGAAGTCCCTTTTTCCCACCATTCCACACTTCTTTCCACCAAACCAGTGAGAAAATAAGAAGAACTGAAAGCTCCAAAAATACTAGTCAGGGAAGTGCTTCCCTCTGAGGCATCCAGGTTTCAGCTCCCAGAACCAAAGCATGTATGATTTTTAAAACTAAATCTGTTTGAGAAGCAGTGAATCTGTTTTCCCTTTTGAAAATTAGCCACAATCAAGTGCTGGAAAAGTCCAGCATTACTCAGGAGTAAAGTATATTTTGACTCATTCACTCTACCCAGAGCCACCAGGGCCCTTCGCAGCACAGTAAATTCCAACTCTGTAGATACTGGCATGGCATTGAGGAGTTTTAAGCAGAAGAGAAACATGAGATTCACCCATCAACTAGGTATCTCTTGATGCAGTATCAAACGGATCTGAAGGGCACAGGTCTGGAGGGTAACATGTACATGTCCGAGGGCCCTGTAGAAATTAAGCTCAAACTTGACCAAGAAGGGGTGGGAAGGATGGGGGTGGGAGGGAGGCCCAAGAGGGAAGAGACATATATACATACACATATAGCTGATTCACTTTGTTGTATGGCAGAAACCAACACATCATTGTAAAACAACTATACCCCCAAAAAAAAAAATTAATGCTGGCATGAAACAAGATCCATGGCAGTATAAAGAGCAGGAAAGAGAAATTCAGAAATAAATGAAAGTTAAACAACCAAGCATTTGTGACATATTAGAGGGATAAGGGACACATAGTAGGGATGAAAAAAATTAAGCTAAATTAATTAAAACGTATGCCACTGTTTTGAAGAGCAATGCAAACAGCCCCACCTATATGCAAATTTAAAGCCCAGATGGTCCAAAACCTTCCCCACAAAAATAATCTTTAACTGCTAAAATTTCTTCTAACACCCCAATTCAATTATTTTTAACAATGTAGTTATTTCAAGTTTTGCTGTGAATTAGGCTCCTGCTGAATATTAATATCCATGATTTATAAACCACAAATTTATCTTTTATGCTTCACATAATTATAATCTTGTCATTTCCAGAATTATGCTCCTTTTGGAGGTTTTACATTTGAAAATTATGCTCAGTTAATGTACAAAAGGATAAGAGAGACCATTCTATGCAATGACAACCTTTATATCAACTAGAGGACAAATGCCTTTGTTTTGTTGTTGACTTCTAGGAAAAAATCTCCTATGGGCATTTGTTCTGTTAATGACAATGAGAAAATCGTGTCTTGCAACACACAGCTATACTTTAGGAACAGCGTGATTTATAAGTTCAATGATTCTGAGCCTAGATGAGTTAATGATTTGAAGGCCACGGGAACAGCATTAGCCTAACTCAAGGATGAAATAAGAACGGGACTGAGTTTAGGAAGACCTCTTGGGCTCTCAGAGCCCAATTTTGCACTCTATCTATCATGGTAGTTTGTAAAGTAAGTTTTGAAAAAAATGGGGGAAATTTTTTTCAAAAAAAAACAGCTTCAAACTTAGTATAATTTTAAGACCGTTTTACCTTCCTGTAGTTTTGAACCAATAGCTGGCCCTCAAATTCCATAAATGCTCAGAACTTTCTACATTAGCATACAGTTCTGTACTAGAAACTGTTTAGTTCATTTAATATGTTCTTTACATCAAGTGAATTAGCTTCTTTCCAATTTGGGCCTTAAGGCTCTTGCCTTCTGCAATGGTCATAAATGCACTGTTTGTATTTTGCTAGAGTATTATGTTCTTGTACAACATAAACTCTGCCTGGCCTATGTATACCCAATTATGTGTAGAGCAAGGAAATACAGCTTCAGGGCTGGTTGGTTCTAAGTCACAAGTTTGCAATGTCAAGGTCTTCACTGAAAATTGTTACACATTGTCAACATGGCTGATTTCAAGTAGATTTTGAAAAAGTGAAGTGTGAAGAGCTAGATCCGATTTATATTCTATAAGGAGCCCAGACACCTGGCTAATTTCACATGTGTTCTCCAGGCAGACAAAATGAGAACTCAAATGACCTGGAGTTTGTATCCCAGAGTCAGAGATAAATTAAAAACTGGGAATTCACCAAAGGAAAGTAATAAGAAATCAAAAGAAAGGGTCCATATATAATCAAACCATAATTCAGAGACAATGGGGACTTACTTCCCTGGAGGTCCAGTAGCTAAGACTCCGCGCTCCCAATCCAGGGGGCCCAGGTTCAATCCCTGGTCAGGGAACTACATCCCACTAAGAATCTGCATGCTGCAACTGAAAAAGATCCCACATGCTGCAGCTAAAGATCTTGCATGCCAAAACTAAGACCCCATTGTTGCTGTTGCTGTTCAGTCACTAAGTCGTGTCTGAATCTTTGTGACCCCGTGAACTGCAGCAAGCCAGGCTGCCCTGTCCTTCACTATCTCCCAAAGTTTGCTCAAACTCATGTCCATTGATCTAAGACTGGGCATGCCAAATAAATAAATAAATATATCAAAAGAAGATAAAAACAAAGGCAGGGCCTCTTAGGTGGATCCAACCAATTTATGGCTTCTGTTAACACTTTGTTACAAAGTCCATAGGCTTCCCAAGTGGTTCAGTGGTAAGGAGTCCACCTGCCAATGCAGCAGACGCAAGAGACATGGGTTCATTCCCTGGGTAGGGAAGATCCCCTGGAGGAGGAAAGGGCAACCCACTCCAATTCTCTTGCCTGGAAAATCTCATCAACAGAGGAGTTTGGCAAGCTACAGTCCACGGGGTTGCAGAGTTGGACATGACTTGGTAACTAAAGAACAAGAACAACAACTAAGTCCACAGGATCAACAACTCTCACATGACTGCTGAGAGGTGAGTCTCCCTCCCCCTTCTGGTGACTAAGAGTCCCCAGAAGAGGAAGCTGGGATGGGGAGCCAGGGGGATAGGCCTTTCAAATATTCAAAGCTTTTGCCTCCAGCTCTGTCATCACTGCTTTGCTGATGCGATCTGACTTTTAATGCTACGATCGGTTCCTGAAGCCCACAAGTTGGTAGCTTTGATTTATTTTTTAGGATGTCTTCAGGTGTAAGTCACAGAAAGACCAAGTACAAGTGGTATAAGCTTCTTTAAAACTAGAGAATCCAAAGATCATCACTGATGGGCTGGAGGGGTAAATAATGCGTAAAAGAAATGTAAACGGCCTGTAAATACATGAACACAAAAAATGTAATTAAAACTATGTTGAGTTACCAGGTCTTACCTATCAAATCCAAAAGTTTGACAGCATGCTTAGTCTTACAGAAAGAATCAAATGACCTTAAAACACAGAAGTTTGACTATCCTTAACAGAGTACATTTTAAAGAGAAAAAAAACTTAAACTATTTTCAATAATCATATTGATCAATTCAGCATGCTTTGCTCATATAAAATTATCACAGATACATAGTACCTGCATATGTTTCATTATATTAGTGTCAATGTGAAATAAGGTTTTCAAAAGAAAAGACACAGGAAAACAAAAATATCTCTAAATTTGAAAGGGAATTAAGTATTAACTCATATTTCATTTTCTCTTTAAAAGGAAATATATATTTCTTATCTCTGTCCTATGAAAGGATCAGGAAACAATTTTCAATCCAGGAACAATATGTAGTTTTCAGCACCTAGATTTTGGCCCCTGAATACCACTTCCCATATTGGAAAAATGGGCTGACTTTACAGACTAAGGCAGGAATGCATGAGGATGGAACATCTTCTATCCCAGAATCAAAGAATTTGTCACCATGGACTAGTGGGAAGTGAAAGTTGCCCAGTCGTGTCTGACTCTTTGCTACCCCATGGACTATACAGTCCATGGACTTCTCCAGGCCAGAATACCGGAGTGGGTAGCCTTTCCCTTCTCCAGGGGATCTTCCCAACCTAGGGATTGAATCCAGGTCTCCCACATTGCAGATTGATTCTCTACCAGCTGAGCTACCAAGGAAGCCCAAGAATACCGGAGTGGGTAGCCTATCCCTTCTCCAGCAGATCTTCCCGACCCAGGAATCAATCCAGGGTCTCCTGCATTGCAGGCGGATTCTTTACCAACTGAGCTACCAGGGAACAACGAAAGTATAGGGCTCATCATTAAGAGGTGGACACAACTGAGCAACTGAGCATGCGGGCACCCAAAGATGAGACAGCCTGAGCAGCAGAAGGAAAATTAGCAGCAGTGAACTGCCACACCTCAAACACATTAAATAACCATGAATCCATAATAACATAGCTTTCAAAAGCAAAAAGGGGAAACTTCACTGGCCCCTTTTGGTTAATGCCAGAGAACCACACCAGTATTCTTAAAACTGGTAAATAAAAGAGAAAAACAAACAACCAAGAATCCACCCAGCTTTTCCTCTCTGCACTATGGCTTAGGATAACCAGATATTTACATGACACAGGAACTTTCATCTTTTAGATGGATTCAAGTGAGGAACTGGAATATCAGCATTTTGCTAAAATCGAATAAAATAAGAGATTCAAGTTACGGTCACTGATGGCAGCTAACACTAATTAGGTGAAAAGCTGATGGATTACTTTATAATGTATAGTCAAACTGATAACCCTGAACCTAATTATCACTCTTAACATCACAATAAAAGAGAGAAAACCATGTACCTCTTAATGAAAGTAGTTTTGAGATCTATATTAAAATTTTTTTAAAAAGATTTTGAATAAGTAAAGAATCTAACTTCAAATTTTCAGAAAATACCAAGGATAGAAAAACATGTTAAATGACATCACAGAGATGCATTCAGAAAAATCTGTAATGTAGGAAATTCTACAGGGCAAGCGAACAAATATCTTCAACAAATAAACCGCTAGGGAGAAAAGATATGCTTAAAGATTAAGAGATGTGTGGACCAATATGAATTATATTTAAACAATCCAAATACAAACAATAACCCACTAGAAAATCAGAAAAATCTGAACATTGACAAGGTAGTTGATGGTCCTGAACTGATAATTATTAATAAGTGATGGGAACATGAAGGTTTATTATACTAGTCTTTCTTCTTTTGTGTATGATGAAATTTTCTTACATGAAAAAAAAAGAGATTTCGATAATGCAATATCCAAAGAAGATACACATGCGGCCACTTAAGCTCATGAAACAATGCTCAATATCATTAGTCATCAGGGAAATGCAAATGAAAACCACAATGGAGCAGCAGCTAAACAGTCGGAGAAATTCAGAAAATAATTGGTGTGGTCGAGGATGTGGAAAATTGGAACCCTCATATGCTGCAAGTGGGACTGTAAAATGGCTCAGTCACTTTGGTAAACAGTTCGGCAGTTCCCCAAATGATTAAACATAGAATGACCATCTGATCACCAATCCCCTGCTAGGTATATACTCAAGAGAGCTGAAAATCCATACTCACACACACACATGTACACAAATATTTATAGCAGAATTATTCATAAAGCCAAAGTGGAAGCAGCCCTAATGGCATCGACTGATGAATGGATAAATAAAAAGCCGTATATCTAGACAACAGAATATTATTTGACAATAAAAGGAATCAAATATTGATACATGCTACAACCTGGATGAACTTTGAAAGATTATGCTAAGTAAAAGAAGCCAGTCATAAAAGACCACACAGAAATTATTTTGTGTATATGAAATACCCAGAATAGGCAAAGCCATACAGACAAAAAGGAGCACACTGGTTGGCTAGGGTTGAAATGGGGTGAGGAGTGGGGAGAAATACTAGGAGGGAGATAATGCTGCTTAAGGGTATAGACGCTCTTTTTGTGGAGTGATAAAAATGTTCTAAAATGACTGCAGTGATGTTTGTTCAAGTCTGTGGGCATACCAAAACCCACTGAATTGTATATTTTAAATGAGTTAATCATATCGTATGTTAATTCTATCACAATAAATGTCAAAATAATAATACAGCAGTGGCCAAAACCAAGTGGCTTAAACAAATAAGGAATCTTTTTTGTTTAACTAAGAAGTTCAAAGGTAGAGTGTTTCTAGGCTTGGTTAGTTGAGGGGATCAACAGCAACATTAGCGACTCCAATTCTCTTCTTTGTTTCTGTTCTGACATGCTAAGGTGGCACTCTGTCTTTAAGCTTAGTCCCCTGATGACCAGTGTATTTTTGCAGCTGCTCCACAGCACCAGAGACAACCAGATCAGAGGAACAAGAGACTGACTCTTTCCTGGATTTCTTTTTGAGAACAAGGAGACATTTCCCAGAATCTTGCAGCACACTTCTCCTTGCCTCCCTGAATCCAGAATTGCATCTTACGCCATGCAAGTCAGGGGAAGGGAACCATGCAAATACGTAGGTTATCAGCCTTCAAATGGAGGTTTTTAGAGTACTGTAGAAGGGAATGGCAACCCACTCCAGTATTCTTGCCTGGGAAATCCCACTGACAGGAGCCTGGTGGGCTATAGTCCATAGGATCACAGAGAGTTGGACACAACTTAGCGACTGAACACAGATATTGTATCCCTGGGGCTATGTGAAGTCTCCTCAAGGGTAGAGTGAGAACAGACAATTTAAAGCAATTTCCAGATGCCCATATCCATATGCTTTCTTTTCTAAGGATAGGCTAAGCCTTTCACACTATAAAAGAGAAGCACACATCTCACCCATCCTGAATTTTTATATAGTATGATGCTCTGGTATGTTAAAATCTCAGGGTCACCAAACACCAGGGCATTTTGAAATATCAATGTAGGTGTTAAGAAAGTAAATTACTCTGGTAACTTGCAACTATTCTTTCTGCAAATCAGACAGCTAGCAATCCTTTGCTTTTAATAAAAGTGAGGAGGAACTTAAGTTGTCAGTGGATCATTAAAAGTAATGTTTCATGATAGATTACGATTGATTTTTAGCCTACAACACAGAAGGTTAGGAGTTCAAAGAGGCTATAACAAATTCCTTTCTTTCCTATCTACTTATTATGTGAACAGGAATTCACAGAGTTTACATGCAGACAAATGAAAAATGGAAATAGAATTGATGCTTAACTGTGCCTCATATAGTAATAAATAATATGTATTCTGCATAAACTAATTGAAGGGAAAAAAGCTCCATCCATCTCATTAAGAGATGCATTCCTGATAAAACTGTACTTCCTAACATTTAGCAAGTATTTATCAAAACTTGTAATGTATTTATGTTGTTTTGCTCAACTGTGATAACTCAATCCAAAGGAAACTATTTAACACTTAAAAGCCTTATGTTCACAGGAAACATTACAAATGTTTTAAATTTAAGTTTATATACATATTTTGTTGCAGAAAAGTATAATAGGGCAATCAATAGAAGACTTTCAAGCATAAAAATAAATAATATAAGGATAAATTCTGCAGGGAAAATTGGATCAGAAATGAAAGTTTGAGAAGGAAACAAAGTATATTTCCTTACAAAGATGAGTTTCTGTACTTTTTATGGATGATGGTTGAAATAAAATTGCTACATTTGATTCTGTTTGGGTATATGACATTTTAGGATGGAACTGTAACAGTCCTAAAATGTCAATGTTTTCCATATGCAAAAGAGTATGTCCACTGCAACTCATGCATCTTCTGAAAAAAATTTAGATATAAAATTGTAAATATGTACATGATTTTCAAAACTATATTGAGGATGTGTGAGTAGAAATGAAGAAAAAGAAGACCACTGACTTAGGCCAAAGAAAATTTATCACTACGTCTGAGGAGGGGGCCCCTCTTTTCTAAAAGATATGGCCAAGAGAGAGAAAAATGCCTGAAAATAACAGAGTTCATTTCTTAAAATATTTATTTATTTGGCTGAGCCAGGTCTTCATTGTGGCACACGGAGGTCTTCTTGGCAGTGTGTGAACCTTTAGCCAAATCTAGAGTTCCTTGCCATCTACACCAACCTCTGGGGCACCCATATATCTCTAGCTGACATGGGCAGCTGGGTGGGGGTGCCAGCAAAGGGTGGGTTGGGAAAGCCAGTGATAAGGTTTTTGCCAATTTATCTCCCAAGTCTATAAGAGTGTCTGAATTCCAAATATTGTGGTTCTTTCAGTTTTACCCCCTCCAGCATCTCCTTTCTATGTGCAAAACTGCTCTGACAGGCTGTGTGGGGTGTTTATGTGTTGCCCAAAACTATACCGAGAACCACTGCTTTTTTGGGTTATCAGTTTTACTACAAAGTCAATACAAGTGTTTTCTGATACGATTGCTACTAGCCACATGCAGCTATTTAAATTTATTTAAAAAGAAACTTTATAATCCACTTCCTCCTCTTTCACACTAGCCACATGTCATTGACTCAACAGTCACATGTAGTGTGTGGCCACCATCACAAATACAGAACATTTTCACTGTTACAGAAAGTTCTGTTGGAACGTTCCACCATGCCAAACTGTCCTTGGAAGGTATGGGGCGGGTGAGGTTCTCCTCTCAGGAAACCTGTTGTCCCTCTTTAATCTTTCTTATCCTTGGCCCCATACTATGCCAGCCTCACAGGCCTTAAGATGTGACACTTGATGTCTGAATTTCAATTGCTTTTGGAGTTAAAGCTCTTTCTCAGGGGGATATCAGGCCCCAGGTAAACCATGGAATGCAGTTAAACACAAGCTTTCAGCATCAGGTAGGGAGGTTTTGTTTCTCCAGTACAGGCAAGGAGAACAGACTTGTCCCAACATCACCCCACCCCTGCACATCCCAGTTCAGATCAATCCAGCAAGACATCAAGGACAGATTTAAAAGGTAGTATCAACAATGCCTGAAACTAACACAACACTGTTATTCAACTATACCCCAAAATGAAACAAAAATTAAGGGAATTCCCTGGCAGTCCAGTGGTTAGTACTTGGCACAGTCACTGCCTGGGCCTAGGTTCAATCCCTGGTCAGGGAAATAAGATCTTGTAAGTCTCACAGCACAGTCAAAAAAAAAAAAAAGGTAATGTAGTTATGAAGAATTTAAAAAGAAAAATAGCATAATCTTGCCACACAAATGGAAGATTAGAAGTGAACTGAAAATAAATATCCCATAACTGTCAAAGAATTTCAGGTGGTAAAGTGAACCCAAAATGAATGCATCCCAAGATGCATCTCATGGAATGCTTACATGTATCTTCTTGTAAAGCAGATTTGTACAGTTGAAACTATGTACTCTTGGCAAAAGCAGAATTGAACACAGAAAATATTTTTTCACACTGTATTTCCCAACGCAGATGCCTCGTCAGCGATTCACATGTAGAAACTCTGGACAATAGAAAGTATCTTATTAAAATAAAACCTACTTCACTTAGAAAAGATTTCATTTTTTATTGACATCTTGTCTATGATAGAAAAAAATGATTTAAACATATATGCATTATGTGTATTTTATATATACATGGAAATAAAACTCAAGTCTTTGCCCAAGGCATTTACCTACGCCTGCTACTTCTTAAACGCCTGAGCGCACCAGCCTCTTCTCCATGCGACACTGCTGAACACTCCAATTACGCCTCCTCCTCTAACACGTATGGACAGGAATGCTCTCTGCAGCTCTGGGGGAATGAAACCATCAAGCCCTTGGAGGCATACACATCATGCTACCCATGGCTCCTCACAGACCTCCATTGTCAGTTCCTGTTTCCCAGCTATGTTCCAAACAGATGTATTTGCCATGAGCACAGTTACCAAAGGTGAGATGTCGTTCCATTTGTGTGGAGTAAGTTGTACACAGGAGCACACCTCTTAATACTTGAGACCAAACAGGGAGCCAGAAGATGGCAGTTTTCAAGACAGGACTAACAGCAAAATAGCTTTAATGGCTATAACACACACACACACATATGAAAAGATAGTGGAAGTATTAGTCACTCAGTTGTGTCCTACTCTTTTTGACCCCTTGGACTGTAGCCTGCCAGGCTCCTCTGACCATGGCAGAGGATTTCCCAGGCAAGAATACTGGAGTGGGTTGTCATCCAGGGGATCTTCCCAACCCAAGAATCAAACCCGCATCTTCTGCATTGGCAGGGGTGTTCTTTATCAGCTGAGCCACTAGGGAAAAATATATATATATAAAATCAAATACAATAAGGAGATGATTGTAAATATTGAAAATGAAAGCTCTTAGGTCTGGCTCCTAATTTGTTTCCATGTTTTTATTACATCATCAATTTGGGGTTAAAATTGAGACATTAGAGCAGAGAGATGTAGATGAGAAAAGCTAGGACATATACCAAAAGAGAAAAGAAGACAGGAGGAGGCAGGTGAGCAGGAGGATAGGGAAGAGAAGAATACAGAATTTAGAGACCATGCCAAAAGGCAGAGACATACAACAACCTCTACACTAAAAATCAAGCTGCTTCTGACATCTATACACAAAATCCTTACAAGGAGATAAAACAACAACAATAAGAAATGAAAGCATGAAGCCATGCTTTCTAAGGACAGTTCTAGCTATAAAAACCAGTGGCCCCCAAAGTTCTTTTCAAAACGACCTATATAACTCACATTTCTGTTTCTTTGTTCTTTCTCTCCAGCATATCCTCCAATGTTTCCACACAGTTCTCTTACATAAAGACTCATAAATATTAATATTTTGGATTCACACTGATGAAAAATGACATGCCTCCTTGCACCCAGGACATCCTCAAGACCCTCTGTCCATGGGGTTCTCCAGGCAAGAATACTGGAGTGGGTAGTCCTTCTCTTCTCCAGGGGATCTTCCCAGCTCTGGGATTGAACCTGGGTCTCCTATATTGCAGGCAGATTCCTTACCATCTGAGCCACCAGGGAAGCTCTCTCACTTGCTCAATCCTGACCTATGCTCCTTTGCCTAAACTACCAAAACTTATCCAGTTTCTCCTTGCTTTGAATAAATGGCATCTAGAATCCCTGAGCAGTAAGGAGTCTCAACTATACAAAACTCATGCTGAGAAATGTCAGTGCCAGCATGAAATACAACGTACATCTAAACGCTGAGTCACAATCCTTTTATCTATGATTAAATACAAAAAGGCAGAGTTTTTATTTCTTTTCCTTAAAAGCAGTCTTTGAGGGTCTCAATGAATAGAAGCAAGTAAACGAATTATTCCAAATAAAGGGGGCTTCCCAAATGGTGCTAATGGTAAAGAACCCACTTGCCAGTGCAGGAGACATAAGAGACATGGGTTTGATCCCTGGGTCGGGAGGATCCTCTGGAGGAGGGCATGGCACCCCACTCCAGTATTCTTGCCTGGAGAATCCCATGGACGGAGGAACCTGGCAGGTTACAGTCCTTGGGGTCACAAAGAGTTGGACACGATGAAGCAACTTGGTGCACACACATACACACAGATGCAAGTTAAGGAGCAGGGCTTTCCGGGTGGCTCGGTAGTAAAGAATCCACCTGCCAAGCAGGAGGTGCAGGTTCGATCCCTGGGTCAGGAAGATCCCTTGGAGAAGGAAATGGCAACCCATTCAAGTCTTCTTGCCTGGAAAATGCCTTGGACAGAGGAGCCTGGCAGGTCACAGTCCATGGGAATCGCAAAGACACGACTAGCAATACAACAACAACAAATTAAGGACAGAGAAATTATCAAGCTTCTTAACTTATGTCTAATACCACAAAATTGCTATCTTCCTTCCACACTTTTAGGAATCAAAGAATGGGATTTGTTTTCTTTTGGACATTGTGCTGCAGTCCATGGGGTCACAGAGTCAGAAACAGCTGGGCGACTGAACAGTAACAACTGCAAAAATGCTAGAAATGCTGATCCTATCAGATAACAGTCTAAAGCTCCTAACCCCTGAAGTACCCCAGTTTACCTCACTCTGCTCTTATTCTTCACGGCAGGACCATGAATTCACCATGGAGGCTGTACAAATCACTGGCTCATTCCAGAGGACTGGAAAAAATCCCGTAAGCAATAAGCCTCACCTTTCTAGTCAATGCATTTTCAGTCTCCGTTACAGACATCTTTCTCTTTGTACTAGTCATTTATCAAAGGAAAGTAAATGAAACTAAGAACTAAGTATCCAAGAAATGTTCCAAACGAGCATTCAAGAAAACAAACATTCCATTTCAAACTGCATTAACATCTAACCTACCACCCATTCACCTCACACCCTTCCAAATTAGCAAAAAGAGCCTCAACATGGCCTTAATTCATCAACTAGGCCCGTTGATATTTGCTGAGTATTCTTCTCAGACAAGTAAAGGTGTATTATAGATCGAAATGGGTCCAACTTTCTTTCTCAACTTCAGATAAACGCAAGTAAACATGGATATTAGTCCAGGGCTGACCATAATGGGAGAAGTCGAGAGATGGGAGATCTGGATCCAGTGATACTTGCTCTAGCCTTGCTGATTGGGTCAATCAAGCAGATGGTAGCTCTCACTTAAGACTTAGCCACACAGCCTCTTAATGTCTATTTATCCTTGTGGAGAATATCTGTTTCTGTCTCTTTGGCCAGCATGCTTTCATTGTTAAACTGCCCTCCTCTGCTTGGTAATGTTGGTAAATCATAAGCTTTCTTCTTCCCCAGTGAGGATATGATTATACCTGAGGGTACAATCCTTGATTCAAGCCGGACCAAGCAGGGATTTTCCTAGAATTCTGACTGGCGATATCACTCCAGAAAGGGGCTCTCTGTGAATAAGAGCTATTTGAACTAAGTAAACCAACGTTGCCCCCACAAAGAGACTGCCTTGAGATAGTGCCAACCAAGAGCAGTGCCCAGATGAGACAGGTGTGTCACACGAGCAAAGGGACACACACCCTGAAGCTAAACGCTTGGGTTAAGGGAGCCACAGGTCACAGGCTTTGCTTACGCCAGTTTAAATTGAGTTTCCATCACTTACACTGAGTCCTAAATAAAGTACTTTTCATATGCCTTCTCCTACTTTGCTTCCATTTTAGAAAAAGAACCTTGTTTGGGGGCTCCCTGCCATCTAAGGTCTGATCCCACTCCAACCATTTATCCTTTCTTGTCTCCATCTACTGTTTCTTCATTCTCATAACTTCTATCTTTTCTCTTCTCTGACTCCAAACCCCCTACTTTATAAGCTTTCTCCTTCAACTTTTGATATAAAATGAGTTTTCCCGTTTTATCAGACTCCAATCACAGAAAGGCATATTTTTTAGAGTGGTTTTAATCATGAGGTGTGAATTGAGTACTCTGCCTTTCACTTAACATTACCTCATAAATGTGTCTACATGGTTAGATGCTCTTCACATCTATTATCTTAATGGCTGTATAATGTCCCATGTCAACTTAATCTATGATGATATACTCAACCACTCCTGTAATACAGACGTTTAGATAAATTCTTAGTTTATAAATAATACTTCTTTATGTATAATTTTTCTTCTAAATTAATTCCGTAGGGAAAATTCCCAGAAGTCTCATCAAAACTGGATTTGATCAGTTAAATTTTTTTCTAGTAGGTGTAAGGTGATGTCCCATTATGGGTTTAGTTTTTACCTCATTACTAACAATGATTCTTCTTAATATATTTGTTTGCTACTTGTATTTTCTCTAATTATTGTTTTTGTGGTTCAGTCATTAACTCGTGTCTAACTCTTCACAACCCCATGGACTGTAGCACACCAGGCTTCCCAGTCCTTCACTATCTCTTGGAGTTTGTTCAAACTCATGTCCATTGAGTCGGTGATGCCATCCAACCATCTCATCCTCTGTTATCTCCTTCTCCTTTTGCCTTCAGTCTTTCCCAGAATCGGGGTCTTTTCCAATAGTTTGGCTCTTTGCATCAGGTGGTCAAAGTATTGGACCTTCAGCTTCAGCATCAGTTCTCTTATGTGAATTCTGTATTCTTATTTTTAGCCAGTTAAATTCCTAAAATATTTAAGATACTCTTAAATATTTGCATGCATTATTTTTCAGTACTAGCTTCCCTGGTAGCTCAGACGGTAAAGCATCTGCCTACAATGTAGGAGACCCAGGTTTGATCCCTGGGTCGGGAAGATCCCCTAGAGAAGGAAATGGCAACACACTCCATAATTCTTGCCTGGAAAATCCCATGGACGGAGGATCCTGGTAGGCTACAGTCCATGGCGTCGCAGAGTCGGACACGACTGAGTGACTTCACTTTCACTTTCACTTTTTAAGTACTAAGTAATCCTTTATACACTAGTTCTTTAAAAATCTTTATTCTATTTTGGATTTTTTTAGTTTTACATTATTAGATATTTTTTGAATTTTTCTCAAATTTATCAATATTTTCCATCAGTCTTTAAAAATACACCATTCAAGACTATCATCAAAAACTGTACAAATACTAAAGGCTGGCAAGGATGTGGAAAAAAGGGTACCCTCCTACAAAGTTGGTGCAGCCACTTTGGAAAATAATACGGAGGTTTTTAAAAAAAAAAAAAAAAACTAAAATGAGAGCTACCACATGATTGTACTCCTGAGCATATATCTAGAAAAGTTCAGTTCAGTTCAATTGCTCAGTCGTGTCCAGCTCTTTGCGACCACATGAACCACAGCACGCGAGGCCTCCCTGTCCATCACCAACTCCTGGAGTCCACCCAAAAACTCATGTCCATTGAGTCGGTGATGCCATTTAACCATCTCATCCTCTGTCATCCCCTTCTCCTCCTGCCTTCAATCCTCCCCAGCATTAGGGTCTTTTCAAATGAGTCAGCTCTTCACATCAGGTGGCCAACATACTGGAGTTTCAGCTTCAATATCAGTCCTTCCAATGACACCCAGGACTGATCTCTTTTAGGATGGACTGGTTGGATTTCCTTGCAGTCCAATGGACTCTCAAGAGTCTTCTCCAACACCACAGTTCAAAAGCATCAATTCTTCGGTGCTCAGCTTTCTTTATAGTCCAATTCTCACATCCATACATGACTACTGGAAAAACCATACCCTTGACTAGACGGATCTTTGTGGACAAAGTAATGTCTCTGCTTTTTAATATGCTGTCTATGTTGGTCATAACTTTACAAGGAGTAAGAGTCACCATCTGCAATGATTTTGGAGCCCAGAAATTAAAGTCAGCCACTGTTTCCATTGTTTCCCCATCTATTTGCCATGAAGTGATGGGACCAGATGCCATGATCTTATTTTTCTGAATGTTGAGCTTTAAGCCAACTTCTTCACTCTCCTCTTTCACTTTCATCAAGAGGCTCTTTAGTTCTTCATTTTCTGCCAAAAGGGTGGTGTCATCTGCATATCTGAGGTTATTGATATTTCTCCTGGCAATCTTGATTCCAGCTTGTGCTTCTTCCAGCCCAGCGTTTCTCATGATGTACTCTGCATAGAAGTTAAATAAGCAGGGTGACAATATACAGCCTTGACATACTCCTTTTCCTATTTGGAACCAGTCTGTTGTTCCATGTCCAGTTCTAACTGTTGTTAGAGGTAGATCAGGTGGTCAGGTTAGAGGTAGATCAACAAGAGGTAGATCAGGTGGTCAGGTTTTCCCATTTCTTTCAGAATTTTCCACAGTTTATTGTGATCCACACAGTCAAAGGCTTTAGCATAGTCAATAAAGCAGCAATAGATGTTTTTCTGGAACCCTCTTGCTTTTTTGATGATCCAGCAGATGTTGGCAATTTGATCTCTGGTTCCTCTGCCTTTTCTAAAACCAGTTTGAACACCTGGAAGTTCACGGTTCACATATTGCTGAAGCCTGGCTTGTAGAATTTTGAGCATTACTTTACTAGTGTGTGAGATGAGTGCAACTGTGTGATAGTCTGAGCATTCTTTGGGATTGGAATGAAAACTGACCTTTTCCAGGCCTGTGGCCACTGCTGAGTTTTCCAAATTTGCTGGCATATTGAGTGCAGCACTTTCACAGCATCATCTTTCAGGATTTGAAAGAGCTCAACTGGAATTCCATCACCTCCACTAGTTTTGTTCATAGTGATGCTTCCTAAGGCCCACTTGACTTCACATTCCAGAATGTTTGGCTCTAGGTGAGTGATCACACCATCATTATTATCTAGGTCATGAAGATTTTTTTTGTACAGTTCTTCTGCGTATTCTTGCCACCTCTTCTTAAGATCTTCTGCTTCTGTTAGGTCCATACCATTTCTGTCCTTTATTGAGGCCATCTTTGCATGAAATGTTCACTTGGTATCTCTAATTTTCTTGAAGAGATCTCTAGTCTTTCCCATTCTATTGTTTTCCTCTATTTCTTTGCACTAATCTAGAAAAGATGAAACTCTAATTCAAAAAGATACATTCACTTCAACATTGATAGCAGAACAATCTACAATAGCCCAAGACATGGAAACAATCTAAGCATCCGTCAACAAGTGAATGGCTAAAAAGATGTAATATAAACATATATATATGTGTGTGTGGGTATACATATATTCCATTTTATCTGCTTTATATAAAGTGGACTACTCAGTCACAAAAAGAATGAAATGTATATATCATGTGGCTCAAAAACTGTATTTCTAAGGAATTTACCCTCAGAAAATAACTAAAAATTGTTACGAGAATATTAATCACAGGGCTGCTTATAATACTAATATATTTGAATATGAATACCAATCAATAGGGATGGCTAAAATAACTTACAGTGTACACATGATGGATTTATGATATAGATTGATATATATTGACATAAAGATATGCATTACATAGTATTAAATTTTTAAAAGTGACCCAAAATATGCATATTGTGATGCTTGTTTTTATTAAGCACCCACAACTCACCACACACACTTTAAAAAAAAAAGCTCTACAATAAATTCACCTAATATTTAGCAATCATTACTTTTGCTTATGTATGGAATAACTGAAATTAATACCTTTCCCTTCTTTTATACTGTATATTTATCTGACTTCTTTTTGTCTTTCTATACGATTCATGAGGTTCTCATGGCAAGTATACTGGGGTAGTTTGCTATTTCCTCCTCCTGCAGCCATGAAATGTGAAGGCAATTGCTTCTTGGCAGGAAAACTATGACAAACCTACACAGCGTGTTGAAAAGCAGAGACATTACTCTGCTGACAAAGGTCCATATAGTCAAGACTATGGTCTTTCCAGTGGTCACGTACAGTTATGAAAGCTGAACGGCAAAGAAGGCAGAGCACCAAAGAATTGATGCCTTCAAACTGTGGTGCTGGAGAAGACTCCCGAGAGTGCCTTGGACAGCAAGATCAAAGCAGTCAATCTTAAGGGAAGTCAACCCTGATTACTCATTCAAAGGACTGATGATGAGGCTGAAGCTCCAGTAATTTGGTCACCCGATGCGAACAGACGACTCATTGGAAAAGTCCCTGATGCTGGAAAAGACTGAAGGCAGAAGGAGAAGAGGACGTCAGAGGATGAGATGGCTGAATGGCATCACTGATGCAATGGACATAAACTTGGGCAGACTTAAGGAGATGGTGAGGGACGGGGAAGCCTGACGTGCTGCAGTCCATGGGATCACAGACTTGGACACAACTCGGTGACTGAACAACAACAACTGGCTTCTTTTCCTTAGAACAAACTAATAGTACTTTTAATATAATTAATATTATATTAAAACATATTAATGGCCATTCTCATTTAGAAAAACCAAAAAACAAAGTTATCATTCTCAAAAGTTAAGATAATATTCTGAGGTCTGTGGTTTGGTTTTTTACAAAATACTATTATTTATTCTCTTTATGTTGTTCCTAGCTCAATAATTTATTTATAGTACAAAAAAACAGAATTCTTAGTTTTCAAGATACAAGCTTACTTATTAAGTATTCTTGACCCTAATAGTTTGAATAAAAACATCTTACAGGAGTTCACATGCCTTGATGCTCACAGAATTTCTTTTATTATGCTTTATATTTATCTCCTGCCTTTTATTATTAAAGTTTTTCTTCCAAGTCATCAGTGAAACAGAGTAAGAAATATAAAAAGGTGCTTTATCTTCAACAGCTTAATTCATTCTACTAAAGAAATATGTGTTTCTCTCCTTTTTGTAAGCACTTGAGTTATCTTATTCCCATAAAATCTCCCTCTCTTCTCCTAAGTCAAACTATTAAGAATTGTTTCTAGCAGTTCATATTTTTCCAGAGTTCCAACAATTTTTAAAAGTATCTTATCACAGTTAATCTTTTTTTAAAATGACATATTTTAAACATAGGAATGATAAGTCTGATAAAATTCTAAAAGCAAACAAAAGCTAGTAAGTTCTATTGTCCAGCACAGGAGAAAAATTATACTCTTCAAATCCTAGGGTTTGGATAAATAAAATAAGGTTTCCGTTTGAAAAACTTTAATACAATAAAATGTACTTTGTGTATGTTTGCGTGTGCCCACGTGTGGATTCAGTCATGTCCAGTTCTTTGCAGCCCCATGGACTGGAGCCCACCAGGCTCCTCCATCCATGGGATTCTCCAGGCAAGAATATTGGAGTGGGTTGCCATTTCCTACTCCAGGAGAACTTTCCAACCCAGGGATTGAACCCATGTTTCTTGCGTCTCCTGCATCGGCAGGTGGGTTCTTTACCACTGTGCCATCTGGGAAGCCCCTAAAATGTACTTTATTTATCTTACTACTATCTGGAACATAATTTAATCTTTGCAAGTTGTGAAGTAGAAATAAGAAATGCTGACTAAAGAAGGAGAAAGATTCCACCACCACCTCAGGGAGAATCATTATAAGCATCAATATTAAAGGAGTGGATTAATGCCTACTAATAGGAAGTTTCATTTCACATAATCCAAGATGTACCCATTTTTGCTGACCTAATAATGAATGTAACAGTATCAACTTACTGTTTGGAGTACATCGGTACACTCATCTTTTTTTCCAGCAATGATGACCAGTTACATGGAGCCACTCACACCTCTCCAACGCTCAACAGGGCAACCACATCTGGACTCTGACGAGGATGAGAAGAGGGAGAACCATGGCAGAGGATGGTGCCATGGTTTCTCACTTCCAACAGCACAACAATCAGTTTCTAGTAACAGAGTCAGAATTCAAGAGCAAATGGTTTCCATTTCAAAGGGTCCCAATTGGTCTACAGAATGTAATTCACATGCTTTATTCCAAGCCCTCTGTGATTTGGAGTTGAAAAATCCCTCTGCGGTATTTTATCCCATCATTTTTCACACTTTACTCAAACCGGACTGTCTTTGCCATTCGTGCTTTTATTTACACTGATCCTCTATCAAAAGGGCTTTTCTCTCATCTCTTCCAATTCTAAACTGACCCATATTTGCAGGCCAAGATGAAAAGTGATGTCCACCATTAATAACAGTATTCTCAGTACTGTATGCCTGAAACAAACACAACACTGTAAACCAACCATATTCCTTTAAAAATTAATTTTTAAAAAATCTCCAACTTGAAGATGAAATAAGTAGCCCAAGGCTGAATAACAGTCAAGAGCCCAGACTCCAAGTTAGGAAGTCTGGATTTAAAGCTCACACCCTTAACTATGCGGCTGCACTCAATCACACTGATCCCAAAGTGTTTTCAACTGCGTTCAGTATCTGACTGTAGGATATCAGTTAGAATGTTTTCAGCCACTAACCATAAAATCCGACTTAAACTGGCTTAAGCAATGAGGGAGAAGGCAGTGGCACACCACTCCAGTACTCTTGCCTGTAAAATCCCATGGGTGGAGGAGCCTCGTGGGCTGCAGTCCATGGGGTCGCTAAGAGTCGGACACAACTGAACAACTCACTTTCACTTTTTACTTTCATGCATTGGAGAAGAAAATGGCAACCCACTCCAGTGCTCTTGCCTGGAGAATCCCAGGGACGGCGGGGCTGCGGTCTATAGGGTTGCACAGAGTCAGACACGACTGAAGCGACTTAGCAGCAGCAGCAAGCAACGAGGGAATTTCTTAACTCGTGTAACAATTCCCCAGAAAGATCAGTTCCTGTGCTGCTTAACTCAGCAGATCAACAACCAAACTCTTCAAGAAACCAAATTCTTTCCATCCTTTTCCTCCATGCATGTGCTGGCTAGGTAGTCTAATGGCTGCAAGGATTAGGAAGACCTAATTGGAGGAGCTCCAAGGATCACATCTCCACATGCCAATGTTCAGAGACTAAGTTTTAGAATTTCCCATTAACATGGGAGAAAATATGTGCAAATGGTATGACCCGTAAGGGGCTAATATTCAAAACATATAAACAATCACACAACTCAACATCAAAAAAAAAAAAACTGGATTTAAAAACCAGCAAAAGATCTGAACAGACATTCTACCAATGAATGTAGACAGATGGCTAATAGGCACATTAGAAGATGCTCAATATCACTAATTATTAGAGAAATACAAATCAAAACCACAATTAGCTATCACCTAATTAACTAGGTATCATCTAGATAACACCTGTCAGATCATCAAAAAGTCAACAACTAAATATTGGCAAGGATATGGAGAAAAGGGAACCCTTCCAAACTGTTGGTGGGCATATAAATTGGTGCAGCCACTGTGGAAAACAGTATGGAGGTTGCTCAAAAAAGTAAAAATAGAACTACCATATGATCCAGGAATTCCACTCCTGGGAATACATTAAAGAAAAAAGAAAACACTAATTCAAAAAGATACATGCACTTCAATGTTTAGAATAGCATTATTTTTACAATAGCCAATAAATGGAAGCCAATATATGGAAAAGCTCAGTTTTCATTCCAATAACAAAAAAAGGCAATGCCCAAAAATGTTCAAACTACCAAATAATTGCATTCACCTCACACGCTAGCAAAGTAATGCTCAAAATTCTCCAAGCCAGGCTTCAACAGTACATGAACCATGAACTTCCAGATGTTCAAGCTGGATTTAGAAAAGGCAGAGGAACCAGAGATCAAATTGCCAACATCTGCTGGATCATCAAAAAAGCAAGAGTTCCAGAAAAACATCTACTTCTGCTTTATTGACTACGCCAAAGCCTTTGACTGTGTGGATCACAACAAACTGTGGAAAATTTTGAAAGAGATGGGAATACCAGACTACGTGACCTGCCTCCTGAGAAATGTGCGTGCAGGTCAAGAAGCAACAATTAGAACTGGACATGGAACAACAGACTGGTTCAAATCAGGAAAAGAGTACGTCAAGGCTGTCTACTGTCACCCTGCTTATTTAACTTATATGCAGAGTACATCATGAGAAACGCTGAAATAGAAGAAGCACAAGCTGGAATCAAGATTGCCGGGAGAAATATCAATAACCTCAGATATGCAGATGACACCACCCTTATGGCAGAAAGTGAAGAACTAAAGAGCCTCTTGATGAAAGTGAAAGAGGAGAGTGACAAATTTGGCTTAAAACTCAACATTCAAAAAACTAAGATCATGGCATCCAGTCCCATCACTTCATGGCAAATAGATGGGAAAACAATGGAAACAGTAACAGACTTTATTTTTCTGGGCTCCAAAATCAGCAGATGGTGACTGCAGCCATGAAATTAAAAGATGCTTGCTCCTTGGAAGGAAAGCTATGATCAGCCTAGAGAGCAGTTTAAAAAAGAGACATTACTTTGTCAACAAAGGCCCATCTAGTCAAGGCCATGGTTTTTCCAGTAGTCACGTACAAATATGAGAATTGAGCTATAAAGAAAGCTGAGCGCTGAAGAATTGATGCTCTTGAACTGTGGTGTTGGAGAAGATTCTTGAGAGTCCCTTGTACTGCAAGGAGATCCAACCAGTCCATCCTAAAGGAAATCAGTCCTGAATATTCATTGGAAGGACTGATGCTGAAGCTGAAACTAATACTTTGGCCACCTGATGCAAAGAGCTGACTCACTAGAAAAGACCCTAATGCTGGGAAAGATTGAAGGCAGGAGGAAAAGGGGCTGACAGAGGATGAGATGGTTGGATGGCATGGGTGACTCAATGGACAGGAGTCTGAGTAAGCTCCAGGTGTTGGTAATGGACAGGGAAGCCTGGTGTGCTGCCGTCAGTGGGGTTACAAAGAATCAGATACGACCGAGCGACTGAACTGAACATATGGAAGCAACACAAATGTCCATCAACAGATAAATGCATAAAGAAGATTTAAACATATATACAGTGGAATATTACTCAGCTGTAAAGAGTAGAATTCTCCCATTTGCAACAACATGGATGGACCTAGAAAGTATTATGCTTAGTGAAATAAATCAGATGGAGAAAGACCAATACTGTACATTACCACTGATACATGTAATCTTAAAAATCTAAAAAAACTTAAAAAGTCCCATAGACACAGAAAACAAACTAGGGGATACTAGTGGGAAGGAAGTGGTAGGGGCAAGATAGAGGTTTGGGGTTAAGAGATAAAAACCACTATGTATAAAATAGATAAGCAACAAGGATATATGGTATAGCACAGGGAAACATAGCCATTACTTTGCAATTACTTTAAATGGGGTATAAGCCATAAAAATATTGAGTCTTCCCTGGTGATCTAGTTAAGAGTAAGAGTCTACACTTCCAATTCAGGTGGCACAGTTTCAACCCCTGGTTGGGAAACTAAGATCCCACATGCTGCTTGGCACAGCCAAAAAAAATAAAAATTATATATATATATATACATACATATACATATAGATATATATATATAATTACTTTGTTCAGTTCAGTGGATCAGTTGTGTCCAACTCTTCAAGACACCAGGCCTCCCTGTCCATCACCAATTCCCGGAGTCTACCCAAACTCATCTCCATCAAGTTGGTGATGCCATCCAACCATCTCATCCTCTGTCGTCCCCTTCTCCTCCTGCCTTCAATCTTTCCCAGCATCAGGGTCTTTTCAAATGAGTCAGCTTTTCACATCAGGTGGCCAAAGAATTGGAGTTTCAGCTTCAACATCAGTCCTTCCAATGAACACCCAGGACTGATCTCCTTTAGGATGGACTGGACTCCTTGCAGTCCATGAGACTCTCAAGAGTCTTCCCCAATACCACAACTAATATAACATCAACTACACTTCAGTTTATCAATCAATAAAATTTAAAAAGCCAAACCTCCTCCAGAAAAAAAAAGAAATTTAAATTAATAATTATAAAATAAAATTTCTCATTAATAAAGAATTCTTTCTCCCACGGTTTCCTTTTTGTGAGTAACTCCAGGGCTTTCTTATCACTGGGAAAATGGCATGATCTATCTGACTAGTAAATTTAACAGAGTAACTGGGCATGCTTAACTCAGTTTTGTCTTTCTTCCTCTTCTAGGAAGCAAATCTTTCAACCGAGAGCATAAGTTTTCCTCTGCTTCTTGAAGCAATCATTCGCACTTAAGCAGACCTTCTACATGAGGAAGCTGCCTCAGCAAAGCTTTGTCTGTGGTGCCTAGTCGGGGATTTGTGGGGGATTGTGGGGGTTCAGAATCAGAAGGCCTATTTGACTCAGAAATGAAAGCTATGCCCACTGTCTCCTATTGCTGACGGTCCTCCAGCTCTGCCATCTCTCACCTCCTCTCCTTCCTCCATCAGAAACTCTTCCTGCCTGTTCACTCAATGCCAGCCCCTGTATGGCAACTATTGTACTATACAACTCTACTTTTCCAGGTACTATATTGTAAGATTTAAAACAAATTTAAAAAGATTTTTAAAAAAAATTTTTTTTAAAGAGAGACAGAATTAAAATTATACTCTCTACCTTCATTTCATTGATTAAAAAACTTTTATGGTGGTATTTTTACTTTCTATATTCATTCTTTGTTTCAGAACTGGAGGGGAAAAGGAACTCTTTAGCGTTCTTCAAGCACCCAAGACTTCCCTGAACATCTCACTAGCCACAACTAGGTCTTATACTCACTCGTAAGCCAATCCTGGCAAGGAAACATAAACTTCCTAACTAGCTTGCAACTAGCATTTACACAAGTGGGGAAGGGCTGGGAAATAGAAAAAAAAAAAAAATAGGACTTTGCCAGCAGGGCAAAGGAGAATCCAGGGTCTGTAACTCATATCTTTTAGTACTTGGAAATTAATTGATAAATATCTGCAATCCAGGTAGATCACTACTACTACATATGCATGCCTAGTCTCTCAGTCAAAACTAACTCTTTGTGACCCCATGGACTAAAACCCTCCAGGCTCCTCTGTCCATGGAATTCTCCAGGGATCTTTCCAACCCAGGGATCAAACCCTGGTCTCCTGCATTGCAGGCAGCCATCTGAGCCACCAGGGAAGCCTTACTACTATTACCACGCATACCAATGGTAAATATGAGAGGGAGAGGGTTCTCCCATGCCACTGATGTCAGGTTAGAGTTTCTTTTGCTTCTCTTCTGTCATCTTTTAGATAAAGTTTCCACTGGATTAGAAGGAAACTAAGTACAGTAAGAGCACAGAATAAGTATCTCTGTTAATAATTCTCTCCTACTCATAAAACCATTTCAAGAATGTAAGGTTCAAGGAACTATGAAATCTGCTCTCCCGTGTAGACACCCTCCCTCCTCTCCCCAGCCCCTCCCACACCCACCCAATTTCCCTTTGGAAGAAAGGAATAACATAAATTTAATAAATAACCAATCTTGGGAGCTGTCAGGAAAGAACTCACAGGTCATGGCCCAAACTCAAGCGTCTTCTGGGTACTAACAATAAACTGTTTCTTACTAGGAAAGCTTTTCCCTTTCCTTCTTCCTTTCATTTTGTTTATAAACTCTGGGAAACTAAGAAATCATGACTAAAAATAATTTAGCTGGCATACCAGTGGCTATGGACTTATTTTACATAAAACTGCTCGGATTTTTTAAAATTGTTTTATGCTGACTTTATATTTAAGTGTCCCTTCCTATCACAGAAGCAGAATGCCATCCATATGCGACTTTCAAAGTAAAATTTTCTTTAGACATTTGCCACTCATACTCCAAGAAAACATAAGCTTGCTTAACTCATAATTATCATTTGATATTTATATATTATCTTTTCCCATACTAGGCAGACAGCTTTAAAAATAACAATAATGAGATAACACCATAAGGTGTTATAAATGAGTGACAGTTCTTTTCTAGGGTACCTATACATATGCATATCTATTTTGTACTATGTATAAAATAAACGTGTACATGTATATAGTTTGTATTTATAAACAGACAAATGAAGAAAAAAAGAAAATGAGGTACTAGGCAATTGTAGTAAAAATGACACAAACTTAAAAAAAGGTGTGGGAAATGTATGATCTGAGCAGAAAATTGAGATATACGATCACACTACCACATTCTGAACAAATTAATATGGCTTCCAAGCTCAGCTGCATCTTCGAAATTCAAAAGCATAAGAAATGTGTTTGTTAACTTAAAACATCTGTTCCTACCACAAGAATATGAATAAAACTCAAAATGCATATGGATTATTCATCAATAAAAGCACAAAATCTCTTGTATGAGTTCTCTCACAATTATTCTCAGAAGATATGAATCTCCACATCTGATTATGGTGGACAATTTATAAAAACCCAGCAAAGGGAAAAATGAGGGACTTCCCTGGTGGTCCAGTGGTTAAAACTCCAAGTTTCCAATGCAGGTGCCTTGGGTTCGAACCTGCCAAACCTTGGGTTTGGCCACGTAATGTGGCCAAATTTTTAACAAAGAAGAAGAATAGAATAAAAAGAATCATCTGAGGCACCTAGAGCCCAGTCCTCAACACCTGGTACCCAAGGGTACAAAATAGGTCCTTTTGAAGGCATGCAGGGAAAAGCCCATCATTTTTGAAGGCATGCAGGGAAAAGCCCGTCATTGTCGGCTCTGGGATCGGGAGATTTTCTCACCCCTACAAGCGCTTCCTTACGGCAGAAACACACAGCTCTAATCTTCAATTCACACAAGTCAGAACCCAAGTTAGAAAGGCTTTTGGAAGTCATCTAGACCAAGCCAGTCTGTGAAGAAAGCTGAGCACCAAAGAATTGATGCTTTTGAACTGTGGTGTTGGAGAAGACTCTTGAGAGTCCCTTGGACTGCAAGGAGATCCAACCAGTCCATTCTGAAGGAGATCAGCCCTGGGATTTCTTTGGAAGGAATGATGCTGAGGCTGAAACTCCAATACTTTGGCCACCTCATTTGAAGAGTTGACTCATTGGAAAAGACCCTGATGCTGGGAGGGATTGAGGGCAGGAGGAAAAGGGGACGACAGAGGATGAGATGGCTGGATGGCATCATCGACTCAATGCACATGAGTTTGAGTGAACTCCAGGAGTTTGTGATGGACAGGGAGGCCTGGCGTGCTGCAATTCATGGGGTTGCAAAGAGTCGGACACGACTGAGCAACTGAACTGTACTGAACTGAGATGAAGCCAGTCAGAACGGGACATGGAACAATAAACTGGTTCCAAATCAGGAAAGGAGTATGTCGAGGCTGTATATTGTCACCCTGCTTATTTAACTTACATGCAGAGTACATCATGTGAAATGCTGGGCTGGACTAAGCACAAGCTGGAATCAAGACTGCTGGGAGAAATATCAATAACCTCAGATATGCAGACAACACCACCCTTATGGCAGAAAGTGAAGAACTAAAGAGCCTCTTGATGAAAGTGAAAGAGGAGAGTGAAAAAGTTGGCTCGGCTTAAAACTCAACATTCAGAAAACTAAAATCATGGCATCCGGTCCCATCACTTCATGGCAAATAGATGGGGAAATAATGGAAATAGTAACAGACTTTATTTTGGGGGGCTCCAAAATCACTACAGATGGTGACTGCAGCCATGAAATTAACAGACACTTGCTCCTTGGAAGAAAACCTATGATCAAGCTAGACAGCATATTAAAAAACAGAGACATTACTTTCCCAATAAAGGGCAGTCTAGTCAAAGCTATGGCTTTTCCAGTAGTCACGTATGAATGTGAGAGTTGAACCATAAAGAAAGCTGAGTACTGAAGAATTGATGTTTTTGAACTGTGGTGTTGGAGAAGATTCTTGAGAGTCCCTTGGACTGCAAGGAGATCCAACCAGTCCATCCTAAAGGAAATCAGTCCTGAATATTCATTGGAAGTACTGATGTTGAAGCTGAAACTCCAATACTTTGGCCACCTGATGCAAAGAATGGACGCATTGGAAAGACCCAGACACTGGGAAAGATTGAAGGCAGGAGGAAAAGGGGATGACAGGATGAGATGGTCGGATGGCATCATTGACTCAATGGACATGAGTTTGAGCAAGCTGGGAGTTGGTGATGGACAGGGAAGCCTGACATGATACCGTCCATGGGGGCACAACTGAACGACTAAGCAACTGAGCTGAGACCAAAGCAGCACTATCTCATTTATGACATAGGCTATCCAGCCTCCACTTGAGTATCTCTAGTTAAAGGACTCTCATTATTTTTTAAATTTCATTTCAGCACCTAACACAGTAACGACGTGCTGTTAATTTTCTATTAAAAAAAATTAAGTTTCTACCTCAGAATAATTACAGATTTACTAAGTGTGGGGGGGCAGGAGGAAGCTGAGTACTTAATAGAGAAAGCCTCCAAATTCTCATTTCTCTTCTCCATGAAAATTCTTGAGCATGTTGATGAATACCAGCACAAACAAAAGTCTAAGACATTTTCATCTCTATGGTCAACCTCTTTTGTGCTACACTTCCGAATAAAAGAAAATTATGCTACATCAAGTTTTTTAAATGACACTAGCACTGAAGAGCTCTCCTGGTCTTCTCGAACCCTCCTTAATCCTGATCAACAAGACTTACAGACTTCGATTTTTTTCACCACCATATACAGTGGATAACACTCCCACAAATACATCAGACATTGACAAAACACCAAAAATATTTTGTAAAATCTATAATAGAAGGAAATTATAACTACAATGAAATAGGACCTCAAACCTGTTAAACTGCCTATGATAAAAAGATAAAAGATAACAAGTGTTGGAAAGGACGTGGAGAAAAGGGAACTCTTACACACTGTTGGTGAGAATATAAATTGGTGTAACCATTATGGAAAATAGTACGGAGGGTCCTAAAAAAAATGAAAATAGAACTACTTTATGATGTAGCAATCCCAGTTCTGGATTTATAGCCAAAAAATGAAATCAGGATCTTGAAGAGATCTGCATTCCCTTATTCTTCCCAGCATTATTCCCAATAACCAATCCAAATACCTATCAACAAAAGAATGGATAAAGAAAATATAATATTGATAATGGAATATTGCTAAGTTGCTTCAGTCTGGTCTGACTCTGTGCAACTCTATGGACTGTAATCCGCCAGGCTCCTCAGTCCATGGGATTCTCCAGGCAAGAATACTGGAGTGGGTTGCCATGCAATATTATTCAGTCTTAAAAAAGAATGAAATCCTCCTTTCACAACAATGCAAGTGAACCTGAAGGACATTATGCTAAGTGAAATAAACCAGATGCAGAAAGACAAATATGGCGTGACTGCATTTATGGGTGGAATCTAAAATAGTTACACTCATAGAATAGAAAGTAGAGGGTTAGCAGCTGGAGGGAGGAAGAGAAAAAGGGAAGAGGTTAGTCAAGGGATACAAGGTTTCACTTGGACTTCCCAGGTGGCGCCAGTGGTAAAGAAGCCGCTTGGCAATGCAGGAGAAATAAGAGATGCGGGTTCAGTCCCTGGGTTGGGAAGAACCCCTGGAGAAGGGCATGGCAACCCACTTCAGTATTCTTGCCTGGAGAATCCCATGGACAGAGGAGCCGATGGGGTCACAAAGAGTCAGACATGACTGAAGTGACTTAGCACACATGCATGCACAGGACTTCACTTACTCAAGATGACAAATGTGGACCAATGTGATTATAATTAACAATATGAAATTATATACTTGGAAGTTGATAAGAAGGTAGATCTGAAGTGTTCTCACTATAGAAGGAAGGAAGAGAGGGAGGGAAGATGGAAGGGAGGAAGGAAGGGGTGACTAAGCTGACAGATATCTTTATTACATTGATTGTGGTGATTACTTCACACTGCATACACATATCAGATAGTCAAGTTGTACATCTTAAATATATACAACTTTTATTTATCAATTATACCTAATAAAGCTGGAAAAAATTACCAGAATATATAGGACTGATTGCAGATGAAGGCTCAGTTGTAACTCCACTCCTTTTTCTTTTATTCAAGAAAATATATCAAGCCATATGGCGAGAGCAGTGCTGTAATAATTACACACATATGTATATATTTATAAAATAATGATGTAAACAAACAAATAACAATCTCAGGGGCTCTAACAAGTTTTGTGACCTTTCTCAAACTAATAACAACACAACAGCAAGCCTTCACCCAGGGTGAGAACCATCCATGAGACTAAAATTCAAGCTGGAGTACTATAAGTTAAGAATTTTAAAGTTCTAACACTGCACAGTCCAATACAGTAGTCATGAATCATGTGTGGTCATTTGAATTTCATTCATTTCATTTCATTAATTTCATTTGAATAACATTAAGCAAAATTTAAAATCCCATTCTTCAGTGTCACTAGCCACACTTCAAATGCTCAACAGCCACATGTGGTTTGCGGCCACCGTACTGGAGGGTGCAGCTCTGGGACATTCCCATCAGCACAGAGTGTTCTATTGGATGGCACTGTGCTAAGGAATCTTGGAGAGGGTCTCATAGAAACTGAGACTTCATTTCATTCAGGTGACTTACTCAATACTACACAGCCAGTAATTGCAGAGCCAGGACCTGAACTAAGACACTCTGGCTTCTATCACACAGTCATTTCCACTCCGACATCTTGTTGTCACCTAGATGATGTGAGCATCCGTTCTTGCCAAGCACAGTTCTGGGTTCTTTCATAAGTATGCTCTCAGGTAATCCTCACACCAGCCCCATGAGGAATATTCTTATATAGACAATGAAATTGAGACTCAGCCATTTAAAGTATCAGAGCTGAGACCAGACAGCAAGTAGTAGCAGAACCAAGATTTAAACTCCAAAGTCTGGATCCAGTCACTGTGTTATACTATGCATTAATACACTAACTTTTAATTTCATTAATTCCAAAATCACTGCAGATGGTGACTGCAGCCATGAAATTAAAAGACGCTTACTCCTTGGAAGGAAAGTTATGACCAACCTAGAGAGCATATTCAAAAGCAGAGACATTACTTTGCCAACAAAGGTCCGTCTTAGTCAAGGCTATGGTTTTTCCAGTGGTCATGTATGGATGTGAGAGTTGGACTGTGAAGAAGGCTGAGTGCTGAAGAATTGATGCTTTTGAACCGTGGTGTTGGAGAAGACTCTTGAGAGTCCCTTGGACTGCAAGGAGATCCAACCAGTCTATTCTGAAGGAGATCAGTCCTGTGTGTTCTTTGGAAGGAATGATGCTAAAGCTGAAACTCCAATACTTTGGCCACCTGATGTGAAGAGTTGACTCATTGGAAAAGACTGATGCTGAGAGGGATTGGGGGCAGGAGGAGAAGGGGACGACAGAGGATGAGATGGCTGGATGGCATCACTGACTTGATGGATGTGGGTCTCAGTGAACTCCGGGGGTTGGTGATGGACAGGGAGGCCTGGCGTGCCGTGATTCATGGGGTTGCAAAGAGTTGGACACGACTGAGCGACTGAACTGAACTGAACTGAATACACTAACTACTCCACAGTTTTCATTGTTCTTGAAAACTTTTTCCTCCTTTCAAATGTGCTACAAGTTGATGCCTCATGATTAACTTTGCCAGCATTTGTGAGGAAAAGGATTCCAAGGAAGAAAATCCCGACACTCAACACTGTTCATCTGAGGAAGAAGAACAGTTGTGTCCACCTTTGCTAAGTGTAAACTGCTTCACAGCAACAATAATAGGAGCTAACCTTTGTCAACTTAAAAAACAGTCACAACCTAAAGGTTGGGAGTTCTGTTTTATTTAGGAGGAATTTTTAGGACTTCAAGCCCAGGAGACAGCATCTCAAGTGACCCTAAGAGAACTGCTCCAAGGAGCAAAGGGGAGGAGTCAGGTTATATAGATGTTTGCAACAAAGAGCAGGTAATCTGAACACCAAAAGTATTTCTGAGAATTAAAGAAAACCATATATCTCAAGTTAAGGAAGTTAGCACTTTTTTATGTATGGGAAGATGTAAGAGTCTGGGCACTGAAATCATTCCTTTCATTTGCATCTCAGCTATCTGGGGCTAGTATCTTGTGCTTTTCCTCAGTGCTCACCATAAGGAGTGGTTACAGACTGACTGCCATTTCTCACCTTTATTGTGGGTTTCCCTGGTGGCTCCATGGTGAAAAATCTGCCTGCCAATGTAGAAGACATGGGTTTGATCCCTGGGCCAGGTAGATCCCTTGAAGAAGGATATGGCAACCCACTCCAGTATTCTTGCCTGGAGAATCCCATGGACAGAGAAGCCTGGCAGGCTACAGTCCATGGGATCACAAAGAGTTGGACACAACTAAGCAACTACGCAACAAAAACTTTATCAAAAGTCACAAGCACTGGGTTAAGTGCTTCATGCTGATCTCCTTTAACCTTTGCAACAATCCTGTGAAGTGAATTGTTTGTCTCCATTTTACAGATATAAAAACTGGAGAGTCCAACCATCCACCCTCAGGAAGAATCTATGAAGATGTTTGGCCATGGTGATGCCAAAGGAAAGTGAAATTCTTTTTACTCAGTAACAGATGGAAAAGACCAAGAGATAGGTGAAAACTTTGAAAGAAAATCTATTGTCCTCCTCACACATGATGCCCTGTCACAGGTAAACATATTAAGTAGAGAGTTTCCCTCTGACAGATCCCTGATTTAATTCAACCACACTCTCTCTCCCACTGCAGCTGACTTTGGAGAAAGTCCAGACAGTCCAGGACTGCAGGGATACTGTGAGGTAAGAAAAATACCTCAAAATAGACTATGCAGTGTTTCTAAAGGTAGAGGACCTTCTTGGGTATTTTCTAACCTGAGGAATGGAAAGAAGAGAAAGGAAGGAAGACAGTCATAAAAAGAAGAGACAGCTGAGGTCAGTACATTACTGAGAAATGGCTACATGGGGCTTAGAACCTAATCACTGCAAAGTGTCCCCATGAGTCCTCAGAGCTGTCAAAAGTTGGGTAACACCACACATTATCCCACCAAAAGTTGAGATTTGTGTGGATACACATATATAATACAGCATGTACTACACATTAAGACAGACTGATAAACCCACCTTGCTTCGAGTGGTGAATTTAGCACAGCTGGGCTTTCCTGGTGGCTCAGATGGGAAAAATATCTGCCTGCAATGCAGGAGACCCAGGTTCAATTCTTGGGTCAGAAGATTCCCTGGAGAAGGGAATGGCTACCCACTCCAGTATTGTTGCCTGGAGAATTCCATGGACAGAGGAGCCTGGAGGGCTACAGCCCATGGGGTTGCAAGAGTCGGGCACGACTAAGCATCTTTCACTCATCACTCAGTGCGGGAGAGCCTCCGCTAATTGGGAAGGGGTTAGCCAGGGACAGCTGGCTTTTGCAGGAGGTCAGGCCAGAGACTGGCAGAGACAACTGCATGACAGGTGCAGCAGGGAGGGGCTGGGCACACGGGGCTGAAAGCAAAATAAGCCAGTTGTGCTTAGAGACAACAAGCAGGCTGGCCTGGCTGCGAGAAACAGCATGCTCAGTGAAATGGCTCTAGGGTCAGACCTGGGTTGGAACATGTTCTCTGTCAAGCGCCGACTAGCTGTGTGTGATTTGGAACAAGTGACTTAAGACTTTCTGAGACTCAGGTTCCTTATCTGTAAAGACAATGCCTGTTTCCTGGGATTGTTGAAAGTGTGAAATACATAGCAGGTGCTGATTAACTTTCTTTCCTCTCCTTCTTGGTTCATAAAGAGGAATTTTGTTATTGCAGAAAATTACATGCCAACTACTGCATCTGGGTGTCTTCCCCACATTATCTTCTTTACAAAATCATTCAGGAAAGGCTCTATATATCCCCACTTCATACAGGAAGCAATGGAGATTCAGGAAAGTTATGTAACTTGGTCACATAGCTGGTTTGTAGCTGACAAGGAAGAATCAAAGCAAGGTCTGTCAGCAAAAACTCTAATTTGAAAAGATACATGTACCCCACTGTCCATAGCAGCACTGTTTACAATAGCCAAGACGTGGAACCAACCTAAATGTCCATAAACAGATGAATAAAGAAGATGTAGCATGTGTTACATGTGTTAAACAGTGCTGCTATGGACAGTGGGGTACACATATCTTTTCAAATTAGAGTTTTTCTTGACAGACCTTGCTTTGATATCGGAGAAGGCAATGGCACCCCACTCCAGTACTCTTGCCTGGAAAATCCCATGGATGGAGGAGCCTGGTGGGCTGCAGTCCATGGGGTCGCTAAGAGTCAGACACGACTGAGCAGCTTCACTTTCACTTTTCACTTTCATGCATTGGAGAAGGCAATGGCAACCCACTCCATTGTTCTTGCCTGGAGAATCCCAGGGATGAGGGAGCCTGGTGGACTGCCGTCTATGGGGTCGCACAGAGTCAGACACGACTGAAGCGACTTAGCAGCAGCAGCAGCAACATGTATATACAATGGGATATTTTGCAGCCATAAAAAAGAATGAAATAGTGACATTTGCAGCAACATAAATGGACCTAGAGATGATCACACTAAGTGAAGTCAGACAGAGAAAAACAAATATTATATGATATCACTTATACGTGGAATCTTAAAAAAAATGAAACAAATCAACTTATTTATAAAATGGAAATAGAGGGACTTCCCCAGTGGTCCAGTGGTTAAGAATCCACCTGCCAATGCAGGGGACACAGGTTCAGTCTTTGTCCCAGGCAGATTCCACATGCCACCAGGCAACTAACCCCACATGCCACAACCACTGAGTCTGAGCAGTCTAGAGTCCATGCTCCACAATGTGAAGCCATCACAATGAGAAGCCCACTCACCGCAGCTAAAGAGTAGCCCTCCTTATCTCAACTAGAGAAAGTCCACGTGCAGCAACAAAGACTCAGCGCAACCAATAAACAAAACTGAAATAGACTTGAAGACACAGAAAACAAATTTATGGTTACCAAAGTGGGGGAGGGATAAACTAGTAGTTTGGGATTAACATACACACAATACTATATATGAAATAGATACCAACAAGGACCTCCTATATCTCAAGGGTAAGTATATAAATATCTTGTAATAATCTAAAATGAAACCAATACAATATTGTAAAATAATAGCCTCCAATTAAAATAAATAAATTTATATTAAAAAAAGAAAAGTATCTGAGAAAGATATATATACATACACACAGACACGTAACTGAATCACTTTGATGTATACCTGAAACTAACACAACATTGTAAATCAACTGTATTTAGATTTAAAATCACTTTTTTAAGGTCTGTCAGACTATAAGTATCATGAATATTCCAGTCTATATGGCCACTTCCAAGGCAACTAATGATGAGATAGGAACCATACCAGGGGAAGGAATACTCACAAGACAGGCTGAGAGTGAGCAATCAGCAGCCAGTGCTTGGATCCGTGTCCTCATTTGCTTGGTATGTTTCATGGAATTCTGAGTAAAGCTAGTGCTTTGCCATTTTAAACCAGATCCACTTTCCATTTCTGGTTACTTACCGACAGTGAGGGAGACCTAGGTTTGATCCCTGGGTTGGGAAGATCCCCTGGAGAAGGGCATGGCAACCCATTCCAGTATTCTTGCCTGGAGAATCCCCATGGACAGAAGAGCCTGGCAGGATACAGTCCATGGGGTCACAAAGAGTCAGACACGACTGAGCAACTAAGCACAGCACCTGAGAAATGAGCTTCCCTGGTGGCTCAGACAGTAAAGAATCTGCCTGCAATGCTGGAGGCCAGGGTTCAATCCCTGGGTTGGGAAGATCCCCTGGAAAAGGGAATGGCAACCCACTCCAGTATTTCTGCCTGGAGAATTCCATGCACAGAGGAGACTTATGGGCTACAGTCTATGGGGTCACAAAGAGTCGGACACAACTGAGCGACTAACACACAACACACACCTGAGAAACGAAAGAAGTGCAAGAACTTCACAGCCCTGTCCCAGCTCCCCCAACTATAAATGGAGAGTCTGGACTACATGATCTCTGAAGTCACTCCCAGGTCTAAAAGGCACACAGGTAGAATTCACAGAGTTTGGGACTGTGAATTTAGGGATCAAACCCAGGTCACCCTCATTGCCGGTAAGTAACCAGAAATGGAAAGAGGATCTGGTTAAAAATGGCAAAGCACCAGCTTTACTCAGAATTCCATACCACCATCCTCACAGCCAGCTCCCAAACGCCATGCCTCTTACCACAGAAATCCTCTCACCCAAGGAGTTGCTTAAACAGTATATAAAAGTTCTTAAGTCTGGATTTTAAATTAAAAATACATAAATGCATATTCATTCAATTTCACTGATGCAGGTACAGTGCTTTTCTTCAAGACCAGCCTGTGTGGTGAGAACAGCAATGAATTAAGCAGACAATTGGCTGTGGCCACAATGCACCAACCTCCCTGCCAGCCTCAAGTCCTGAAGTTCTTTAAAATGGAAAAACGACTTCACACGGTTGCAAATAAACCCAAACCAGAATCTCTCTGGACTTTTATGTTTTTTCCCCAATCTTTTAAAATTGTTTCTCTCACCCTTAATTTGACAGCAAGTTTTCAGCAACTCACCTCTTAAAGTATTCAACTATATAGTTTCCCTAGAAACAAATGCTATTTCTTTTCATATTCCCACCCCAGCAGTTTAATTAAACGGTAAGTCAGGTTTTGTCATTCCTCTGCTCTTAGCTCCTCCAGTGGCTCACCCACGGATTGAAAGGACAAGCTAACATCCATGCAAGGACCCACTGTGCGGTCACCGCCCACCTCCCGGACCTCATCTCCTGCCACACTCCCCTGGGTCACATGCTCCATCCACAATGACCCCCACGCCCATCTTCAAACGGCCAAACAAGCTCCTGCTTCAGCCTTTACACTCACTGTTCCCTGCTCAGGAATTCTCTTTTCCCAGACGTCCAAGGGGGTAGCTCTTACCGTGCCCCTCAGGTCTTTCTTCAAATGTCACCTTACTTCCTCAGGGAGCCATTTCCTGTCCCCTTATTTCAAGAGGCCACCCTTGTCCCCTATTTAGCCTTTTCCATCTCTCCCCTCTCCTTATACTGTTTTCCCTCTTAGCATTAATCTGATATTGCTTGTTCCCAGATGCATTCCCAGTGCCTAGAATAGCAGGTCCAGGGGTGTCACTCCATAGATATTTGTTGAATAATAACCTTTATTATTGCAGCAAATGTATTGTCTTTCTCACTGAGCTGCATAACCACAATCGTAAGTATACCAAGCTTGGGGACATATAGGAACAAACACACCGAAGTCTTGGTAAGTAAAGAAGACAACTGGAAGGGTCACAGGTGTGCTGGTGACCACTCCCTTAACTTGATCCAACCGAACTGACCTCTCCCTGTACTTGCTACAGTCATATTCAAATGTACACTACCACGCTGCCGCATCAAACACAGAAGGTAGTCGGGACACTGTCTTCAGATTCAGGAGGAACAACCAGAAAAAGTCAGGTTGTTTTATTCTGGTCCACTCCTTCAAGGTCAATTACCTTTAGCAGATCTCTGTCTCTCTCACTCTTGGTTCTTCATTAAAAAGAGGGAGGGCATAAAATAACATGTGGCCTGTCTATGTAACTGATCCACTGTATGTATCAGGTAGATGATTGATAGCTATGAAAATATACTGAAAAGCTACGAAGCACTGTATACAACAAGTAATTTCCTTTGTATTAAAATGGACAAACTATCTCTACAGCTCCCCCAAACTGATGATATACTTTATAGCACTTTATTTTTAAAATGCTTCTTAAAATGTACTAAAGAATAAACCAAAGGAAAAGTAGGCTTTTAAGGGTATGGAATGGAAAAGAGAGTGGAAAATGGCTTTCTCCTGATTCTTTATAGAAAAATATAAGGAAGGAAAATGCTCATAAATCTCCAGAGCAGTAATTCTATTACATAAAGTTCAGATTCAAGAATATTACTGTGAACATCTACAATTATCTAGACTCTCAGATATTTCAAATATTTCTCATTTATTCCAATTCCACAAGGATAATTCAAGATGACATATTAGTATCACACATGTCAATAGCGGGTTGGGATGTAAATGAGCAAACCCTTTCTAACCATTTGAGTTCTTTTTTTTATTACAGCATTTATTAAACTAAAATAAAAAAGTGGTGAAGAATGACTTGTCACACCATTTATTAGAGTTGATGGAGTGTAGACGGTCTTTTCAATAAGGCATTAACATACTGTTATGCACCACAGTACACTATTAATGAAAAGAAATGCAGGAATCTTGCATCAGCTTTCCCCACAAGTCATTCTGATGTTAGATTCAAAATCAATTCTACTCTACATGGCAAAGGTTCAGAGATATAATGTTAATTTGTTTGTTGTTTACAACACTTAAATGTATAATGCAAAGCAATGATCAGGATCCTCCACATTGTACTCAATAATCATACATTTTTTTGGAGGGGGGACTCAAAATGCAACAGCGAGATAAAGAAGTTGTGCCCTAGTTCATATCTGACAAGAGAATGGGACCTAATTTTCTCTCTGATTGAAAGAACACACGAGACAGCCATGGAATGCAAATCGTGTTGGGTGTCTGAATTTCTCTTCCAATACCTGAGCATCTGAATGGAACTAATTCACTCTGGAAAAGGTATTAAGTAATTGAGCATGATTGTGCCAGGATGAGGGATAATCATCAAATCAAGAAGGAAAATAAACATATTTTACAATGACAGGGTCACCTCACTCAGTAACCTCAATCAAGTATTTCACATTCATAAGAAATAAGTCAAATATATGAGGAATGACCTACCGCCAACAAGGAACCCTGATAGACACAAGCACCTGTGGGAGAAAAACAAAACAAGAATTAAAAGAGATGCATAACAGACCAATAGGCATAGCTCTGGCCAACTTAACACAAAGACTGCATCTACATGCGTCATAATCGGCAAACTCTGCTTTCTCCAAAGTCTTAAAAGCTTGAGGATTCTTCCCTTGGGAAAATAACCCCAAACACTAAAACAATATTTCTAGGACACACATGAGGGAAAGCAATGTTGAAGCTTCTTGTTTGAATTTTAAAATAACTGTGTTTACAACGACATGTGATACATACAGTGTGCATTTTCCGATATGACAAATCAGCAAAGCCTCCATAATCCAGTCCCAGTTAACTGATCCAGGCTTCTTGGCCTTTCTTTGCTTACACAAATTCTCCAGTCCAACCCAAGAGGCCAACTTAGGATCCCATGGTAATACTTTCATATTGTCAAAGCCTTTACTCATTTTCGTTTCCTGCAGGAGATGCATTTGGTCTAATCAAGTTCCTTGAAC
This sequence comes from Bos indicus x Bos taurus, assembly GCF_003369695.1. NCBI lineage: Eukaryota > Metazoa > Chordata > Mammalia > Artiodactyla > Bovidae > Bos > Bos indicus x Bos taurus. The sequence continues at coordinate 92,324,565 of NC_040081.1, read as the reverse complement.
TTGATCCCATCTCCTTCATGAAGCTTTCCAGCCCACATGATTATTCTTTTTCTAAAACGATTTTTGAACAGCACAACAGGTGTTGATTTAACCTATAAACATGCAGCAGTGTGCAAACAGCTACTAGCTCAGAAACACGTTTCAAAGCAGATTGAAATAGCATACACACACCAAGAGCATACCCTTACAATGTGCCACACTTGGATGGCCAACAAGCAAAGGACACATTTTACTACAGGGCCTGGCCTCCAACACATCAGTGAAAAAGTCTCAATACTATTAACTTCTCATGAAGTTAGGACTGGTCTACATTATCTACTAATAATGGAATGAAGAATAATATTCAAAGAAAATGAAATTATTATTTACACTTGGGCTTTGAATCAAAGATCTCTATGGGCAAATTTACTGAAATGACTTTTGTGCCCTTGACATTCAAATAAGAATAAATTGAGATAAAACCTCGAGGGGAAATTCTTCCTAAGTAACTTACTTTTCTTTTAAGAAATCCTATTCCAAAGACTACGTAAGTCTACAGTATATCATAAGGATATATACACATATATATGGATATAGATCCATTTATAAAATAATCATGTGGCATGTGGATATATATATAAAATAAACATATGCTTAGTCACTAAGTTATGTCCGACTCCTTTGCAACCCCATAGACTGTAGCCTGCTAGGCTCCTCTGTCCATGGAATTTCCCAGGCAAGAATACTGGAGTGGGTTGCCATTTCTTTCTCCAAAATAATTGTATGAAGTGAAGTGAAGCCATTCAGTCGTGTCCGACTATTTGCCACCCCATGGATTGTAGCTTTCAAGGCTCCTCTGTCCATGGAATTTTACAGGCAAGAGTACTGAAGTAGGTTGCCATTTTCTTCTCCAGGGGATCTTCCCAAGCCAGGGATCGAACCCAGGTCTCCCACATTGCAGGCCGATGCTTTACTGTCTGAGCCACTAAATAATCGTATATAGGTAAATAAATACATATCAACACAATTCAATTCTTAAAACACATACTTATTTAATAACTTCTGACATTTAAAAGTTAAACATAAAGATCATCACTTAGGTACAATTTAACAAAATTTAACCTTTAGATAAAACCTTCCTCAAATAATTTTATTACCCTCTTCCACAGCACTACCCTTCAAAAGCCACTATCCTTTCAAACCTCCAAAAGGTATCAGGTATCTTAGGAAGTATCCAAGTATTCATATCAAAGTCCATTTCTGGAAATTTGGACAAATGTTATAAATTCTTTGTACCATGAAAAAATAAAATGGCAGTGAGTGGGGCCCCACAAACACACTTCGTTAAGCCAAATATCTGCTAGATACTGAAGTCAAAACTATGTGTAACTCCTGATAAATTCTATCATTAGGAAAAGGAGTTAACTCAATTTGGGTTGCTGCAGGATGTACAACTCTGAAAGAAATAAGCCTTGGCCTCTGAAGGCTTTCCTGCAACACAACAGCTCTACCCAAAAGGCAGCTGCAGAAATGAGTACTAACATGGCTTCCAAAACCTCACTGCTTCCTTCTGGAGGACAGAAAGCATTCCACTGTAACACCCAGTTCCCTCAAACATTCATCACCACCCCATGCCAGATGTAGTCCTCGTGAGCAGGCATATTTTGCCACACCCACACAAGCTTCACACCCACGGGGAGACAAAGTCACTGGGTGCAGCTTCTGCTGCTGCCTTTTCACTAATCAATCAATCCATACACTTTGGAAAACAAAGTTATTGTCTCCACTCATCATCAGTTTTTCTCTTAAGGAAATGATCGCATCTCTGAGGTTTCAATTTTGGCTTATTTGAACTTGAAAGGCAACTCCGGATTAATGGGAATTCTGACCAACGAGTGGTAAAAAGAACCCTCCTGCCAATGCATGAAATGTAGGAGACGCGGATTCAGTCCCTGGGTTGGGAAGACACCGCGCCCTAAGAAATGGCAACCCATTCCAGCATATTTGCCTGTAGAATCCAAAGGACAGGATCCTGGTGGGCTAGGCTCTATAGGGTCGCAAAAGAGTTGGACATGACTGAAGCAACTTAGCCCGCACTCATATGCATGCACAGTGATGCAGATCTAGAAGGAGAAACAGGCCTTCTAGAAGGAAAAACAAGGAAAAAGACAAGAGGAACCAGAGTCCTCTGACCAAGAACTTGGCCAGTTTTAGGACATGGAACACAGCTGAGATGGCGAGTAATTGAAGTTCTGACACCTGTGAGAAAGTACGTGAAGTTTTGCAGGGTGAAGGGATCAGACAGTGCCAAGAAGGAAGCCAAGATCATGAGACCTTCCCGCCTTGAGGTTGGTGCCTTTCTCGCAGGTCCCTTAGACAGAATGTCACTTCATATTCATGTAAACAGGTAAATGTCTGTTTTTAGGCCCACTGGCACATTATAAGGGAGTCTATTATGGAACACTTGTATAAAGTCTGAAGTTTTCAGAGGAAATTTGAGATACAATTTGCACCTGTACTCACAGCCTGAAACTATTCATAATAGAAACCCCTACCTGATAACACAAGCAAATTAGAGATGTTAAAACCTAAGAATCACAAAATGTCAGATCCATTAGTTCAAAGAAATAGTGGCAGATAAGATTATAAGATATGAAAAAATTTGGAGACCATGGTATCACAAAATCATGACTCATTAGGAACAAGCAGCCACAAGTTGGCATTTAAATATTCAAGCTTTTATGTTGTGCTCTAATCCAGCATATGGCCTGCACACTGTGGAACAGTTAAAACAGAATCGTTTTCTGAACTGACAGGACAGCTCATGTCCTGATTATTGTCAACCAGAAGTCAGATCAATTAATAGAGCAGTTAAATCGAAAACGGGCCAACTGTTTTTGAACTCATGTAAGATTTGGCACAGGGCTCCAGCTATGCCATGTGGCAACCCCTCCCCTCTCCTGAGCCAAGTGGTGGCCGAGTATTTTACGACTACTCGTGTCTGAGTAAAATTGAGTAATACTGCCACTCAAGTCCACTACAGTGAATACAGATGGCCATGCTTCACTAAAGGATTTATTTGCAGAGGGTAACACCTAGAATCCAATCCCCAGAGGAGAACATAAATATAATATGAGGGACATAAGAGCCTATGACAATATAAACACACCTTTATTTCTGCTAGTAGTTAGTTGCAAAAGCCAAAAGATGCAGAGTTGCAATTGTTCAATATTGGTAAACCCACCAAGGGTCAATGTTGACATGTCCCTATGGCTCTCTCACCTATATTAATGGTTTTCCAGGAATGCAAACTCCTTCAGGGCAGGTATTATGATTTTTTTTTTTTGATGTCTAAATGTCCCTACCAGATATAACCTGATAACCTGATACATAAGCTCTCAATAAAGATTTGTGGAATGAAACAGTGAAGAGATAGGTTATTTCTTCCTATCCAATGTCTTTCCTTCCTTAACATTGAGTTTTAAGCACTGACTCCTACATAGGAGGAACTCTTCAGCCAAGAGTGGAACCAAATAGGGTGAAAGTGAAGTCACTCAGTCGTGCCTGACTCTTTGCGTCCCCATGGACTGTAGATACACCCATAAATGAAACACTATCAAATTATCCTTTTCAATATATTCCATTAATGGCCTTTAAAGGAAAAAGTCTGGAAGACTGTAAAAATGGCTGAAGTCACATGGGGTGTGACGGACACAGACTAGAACTCAGTTCTCTAACTAATTCAAGAATCTTTCTCTATCCACAAGCCAACAGGTTTTACCTATGTAACTTCACACAACCAGGGTCAGCACAACTCAAAATGTTCTTCTCCAGGAAATGTCATGGAAGAGCCCATCTGATTCAGAAAGCAGCCATGTTTGTTACAAGTTTCTCTGTGACTTTCTGATTTTATTAAGTTCTCAAATCATAGTGGTTTGTCCGCTTGGTGATATAAGAAAATGTAAAATAACACTGTCAATTACCTGTTGGTAAAACCTCAGTTTTCTTTTAATAATTAAAATAAAATTCAGAACTAGGAAGTTGCAACCGATTGCAAAGAAAGCAGTAAATATTGAACTTTTTTTTCTATGTTGGATGATTAGCACAAGTATTTTAGAGCTATCACCTAGCCAATTTCTGCATTTGGTGAATAACAGAACACAGCCTAAAGAAGTTAGGTGGTTCATTCAAGGCCACACGGCAGCAGTCTAAGCTTAACTTGAAATGTGATCTGGCAATACTCATTCACCTGAACAATATTTTTTAGTACCTACTGTGCACCAGGAGCTGAGCTGGAGATATAAGAATAACCAAAAGCCATCTTCAGCCCTCAGTGAACACACAGTTAAATGAAGAAGACTGCATCTTTAATTTGATTAATCATTTTATTAGTTTTTAAAGTTAGTTTTATTGGTTATTTTGCTGAGGCACAAATTTGCAATTTCTTTGTATGTAAAATGAGGACAATAAAACCAATTAACCCAGAAAAAAAGATAAAAAAGAAGACTGCATCTTTATCAACTAAAATTATAGAATTATTAAATGGTGTTTTACTAGAAACATATATGACACGCTCTCTGAGCATTGAGAAGAAAACAAATTCTGCCTGAACAGCAAAAGTATCACAGAATTGGTCACATCAAGAGACCCATACATGTGAATCCTTCTTTTCCGTTTTTAAAAATCATTGCCAGGACTAGTTCTAAAAACTTGAGGAAATCTCTAAGATCCTTAAGCTCTCCATCTCTGACCTCAATGCTCTTATTTTTTTAAGAGAAAAAGAAAACCCTGACAGAATCAAATCCAAAGTCTCATCAGATGACAATTGATTTTCTGGCTGTGGGGCTGTTATCATTTAATTAATTTAATTAAATGAGATTAAATATGTAAAGCGCTTAGCCTAGTGCCAGGCAGATAGTATGTGCTCCATAAAATTCCCTACTCATTCATTATTAGGCAAGCATGGGGCTTCCCTGGTGATTCAGCTCCTAAAGAATTCGCCTGCAATGGCGGAGACCTGGGTTCCATCACTCGGTTGGCAAGATCCCCTGGAGAACGGAACAGCTACCCACTCCAGTATTCTAGCCTGGAGAATTCCATGGACTATATAGTCCAGAGGGTGGACTGAGCGACTTTCACTTTCTTTCAAGCATCCTTATGACTTGGATGGAAACTCAAACATGTATCAGTTCAGGTTGTGAGATGATTCGAGAATGTTCTGAAGGTGGGCTGAAACAGTAAGAAGCAAAGTATCCAAAGAATCTTTGGAGGAATAGTGCCCATCACGCCCCACACTTCCTCTCCCCCATCTGAAAACTCGACGTTCTTAAACTTTGCCCTTTTTGTCAACCAGTCTTCCAAAGAGCGAACCCTGCAGGCTCTTCATAATAATGGCTTTTGTCATTTCAAAAGATCTGCTTCTGAGAAGCCAATCATTGCTCTATTCCAACTGCTCCCTGGTGAGCTATGGGGGGACCGAAAGCACGTCTTCCGCGTGGTCGGGATATGATCCTAAACAGGGAACTCCCATCACTCGGTGACAATGTAATTTTTCTACGTCTCAAGTTCACACTGGGATGTCCTAGGTTGACTCTCCCATCTGCTTCACTACAATTAAGCCCTTTAAGTTTTATTGTTTTTTAAGTCTGCAAACACACGCACACATAAAATAAAGACATGGTTCTACAGGTTATGCCTTGTTTGAAAAGGGCAGCACAGGTCCCAGAGCTGCTCCTTCCCGGGGCCGTATACTCTTAACATACTTCCCGGGAGGGTGCAGGCAGACGGTCCCTTCACCTACGAGCAAGTCCCCAGTGCTGTGCGTTTCCAAAGCCACGCCACCCTCTCTCGGGAAGCTAGCTAGGAAAAGGCAGCAGCTCAGGTGGCTGCAGGTCCACCCGAGCAGGGCTGTGTCCCGCCGGGGTCTGCGGCCATCCTGCACCCGGTGCCCGGATCCGCACCCGCGAGCCGCCGCCAGCCCGCACCTGCGCGGAGAAGGCTCCCAGCCCCGCAGCGCCCGCCGCTGCGGCTCTGATTTGAAGCGGGGCAGGTGAACCCTCCTTCCTGAAGCTGGATGAATAATGAATGGAGCCGGGAGGGGAAGCCGAGAGCCCAGCGCGGTGGATTAAGCCGTCTTCCTCCGCCCGCCGGCTCCCTTCCCCCTCCCTAAGCCCAGAGAGGCGAGTTTCCCGGCGACTCCGAGCAGGTGGGAATTCCTGGCGCCTCGCGTCCCCAGGCCCGCATCCCAGGACCCCCAGACTCTTGATCTTTTTATCGATGCATTTATTTGCCCGAGCTCACATCGCTTTTGCTATCATGGCGACAATTCCCACCTTCTCCTTTCTCTCCCCCAGCTCCAGGGTTTTTACACGTAGACTGGAGCCCCGGAGGAAAACTGGGAGGCAGAGGGCAGAGTCAGAGAATGGAGCTAAACTCTTATTAACCACTTCTTTTCCGCCGTAGAGGCAGCCTGGTGCCTTTCTGTACTAGGGAGATTTATTTTAGTGCGATTGAATTGCCCACCTCTAACCGGTTTATAAAATCTTAATTGGAATTTACGGGGAGATCCACTGGGGCAAGGAGGGCGGGAGAGGAGGGGGGTTTTAAGGAGCCGGATTTTATGTTTCATAGGAGCAGAAGTATTTTTACGCAGGTAAGAGCAGTTGTTCTCTCCTCACCTACGCTCCATGTAGTTGTTTTCCACTCGGGGGCACCAGGGAAGTGGAAGAAAGAGAATCCAATTTCAGGGATGGCACCTCCATCGGCCACTACCCACCCCCCAAATGCGCTCAGGGCAGAGAGGGAGTGGGGCTTGGTATCCGCGTGCAAAACAATCAGGAGTTGGATGGAATCTTCTCAGAAAAAAACCCACTCTAGTTCCCCGGCCACCCACCTACCCATCCCCAAAAAACTTCCATCTGACTCACAATACCATAAACCAGCTGAGCTTTTAAAAGAGCACGATCACACGCGCGCGCGCACACACACACAGCACCACTCTCTCACCTTCAGAATGATGAGGCAATGCTGCAAATTCCGCCAATGTGAGAGCCATCCCGAGCCACACTTGGAAGACACTCATCGCCGCCTCGGCACTCACGCTGGAGGAGCCCAGCAACCAAGAACCAGTTATCAGCCGAAACGCAGGCTTCCGCGCCCCTGGCTGGGCGCACGGAGAATAGAGGGCGGCGGCGAGCGGTCACCTCCGGGGAAACGAGGCGAGAGCGACACTCACATCAGCCCCGAGGCGCTGGGGCGGGAGGGGGTTTCAATTCACTCACAGCCGGGGGACAGCGCGCCCAGCTCTCCAGCCGAGCAGGGCGCCAACGCGGGCTGAGCTGGAAGAATAAAAGAGAAGGCAGGGCGCACGCAGTTCCCCGAGGCCAAGTCTCGCAGGAAAGTTGCGGGTCACCGGCCGACCTGATCTCCCAGTAGTTCCTTCAGGCCGGACCCAACCGCTCCCTGGTCCCTGGTCGTGGAGACGCCGGCACGTCGGCTCCCGGATCCCCAAACCGTGGAGACCCCGGCGCAGGTTCCTCGGGGGCACCTTTTTAAAGTTCGCAGGACACTCTCAGACGGCGCCGCGTCGGCCAATGGGGTTGCCGGGAGCCCTGAAAGACTCAGCCACCCCTCTTTCTGGGCTGGGCCCCCAGGGCTCAGCGGATCTCAGCCACCCCGGGAGGCTCGCGGGAAACTTTGTGCGGCACTGCGGTCGGCTCCCGGGACTCGCCGGTGCTGCGGCCGCCCGGCGCCGCCTCGGGCTGCGCTCCCTGCCGCAGATAGTGCGAATGCTCCGGAGGAGAGCCCGGGGCTTGCGCGGAGGCACGCAGCCGCTACTTTCGCGCCCCCGCCTTCAGCCGGGGTGAGGAGCCCTACCGGGCGCTCTCCGTGCCGGCGGCCACCTCCGCACTATGCGCCCGGAACCGGTCTGCAGGGTCGAGATGCGATTACAGAAGCGGAGGAGGAATCATCATTTTAAATGCAAGGAGGAAAGAGCTGGAGAGCCCGGAAGGGACCCCCAGAATTAGAGCCACTTGGACCAGAGAGCCCGGAAACGCACAAATTCAGGCCCCCTCTGGAGCCCCGCGTTTAAAGGACAGACGCTCCGCCTCCCTCCCCTCCTTCCTCTCTCCTGAGCTCGGAGTGAAAATGGACCCAGCGACTCCGAGCTTTGGCAAAAGATTCCTGAGAGTCACGTGGAAAGGGGAGAAGCTAGGAGGGGCGGAGGGGAAGAGAGGGGAGGCCGAGAGAGCAACCTGATCCCCTGATTCTTTCGGCTGGAGTTCAGATTGCCTTTGTCTGGGGCGGGATCGAGGGAAGGGGAGGGGAAGATGGCCTGGTCCTGACTCAACAGCCGAGGGGCCGGCCAAGAGGATGCACACCCCTCACTTGGGAGGCGGTATGCCCACCTTCAAATGCCCCGGCAAGGCTCGCACCCTACACCCCGCCACTCCGGCTGGACTGAGTGTGAGGCGGATCGGATCCATCTTCCTCGCTCTGGGACCCCCGGGTTGTCGCATCGTGGGTTTACCAGAAGCCTGAGAGGATCTCGGTGTGTATGTGTGTGTGTGTCCGAGGCGGGGCCTCCCACAGTGAGTGCACCCCCCATCCCTCCCCGAGAGAGGTTGTCAGTGGAACACTACACGGCCTCGGCGCGGTGCCTTCAACTGCGCCCCCAAATGCCCAAGACTGGGAAGGAAATGTCTGGGCAAGGCAGACTGGCACAGGCACTTGAGGGGAGGTCTTCATTCCGGCTCAGGACTGAGTGACGGCAGCTGATTTTTATAGGACCAAATGAAAATAGCTGGTCTAGGGTTAATTATTTGATGAAAACAGTTGCAAAAGAGAGGTGCTCTCTGGATTCTGATTGGCCCCAAGAAGAGACGATCTGGGTCTCTCAGCTGACCTGAGATGGGTGAACCTGTCAGAGGGGAGTTATCCAAGCACTGAACCCCTGAGCTGTGAAACAGCAGGGACCCCCTCTTATTTCCAGTCTTTGCCATCTCCATAATCCCTGGATGTTTACTCTGCACTGGCGCTGCTGGGAACGATTCACTTTTCAGAATAACTGGATAAATTGTAACTGGCAGATCCCCGTAACTAATTCTATTAGCCACAGCGAAAGGAAACGTCTGACCACCCAGCACTGATACTTGCGTGTTTTACAGGACCCAGGGATCGTGCACCCTCCGTCTCTCATGGTCCGAGGTGGTCACAGGGACTGAGACTGTCACCTTGTACCTGAAGCACATAGTTGGTGTTCAGTCGCCCAGTCCTGTCCAACTCTTTGACACCCCATGGACTGCAGCATATCAGGCCTCTCTGTCCCTCACCATCTCCTGAAGTTTGCCCAAGTTCATGTCCAATGAATCAACAATGCCATCCAGCCATCTCATCCTCTGACGCCCTCTTCTCCTTCTGCCCTCAATCCTCGCCAGCATCAGAAACTTTTCCAATAAGTTGGCTGTTGGCATCAAATGACCAAAATACTGAAGTTTCAGCTTCAGCATCAGTCCTTCCAATGAAGGACTAAGTATGAGTATTCAGGGTTGATTTCCAATGAATGAATATTCAGGGTTGATTTCCCTTAAGATTAACTGGTTTGATCTCCTTGCTGTCCAAGGGACTCTCAGGAGTCTTCTCCAGCACCACAGTTCAAAGGCATCAATTCGTCAGAGCTCCGCCTTCTTTACCGTCCAGCTCTCAAAACCATACCTGACCACTGGGAAGACCATAATCATAACTATACGGAACTTGGTCAGCAGAGTAATGTCTTTGCTTTTCAACACACTATCTAGGTTTGTCTTAGCTATCCTGCCAAGAAATCAAACATCTTCTGATTTCATGGTGGAGTCACCATCCACAGTGATTTTAGAGCTCAAGAAGAAGAAATCTGTCCATACTTCCACCTTTTCCTGCCCTATTTGCCAGTAAGTAATGGAGAAGGAAATGGTAACCCACTCCAGTGTTCTTGCCTGGAGAATCCCAGGGATGGGGGAGCCTGGTGGGCTGCTGTCTATGGGGTCACACAGAGTCGGACACGACTGAAGCGACTTAGGAGCAGCAGCAGCAGCAATGGGGACAGATACCATGATCTTAGTTTTTTCTTTAGTTTTATGCCAGCTCTTTCACTCTCCTCCTTCACCCTCATCAAGAGGCTCCCCTTTGCTTTCTGCCATTAGAGTGGCATCATCCACATATCTGAGGTTGTTGATGTTTCTCCCGCCTATCTTGATTCCAGCTTGTAACTCATCCAGCCCAGCATTTCTCATGATGTGCTTAGTGTTTGTATTAAATAAACAGAGTGACAGCAGACAGCCCTATCATACTCCTTTCTCAATCTTCAACCAATCAATTGTTCCATACAGGGTTCTAACTGTTACTTCTTGACCTGCATAAAAGTTTCTCAGGAGACAGGTAAGATGGTCTGGTATTCCCATCTCTTTAAGAGCTTTCTGCAGTTTATAGCAGAGAGTACACAGTAAGCACTCATTAAACATTTGTTAAAAGAATGAGCAAAATAGGAAGAACCTGAGAACAGTGGTCACTTAGATGAGGTTGGTTTGGAAAATCCCCTTTTCCCAAAAAAAGAATCCTCTCCCTTTTTTTATTTAGAAAGTTGACATTTTCTTTATCCCATGTAAAGTGCTGTGAAAACTCAGCTTCCAGCACACTCTGTCAACCACATTACCATCCTAATGCCAACTTTACAGAAATTTTGTAGCCACCACTGAATAGGAGTAACTGAGACAATCTGCTCTCTCAAGAACCAATTTGACTTTATTTTTAAAAAGTCTTACAGAAGTCTCAATAAGTCATCTATTATTTTGTTTTTAATGCAAGTATATCAGTTTTTTAAAAGGAAAGGAAATGAAGGTAGGAGGGAATAGCAGGGCAGGCCAGGCCAGGGGAAGGGCACTGCCACATTACCCTGAACTCATCTATGCTATATTTATTTCTCACATGCTCAGTCTACCAGAAGCCCAAGACAGGGACACACACTGGCCAACTCACATCATCTAATGAGACAGAGTTGATAGGCCTAGACTTTGTGTACTGAGATGCTTGGATGACCCAGTGGTTAAAAGAGTCAACCAATAATCCAGTAATATGAGGGATATCTAGTGTCTCCTGTGGCCACTTAAAATATTGGTAAAAGATTTATGTTAACCTATTTCATTATGGTGGAAATTTAGTAAGCATTTTTATGAATATACAACTAATCATAACCAACTTATGTCTATACATTAACCTCTAAGTCTGAGTGCTTCATTTCAACAACCAATGCTTCCACTGACAGAAGTCCAAGAGCAGAGAAAGCCAAGTCTACCTCCTCAAGGCTTTTTATTGATTTGTCTTTTGTGTGTTGGTGGGCGGGGGTGGCGGGCGGGGTTGGGAGGGCACACCATTTGCGTGCTTCCTGGGTGGAGCCAATGGTAAAGAATCCACCTACAATATAGGAGACATGAGTTCAAACCCTAGGTTGGGAAGATATCCTAAAGAAAGAAATAGCAACCTACTCCAGTATTCTTGCCTGGAGAATTCCATGGACAGAGGAGCCTGGCGGGCTACAGTCCATGGGGTCACAAAGAATCAGACATGACTGAGCATGCGCACAGTTTTGTCATGTTGCACGTGGGATCTTAGTTCCCTGACCAGGGATTGAATCCATGCCCCTTGCAGGAAAGTCCCTCATTTTTTGTACATCTTGTTTTGACACCCATTAACATGTCTCACAAAATCTACTTAGTCAGTCCTGCTATCATCTATCAGCATGTCTCTGGCTTTGTGACTGCCCATTTAGGGGCAAAGATTTATCATTCCTGCTCTAAATGATAGTATTACCAACAATAATAGCTAACACATACTGACTACTTTGTGGCTAACACTGTATACTTGTTTATTTAATCCTCCAATACTCTTGTGAGATAGGTACTCCTAGTATATTCATTTACCAGAGAAATAACTGATGCTGGTATTTAAATAATCCATCCAAAGTCAAGACAGCTAATACATGACAAAGTATATTGGAATAAGCAACTCTAGCTGCAATGACAGGCAACCCCTCAAATCACAGTGTCTGAAAATAATGCAAGTTTACTTCTCAACCACATCCTGGCCCCTGTGCATTTATAGCTCCTGCACATATGCCCCTGGGCATTGATAACCTCTTATTCCTAGGCCATCATGGATCTCTAGGCTTGCACTGCTTCTGCATGGAAGGCCAGAGAGCTATAAAACAGGCGCTGAAATCCCTAAGTGCCTCAGCCCCTTCTCTCAGAGTCTAGTGACAAGAGTCACCGTAACTCTAACCTAACTGCAAGGGGAGCTGGGGCCATAGAGGAACATGTAGAAACTCAGCAAGCATTAACTCTACCACCTCAGTGCAGAGTCCTTGCCCTTAACTATCTTAATTATTCTACCTTACATTCTCTTGCCCACTAGCAAGGTGTCAGGTTGAACCTTCCCTTCTTTAGTCTCTAAGTTGTTTCCAACTCTTTGTGACCCCGTGGACTGCAGCATGCCAAGTTTCCCTATCCTTCACCATCTCCTGGAGTTTGCCCAAATGCATGTCCACTGAGTTAGTGGTACTATCCAAACAGCTCATCCTCTGTTGTCCGCTTCTCCTCCCACCTTCAATCTTTTCCAGCATCAGGGTCTTTTCCAATGAGTCGGCTCTTTGCATCAGGTGGCCAAAGTATTGGAGCTTCGGCTTCCGCATCAGTCCTCCCAATGAATATTCAGGGTTGATTTTTTTTTTTTTAGGATTGACTGCTTTGACCTCCTTGTTGTTCAAGGGACTCTCAAGAGTCGTCTCCATCACCACAGTTTAAAAGCATCAATTCTTTGGTGCTCAGCCTTCATTATGGTCAACTCTCTCATCCATATATGACTATTGGACAAACAATAGCTTTAACGATATGGACCTTTGTCAGCAAAGTAATATCTCTGCTTTTTAATACACTGTCTAGGTTTGTCATAGCCTTTCTTCCAAGGAGCAAGCATCTTTTAATTTCATAGCTGCAGTCACCATCTGCAGTGATTTTGGAGCCCAAGAAAATAAAATCTGACACTGTTTCCATTGTTTCCCCATCTATTTGCCATAAAGTGATGACACTGGATCCCATGATCTTAATTTTTTGAGTGTTGAGTTTTAAGCCAGCTATTACACTCTCCTCTTTCACCTTCATCAAAAGGCTCTTTAGTTCCTCTTTACTTTTTTCTGTAAAGGTGGTGTTATCTGCATATCTGAGGTTGATGATATTTCTCCTGGCAATCTTGATTCCAGCTTCTGATTCATCCAGCCCAGCATTTCATACAATGTATCTGCATATAAGTTAAATAAGTGGGGTGACAATATATATCCTTGATGTACTCCTTTCCCAATTTGGAACCAGTCCATTGTTCCATGTGCGGTTCTAACTGTTGCTTATTGACCTGCATACAGGTTTCTCAGGAGACAGATAAGGTGGTCTGGTATTCCAATCTCTTTAAGAATTTTGTAGTTTTTTGTAATCCACTCAGTCAAGGATTTCATCTAGTCAATGAAGCAGAAGTAGATTCTTTTTGGAATTCCTTTGCTTTTTCTATGATCCAATGGATATTAAATCTATGATCTCTGGTTCCTCTGCCTTTTCTAAATCCAGCTTGTACATCTGAAGTTCTCTGTTCAGTTAGTTCAGTTCAGTCACTCAGTCATGTTCAACTCTTTGTGACCCCATGAATTGCAGCATGCCAGGCCTCCCTGTCCATCACCAACTCCCGGAGTTCACTCAAACTCATGTCCATAGAGTCAGTGATGCCATCCAGCCATCTCATCCTCTGTTGTCCCCTTCTCCTCCTGCCCCCAATCCCTCCCAGCATCAGAATCTTTTCCAATGAGTCAACTCTTCGCATCAGGTGGCCAAAGTATTGGAGTTTCAGCTTTAGCATCAGTCCTTGCAAAGAACACCCAGGGCTGATCTCCTTTAGAATGGACTGGTTGGATCTCCTTGCAGTCCAACAGACTCTCAAGAGTCTTATCCAACACCACAGTTCAAAAATATCAATTCTTCAGCACTCAGCTTTCTTCACAGTCCAACACTCACATCCATACATGACCACTGGAAAAACCATAGTCTTAACTAGACGGACCTTTGTTGGCAAAGTAATGTCTTTTGAATATGCTATCTAGGTTGGTCATAACTTTCCTTCCAAGGAGCAAGTGTCTTTTAATTTCATGGCTGCAATCACCATCTGCAGTGATTTGGGAGCCCCCAAAAATAAAGTCTGGCACTGTTTCCCCATCTATTTGCCATGAAGTGATGGGACCAGATGCCATGATCTTTGTTTTCTGAATGTTGAGCTTTAAGCCAACTTTTTCACTCTCCTCTTTCACTTTCATCAAGAGGCTTTTGAGTTCCTCTTCACTTTCTGCCAGAAGGGTGGTGTCACCTGCATATCTGAGGTTATTGATATTTCTCCCGGCAATCTCCATTCCATCTTGTGCTTCTTGCAGCCCAGGGTTTCTTATGATGTACTCTGCATATAAGTTAAATAAGCAGGGTGACAATATACAGCCTTGACGTACTCCTTTTCCTATTTGGAACCAGTCTATTGTTCCATGTCCAGTACTAACTGTTGCTTCCTGACCTGCATATAGGTTTCTCAAGAGACAGGTCAGGTGGTCTGGTATTCACATCTCTTTCAGAATTTTCCACAGTTTATTGTGATCCACACAAAGGCTTTGGCATAGTCAATAAAGCAGAAATAGATGTTTTTCTGGAACTCTCTTGCTTTTTTAATGATCCAGCAGATGTTGGCAATTTGATCTCTGGTTCCTCTGCCTTTTCTAAAACCAGTTTGAACATTTGGAAGTTCATGGTTCACGTATTGCTGAAGCCTGGCTTAGAGAATTTTGAGCATTACTTTACTAGCGTGTGAGATGAGTGCAATTGTGTGGTAGTTTGAGCATTCTTTGGCATTGCCTTTCTTTGGGATTGGAATGAAAACTGACCTTTTCCAGTCCTGTGGCCACTGCTGAGTTTTCCAAATTTGCTGGCATATTGAGTGCAGCACTTTCACAGCATCATCTTTGAGGATTTGAAAGAGCTCAACTGGAATTCCATCACCTCCACTAGCTTTGTTCGTAGTGATGCTTCCTAAGGCCCACTTGACTTCACATTTCAGGATGTCTGGCTCTAGGTGAGTGATCACACCATCATGATTATCTTGGTCATGAAGCTCTTTTTTGTACAGTTCTTCTGTGTATTCTTGCCACCTCTTCTTAATATCTTCTGCTTCTGTTAGGTCCATACCATTCCTGTCCTTTATGGAGCCCATCTTTGCATGAAATGTTCCCTTGGTATCTCTAATTTTCTTGAAGAGATCTCTAGTCTTTCCCATTCTGTTGTTTTCCTCTATTTCTTTGCATTGATCGCTGAGGAGGGCTTTCTTATCTCTTCTTGCTATTCTTTGGAACTCTGCATTCAGATCCTTGTATCTTTCTTTTTCACCTTTGCTTTTTGTTTCTCTTCTTTTCAGAGCTATTTGTAAGACCTTGGTACTGTTGAAGTCTACTTTGAAGGATTTTGAGCATTACCTTGCTAGCATGTGAAATGAGCACAGTTGTACAAAGTATGAACATTCTTTGGCATTGCCTTTTTGGGAGATTGGAATGGAAATTTACCTTTTCCAGTCCTGTGGCCACTGCTGAATTTGCCAAATTTGCTGGCATATTGAGTGCAGCATTTTCACAGCATCATCTTTCAGGATTTGAAATAGCTCAGTTGGAATTCCATCACCTCCACTAGTTCTGTTCATAAAAATGCTTCCTAAGGCCCACTTGAATTCACACTCCAGGATGTCTGTAAGGAAGTGACAACACCACCATGGTTATCCAGGTTATTAAGATCTTTTTTGTATAGTTCTGCTGTGTATTCTTGCCACCTCTTCTTAATATCTTCTGCTTCTGTTAGGTCCTTGCCATCTTTGTCCTTTACTGTGCCCATCTTTGCATCAAATGTTTCCTTAGTATCTCCGATTTTCTGAAGAGACCTCTAGTCTTTCCCGTTCTATTGTTTTCCTCTATTTCTTTGCATTGTTCTCTTAAGAAGGCTTTCTTATCTCTCCTTGCTATTCTCTGAAACTTTGCTTTTATTTTTCTGCATCAAATACTTAGGTCAAAAAGAATATCAAATATTCATGAGTACAATATTCAAATTGTACATGAGTACAATATAAACTGATGGGCTCTGTTATATTCTAACCCTTCCACACAGATAGCCACAGCAAAATCATTCATTTTTCTCTGCTTAACTAAATATAATTTTTAAAAAAATGCAATCAGAATGTACATGCTATTTTGTAACCTGCCTTTTCTCTTCCACTGAACAGAATAGCTAGGCTACAGATTTCCAAACCAATCACATTGATCCACCTCATTCCTTTTAAGAGCTGCTTGGGTTTGCACTGTATAGATATGTCTTTACATATTGAGCCAATCCTCTTTTGAATAACATTTATACTGTTTCCAATTTTTACCTTTATAATAGTCCAGTACTAACCATTCTTACGATTCTTTCTGCAGCTACCCAATTATTTCTCTGGGATAAACTTTTGTAGGTGAAATCTCTGGGTGAAAGGCAGGCATATTTTTCATTTTTATTCTATCATTTAGTCTTTACACATCTCAGAAAGTAAAATAGCATTTTGCTTAACATCACTTATTAACTGACATGTTAAACTCCATGAACCTCAGATTCCCTGTCTGTGAAATGGACATTCCTATATTTTTTGTATTTCTTTGTGTGTGTGTGTGTGTGTGTGTGTGTGTGAATGGCCTCTATATTTTTCTGTTAGTGGAGTTTTTGTTTCTACGTGGAATTATAAGGATTTTTCATATATTCAGAGCATTAATCCTTTTCTATGAAAATGGATATTGCTTTACAGAAAAGGAGTAGCTATTTGCCATTTATTTTTGTGAGAAATGATAATTTTCCCAGCATTGTTAGTGGAAAGATATGCAAAATGAAAACCAAGAAAATGGGTTTCATATCTACAGTCTTTTTCCAGGGATAAAATAAAAATCCCAAGTTTTTAAATTTTCCTTATTTTATCTTCCCCACTTGGGATGGCCCCCCAACTCTTCCATGCTGGCTTGGTCATATTAATTGCAGCATACTCTCCCTGCTCAGTGTCCCTACCTCCCATGCTGTTAAATATCTGTAATATCATCCTATGTTAAATGTAACAGCACAGCAGAAAACCAAGCTTCAGAGGTCACTGAAAATACCAAATGGTCACAGCAGCCAATAAAGAAAAAGAAGATAAGTCATTTTTGCACATTTAATCAATTGCTTTCCTACACAGATTACACTGGCTTTTGTCTTTTAAATAAAAATCCTACAGGACTGGACCAGATTCATCCCACACTTTACTGTGCTGTGCTGTGCTTAGTCGCTCAGTCATGTCTGACTCTTTGTAACCCCATGGACTGTAGCCCACCAGGCTCCTCTGTCCATGGGATTCTCTAGGCAAGAATATTGGAGTGGGTTGCCATTTCCTTCTCCAGGGGATCTTCCCAACCCAGGGATTGAACTCAGGTCTCGTGCATTACAGGCAGATTCTTTACCATCTGAGCTTCCAGGGCAACCCCACAAGTACATACTTGTCAATAGATTTTTTTAAAAAACTTGTTTCTGATTACATCTAAAACATCTAGAATAACCTACCTATCTAAACAATACCGGTAATAAATACACCATGGTCATGATAATGGGAAAACATTACTGAAAATTTTATAAGAAACTAGTTTTACCAATCACACAGTTGCCATGCTGAACTGTATAACCCCATTTGTATTTATTTCTACTGAAATAACTGAAGGAGGCCAGGTGTAAAAAGAAGAGATGAGAGAGAAAGAAATCAGGAAAATACACTTTGCTTTTGCTTCAGATAAGGAGATATTATAAAATTCAGCACCTCTGTCCCTGCCCCGATTTAAACAGTGAAATACTGTGAACAACCTGTAATACAAAATGTGTTGAGTGAACTGATTCATCCATAAACTGGAATATTATTCAGAGATTAAAAACAATATCTTTTCATACTGTTCATGGGGTTCTCAAGGCAAGAATGCTGAAGTGGTTTAAGCTGGCTTAAAATTCAACATTCAAAAAACTAAAATCATGGCATCCAGTCCCATCACTTCATGGCAAATAGATGGGGGGAAAATTGGAAACAGTGACAGACTTTATTTTCTTGGGCTCCAAAATTACTGCAGATGGTGACCACAGCCTTGAAATTTAGAAGACTCTTGCTCCTTGGAAGAAAAGCTATGATAAACCTAGACAGCATATTAAAAAGAGAGACATCACATCAACGAAGATCTGTCTAGTCAACGCTATGATTTTTTCCACTAGTTATGTACAGATGTGAGAGTTGGACCATAAAGAATGCTGAGAGCCCAAGAATTGATGCTTTTGAACTGTGGTGCTGGAGAAGACTCTTGAAAGTCCCTTGGACTGCAAGAAGATCCAACCAGTCAATCCTAAAGGAAACCAACCCTGAATACTCATTGGAAGGGCTGATGCTGAAGCTGAAGCCCCAGTACTCTGGCCACCTGATGTGAAGAGCCAACTCATTGGGAAAAACCTTGATGCTAGGAAGGATTGAGGACAAGAGGAGGAGGGTGCAACAGAAGATGAGATGACTGGATGGCATCACCGACTCAAGGGACATGAGTTTGAGCAAACTATGGGAGATAGTGAAGGACAGGGAAGCCTGGCGTGCTGCAGTCCATAGGGTAGCAAAGAATCAGACATGACCGAAGAAACTATATCTTAAATGTATATGTATTGACATGGAAAGCTGTTTTTAAAATATTGTTGGATGAAAAACATAGGTTGTAAGAAAATAACATAACTTTCCAATGATTTTGCTCATACATATACACGTTCATGCATTTATACACATATTCATACACACAGTGTTCCCAGATGGCGCTAGTAGTAAAGAACCCTCCTGCCAATGCAGAAGATATAAGAGACAGTTTCTGTCCCTGGGTGTGGAAGATGCCCTGGGGGAGGGCATGCCAACCCACTCCTTTATTTTTGCGCGGTGAATCCCATGGACAGAGGAGCCTGATGGGCTACAGTTCATAGAGTCACAAAGAGTTGGACATGACTGAGTGACTAAGCACAGCACAGCACATTCATACACACGTATCTCAAAGGTTATACACCAAAATATTATCTGAGAATCTGAGTTTTCATTCCTCTTTTTAGGACTTCCCTGGTGGTCTAGGGGTGAAGAATCCTCCTTCCAATGCAGGGGACATGGGCTGGGTCCTTGGTCAGAGAACTAAGATCCCACAAGTTGCTGGGAAACTAAGGTGGCACAGCCACAACGACTGAACCCATGCTGCAACAAAGACCCAAGACAGCCAGAATATAATAATAAATAAAATTTTTAAAATAATTTTTCTTTTTAGCTAATCAGTATTTTCTCATGCATCGATATTATTGAACACATTTAACTGTGCAATGCAAAATTATATTAGAGAAATTTTCAAATGACAGAGTCAGCTAATTCAAACTGGCTAAACCATATGTGTAGTATTTACTCTGTCATAATTAGAAACTAACACTCTCTTTAGAAGACCTTCAGATTGAATCCAATTTAGCATTTGAATGATGTCATTAAGGACCTGAGTTCTTTCTTTTTCTCTGCTCTGCCTTTGTGACAGACATTACTAGGGCTCATGGTCATTTTCTGGAAACACTGGATATCAGATTTTCCCAGCCTGCTCACAGTTAAGTGAGGCCATGAGCTAGGTCTAGACCTGCACTGTCCAATTGAGCAGCCACTGCCCACATATGGCTATTGAGCTCCTGAAAGGTGGCTAGTCCAAATTAAGATGCGCTGAAAGTATAAAATATATATCAGATTTCAAAGACTTAGTACAAACACACAAAAATTTTTAAATCTCATTAATTATTTATATTAACTACATGTATTTTGAATCAGATCAGAGCAGATCAGTTGCTCAGTCGTGTCCAACTCTTTGTGACTCCATGAATCGCAGCACACCAGGCCTCCCTGTCCATCACCAACTCCCGGAGTTCACTCAGACTCACGTCCATCAAGTCAGTGATGCCATCCAGCCATCTCATCCTCTGTCGTCCCCTTCTCCTCCTGCCCCTAATCCCTCCCAGCATCAGAGTCTTTTCCAATGAGTCAACTCTTCGCACGAGGTGGCCAAAGTACTGGAGTTTCAGCTTTAGCATCATTCCTTCCAAAGAACACCCAGGGCTGATCTCCTTCAGAATGGACTGGTTGGATCTCCTTGCAGTCCAAGGGACTCTCAAGAGTCTTCTCCAACACCACAGTTCAAAAGCATCAATTCTTCAGCGCTCAGCCTTCTTCACAGTCCAATTCTCACATCCATATATGACCACTGGAAAAACCATAGCCTTGACTAGACGGACCTTTGTTGGCAAAGTAATGTCTCTGCTTTTGAATATGCTATCTAGGTTGGTTGTAACTTTCCTTCCAAGGAGTAAGCATCTTTTAATTTCATGGCTGCAGTCACCATCTGCAGTGATTTGGGAGCCCAGAAAAATTAAGTCTGACACTGTTTCCACTGTTTCCCCATCTATTTCCCATGAAGTGGTGGGACCAGATGCCATGATCTTCGTTTTCTGAATGTTGAGCTTTAAGCCAACTTTTTCACTCTCCACTTTCACTTTCATCAAGAGGCTTTTGAGTTCCTCTTCACTCTGTTAAATAAAATGTATTATTAAAACTAACTTCATTTGTTTCTTTTTACTTTTTAAAATGTAGCTTTTGGAAAATTGGGTTTACATATGTCCACTAATCTGTTTATGAGATGAGATATGAGAATGAGTTCTAATCTGTGAGAATGATTGAAAAAACAGCTGATAGTATCAAGCACTGGCAAGGATGTACAGGAACTGGTGCTCTCACACACATGCTGATGCTAATGTAAAACAAGGCAGACACCTTGGAAACCGGTTTGGAAGCTTCTTACAAAGGTAAACAGGAAGCAACCATGTGACCTAGCTATCTCACTCCTCTAAATATTTCCCAAGGGAAATGAAAACCTATCATTTCACACAAAAATTTGCACTTAAATATCTTTATTAGCCACAGAACTGGACAGGTCAGTTTTTATTCCAATCCCAAAGCTAGGCAATGCCAAAGAATGTTCAAACTACCACACAATTGCATTCATCTCACATGCTAGCAAAGTACTGCTCAAAATTCTCCAAGCCAGGCTTCAGCAGTAAGTGAACCATGAACTTCCAGATATTCCAGCTGGATTTAGAAAAGGCAGAGGAACCAGAGATCAAATTTCCAACATCCGCTGGATCATTAAAAAAGCAAGAGAGTTCCAGAAAAACACCTATTTCTGCTTTATTGACTATGCCAAAGCCTTCGACTGTATGGATCACAACAAACTGTGGAAAACTCTTGAAGAGATGGGAATACCAGACCACCTTACCTGCCTCCTGAGAAATCTGTATGCAGGTCAAGAAGCAACAGTTAGAACTGGACATGGAACAACAGACTGTATCCAAATAGGAAGAGGAGTATGTCAAGGCTGTCACCCTGCTTGCTAAACTTATATGCAGAGTACATCCTGCAAAATGTGGGGCTGGATGAAGCACAAGCTGGAATCAAGACTGCCAGGAGAAATAGCAATAACCTCAGATATGCTGATGATACCACCCTTATAGCAAAAAGCAAAGAAGAACTAAAGAGCCTCTTGAAAGTGAGGGAGAGTAAAATAGTTGGCTTAAAACTCAACATTCAATAAACCAAAATCATGGCATCCAATCCCATCACTTCATGGCAAATGGATGGGGAAACGATGGAAACAGGACAGACAGGCTCCAAAATCACTGCAGATGGTGACTACAGCCATGAAATTAAAAGATGCTTGTTCCTTAGAAGAAAAGCTATGACAAATCTAGACAGTATATTAAAAAGCAGACATTACTTTACCAACAAAGATCTGTATAGTCAAAGCTATGGTTTTTCCAGTAGTCATGTATGAATGTGAGAGTTGGACCATAAAGAAAGCTGACAGCCAAAGAATTTATGTTTTTGAGCTGTAGTGTTGGAGAGTCTCTTGGACTGCAAGGAGATCCAATCAGTCAATCCTAAAGGAAATCAGTCCTGAATATTCATTGGAAGGACTGATGCTGAAGCTGACGCTCCAAAGCTTTGACCAAAGAATTGACTCATTAGAAAAGAAAGAGTCTGATGCTGGGAAAGATTGAAGGTGAGAGAAGAGGGCGACAGAGGATGAGATGATTGGATGGCATCACTGACTCAATGGACATGAGTTTGGGCAAACTCTGGGAGATGGTGAAGGACAGGGAAGCCTGGTGTGCTGCAGTCCACGAGGTCACAAACAGTCAGACATGACTGAGCAACTGAGCAACAACAACAAAACTATTCTCTAATTTCAAACAGACAATAAACAAATAAGTTTTAGAAAACAAACTCTACCTCCAAATTTAGTAACAACAGCAATAACAATAAAGTTAGTCAAAATAATTACACATGTGGCTCACGTTATGTTTCTATCAGACAGCACTATTTTTAGACAATAGGGTATGTTACTTTCAAGCCAAAGCAACTACAGAAATGCTCCCTTCCGTGCCTGAGTGAAGGCTGAAACCTCTGATGGCAGCATCATTAGATGGTGGAGCCTCTATAAGCCCAAGTTCTTGAATTACTCTTTAGAACCAAAGCCCTGCCAGTACTCACTGGACACCTACTGTAAGAAATAAACTTTATTTTGTTAAGCAATAGCCTAACCTATCATGATGGATGCTGCTTTCCATTGTGTCAACTTCACCTTCCACTTGGCTCCTGATTTTAGGTACTAAATAACTGCCTGCAATTCTCAGAGCTACAAGCCTCTTAGTTCAGTTTACAGAGAATTGATCCAGAACTATCTTTAAAACAAAGGAAGGAATTTGCTTCCTTGTGAACCCCCAGCAGACATTTTCTTATATTTCATTGGTTCACATTCACTCCCATGCTCACCCCTGAATCAACATATTTAACAGAGTATGGGATTTCATGGACTAGCTCAGACCTGAGTCAAACTCCACCCCTACAGTCGGGAGTCAAGTTCTCAAAATAGGGAGACTAATTTGTTACCCAAATCAAGACACTTTAGAAAGTGATAAAAAGAATATATTCATAATTATTCCAGAAGCACAGACACAAACCAGAGATCCCAAGGTACATGGCTTCCTGAGGAAGATGTGGATGCCTGAATGAACAGTTGGTAGGTAGTAAGAGAAAGTGGAATGGTTACTGGGGTAATAACCACAATAACTATGCTAAAAATATATTTTTAATCACATACCTACTGTCTTAGTCCATTCAGGTTGTTACAATAAAATACCATAGACCGGGAAGCTGATAAACAATAGAAATTTATTGTTCACAATTCTGGAGGCTTGGAAATCCAAGATGAAGGTGCAGGCATGTTTGGTGTCTGGTGAGAGCTTCCTAGTTCATGGACGGTTATCTGGCTGTAAACTCACAAAGGAGAAAGGAAAGGAAGCTCTCTGGAGCCTGTTTTATAAGGGCACTAATCCCATTTGTGATGGTTTGTGCCTGCTTGCTCAGTTACTTCTGTCATGTCTGACTCTGCAACACCATGGAATGTAGCCCTCCAGGCTCTCCTGTCCGTGGGATTTCCCAGCAAGAATACTGGAGTGAGTTGCCATGCCCTCCTCCAGAGGATCTTCCCAACCCAGAGATTGAACATTCCTCTCCTGTGTCTCCAGCATTGTAGGCAGATTCTTTATCACTTGAGCCACCAGGGGAGCCCTGTCATGACCTAATCATGTCCCAAAGGCCCCACCTACAAATACCATCACGTTGGGAAGGTTGCAACATATGAACTGGGGTGAGGGTAGGGAATGGAACACCAGCATTCCATCAATAGCACATGCAAAGAAAGTAAGTCCACGAGGCAGAGAAGACCAGATATATTCTCTATTAGAGAAAACTCCGCTGACTGCCAGACTGGCTCCTGAAGTTGGCTTGTTTTCAAGGTATTCTTTCTGAGGTAACACAACTAGGAATCAATGTTACGTGAACTCAGACCAGACCTCCCATTCCCCACACCAAGGCTTTTTAACGACCTCAAAGCAGAAATGACAAAGAATAACATTTTCCACATTTTCAGAAGTAAACTCATTATTTTGATTATTTTGAGATCATTTTCAGTGCAATATGAAGATACTGACCTTTGCAAACTGAGAGAAGAGAAGCAGTTTATCTCACTGAGCCCAGGGACTAACATCTAGGACTCAGTCTAAGTTCTGAGACCAGCTAGTTGACTGACTTCATATAAAATCATTAATAGGTCTTCCTCTAAGTCCTCATCTATAAAAGGGAGATAGCAATACTTGTAATCTACTTATCGAACTGGTTGTTTGGAGGATCAAATTAAGAAAATAGATGTGAAAATCTTTTGAAACTTTAAGAGCACTATACAAGTGTAAAGTATTATTATTAAGAACTTCCAGCTAGGTCAGGCATTTTTCTGTGGGAGGCAGTTTAAAGGTTATGAATAATCACCTTGTAATAATTGGATATGTAAATGTTCCCAGAGGTCTTTTTCAGCAGGCTATTCAGATAAATCAAAACTGATGATGTCAATGATGATAATGATGATATTTCTTTAATAGTGAATAAGAAGCAGGAAGCAAAGATAATGGTCTCATACCTTGATCCATGGAAAACAAAGTACCTTTCAGTGTCTTTATTTTTTGAAGATTTCCAGTGATGATATAACTGGAGCTGCAACTTTTACTATCACTGTGAATCTGGTATGTTTGCTCATACTAATCCATTAGCATTTAATATTGTTGTTTTTATCTCTTATCTTATAAGCATCTAGTAACAGCCAAACTGCAATAAGTCTGGCTTCAGTGCCCCTAGAGTGATTCAATCTTAAAACGATTGTGGATTTTGAAAAGACAGGGGAAAACTGGCCATGGAGTCTCATGGGAGTCCACTGGCAGACAGGCAGTCCTGAACCTGCTGTCATTTTTAGGAGGTTATAAAGTTGAGAAATATTTCCCCTGTGGGCACAAGAAGAAAAGAATGTGGGAAAGCAGACAGTGAAGAGCCATGACCCTGTGTCCCTTCATATCTTGTACAGAACCAAAAAGTGTGCAGAATTTGAAAGTGCCTCTGAGATGAGAGAGATGTTGGTATCTCTTTGATTTGGCTCGCTCTTATCAACTTGAGCATCCTTCTTTAACATCCACCACTGTGCTTCTTCTTGACAAAATGTATCAGCATGAGACTTCCTGGGTAGTCCAGTGGCTCAGACAGTGTGCTCCCAATTCAAGGGTCTGGGTTCCATCCCTGATCAGGGAACCAAATCCTATATGCTGCAACTAAGAGCTCACATGCTGAAGCAAAGATAGTGTGCCACAGCTAAGACCCAGCACAGACAAATAAATTTAAAAAGATGTCCAAAAAAATTATTATGAATCTGAACCAAAGATGTCAAAGATGTATTAAACATGGCATCGGTATAGAAAATTTAATTTACAATGAAGCAAGACCAAAGCTTTTAATAAAATGTAAAGAATATGCAACTATCTTAATTTACATAAATGTGGACATAACAAAGAGACTTGTTACAAAGAAGAAAGCCCACTCAAACAAGTAAAGGGAAAGAACTGCTGTAAAAATGCAGTTAATTATATAGACATCCAAGGACAAAACAAAGTTTATGCATATATATTCCTCCACGATCTAGCACGGCTAGAACATTATGATTTTTCTGTGTTCTCCCCTCATAGATAAAAATGCCCCCAAAAGTTTCCTACTTTGATTGTCTAAAATTTATTTGAAAAGAAAGAGGGGAATTGTTTTGATCCACCACTATATTTATAAATCCTCTTGTAGCCTGAATATATTAAAAGAATTGAAGTTTTGAACTGAAAGTTGTTTATTTGATGCTACTTTATGTACACAACCAAAAATAACCTTAACTGTTTTCATTTTTAGTATAAATTTGCAGCTTCTATAAGTGGCTACCTATATATTTTAAAAACAAAATAACACTCTGATGAATAGTCACATTAATTAGTGTTATTCATGGCATAAAGCACTACATCCTAGTAATATCCTTCTAACTTGAGCAGTTACAGAGGACCCTTGCTAGCCTGCCTGGCCAGTGCCCAGTAACTGGAAGGAATCCTACCTATCTGCTTTTATCCACAGAGCGCTTTAATTCTGGGTCTCTTGAGAAAAGAACCACAGCTTGAAACAGAAATATAAAGATGAACAAACAAAATAACTGACCCCAGAGTTAAAAGCATCATGCAAGCAAATTTTTGAAAAGATTAAATTCATATCCTCCAAGTTATTTAAAAGGACAGTATTTTTGTAAAACAAGCTCTGGAGGCTATGGGGGGGAAAAGAGCAATTAAGAACAGAAAAGACTTTTTAGAAAATAAACATAAAATTTACAAAATAAGAAAAACTTAATAGAATTTCTGAATAATAAAACATACATGGCTGAAGACTTTAACTGGTAGCCTAGAAGATAAAGCTGAAGACATTTCCAAAAGTTAGAGCAATAAAATATGATATAACTCCAGGAGACTCTGTTTAATAAGAGTTCTCAATGGAAGAAACAGAAAACATAAGGAAAGAAGCAAAGAAACAGTAGTTACTTATGCTGAGCACAGAGCCTCCCTTTCCCAAGTGATTAGTGACATAAATGGCTAACGTGGGCAGGGTCTTGGGACTGGGAAGGGAAATGAAGAAACTGTGGCCTACTTAGGATTTCGTGTCCTACAGACAGTTTGTTTGGCCTAGTTAAGGCAGCTTCTGTAAAGCATCTTTACAAAGCTGAAAAGACTCAAAGTCAGTCATCTGAGGAGAAGGCCTGTCACCCTGGTGGAAACGGAAGAGACACATATTGATTTTGCATCCAATGGTTTGAGCCTATGGCTCCAAACAAGGGAACCCTCCAGTTCTACCATGGCAGACCACTCTTAGGAGGAATTGTACCGTTGGTCTGAGTTGCCCTCTTTCTTGTGAGTGAAGAAGGGCCACTACCATCCACTACACACACACACCCCAACGTGAAGAATGCTGATAGTGTGTTGAGTTCGCACTCACGGATGCCTCACTAGAAAAGTCTCCTTCTTAGCTCTCATCGTCCCTCCACCACTGACTGCGAGATCCCAACAAGCTGGCTTCCACATGCCCTGCTACGGGAAAGCAAAAAGGATCTCAGGTTATGTCAGGGGCTCAGCAGCTTAAAGGATGAAGAACGGGGCAAAAAAAAAAAAATCAACCATAAAACAAAAAACTAGGACAGATGTCTCCCATGAGGCAGATTTAGATAGAGAGAAAATACATTTAAGAAAAGTACTATGTAAATCAGTGGCATACAAGAAGATTGCTAAATGAAGATTCAGAAAACCAAAAATATTTATTTGGAAAAGATTTTTTTTTTTAATCATAGTACCTGAATTTTAAAATTCATTAGAGGAACACCAAAATAGAGTGGATACTTTTGAAAACAAAATTAAAAGTATGAAAGGTCAGATAGAAGAAGTGTATTACAATGAAGCCCCATAACAGAAAGGTTGAGGGTCCTGAGTAAAAAGACGGGGAAGACAGATCCAAAGCAACGCCCATTCCAAGAGGTAAAGAGAGAACATACAAATGCTAAGTTTGAAAAGAGAACTGAAGAAAGATTGTTTTTCAGATTAAATGTGCCAAGCATAATTAATTTTCAGTTTAGTTCAGTTGCTCAGTCATGTCCAACTCTTTGCAACCCCATGAATCGCAGCACTCCAGGCCTCCCTGTCCATCACCAACTCCCGGAGTTCACTCAGACTCACGTCCATCAAGTCAGTGATGCCATCCAGCCATCTCATCCTCTGTCGTCTGCTTTTCCTCCTGCCCCCAGTCCCTCCCAGCATCAGAGTCTTTTCCAATGAGTCAACTATTCGCATGAGGTGGCCAAAGTACTGGAGTTTCAGCTTTAGCATCATTCCTTCCAAAGAACACCCGGGGCTGATCTCCTTCAGAATGGACTGGTTGGATCTCCTTGCAGTCCAACAGACTCTCAAGAGTCTTCTCCAACACCACAGTTCAAAAGCATCAATTCTTCGGCACTCAGCTTTCTTCACAGTCCAACTCTCATATCCATACATGACCACTGGAAAAACCATAGCCTTGACTAGACGGACCTTTGTTGGCAAAGTAATGTCTGCTTTTCAATACGCTATCTGGGTTGGTCATAACTTTCCTTCCAAGGAATAAGTGTTAATTAATTTCCAAGTGAGATGAATTTTGAAAAAATCTGAAAAAACTATGACTCCCAAGGATAAGAAGAAATATAATTCCAGACATTAATATACATATACATACACACAGACACACACACACACACATAGACACACACAGATTAACTTAGGAAAGAACATCACAATGGACTCCTCATTTGCAACTCTGGAAGATAGGGAAAAATATTTCTAAGAACTAAGATTCAAGAATTCTTTACCAGCCTAGATATCATCCCCATGGAAGAGCAAGAGAATTTTACATGCTCTCAAATATACTACCTTTATATCCTCCCTAGGAAACAAAGAAGCAAAGAGAAAACTAATTCAGGACAAAGAATCTCAAATTAGTAAAAGACTGAGTGTCCAAGGGTTCCCTGATAGCTCATTTGGTGAAGAATCCGCCTGCAATGGACGAGACCCTGGTTGGATTTCTGGGTTGGGAAGATCTGCTAAAGAAGAGATATACTACGTACTCCAGTATTCTTGGGCTTCCCTTGTGGCTCAGCTGGTAAAGAATCTGCCTGATGCGGGAGACCTGGATTTGATCCCTGGGTTGGGAAGATGCCCTGGAGAAGGGAAAGGCTACCCACTCCAGTATTCTGGCCTGGAGAATTCCATGGCCTGTAGAGTCCATAGGGTCTCAAAGAGTTGGACATGACTGAGCCACTTTTACTTTCATTTTCACAAGAAACAGTGTAAGCAAAAAAAAAAAAAACAAACCTTGCTTTTAAAAACTGTTAAAAAATATTAAAATTAAAATGATGATAATGCAATTTTTGAAGAATAAAATATATGTTCAATGAGGATTATAAAAAGTGAAAAGGCATAATTCAAGGAAAAATAAACAACAGTTTAGAGCTAAAATGTCAATAATATCTAGAAATTAGGGTTAAAGAATGCTGTTTTGAAATAAAAGTTTGTTAGAAGATGGTGGTGGAGGGGGAAGAGGAAGTAGGGAAATACAGTGGTGAAGGCCACTGATCTATTTTAATTTTGGAATGTTAAAACAGAGACCCAGAGCAGAATTTTGAAATTATTGTTGGGAGTGAGAGGCAGGAGGGATAAGACAGTAGATATAGGAAAAAGGAACAGAACTAGGTTTCCTTCTTAACCCCTCAAAGTAAAGGGTGTATTTGCTTTTCAAGCACAGAGAACAGTTATAATCATTGTCCATGTATGAGGCCATAAATAAAACCTTAATAAATTCAAGGGAAAAAATAATATATAACATATTTGCTAACAACCACAATAAAAGCAAGCATAACAAGAAAAGAATAATTTTTATTTTAAATATGTGCACTTAGAGATTTAGAAGTACTCTTTTAAATAGCTCTTGGTTTAAAGAGGATATCAAAACCAAAGTTACAAACTACAGAAAAATGAATGACAAAGAAAATTGCTTATCAAAGCATATGTGATCCAGTTTAATATGACATATGATATAGAAGCAAGAAATAAGCTTACAGCTTAAAATAACTTATCAAAGTTAAGAGAGACTGAAAACAAAGAACACCAAAATTTTAACTCAGAATCAAGAAAAAATGATGAATTAAGTGCAGAAAAATTAAAGAAATACATTAATAAACACAAAATTAATTAAATACAAAACAAAGACTAAGTGCATATCAATAAAACCAAAAGCATATAAGTTTGGGGGGAAAACTAATACAATGGCTAAATCTTGCAACCTAGAGAAAAAGAGAGTTCATTGATCAGGTTAGCCCTGGTGTCCTTGAAGAGCTTGGTGGTGATTATTCTCTGCAAGCCAGTATGAGAAAAGCTGCTGTCTAACTGGACTCAATGAATTCACTGAGGATGATGGAATGCCAGGGTGACAGGGAGCAAGTGATAGCACTTAATCCTCAAAGACAAGGCATCTACAGTTACTGTAATGAAAGCAGAGTCAAAGTAGTCATGAGGCTATTTAAACCTGCTTAGAGCTTTCGTGTTGGTGAATTGATCACAGTGCCCTTAGGACTGAAATAGAGAGGCAGTGAACAAGTCTTTCTTCATGTATGTAAGTGAAAGAGCTTAGATTAATGTTTAAAAAATCTGACTTAACCACTACAGTAGAGAATTGTGAATCCTCAGTCAATTCCCAGGATTAAAGTCCCCTGAATATGAATAAAGAGGAGGCTGGTGTTCTCTTGAGGAAGGACCTTACTAACCTACCAAAAATGTATATGGTATATCTTCCTTCTAGACTACCAAATAAACTTGGTGTCATTTAGCAGGGAGACTGCGCGTAGGGGAAGGAAGAGAATCAGAATTTGAGGATTTCCGGACATCCCAACCTAGCACCCTTAGGATCCATTTCCATACGTGTTTCTGTAGTGTATATTGCAGTCATCTGGGGGCAAATGGTGTCTCCTCGTGGGATCTCACCCTCTGGGATGTGAAGAGGTCTGAGTCTGGCTATATGTCTAGCAGTAATGAGAGGAAGCAGAAGTGGTCCTAAAGGAGATCAGCATTTTGCTGCAAACTAACCAACTCATGGGAGGCCATTTCAGATTCTCAAGCAAAAGAAACCTAATGACTTCAGTCAGGGGAGATGTTGCTCTATTACGTCCCAACATATCCAAAAGTCTCAATCTATTATTGCAGGTGCCAAATCTTACCTACATACCATCAACTCAAGAAGTCCCAAATCTCATCATCTAAGCCAAATATGGACAGAATTCTGGATATAATCCATTCTAGAGCAAAATTCTCCTCCATTTGTGAACCTGTGAAACTAGCAGGCTATTTATATGCTGCTGTGGTTTGAATGTTTGTATCCTCCAAAATTCATATGTTAATCCTAATCCCCAAGGTGAGGGTATTAGGAGATGGGGCTTTGGGGAAGTGGTTAGGTAATGAGGGTTTCACCCTCATGAGATTAATCTAATCACCCTCATGAGATTAATAACCCTAATTAAAAAAAAAAAATCTCCCTTGTTCCCTTCTACCACGTAGGAACACAGCCAGAAATTGCTGTCTGTTAACCAGTAATCAGGCTCTCACCTAACATGAAAACTGCCAGCATCTTGATCTTGAAATTCCAAGCCTCCAGGACTGCGAGTAATAAATTTCTGTTGTTTATAAGCCACCTAATCTGTGGGATTTTATTATAGCAACCATAACAAATTAAGGTGTGTGCTCATACAATACAGTGAAGCCATAGGATAACAGTTACAGACATTCTCACTGCAAAAGGGAGACCATGGAAGAAAAAGAGTCACTGGTCTCAAGCAATTTCAAAATCCAACTGGCCAGACTTTGTTAGGTTTCAATTCCTCTGTAACTCCTGGCTCTGACCTCTGGACCCAGTGCCTTACCCTTAAAGTCGTCCTTTTTTCTTGAAGGGTAGAACATATTTTCAGATTAGAAGTTTTATCATGTTTCCTGCCTGTGGAATTCTGGGGGACCAACAATCTTCTTTCATTTCATCCTGTTGCTTGTCCTTTTCAGTCTAAGTTGTCAGTTTTTCTGCTGATACAACATTCTTGTCAGTCTCCAATGTATGTCATGGAAATGTAGGCCATTAAACAATAGGCTCCTCTACAGTAATCACATCTTTTTCTGACTTCTGCTGAGATGGCTGAGGAGATCCATGAATCATGTGCTTCGTCCCTTCAAATTTGCTCTGCATGAATGAATATACTGATCATTTGATTCTTTCAAAACACTAGCAAAAGATATACAGACACATCCTTGGTTTTCTCTTTGTGCGTGTGTGTGTGTGTGTGTGTGCTCACTCAGTCATGTCCAGCTCTTTGCAATCCTCTGGACTAGCCCACCAGGTTCCTCTGTCCATGGAATTTTCCAGGCAAAAATTTTGGAATGAGTTGCCATTTCCTGCTCCAGGGGATCTTCTCAACCCAGAGATCAAACCCACATCCTTTGCTTTAGCAGGAGGATTCTTTGCCACTGCGCGACTTTAGAGCATACTTTTCTGGCAATGACTCTCCAAATTTTAGCATTTTTGCTTTTTTGCAGTCTGGATAGGCAAAGGATTTTCTAAATCATCAAATTCTGTTTTCTTTTTGCTTAACATTTCTTCTCTTAATTTATCTCTTTCTTTTCTCATTTTACTATAATCAACAAGAAGAAACCATGTTCCACCTTCAACGCTTTGCAGTACTTGATTCCTGATAAAAAATATATATTGGTTTCCTATGGCTGCTGTAACAAATTACCACTATGTGGTGGCTTACAGCAACATATACTTTTTAAAAAATATATATATTTATTCTTTACCATATATATAATAGGAATATATATATACATATGTATGTGTGCTCAGTCATGTCCAACTCTTTCGTGACCTCATGGGTTCTAGCCTGTGAAGAATTCTCTAGGCAATTCAAGTCCATGGAATTCTCTAGGCAAGAACACTGAAGTGGGTTGCCATTTCCAACTCCAGGGGATCTTTCTGACCCAGGAATCTAACCCATGTCTCCTGCATTGGCAGGTGGATTCTTTACCACTGTACCACCCGGAGAGCCACCTGGAGAGCCCACACATATGTATACATACATATACAGTATACATATGTATATATACATACACACACATTGTTTCTGAGTCACTAAGTTGTGCCAACATCTGCTGGATCATGGAAAAAGCAAGAGAGTTCCAGAAAAACATCTATTTCTGCTTTATTGACTATGCAAAGCCTTTGACTGTGTGGATCACAATAAACTGTGGAAGATTCAAGAGATGGGAATACCAGACCACCTGACCTGCCTCTTGAGAAACCTATATGCAGGTCAGGAAGCAACAGTTAGAACTGGACATGGAACAACAGACTGGTTCCAAATAGGAAAAGGAGTACGTCAAGGCTGTATATTGTCACCCTGCTTATTTAACTTATATGCAGAGTACATCATAAGAAACGCTGGGCTGCAAGAAACACAAGTTGGAATCAAGATTGCCGGGAGAAATATCAATAACCTCAGATATGCAGATGACACCACCCTTCTGGCAGAAAGTGAAGAGGAACTCAAAAGCCTCTTGATGAAAGTGAAAGAGAAGAGTGAAAAAGTTGGCTTAAAGCTCAACATTCAGAAAACGAAGATCATGGCATCTGGTCCCATCACTTCATGGGAAATAGATGGGGAAACTGTGGAAACAATGGCAGACTTTATTTTGGGGGGCTCCCAAATCACTGCAGATGGTGATTGCAGCCATGAAATTAAAAGATGCTTACTCCTTGGAAGGAAAGTTATGACCAACCTAGATAGCATATTCAAAAGCAGAGACATTACTTGGCCAGCAAAGGTCCATCTAGTCAAGGCTATGGTTTTTCCAGTGTTCATGTATGGATGTGAGAGTTGGACTGTGAAGAAAGCTGAGTGCCAAAGAATTGATGCTTTTGAACTGTGGTGTTAGAGAAGACTCTTGAGAGTCACTTGAACTGCAAGGAGATCCAACCAATCCATTCTAAAGGAGATCAGTCCTGGGGGTTCTTTGCAAGGACTGATGCTAAAGCTGAAACTCCAATACTTTGGCCACCTCATGCGAAGAGGTGACTCATTGGCGAAGACTCTGATGCTGGGAGGGACTGGGGGCAGGAGGAGAATAGGACAACAGAGGATGAGATGGCTGGATGGCATCACCAACTCGATGGACATGAGTTTGAGTGAACTCCGGGAGTTGGTGATGGACAGGGAGGCCTGGTGTGCTGCAACTCATGGAGTCGCAAAGAGTCGGACATGACTGAGCAACTGAACTGAACTGAACTGAAGTTGTTTCTGACTCTTCAACAACATATACATTTTTTCTTATAGTTCTAGAGGTCAGAAGTCTGAAATCCACTTCTCTGGGCCAAAATCAGAGTCTGTAGAGTCATACTCACTCTGGAGGCTCAAAGGGTGACTCTCTCCATTTCTTTCTTGGCATGTAGGGCTATATTTCTTGCATTCCTTGGCTCATGGCTTCTCAGCCATCTGCAAAGACAGCTGGGTAGCATCTTGCTCCAGTCATCACACTGCCTTCTGTCTTTGTAATCAAATCTCCCTCTGTCTTCTCCCCTTTAAGGAAATTTGGGATTACATTTAGAATCCACCTGGATAACCTAAGATAACCCATCCTATCTCAAAATCCTTATCTCAATCACATCTGCAAAGCCTCTGTTACCATATATGGTAAAAGTCACAGGTTCCCAGGATTAGACTGTTGATATCTTTGGGGGCTATTATTCCGCTTACCACATTGGGTGCTTTCTTTTTCTTTCTTTTTTTTATTGGAGTATAATTGCTTTACAATGTTGTGCTAGTTATGAATCAGCTATTATGTATATACATATCCCCTCCCTCTTGGACCTCCTTCCCACTCCCCCGAATCCCACCCTTTTAGGTCATCACAGGGCACCCAACAAGGTAATATTCATAATGTTTAGCATCTTTTTTTTTTTTTTCAGCAAAAAAGGAAGCACCCTATACTATACTAAAGAGTTTAGGATAGGGATGAGTTGAGAGAGTAGCACTGAAACATATACATTACCATATGTAAAATAGATACCTAATGGGAAGTTGCTGTATAATACGGAGCTCAACATGGTGCTCTGTGACAACCTAGGGGATGGGATGGGGTGGGGGGTGGAAGAGAGGTTCAAGAGGCAGGGGACATGTGTATATTTATGGCTGATTTGTGTTGTATGGAAAAAGACAACACATATGTAAAGCAATTATCCTCCTATTAAAAATAAATTTTAAAAAGAGTATAGGGTACTTTCTGTTTTTTATTTGATGCTAAACACTGTGAATATTACCTTGCTGGATGCTGGATATTTCTGTGTTTGAATACAAAGTTTAGTTATCTGGAAACAGTTTGATTCTTTCAGGCTTGTTTTTAAACTTTGTGAGGTGAAATACAAAAAAATGCTCTATCCAATATCTAATTTGGCTCCCATATCTTACTGAACTCTCTGCCCAATGCCCTGTGAATTACAAGATCTTTCATTCTGGCTGGTGAGAACGTGATGTATTTCTGGCCCCATGTGAGCACCCAGGATTTTTCCCTCTGCCCCTGGGGGATAGAATTCTATCCCCAGCCCCAAGCACTTTCCTCATACACATGTAATTATCAGTACCCAGCAGAGGAATAACTAAAACAGAAAATCAGAAGATCTTCAGAACTCTCTTAACAGTCTCTGATCCTTTATACTCTGCCCTAGGAACTCTTGCTTGTCCTCGCAAGATTCTCAACATTTTCTGCTCTACTCAGGAAGACTGTCAGGCTCTGCTGGGTCTCCTCCTCCTTGTGCTGTGGCCTGGAAACCTTCTCCAGGCAGTAAAGAGGCAATCACAAAGCTCATCTCCGGTTTCTCATCTCAGTGATCACTGACTGGCACAGCCTGATGTCCGATGCCTGAAGACTGTTGTTTCATGTATTTTATTCAGTTTTCTAGTTATTTCAAGCATGAGGGTATTTCAGGTCCCTGTTACTCCATCTTTGCCAAAAGCAGAAGTTAAATTTTATGTGAAAATATAAAGAAGCTAGAAGAGAAAAAAAAATTTTGAAAAAGGACATATTTTAAGGAATCACAGTACCATTTGGTTTCAGTTTAAAAAAAAAAAGAAAAGATGAACTGCTATATCCAAAAATGTGAATAATCTCAGTCTACAAAGCTACAGTAAACAAGATAATATGATGTTTGTGGTGGTTAGTTTTATATGTCAACTTGACTGGGCTAAAGGGATGCTCAGAAGGCTGGTAAAATATTATTTCTGGGTGTGTCTGTGAGGGTGTTTCCAGAAGAGGTTTGGCATATGAATTGGTAGACTGAGTCAATCCTCACTCATGTAGATTGGCATCATCCAATCCCTTGAGGTCCTGAATAGAACAGAAAGACAGAGGGAGAGCAGAATTGCTCCCTTTGCTTGATCTAGCACTTTCACCTTCCCCTGCCCTCAGACATTGGCTCTGGTTCTCAGGCCTTCAGACTTGGACTGGGGCTTATGCCCTTGGCTCTCCTGGTTCTTAGGCCTTCGGACTCTGACTGAATTACACCACCAAATTTCCTGATTCTCCAGCTTGCAGATGGCAGGTGGTAGGCTGCCATAACTGTGCAAGCCAATTCCTATAATAAATCTGTGTCTATATATCTCTGTATATATCTCTCCTTCCATAGGCATATATATATATAGAGAGAGAGAGAGAGACAAAAAGAGGAAGTTCTTGTTGATGATTTTTCCCTGGAGAAAACTAATACAATATTTATATAAGGATAGATATATAAATTGCTGGGACAGTGTAAAGAGTTCAGAAACAGACTTTAAATGTATATAGTCAGTTGTAGGGATTTTTTACAAATAAGGAAAAGAAATAGTCTTTCTAGCAAATGATGTTAGAATAATTAGACATCCATAGGCAAAATAATGAACCTAGACCCTACCTCACACTATATACAGAAATTAACTTGAAATGAATTATAGACACAAACTTAAAAGTTAATATTATAAAATTCCTAGGAGAAACCATAGGGAGAAAATTTTTGTGTCATTGGGTTAGGTAAAGATTTTTAAATAGCCCACAAAAAACACAAACTATTTTTAACTGATAAATTAAACACCATCAAATTTAAACTTCTGCTTTTGGAAAAACTCTGTTTAAGAAAACAAAAAGGTATACTGGGAGAAAACACTTGCAAACACACATCTGATTAATAAATGGAATACATAATATATACAGACATCTTACAACTAAGTAGTAAGAAATAGATATTCCAATTTAAAAAGTGGGCAAAAGATTTGAATAAATACTTCACCAAAAAGGATATATGAATGTCAAATAAGTACATTAAAATATGCTAAACATTATTTGTCTTTCAGGAAATACAAAACAAACCACAATGAAATACCACTACACACTTACTAGAATGACTAAAATTAAAGCCTGAAAATACCAAGTATTAAGAGAACGTAGGCTCACTGGAGACCTCACATGTATTGCCTTTGGGAATATAAAATATTTCTGCCACTTTAGAAGTGTTTCAGTTTCTTTTAAAGTTAAATATTCTCATAATGGGGCTTTCCTGGTGGCTCAGTAGTAAAGAATCAGCCAGCCAATGCAGGAGACATGGGTTCGATCCCTGGGTCAGGAAGATCCCCTGCAGAAGGAAACGGCAACCCACTCCAGTATTCTTGCCTGGGAAATCCATGGACAGAAAAGCCTGGTGGGTTATAATTCATGGGATTGCAAAAGAGTAGGACACAGTTTAGCAACTAAAACAACAACAAATCTATAAATCTACAACAATACTCTTAATGAATAATCCAAAAATCTCGTTCCACAGTTTCCCACAAAAATCAAAAACATGTCCACACAAACCTCTACACAAATATTGTACACTCATAAATGGAATATTACTCAACAATAAAAAGGTATAAATTATTTTTACATTCAACAATGTAAATAAATGTCAAAATCATTGTGTTAAAAGAAAGAGTCCAGACACAGAATACTATATACTGTAAGATTCCATTTATTTATTTTTTCCCAAAGCCTATTGTTTTTGTTATTTTTTTTTATTTAACTTTACAATATTGTATTGGTTTTGCCATATATCAAAATGAATCTGCCACAGGTACACATGTGTTCCCCATCCTAAACCCTTCTCCCTCCTCCCTCCCCATACCATCCCTCTGGGTCATCCCAGTACACCAGTCCCAAGCATCCAGTATCGTGCATCGAACCTGGGCTGGTGACTCATTTCATATATGATATTATACATATTTCAATGCCATCCTCCCAAATCATCCCACCCTTTCCCTCTCCCACAGAGTCCAAAAGACTGTTCTATACGTCAGTGTCTCTTTTGCTATCTCATATACAGGGTTATTGTTACCATCTTTCTAAATTCCATATATATGCGTTAGTATACTGTATTGGTGTTTTTCCTTCTGGCTTACTTCACTCTGTATAATCGGCTCCAGTTTCATCCACCTCATTAGAACTGATTCAAATGTATTCTTTTTAATGGCTGAGTAACACTCCATTGTGTATATGTACCACAGCTTTCTTATCCATTCATCTGCTGATGGACATCTAGGTTGCTTCCATGTTCTGGCTATTATAAACAGTGCTGCGATGAACATTGGGGTACACATCTCTCTTTCAATTCTGGTTTCCTTGGTGTGTATGCCCAGCAGTGGGATTGCTGGATCATATGGTAGTTCTATTCCCAGGTTTTTAAGGAATCTTCACACTGTTCTCCATAGTGGCTGTACTAGTTTGCATTCCCACCAACAGTGTAAGAGGGTTCCCTTTTCTCCACACCCTCTCCAGCATTTATTGCTTGTAGACTTTTGGATCGCAGCCATTCTGACTGGCGTGAAATGGTACCTCATAGTGGTTTTGATTTGCATTTCTCTGATAATGAGTGATGTTGAGCATCTTTTCATGTGTTTGTTAGCCATCTGTATGTCTTCTTTGGAGAAATGTCTATTTAGTTCTTTGGCCCATTTTTTGATTGGGTCATTTATTTTTCTGGAATTGAGCTGTAGGAGTTGCTTGTATATTTTTGAGATTAGTTGTTTGTCAGTTGCTTCATTTGCTATTATTTTCTCCCATTCTGAAGGCTGTCTTTTCACCTTGCTGATAGTTTCCTTTGTTGTGCAGAAGCTTTTAAGTTTTACTAGGTCCCATTTGTTTATTTTTGCTTTTATTTCCAATATTCTGGGAGGTGGGTCATAGAGGATCCTGCTGTGATGTATGTCGGAGAGTGTTTTGCCTATGTTCTCCTCTAGGAGTTTTATAGTTTCTGGTCTTACATTTAGATCTTTAATCCATTTTGAGTTTATTTTTGTGTATGGTGTTAGAAAGTGCTCTAGTTTCATTCTTTTACAAGTGGTTGACCAGTTTTCCCAGCACCACTTGTTAAAGAGATTGTCTTTAATCCATTGTATATTTTTGCCTCCTTTGTCAAAGATAAGGTGTCCATATGTGCTTGGATTTATCTCTGGGCTTTCTATTTTGTTCCATTGATCTATATTTCTGTCTTTGTGCCAGTACCATACTGTCTTGATGACTGTGGCTTTGTAGTAGAGCCTGAAGTCAGGCAGGTTGATTCCTCCAGTTCCATTCTTCTTTCTCAAGATAGCTTTGGCTATTTGAAGTTTTTTGTATTTCCATACAAATTGTGAAATTATTTGTTCTAGCTCTGTGAAGAATACTGTTGGTAGCTTGAGAGGGATTGCATTGAATCTATAAATTGCTTTGGGTAGTATACTCATTTTCACTATATTGATTCTTCCAATCCATGAACATGGTATATTTCTCCATCTATTAGTGTCCTGTTTGATTTCTTTCACCAGTGTTTTATAGTTTAAGATTCCATTTAAATGATACTACAGAAAAGCAGATCTATAGGGACAGTCCACAGACCAGGAGCTAGGCTGGAATAAAGGGACTGATTGCCAAGGAGCCTGAAAGAATTTGTTTGGGTAATGTAAATATCTTGTATCTTAATTACCTTTCAAAACTCATTGAGATATACTTTAAAAGTGTGAATTTTACTAAATATAAGTTATACCTCAATAAAATTGCTTAAACGATGTCTAGTCATAGAAAACCAAATATACAGTATGATCCCAATTCTTTGAAGAAAAATGTTTACATTTTAAATGTTGATGTGTTTATGTATATAAACATACACACATATAGACCTATAAGAAAGACCTAGAAAAATATACACTACATTTTCTTAGTACCTGAAGCTGGAAATGGAAGTGGGATTGTGGGCTGTCAAAGACTGGATTCTATGGAAGCTGAATCTGATACAGATTTGGCAAGTGGGTGACTGCAGCCAAGAAATTAAAAGCTGCTTGCTCTTTAGAAGAAAAGCTATGACAAACCTAGTCAACATTTTAAAAAGCAGAGACATCACTTTGCCGAACAAGGTCCATTTAGTCCAAGCTATGGTTTTTCCAGTAGTCATGTATGGATGTGAGAGTTGGACTATAAAGGCTGAGCACTGAAGAACTGATGCTTTTGAACTGTGGTGTTGGAGAAGACTCTTGAGAGTCCCTTGGATAGCAAAGAGATCCAACCAATCCATCCTAAAGGAAATCAGTCCTGAATATTCTTTGAAAGGACTGATGCTGAAGCTGAAACTCCAATATTTTGGCCACCTGATGCAAAGAGCTGACTCACTGGAAGAGATCTTGAATCTGGGAAAGATTGAGGGCAGGAGAAGGGGGTAACAGAGGATGAGATGTTTGGATGGCATCATTGACTCAATGGACATGAGTTTGAGCAAACTCCTGGGAGATGGTGAAGGAAAGAGTCAGACATAACTGAGCAACTGGGCAACAACAAACCATATACTGTGCTGCCCCATCTGGAAAGCTCTGTTATCTAATTATAAGTGATCTCCCCAATGTCAACAGGGATGAGCTGAGAAATGCAACAGTAGTAGATGGCCTGAGGATCCAGGCTACCTGCTCATGCAGCTGCTTATGTCCTTAGATCTGCTCATGCTTGACCCCAAATGTACCATATTCCTCTAACAATGGATTGCTACTGAGCCTGCCCTGGTTTACAGTTGAGTGGATCTGATAGAATACAGTTTCAAGTGCATAGTCATTTGGTATCTCTGAGTCAGATGCTCCATCTCTATCAGAGCCCAGTAGCACAGCAGGAATTGTTTTTCAAAAAGCATATGATTATCTACTAAGAGGGCATAGTCTAGCTCCAGAAGCCTGATTCTACCACAGTAGTTTCCCATGAACCCCACACAGCATCACTTCATTCATATACTGAATATACTAGAGTCTGCAATGTCATTCAGGCCAAGCAGCAGAGCTGCTAACATTGCAGGGGCCTGCTGCAGAACCCTTTCTTGTTCTGCACCCCATAAAATGATGGCAGCCTTCTGGGATGCTCAGTATATGGATTGGAGCAGCATTCCCACATTAGAATGTTGTTGTTTTTCAGTCACTCAGT
Source organism: Bos indicus x Bos taurus (assembly GCF_003369695.1). Taxonomy (NCBI): domain Eukaryota; kingdom Metazoa; phylum Chordata; class Mammalia; order Artiodactyla; family Bovidae; genus Bos; species Bos indicus x Bos taurus. The sequence goes on along the minus strand of NC_040081.1, from coordinate 92,283,295 downwards.
TGTGTCTGACTCTTTGAGACCTCACGAAATGCAGCACACCAGGCTTTCCTGTCCTTTACTATCTCCCAAACTTTGCTCTAACTCATGTCCTTTGGATCAGTGATCCCATCCAACCATCTCATTATCTATCGTGCCCCCTCTCCTGCCCTCAATCTTTCCCAGCATCAGGGTCTTTTTCCAATGAGTCAGCTTTTCACATCAGGTGGCCAAAGTATTGGAGCTTGAACTTCAGCATCAGTCCTTCCAATGAATATTCAGGCTTGATTTCTTTTAGGGTTGACTGGTTTGAGCTCTTTTCTGTCCAAGTGATTCTTCTCCAGCATCACAGTTCAAAAGCATCAGTTCTTCAGCACTCAGCTCAGAATGTGCTGCCTTCTATATCCAAAAAGGCCTACCAGGCATTGTATTTTCTTTCTCATGAAGGAAGTTGCAGGATGCGATAGTTTGTCTTTTATTTTGAAGGGAAATCCTGGCACACTCACAACTACTGAACAGCTGAAAATTTTTCCAGTGTGATAGACCTTTGAATCTTTGTAGGGTTTACCTTCAATGCTTAGGTACTTAGGTATCTTGCCAAGGCCTCCAGGATGCTAGCCACTTTTGGTTCCCTGATACTACTAGAATAATATGTTTGATGTAGTGGCTCAGTGTGTTCTTTGAGGGGATATCCACATGATCCAGACCTCTTGAGACTATATTATGGTAGATTATCCTATGACATAAGGTAGTAAATTTAAAGTAGCCCTGGGAAAAACTGTAAATATCTATTGTTGCCCATTCCATGTTGACAGGTGGGGTTTTTTTGTTTTTGTTTTTCTGATTGGAATGGAAAAGACAGCATTTGCCAACTCAGGGGCCACAATACATGTACTTGAGGCCATATTAATCTGCTAGCAAATTAACACTTTACACAGGGGCTGCAAGTGGGGCTACTACTTGGAGGAAGTTTTCAGTAGCCTAATGTGATCCTCTAGGATTTATCTGGCTCCTGTAGTAGCTAGACTTGCAAATTAAATGGATGAGTATCAGTGTATGTACTCTATTGCTTGTACATTTCCAATTGCTTTTGTAACAAATTCCATACACTGAAACAGTAAAAATTTATTATCTTCTGGTTCTAGAGGTCAAAGTCTAAAATGGGTCTCACTGGGCTAAATCAAGGTTAGTATTCCTTCTGGAATCCACTGACTTGCCTTTTCCAGCTTCTAAAATTTTCCCATATTCCCTTGGTTTGTGGGCCCCATTCATCTTCAAAGCCAGCAATAGCTGGTCAAGTCTTTCTCATGTTGCATTACTCTGACACCTTGTCTCTTCTCTTACTTCCACATTTAAAGTAAATTGATTAGCAACCTTAATTCCATCTGAAACTTTATATATTTTTTTACTTTTAAAATTTTATTTATTTTTAATTGAGGGATAATTGCTTTACAATACTGTGCTGGTTCCTGCCATCAGTTCAGTTCAGTTGCTCAGTTGTGTCTGACGCTTTGCAACTCCATGGACTGTAGCATGCCAGGCTTCTCTGTCCATCACCAACTCCTGGAGCTTGCTCAAACTCATGTCTATCGAGTCGGTGATGCCATCCAACCATCTCACCCTCTGTCGTCCCCTTATCCTCCCGCCTTCAATCTTTCCCAGCAACAGGGTCTTTTTAAATGACTCAGTTCTTCGCATCAGGTGGCCAAAGTATTGGAGTTCCAGCTTAGCATCAGTCCTTCCAATGAATATTCAGGACTGATTTCCTTTAGGACTGACTGGATCTCCTTGCAGTCCAAGGGACTCTCAAGAGTCTTCTCCAACACCACAGTTCAAAAGCATCAATTCTTCAGCACTCAGCTTTCTTTTAGGTTTTTGCCATACATCAACATGAATCAGCCATGCCCCCTTCCTCTTGAACATCCCTCCCACCTCTCACCTCCCATCCCATCCCACCCTTCTAGGTTGTCACAGAACATGGGTTTGAGCTCCCTGAGTCATCCAGCACATTCCGACTGGAAATCTATTTTACATGTGGTAATATATGTGTTTCCATGCAACTCTCTCCACCATCTGCAACTTCTTAAAAAAAAATTATTTATTTTTATTTTTGGCTGTGCTTCAGTAATTATGGCACATGGGCTTAGTTGCTCTGTAGAATGTAGAATCTTCCCAGACCGAGTATCAAACTCAGGTGCCCTGCATTGGCAGGCAGACTCCCAACCACTGGACACCTGGGAAGTCCCATCTGCAACTTTAATTCTCCCTGACATATAGCATAACAGTCATAGGCTCCAGGGATTAGAACCTAGATATCTTTGCAGGGACTATTATTGTTCCTACAACTCTTCTTTTCTGAGAGTGCATTTACTTGGGTAAATGACAACATCTCTTTGGAGAAGAGATGGCAGAATTATTACTATGATCATTGTCATCACCTTGCAGGGACTTTGTTCCTGTGGATCCAGCTTCCTCTTCATTCAATGTGCTCCAGGTCTAAAAATTGGTTCAGATCTGTATTTGAGCAAAGTATTATGAATTTTTATTGAGGCAATGCTCTCAGTATTCTGATCACTTATCCTTTTTTTTCTAAAAAGACTTTTTGATGTGGACCATTTTCAAAATCTTTATTTAATTTCTTACAACATTGCTTAGATCTGTTTTGGTTTCTTTGGCCCCGAGGCACGTGGATCTTTGCTCCCAGGCCAGGGATTTAACCCACACCCCCTGCACTGGAAGGTAAAGTCTTAACTACTGGACCACCAGGGAAGTTTCTGATTATTTATCCTTGATTTGCTATGATGGTACATATTTTGGCTCTCATCTATTTTGCCCTTGGGGTCACTTGTTTGATTACCCTTTTACAGAACTCTCTTCAAGTCAGATCCCCTTGGCTGTCATTCCAGGCCTGTAGTTCATTACAGTAATTGTATCCACCTGGCTTCTAGCAGTTACGTGCTGCCACCTGGCCTACACTGTTTCCGGTTCTTTTCAACCTAGAACTGTAACAATCTCCCCTCCCATTAAAATCTCCTCTTCCATACAAAGGACAGACTAACGGGACAGCGGAACCTGGTGGGCTGCCGTCTACGGGTCGCATAGAGTCAGACACGACTGACATGACTTAGCAGCAGCAGCAGCGATCATGATTAGCAATGCTCACAAACATGATGCTCTAGTGGGTCTTCTGGTTTCATAACACGGACCCACTTCAGCATTCCAAGTTCCTTGGGCCTTTTGATCCCTTCCTCCACTGTCTCACTCAGAAATTCTGGCATTTCAAGTTCATATAATTTATGAGCCATCACTTTTTCTATGCTCCTAGAAGTCATTCCCGGAGAAGGCAGTGGCACCCCACTCCAGTACGCTTGCCTGGAAAATCCCATGGATGGAGGAGCCTGGAAGGCTGCAGTCCATGGGGTCACTGAGGGTCGGACACGACTGAGCAACTTCACTTTCCCTTTTCACTTTCACGCATTGGAGAAGGAAATGGCAACCCACTCCAGTGTTCTTGGCTGGAGAATGCCAGGGACAGGGGAGCCTGGTAGGCTGCCGTCTATGGGGTCACACAGAGTTGAACACGACTGAAGTGACTTAGCAGCAGCAGCAGAAGTCATTCCAGTAGCACGTCCATACCATCTCCTGGGGACTTTGCCAGGGCATTAAATCCTGTATCTCAGGCACATGCTCTGAAATCAATAAACTTTCCACTGTTCAATCTTTTGTCCCTACCCCTTGATCATGCACCCTAAGATGCAGTCTCAGAGTATCAGCTCCTACAGGTACATGCTGGTGAGATTTATAGCTACCATATGACAGTGGGGAAATTAAAGAGCTGATGGGTAGATTCTAGGCTTTTATTCTGGTTATTACTGCAGTTGAACACAGTAAGTATGTATTCATATACAACTTGAATTATTTAAAGATTGTTTTTAAACAGTTTCTTAAATAACAATAAAAGTTTTTTTTTCTTTGAGCCAAGGAACAGCACAATCTTTAGTTTTACCCAAGCAGTAATAATGAAAAAGGAAACACTTAAAATCATTCAGGTAAGATTTCTCATCTCCAGAAATAAAATTATTTTAGAAAAATAGTCCTAAATGGTCAAGACTCAGATGGCTTTAAACTTTTTATCTTCTTCATGGGATGCAAAGATACTGTAATATTTCTATAGAGTTCTAAAGGAAAGGAATTTTGAATCTGAATTTTTATATAAAATTTTATGCAAAGGCAAATCACCATGGAAAAGTGAAAACAAATGAGAAATTTTTATTCAACTAAGTACTCAGAAACTTTATGACTCGCTCAAGGTTTCTGAAAAAATTCTATACATATTCCTACAATTAAAGTATCTAAAAAATAGGAAGACATGAGATATAAGAAATAGTGTTGAAGAAGGAAACTAGTAAACTTATACATAAATATAAAGAAATGTTTATACAGACTTAAAGCTTAATTTAAGAAAACACTTAAATATTGTGAAAATGAAAGAACTATACTGTAAAAGCTTCAAAATACAATTAAAATTGAAAATGACTTCAGTTAAATAGGTGATTTTAGAGTAGAGTAGAGAGGAGTCAAAATATATTAAAAGTGGTAGTGTAGACGCTCAGTCATGTCTGACTCTGTGTGACCACATGGACTGTAGCCCACCAGGCTCCTCTAGTCCATGGAATTCTCCAGGCAAGAATACTGGACTGGGTAGCCATTCCCTTCTCCAGGGGATCTTCCCACCCTAGGGCCTGAACCCAGGTCTCCTGCACTGCAGGCAGACTCTCTACCATCTGAGCCACCAGGGAAGCCCAAACTATACTAGAGGTTATATGATATTGTGAAGGAGGTGATAATCATTTTGATCCCAGGGAAGGTCCCAAACAGGGATGAGCTCATTCGTGATTTCATTTTCATGAGCAGACAAAAGAGTTGCTCTGACTAGCCAGCTTCAGTCACATGGGGTTCAGTCACTATGACCACACCTCTGTCATGGTGACTGAGAGCCCCACATGGATTGATGGAAGAAGTTTTGTAAAGAACCAAAAGAAGGGGAACCAGGAAGCCAAAACTTCTAAGTACCCCAGATCACACCAAATGACACTCTCCAAGTCACTAAAGGTGAAATAGAGAAGGAACAAAAATATCAAATCAGCAAATGCAAAAATATCAAACCTCAAATCAGAAAATGTGAAAATTAAAAAAAAAAAACAAAAACAAAGAGCATGATAAATCAAAAGTTTAAGAAATGATGGTAAGAAAAAAATTAAAATGTTAGTAATCATGATAAATATGAATGTTGAAGGAATGGATTTAAGGCTGTATATTGTCACCTAGCTTATTTAACTTATATGCAGAGTACATCATGTGAAATGCCTGGCTAGAGGAAGCATAAGCTGTAATGGAGATTGCCGGGAGAAATATCAATAATCTCAGATATGCAGATGACACCACCCTTATGGCAGAAAGCAAAGAACTAAAGAGCCTCTTGATGAAAGTAAAAGAGGAGAGTGAAAAAGTTGGCTTAAAGCTCAACATTCAGAAAACTAAGATCATGGCATCTGGTCCCATCACTTCATGGCAAATAGATGGGGAAACAATGCAAACAGTGAGAGGCTTTATTTGGGGGTCTCCAAAATCACTGCAGATGGTGACTACAGCCATGAAATTAAAAGACGCTTGCTCCTTGGAAGAAAAGCTATGACCAACCTAGTGAAGTGAAAGTCACTCAGTAAGTCAGACTCTTTGTGACCCCATGGACTATACAGTCCATGGAATTCTTCAGGCCAGAATACTGAAGCGGGTAGCCATTCCCTTCTGCAGGGGAACTTCCCGACCCAGGGATCGAACCCAGGTCTCCCACATTGCAGGCGGATTCTTTACCAGCTGAGCCACCAGGGAAGCCAACCTAGACAGCATATTAAAAAGAAGACACATTGCTTTGCCAACAAAGGGCCATCTACTCAAAGCTATGGTTTCTCCTGTAGTTATGTATGGATGTGAGAGTTGGACTATAAAGGAAGTTGAGTGCTGAAGCACTGATGCTTTTGAACTGTGGTTTGGAGAAGACTCTTGAGAGTCCCTTGGACTGCAGGGAGATCAAACAAGTCAATCCTGAAGGAAATCAGTCCTGAATATTCATTGGAAAGACTGATGCTGAAGCTGAAACTCCAATACTTTGCCACCTGATGCAAAGAGCTGACTCATTGGAAAAGACCCTGATGCTGGGAAAGATTGAAGGTGAGAGGAGAAGGGATGACAGAGGATGAGACGGTTGGATGGCATCACAGACTCAATGGACATGAGTTTGAGCAAGCTCCAGGAGTTGGTGATGGACAGGGAGGCCTGGCGTGCTGCAGTTCATGGGGTCACAAAGAGTTGGACACAACTGAGCGACTAAACTGAACTGAACTGGAGGAATGAAAGTTATTCATGTCTTATTTATAAGAGACACATATGGTACAAAATGACAGCAAAAGTTTGAAAATAAAGAAATGGATACATCAAGAGAAGTCTAACAAGAAAAAATACAGAGTGGTAATAATAAATATACACACAACATAGAATTCAAAGGGGTAATGTATTAACTGAACAAAAGGAATATTTTATGTTGATAAAAGTTACAAACCACCAGGATGATATTATATCACCCAAATTTGTGGATCAAAAAATATAACATCAAAATGTATAAAGCAAAAAAATGTGGATAATAAAAAGAGTAGTTGACACAAACAACATCATAATGAATGACTTCAACATATCTCTTAGATCAATACAGGAAAAAAGATATGGAATATATTATTCATAAAGATATGGGCACCTAAAATGTGCACTATCCCAGAATCTTTGATGTGCAATTCAAACCAAAAACTCATGCAGCTTAAAAAAAATGAGGGCTTCAACTAAATACAAATTTCTAAGTTGTATAAATAAAAAATGAATCCATGAAGTTTTTATTCTTCTTCCATGATTTTCTTTGATACTGATTTTAGCTAATGTTATAACAAAAACTTACATATTTATGCCTAAAAATAGAAGATAAATATATAGAGAGAGATAGGGTAAGCTTTGAGAATCAGTTATCAAATAATTCATAAGTGCTTACCTTGGTGGCTCAGGTGGAAAAGAATCTGCCTACAATGCAGGAGACCTGGGTTCAATCCCTGGATCAGGAAAATCCCCTGGAGAAAGAAATGGTACCCCCTCCTCTATTCTTGCCTGGAGAATTCCATGGACAGAGGAACCTGATGGGCTACAGTCCATGGGGTTGCAAAGAGTCAGACACAACTGAGCGACCTTTACTTCACTTCATCAAAGTGAAGTAAAGTATACATCTACTTCATCAAAGACCATCAGAAAGAGTTCATGAACTGATTAAAAAAATACAAAAATTTTATGAGTAGAGTCTGACTAGAAGCATATCTTTTTAAATTTATTCTTAAATTTTTAATCTCATAGTAAAAACATTGTTTTAAATAAAGAAACATGAGTCAAGACATTTCCGGGAACTGAAGAACTTATTTTGGAGTCATACGAATCAGTAAAAATAGAACTAATGCAGAGTACCTGAAGAACTATGGATGGAGGTTCGTGCTATTGTACAGGAGGTAGGGATCAAGATCATCCCCAAGAAAAAGAAATGCAAAAAGGCAAAATGCTTGTCTGAGGAGGCCTTACAAATAGCTGAGGAAAGAAGAGAAGCGAAAAGCAAAGGAGAAAAGGAAAGATATACCCATTTGAATGCGGAGTTGCAAAGAATAGCAAGGAGAGATAAGAAAGCCTTCCTCAGTGATCAATGTAAAGAAATAGGGGAAAACAATAGAATGGGAAAGACTAGAGATCTCTTCAAGAAAATTAAAGATAACAAGGGAACATGTCATGCAAAGATGGTCACAATAGAGGACATAAATGGTATGGACCTAACAGAAGCAGAAGATATCAAGAAGAAGTAGCAAGAATACACAGAAGAACTGTACAAAAAAGATCTTCATGACCCAGATAACCATGATGGTGTGATCCTTCACCTAGAGCCAGACATCCTGGAATGCGAAGTCAAGTGGACCTTAGGAATCATCACTATGATCAAAGCTAGTGGAGGTGATGGAAATCCAGTTCAGCTATTTCAAATCTGGAAAACTCAGCAGTGGCCACAGGACTGGAAAAGGTCAGTTTTCACTCCAATCCCAAAGAAAGGCAATGCCAAAGAATGTCCAAACTACCACACAATTGCACTCATCTCACACGTCAGCAAAGTAATGCTCAAAATTCTTCAACTCAGGCTTCAATAGTATGTTAACCATGAACTTCCAGATGTTCAAGCTGGATTTAGAAAAGGCAGAGGAACCAGAGATCAAATTGCCAACATCTGTTGTATCATCTAAAAAGAAAGAGTTCCAGAAAAACATCTACTTCTCCTTTATTGACTATGCCAAAGCCTTTGGCTGTGTGGATTACAACAAACTGTGAAAAATTCTTAAAGAGATGGGAATACCAGACCACCTTACCTGCCTCCTGAAAAATCTGTATGCAGGTCAAGAAGCAACAGTTAGAACTGGACTTGGAAAAACAGACTGGTTCCAAATAGGAAAAGGAGTACGTCAAGGCTGTATATTGTCACCCTGCTTATTTAGCTTGCATGCAGAGTACATCATGAGAAACACTGGGCTGGAAGAAGCATAAGCTGGAATCAAGATTTCCAGGAGAAATATCAATAATCTCAGATATGCATATGACACCACCCTATGGCAAAAAGTGAAGAACTAAAGAGCCTCTTGATGAAAGTAAAAGAGGAGAGTGAAAAAGTTAGCTTAAAACTCAACACTCAAAAAACAAAGATCATGGCATCTTGTCCCATCACTTCATGGGAAATAGATGGGGAAACAATGGAAACAGTGACAGACTTTATATTTTGGGGGGCTCCAAAATCACTGCAGATAGTGATTGCACCCATGAAATTAAAAGACACTTGCTCCTTGGAAGAAAAGCTATGACCAACCTAGACAGCATATTAAAAAGCAGAGATATTACTTTGTCAACAAAGGTCCATCTAATCAAAGCTATGGTTTTTCCAATAGTCATGTATGGATGTGAGAGTTTGACGATAAAGAAAGCCGAGAGCCGAAGAAATGATGCTTTTGAACTGTGGTGTTGGAGAAGACTCTTGAGAGTCCCTTGGACTACAAGGAGATCCAACCAGTCAATTCTAAAAGAAATCAGTTCTGAATATTCTTTGGAAGGACTGATGCTGAAGCTGAAACTCCAATACTTTGGCCACCTGATGTGAAGAAGCAACTTATTGGAGAAGACCCTGATGCTGGGAAAGATTAAAGGCAGGAGAAGGGGACGACAGAGGACAAGATGGCTGGATGGCATCACAGACTGATGGACGTGAGTTTGAGCAAGCTCCGGGAGTTGGCGATGCTGGAAGGGAAGCCTGGCGTGCTGGAGCCCATGGGGTCGCAAAGAGTCGGACACAACTGAATGACTGTACTGAACTGAACTGAATGCAGAAGAAAGTTTTCATTTCTTGATCATGAAAGCAGCCATGGTTTCCCCATGGAGCAAATTGATACCACCAGATTCATGTTATCCCGCTTGGGTGCACAGGATCATGTGACGTATTAGACAGCTCAATATGTTTTGTGAAGAATGTTTCCATCTAAATGCGACATGTAGAAATGATACCATTCACTGGACTTAAGGGATAGCTCACAATGACAGTATAGAATCCTTGGAGAGGGCGATGGCACCCCACTCCAGTACTCTTGCCTGGAAAATCCCATGGACGGATGAGCCTGGTAGGCTGCAGTCCATGGGGTCCCGAAGAGTTGGACATGACTGAGCGACTTCACTTTCACTTTCCACTTTCATGCACTGGAGAAGGAAATGGCAACCCACTCCAGTGTTCTTGCCTGGAGAATCCCAGGGTTGGGGAGCCTGGTGGGCTACTGTCTATGGGGTCACACAGAGTCGGACACGACTGAAGTGACTTAGCAGCATAGTGAAATAGCTAGAAGCTGTTTTAAAACCATGAGACACGTTAGCAGAATGGAATAAAAATGAATTCACTGACCACATAAGGATGAAGTGAATAATGCCTCAGGTATTTCGGTGGCAGTCTGATCAAGGTTATCATAACAAAGATGTCAGCAATTTAGTCTTTCCTCGTGGTTGTGCACTTGTAACTGAACATCCCCCCCCCATCAGTGTACCCTCCCACAGACTGTTCACAGCGGCAACCCGCTGCTTAGCAGAAAAACACTAAATGATACGGGAGCAGCAGTTCCTCTTCAGAAGGACACTTACAAACAAAATACCAAGCTTTGTTCCTATTTTATAGATGAGGAGTTTGATACAATGAGGGATGAGTGACTTGTCCTGACCAGGCAGGTCAGTAGATAAGTAAAAACATGATTCTGTCAGAATCAGTTCACAGAACACAGAAACAAAGCGTGGTAGGAAGGAGGGAATTAGACACTATCTCAAACTGATAAGAATGAAGTGATGGAACTATGCATGTTGATTCTAGTAATACCCATTGCATGCATACAAAAGTATGTTTTGAATGAACATTGAAGAAACTGTTTTTGAACCAGTGAGACACATTTTCTGTATTTAGAGAAAGAAAACGTTGTAGAGGTCTGTGCTCTGCTGTTGTTTTTGATAAACTTTTAAAAGATAATCTGTTTTGCAAAATAGTTAAACAGAACAGTGATTTCCTTATATCAACAAATGCATGTGAGCATACACAGTCCTGGTTAATTAATTAAGTTGTCAAGTAGAGCTTAGAAATTTTGAGAAAAATAAGAAATTATGCACTACAACACAGCACTAAGGGGGTTGGGGGGAGACAAAACATTCTGAATTTTATAAAGCTCTTCTTTTTGAAGGACCTTAAACTTTGTCCATCACCTGTTCCATAAACTCTGCCAAAATCGAAATAAGAGATTTGATTCTGAGATTCTAGGTATAGGTATGGGGAGAAAAAGCAGAAAGAGGGAAGTCACACAAAATCAGCAGGGAAGATCATCTGGCTATTAATGTAATGCTTTGTTATCTGGAATTTTCCTTTTTAAAGCAAGCAGAACTCAAACCCAAAAGGCTAAAGAGTATTTTACGTTAGACAGTGGCTAAATTTTTGGGAGAATGGATCAGACTATAGGAGAATTTTGATTTTCAGTGAGGTTCCCTATTCTATGGAGAAGCAAATGGCAACCCACTCCAGTATTCTTGCTGGGAAATCCACGGACAAAGAGGACTGTTGGGCTACAGCATGGGGTCTGCAAAGAGTCTGACATGACTGAGCAACTAACAATTTTACTTTCGTCTTCACTTTCCCTATTACATTCCCAACTCTCCCAGTAAAGCCAGCAATTCCCAGAGTTTTCTGGATATCAATCAATTCCTTTCCATATACAATGAACTGTCATCTTCATGCAAAGTGATACAAAGTGAGAGTCTCATTCAGACACAAGAAAGATATTAGAAAAAAGCAATAAGCAAAAGTAAAAGCAATTTTACATATGCACACCATGTATCATTCAGCCCATCAGAAATTTCAGAAAAACTTATTGGAAGCAAGTTGAAAAGGACCATCTCCATATAGCATCTTAGTTCCAATCAAGAGAAGATAATTTTTTACAATTTGGATAAATTACAATATGCATCTGCTTTAGACTTCCCAAATTTCTTTGATCACAGAACTTTCTTTGCAAATGTAATATGCTGATAGAACATATACAGCACTATGAACCCTCAGGTTAAAATAAAGAGCAAAAACACAGTCTCAGAATAACTGCTGCTAGAAGCATTCAAAAAGGATCTCTAAAACAGAGCCTAAAACAGTAACAATTTATTTAAATATTAATTTAAAGAAATTAAATTTACTTGCTAAAGGCCAAAATGAACAAAGTAACAAAAAACAATTAAGTTACTGCAAGTTTAGTTGCTTGAAGATCAGCTGGATCCTTTTGAGACTTGTCTTTAAACTTTTTAAAGATAGGTCTAGAGTAATCTTTCTGGAGAAGGAAATGGCAACCCACTCTGGTGTTCTTGCCTGGAGAATCCCAGGGACGGGGAGCCTGGTGGGCTGCCATCTGTGGGGTCGCACAGAGTTAGACATGACTGAAGCAACTCGGCAGCAGAGTAATCTTTATGCTACGGCTTTTTAGCCATACTGTTTATCCATGATCCTCTGGATTCTCTATGAATGTCCCAGAAATTGAATAAGTTCTCTCCATTCTGGATGATGGGAATTCAGATGTCTCCACCCAATGTTATCTCTGAAAATTGTTTAAGCTACAGTTCCCTTATTGTTTTTATTTGGACTTCATGAGTATTTCAGAAATGTATAATATAGTGTTCAACAATTAATTCATGGAGACCCTATTCATATTTGCAAGAGTTTTTTGTTAGATAACACTCTTTTCTCTGCTACTCTGTGCCACAATTTCCAGCCTCCTCAGGTTCCTCCAAACTCTATCCCCTCAATTCAGTGAGACTACCATGCTCTCCTTGGGTTTTTCCCTCCCTACATCATGATCTAGAAAATACTTCCAAGTAAAACTCAGGTTGATTGTAAGGCTAAGCCTGTTTCTTCCCTTCTCTTAGGGATCACACTCTTCCACTGCCTATTGCACACCCAGTGTCCAACAAAAACTGTTCCGCATGTTTTGCTGAGTTTTTCAGCTATTTATGATGGGAAGGAAAGTCTGGTACCTGTTACTGTATGAAGTCCAGAAATGGAAGTCTCTACGAGTTTTATAAAGGAAACTGCCAGGTTTTAAAAGTAACCTAAATAACATCTCCTGGAAGAGTTCAAAGAAATTTTGTCAATAATTCTTTGAGATTCGAGGTTTTGCTTTGTTGCTTGCTTTTCTTGCTAAGTTACTTTGGTTAATTACCTAACTTTTTATAATCACTAAGATTTAACTGTTGCCTTTTTTTGGTCTAAAATGTCTTTACCTATTTCACTTCTATTTATCTTAAAATTCTCTGGATAGAATTAGACCATTTTTTAACACTGCAGTATTGATTTACAGTGATGGGTTCATAATCAGCTCCTGGAAAATTGTTCACGGCAGATGCTGGCTTTTGTTTATCTTAGAACACCAAAAAATAGACTCTTAAGAGGATTTCAGAATATTTGTCCCAAGCTTCTAATTTTACTCATAAGGAAATTATGTTCTAGAAAAGTTCAGTGTTGTTGTTTTTCACTTACTAAGTCATGTCTGACTCTTTGTAACCCCATGAACTACAACGCACCAGGCCTCCCTGTCCCTCACTATCTCCTGGAGTTTGCCCAAGTTCATATCCATTGAGTTGGTTATACCATCCAACCATCTCATTCTCTGTTGCTCCCTTCTCCTCCTCCCCTCCATCTTTCCCACCATCAGGGTCTTTTCCAATGAGTCAGCTCTTCACATCAGGTGGCCAAAGTATTGAAGCTCCAGCTTCACCATCAGGCCTTTCAACTCTTTAGGGTTGATTTCCTTTAGGATTGACTTGTTTGATCTCCTTCTGTCCAAAAAGTTTCTGTCCTTGAAAGTTCAATAACTAACGCAAAATTATCTGACTAGTGGTTGACAAGATTAGAACCAGAACTCTTATTTCTCTGTCTAAATTCAATTCTTGCTTCATGTTTGTTTCATCTCATCACACTACCTTCTTCACCAGAGGTGGGAGTTGAGTAAGAGGCTTTCCCACTCACTTCATTTGTTAATAAGGTTAATATCAATAAAAACAAAATCGCTTCCTCCAAGTTTTTCCATCATTCACAACTTCTGACATCTTTTTATTGTAGCTCAAGTACTTTTGTATTTAAGAAGTCAAAGAAAGCCAGCTTAATCACCATACTCCTCCTGCTGGAAAGAATATCTAACTACAGGCAATAGGAAGGCATTCAGACAGAGAAGGAAGATCGTGCCAGATGCTCTGGGGACAGAGGTAGGTACAAAAGAGATTGAGAAGACAAGCCTGCATACATAAAGCATTTAGAGCACAATATGCAACTCTATTCTTCATTTCGAAAGCCAAAAGTCTTCACTGCTCTCCTGTAGTATGTGTAAGGTATGCAGCCCTGAGTCAGAAAATACTAGTAGAATATTACTGAAGATGAGAAACCTGTGTGGCAGTTATTGAAAATAAGGCTCACCTAGATATGTGAGCAGGCTTCCCAGGTGGCAGTAGCAGTGAAGAGCCCGTCTGCCAATAAAAGAGACATAAGAGACGTAGGTTCGATGCCTAGGTGGGGAAGTTCCCCTGGAGGAGGGCATGGCAACTCCTGCATTCTTGCCTGAAGAATCCCATGGACACAGGAGTCTGATGGGTTACAGTCTGTAGGGTCACAAAGAGTCAGACTTGACTGAAGTGACTTGGCATGCATGCAGACATGTGAGCAATGTTTTATCATAATATATAACAACCCAACAAGAGAATGAGAGCAATAATGCTGACAGGTGATATTACAGCAGGTGATGCCCCACAATACCTTTGTAGGAGGTCCTCGGGGGATCAGAGGCCCTGGTGCTGGTGCTTCCTACTGTTCAGTCCAGCCTGCTCAGCGCCTTCTACTGGCTGTTAACACCAAGTCGGTCTGCATAATGTGGATTTTTTTTTTTTTTTCTTAACTCTCTGTGCAGAAAGCATAAGCTATTTTCAAGTTATAAGCAGAAAAAAAATAAATTCCAAAAGAATTCAAAATGTGCTAATTTCTATTACATTAATGATTAGCTTTTTTAAAAAATCAATAACTAGCAAGAAATGATTAAAGGCTCTCTAAATACAAATTCTTCAGCATCTTGAATACAATGTTATTAACAAGACTCAATAATGGTGCTCACTAGTCTATAAGATTAGATGGAGAAGAGTAAATATTTATTAACCCTCCCAGGGCTATTTATTGACCATATTTTCTCTCTTCCCTCATAATACATGGCATTACAAATAAAATAAACCAAGTATTATATATCCATTTATAATACTATGTCACAGACTTCTTTAGCTCACCCTGAAGTAAAAATATAGCTCCTTATTTTGGATTATTATGATCTAACTAGACTTCACAGAGTCGAGGGGAAAAAAGAAACCTTTAGAATAGCAGCTAATATCAGCTAACATTGTTGAGCACTTACTCTAAGCCAGGCACCATGCTAAACGCTTCTACTTGATTATCTTATTTAATCCTCACAACAACCCTATGAGTTGCATACTTTTATTATCCTCATTTATTTAATGAGGAAATCAAGGTTTGGGAGGGTAAATAACCCCCCTGAAATTACAGAGCTGGTAGGTGCTGAAAGGCTGACTTTGACCCTGCCATCTTTACTTTGAACTACTCTGTTCCCTACTCTCACGCTTTTACCAGTAACTGACTGCACTTGCTACATGGAAAGACAAGCTTGTGTCAGGCCTTGTAGGTAACTTTTGAAGATCCAAGATAGGAAATCTAAGTAGCACAGTGGATAACAGGGTTGGGTTCAGTTTCCTGTATGTTGGCTTCGATTACAAACTTTTATCTCACACAAGAAGAAATATGCATGGGCGGTAACTTCTTTCAGTCATGTCTGACTCTTTGTGATTCTATGGACGGTAACCCACCAGGCTCCTCTGTCCATGGGATTCTCAAGGCAAGAACACTGGAGTGGATTGCCACGTCCTTCTCCAGGGGCTCTTCCTGACCCAGAGATTCACCCTGAGTCTCTTATGTCTCCTGTGTTGGCAGGTGGATTCTTTACAACCAGCACCACCTGGGAAGCCCCAAATGAAATATATTTGAATACAAACAGTACAGGATGATGGTATTTAAGAGAAATTCTTGAATATTCCTAGTTTTCAAAAAAGTAAACCATTGCAAACTTCAATATTTTAGTTTAATTACAAACTACTTAGGATGTTTGAGAATTACAATACATCACAGTTTCCAGACACTTGATAACACTAACCTAAAGAACTACCAGATATCACATAAAAAATTATAGTATTAAAAAAAAATTTTTAGGCCATACCCGGTGTGGGATCTTAGGTCCCCCACCAGGGATCAAACCAACACCCCATGTATTGGAAGCAAGGAGTCTTAACCACTGGACCACCAGGGAAGTCCCAACAATTATAGTATTTTGATGTCAGGAGTCATATAGGTTCCAATTCTTATTCTACCAATAAGAGTATGAATGACCTTGACCTTATCTGTAATGTGAGGATGATAATGACAGTAGTCAACTTGGAGAGCTGACGTGCTGATAAAAGGGATAATCAGCACAAGTGCCTCACACCTGCAAAGCATTCCGTGGATGCTGGCTATTGTTGAACTGTTCACTAGTTCATGTGAACAGTTCTTCTGAAGCCCAACCCACGGAAAACTCGAACAGGACTTGTGTGTGTGTAGCTAATCCCACTAGAGTTCCAAGTGCTAGGGCTAAAGGAATGATGTGTGCCTGATTTCTTCCCCACAAGGGTGACGATGCTGTGGAGTTCTCCATCATGATTTGTCTCTTCTTTTACCAGTTAGACAGCCATGGATCTGAAGAACTTGTGAATATTCCATAAATACGATTGCAAAGAAAGAGGATGTTTCTTCTGAGTGACATTGGCAAGGAAAACCACCTCATCCATTAATTCTCAAGGAAAAGCAGTATAAGATATTTGAGAAACAGTGATTGTGATGGAATTTGTTTTTCAAAGTCCAAGAAGCTCCTACTGGAATCTTGAATCTACTACTTAATTATCTATAACCCTTAGACAAGTCAATTAAAGGACAAGGGTACTGGAGTAGGTTGTCATTTCCTTCTCCAGGGGATCTTCCTGACCCAGGAATCAAACTCAGGTCTCCTGCATTGCAATTGGATTCTTTACCAACTGAGCCACCAGGGAAGCCGAGAAAATGTATCTGTCACTGGCAGAACTAGCTACTAAATAGAGATTTTTTAAAATTAAATCTACCCCACCCCCAACTGTTACTCAGATCCAGGGTCTGCCTTATTTGGTTTATCTTGAAACACAAATGTCTTGTGTTTGTCATCTGACTTCCTGTTACATCATTTTTCTGTTTTAGCAAAGTAAGATGGTCTGCTTCTGAGTTTAATATAACTGAATGGACCTGTGGCTATCAAGTAAGCACATTAAAAATATACCCAAAGCCTTCTGGGAATATCTGCCACTGGTCACTAAATAACCATTCTGCAGCTCACAGTCCCCTGAAATACCACTTTGTATCCTATTACCTGAAAGGATTAAAAGAAATCTGTATATCAGAACATAGTTTGGACACACAAAGACAGAAGGTTTCTGCAGTTTTAAATGACCAAAAACTCCCTCAAACAAAACTGAAGATCAAAGTTTTGGCCCAGTAATTTCGAATATCAGATGAAATGCCCCAGTTGGGTTACTTTGATTATTCTTCTTTAGCCTGATTGTTTCTCTCTATCACCTCTTGCCATTAATGGAGGAATTAATCTTTGAAGTTCTAGTGGATCAGCATTTTCAATTATTCACTTCAGCTAAGGAATGTTTTTTAAGAAAAGCTCAGTGTTCTCAGTTACGATAAGTCTACCACCAGACACTGATATCCAACCTGAACTGCTACCCAGAAAAAGCATCTCCTCTATAGAAATTTCTCTGAGGATTTAAAAAATCCATTCTACAGCTTATTTCCTTTCTTAAAGTTCATATTCATAATCAGCTTAAAGCATAAAAAAGTGTTTAATAAGCATTTTAACAATTTTTTCCTAAAGAGTATGTTCAGAAAGACACAGGGAAAGAATGTGAAAGAACAAATACTACAGTCTTCTTAGGACTAGTTCTGTAATATAAGCAGTATAATCTAAAATATATTATGACACCCTGGTCCTATTTTATTGCCTGGCTAGATATTAGGAATACATCAAGCTTCTAGTTTAATAGTAAAACAAAATAAAGCAATTTCCCTAGTGGTCCAGTGGCTAAGACTCCATGTTCCCAACGCAGGGGACCTGGGTTCAATCCCTGGTCAGGGAACTAGACATGCTGCAACTAAGATCCAGTGAAGCCAAATAAATAATTAAAAATAAAATAAAACAAACAAGAACCCCCCGTTTGTTTTTAGCATTCTGCTCCAGCGTGACCCCTCCTTGTTCTTACTGAATGATTTCTTCTATCAATTGCCATTACCTTGATGAAAAGTCAAGGAGTTCTGTGAACCTATTATCTCTCTTTATGAAACAGACTCTCAATGTTTAAGAAAAGTTTCAGAGGAGACATTACTTCTGCTAGTCTGATGATGCCACAAAAGCTCTGTTGACTTTGGCAAACCTGGGTACTTCGTTTTCCCTCTCTGTAAACTGAATGCTCAGCCTTCATTTTAAGGAGTTATACAGTTGCTAAGTGCAGCTTCCCTTACGCTAGTCTTTATTCCTTCAAAATGTATATTGCTTCTAAGTAGTTTCATGCTAAAAATGAGATCCTTCAAACACAAGCATTAGTCTAATTTTACAAGCCTTTGTTTGCAGGAATAATTATAAAGTCAAGGCGTGTTATTACTGCTCCAGAATATACTTGGGGGAAAAAGTCTCTGGTAATTGACATTTCATGAATTTTACCCTTCACAAACCTCCATTTTTACAAACTGGCCCAATTTCTCACAGGCGTCAAAATTGTGAACATACTCTTTTAGTTACTGTTTCTTTGGGTTGAGCATATGGTGCCAAGGAATTCCAGAGATGAGTGAGCTCTCAAAATTCAATCTCAGATCTCCAGGTCTGAGAAGATATGAGTTGCTAGAAATTTTTTCATTCAGTTCAGTTTTATACTTGCATTAAAAATGTTTATAATGCCACTTCTCATTTAGTCCCAAATCAAAAGTCACCAACCCACAGAGGCTTCCCCCACCCTCCTCTCCAGAGTATCCCCAACCCATTACTCTCTATTATATTCCCTACTTCCTTTCTGCACAGTATCGTCACAGTGTGAAGGTGCTGCCATTTGCTTACTGAATGCCTTGATCTACTAGGGTGTAGACACCTGCAAAGGCGATGGCACCCCACTCCACTACTCTTGCCTGGAAAATCCCATGGACGGAGGAGCCTGGTAGGCTGCAGTCCATGGGATCGCTAAGAGTCAGGAACGACTGAGTGACTTCACTTTCACTTTTCACTTTCATGCATTGGAGAAGGAAATGGCAACCCACTCCAGTGTTATTGCCTGGAGAATCCCAGGGATGGGGGAGCCTGGTGGGCTGCCATCAATGGGGTCGCACAGAGTCGGACACGACTGAAGCGACTTAGCAGCAGCGGTGGCAGCAGACACCTGACAGCAAGTGATTGTCAGCTTCTTCATTTCTGTATCCCCAGAGCCTAGAGTTGCACTGAATGGATGAGATGAACTAAAATCTCCTGCTACTGATTCATCCCTTTGATCTGAGTCATTACCTGGGGATGTTCTCATCTATCTCAAATCTCTCCTCAGCCAAAATACAGCCAGCATGCTTCCATTTCTTCTTCTATGAGTATATTGTTATTGTTCTTTCTCTGATTACCCAGGTAATACGGGCTTATTTTAGAAAATGGTGGAGTAGGGGGGGTTGGTGAAACCTATGTCATATAAAAGATAATTAAAATCACTGGGGTTGACCAATCATCACAGTTTGTGCAAGAACTGAGAGGATTTCTAGAATGTGGGGAAAAACAGCCATGTCCAGAGCAAGCCAGGATGAGTTGGTGACCCTGCACCTCACCTCTCACTAAGTAGTTACTATTAATAATTTACTCTATCTTCATCCATTACTTTATGCATATTACAGTTAATTGAGATTTCATTATATAGATAATTTTGAATTCAGCTCTTTCCAATTAATTTTATGCCATAAGCATTTTTCCACATCATTAAAATTCTTTCATTATATCATTTTTTTAAACTACTTAATATTGGACATTATGCTTAAGAGGCGCTGTAATACAAGTACATGATCCATTGCTGTCATGTCTGACTCTTTGCAACCCGGCAGACTGTAACCCATCAGGCTTCTCTGTCCATGGGATTTTCCTGGCAAGAATACTGAAGTGGTTTGCCATTTCCTCCTCCAGTTCAGTTCAGTTCAGTTCAGTCACTCAGTCATGTCCAACTCTTTGCAACCCCATAGACTGCAGCACGCTAGGCTTCCCTGTCCATCATCAACTCCTGGAGCTTGCTCAAACTCATGTCCATCAAGTCAGTGATGCCATCTAACCATCTCATCCTCTGTCGTTCCCTTCTCCTCCTGCCTTTAATCTTTCCCAGCATCAGGGTCTTTTCCAGTGAGCTGGTTCTTTGCATCAAATGGTCAAAGTACTGGAGTTTCGACTTCAGCATCAGTTCTTCCAATGAATATTCAGGACTGATTTCCTTTAGGATGGACTGGTTGGATCTCCTTGCAGTCCAAGGGACTCTCAAGAGTCTTCTCCAACACCACAGTTCAAAAGCATCAATTCTTCAGCACTCAGCTTTCCTTATAGTCCAACTCTCACATCCATACATGACCACTGGAAAATCCATAGCTTTGACTAGATGGACCTTAGAGTACTGTCTCTGCTTTTTAATATGCTGTCTAGGTTGGTCATAGCTTTTCTTCCAAGGAGCAGGCGTCTTTTAATTTCATGGCTGCAGTCACCATCTGCAGTGATTTTGGACCCCAAGAAAATAAAATCTGTCACTGTTTCCTCACATGTCACTCACATCCATACATGACTACTGGAAAAACCATAGCTTTGACTAGAAGGCAGATTGCCAGGGGTCAAGGCCCAACTCTGCCTTGGGCATTTTACTTATCGTCTATGCCTTAGTTTCCTCATCTTTAACACAATCAGGAAAGTATAGGGCTGTTATAAGGATTATGTGAGTTTATATTTGAAAGTTATGAATGTTGTCTCTGTTTTTCCTGATAGATTGCTGTAACAGGATGTGCATACTACACCAATGTCAGACCTTCTTCTTCCTTCTTATTTTTCAGAGATCTTACTCCCAAATAAACCTTTATATTCCTAACTCCATCTCTACATCTACATTCCAGAGGACCCAACCAGTAGAGAAACTCTGCTAATTTGATAGGAGAAACAAAAGACATTTGCCATATTTCTTTGATTACAGACAAAATTGAATATTTATTCATCTTAAGTAGGCTCTGAAATTTCCTCCTTTGTGAATTGACTGTTCATATTCTTTGCCCACTTTTCCTATTGGGTCATAGTGTTCTTCTTGTCTGTCTGTACAAGTTCTTTAAATATAAGAGATATTAGCCCTTTACATCATTATTGGGTTTTGGTATATAGAGGTTCCACACTGTTATATAGTCAAATGATAATAAATTACTTTGTAATTTTTTATCTTTGCTCTCACACCAAGAGAGTACATTCTCTTCTAGAGATCAGTCACGTACTGTGTCTCCTTATTAATAGTTTATATTTAATCCACCTGGAATAAATTTTCATATATGGCAAAAATCTAAATTGACTTTTCTGGCTCTGACTGTAAAACCATGTCTCCCCAGATCACTTAACGAACAATCTTACCCTTTCTGATTTTCCATGTCTTCCAATATCATTTATTAAAATTGTATACATGCTTTATTCTTTTCCTGCTACATAAATTAGTTGTCTTTCTATATACTATATCTGCTAAATTGTTTTAATATGTGTTTAACATCACCTGTTTTAATATGTGCTATGTTGAATCTCAATCAGTAGACTTCTGTACTTTTTCCAAAGTGCAGTTATGGCACTTTAGAGTGTGTCTAGACAGGGTCACTTTCTCTTTCTCTCTGCTGTTCCCAGATTGGAAAATTCATCATTGCTGAGGCCAGTAATGACAGTAATAATACAGAGAATTCTCATAAAGCCTCTACATAAAGGAGGAAAACCTAATTTGTGAAGCAGAGTTGTTTAAAACATGGTACAAATGTGACTAGGACGCCCTCTCTAGCTCATGCAGGAATCTATGAATTTCATCCTATCTTCTGGTGCACAGCAAACTAAGAGCTTAGGTTCAGAATGTGACAGGGACATCACAGGACCTACTTTTGGTATGTTTTTATAGTGATGTAAAGAAAAGAGAAATGTGTTTATCCCACGACTGTGTGACCAAGAGTATCTCCTATAATTGGATGAAAGAAGTGGTCAGTAAATATGGATGGACAGAAAGGCGAATAAATGCAAAGGGAGGATCATAGACCAGATTGTCCAGTCATTTCTGCTGCTTCCACCACCATCTTTTTAACAATCCTGGTTAAACTGAGTTCCGAAGCGGGGAGGGAGAGGAAACGACAGGGCAACTAGAGGGCAGTGGCATGCCAGCCAATAGCAGCTAGGAGCCTCCCACTTGGTCACCCCCAGGATAAATACTACTAAAGGGGAAAAATATAGATGCCTGAAAGGAGACAGAATTCCTTTGCAACAGCAATCACCTTGTAGGCTACCTGTAACTCTGTGATTATGTTTTAGTTGGCAGGACTTTGTTTGGGGTGTACTTAACCCTTCGTATTGAGTTGGCCAAAAAAGTTCATTTGGGAAAACCCAAACAAACTTTTTGGCCAATATTATGACAGAGATGTGCTCAACTGGATTTGTCTTTACCACTACGACAAGTGAGTAAACATCTTTTCTTTTCTCCCTTCCTTCCTTCCTCTTCTTATTTTGCTCTGGTGCCTTTTAAGTGGGTTTAAAATAAGTACCACATGCGCCTTCCAATTCACTCAGATGTATAAACAGGAAAGGGGCAAACAACTGTTTAATGAACAGTAAAGCCAACAAGAGCAAGAGTAAACATGCAACTGAGTCTTGTAAAATGAAATAGAATTCATCTGAAGATTCTGTGGGGATGAAGGTTTTCCTATTTTTTTTAAATATAAATTTATTTATTTTAATTGGAGGCTAATTACAATATTTTAGTGGTTTTGCCATACATTGACATGGACTCGCCAATGTGTGTACATGTGTTCCTTAACTAGAAGTTTTTTGTTTTTTCCTTTTATCCTACATGAAGCACATACAGTTTTAAAAGGTGAATGTGAAGAGTATCCTCATGAGAAAGCAATGTCGCCTGCCATGGTTCAGGATCTGCAACACCCTGCAAGGCTGTTAAGAGTTGGCTGGAGGCTCTGGGGTTGGGCTAAGAAGCCGTTTCCTGAATAGTCAGTCCCTCAGGGCTGTAGCCAAGCTCCACACTCGATGATGAGTTTTAAGGATCTTCTGTGTTTATAGTGAAAAGTAATCTGACTTTGAAAGACAGCCTGGAGGTGACACATTTTTAATAATGCTAGAAAACTTTCTTCAAGTCCTTGAAAGACAGAAGCATCATCTCAGTCTGACTAGATGACAAAATACAGAGCAAAGAACAAACCACCTAAAAACAGCTACAGCTACATATATTACTTAGAATAGGGAAGGAATAGGGGTCCTCAGTAAAGGTATTGTTTTTGAAGATGTAAATCCTGTCATCCTAAAAGAGGCAAATTAATGTGTTTGTGGTCAAATAGACCTGGCCCTGAATCTGTGTTACTTTAGGGATCTGGGACAATGGGTTTCTTCATCCATGAAATTTCATACTTCACAGGCTTGTAGTAAAAATCAAATGAGATCAGCATGTCACGTACTTAGCCCAGAAGCAGCCGCATTATAAGTGCTCAATAAATGACAGCCTTTATCACTACAGTTGTTATTTCTCATCATCATCCTAGTAGGGAAAAGAGCTAGACAGGTCTTCTAGTCCAACCTTCCTGCTTCTACTTTGGGTCACATTTAAATACTTACAGAAGACAAAATGAATCCCTCTACTATTTTTAAGGGTACTTAAGAAAAAGGAAAGTACATGATTTCCTATAGGAATTCTTTCTCGCTCAGAAATGTTTCCTAGTTTTTCTAAAAACCTCTCATGTTCCAACATAAGCCTATTTCTTCTTGGCTATACTTACTGAGGATGGGAAACAATTGATCACCCTCTTTAGCAACCTTGTAGATGCTGTACTTTAAGGAAATTATGACTTGTCCCGCCTCTTCCTTTCTCACTCCCCTGGACTCACCCCAAATGCACAGCTAAACTCTACCACTTTCACTAAAGAAAATAATAATCTTACTACAGTTAGGTTATAATTCACTAATCCTAAACACCAGACAGTGGTTCTCAGACCTGTTTTGTAATACATCAAGGAAATTCTCTGTACCAAGGGTAATAATGGCAAATACGAGCAGCTGAGTCAAAACAATGGCTCATGTAGAGCAAAATCAGCTGATGAAGGAAGCTGAGTTAATGATAAGGAGAGAAAGATCTGCACAGATCAAAGGCAGATAGTTCCTGACCAAGAGCTTGATTTGTTGCAGGGTCAGTATGGTGAAACAATTATACACATTTATCTTCTCTTCCTCTTGAGATGGTATGAAAATGTCAGAAACAGACTACAAAAAAATTAAAGAGGAAGGGCTCTACTAGTGAACAATATATTACGTCAATTTCTGGAAAACTGAAAACTCCATCAGTTTCTGTTGGAGAAGTGTTTCCTTATGAAGCAACAAGAATAAGCCTCAGTCAAGAGAGATGGAGGCAGGGAAGGTGGGAGGGAGAGAGGGGAGTGTGCACATATATAAGTATTGGGAGTGGGAAAGGGAATACAATCAGGGAGAATAACAATCTGAAGAATACAGGAGAGGTACAGGAAACAGAGGGCTACCCCGGTAGCTCAGGGGTAAAGAATCTACTTGCCAATGTAGGAGACGTGGGTGTGATCCCTGGGTCAGGAAGATTCCCCATAGAAGGAAATGACAACCCACTCCAGTATTCTTGCCTGGGAAGTCCCATGAACAGAGGGGACTGGCAACTACAGTCCATGGGGTCGCAAAGAGCTGGACATGACTGAACAACTGAAACAATACCAATAGGACAGACACCAGATACAGCAAATGGTGGTGCTGAGTTTGGGCTAAAAAGAGAGGAATTAATTAAAATATGTTTCAGCAAACCTATGACTACCAAAGGGGGAAAGGGAGGATAAGTTAGGAGTTTGGGACTAATAAATATACACTATTAGATATAAAATAAACAATAAGGACCCTACTGGGTATAGCACAGGGAACTATATGCAATATCTTGTAATATGTACACCTGAAACTAGCAAAACATTGTAAATCAACTGTATTTCAAGTTTTTAAATTTCTTTAAAATTAAAAAAAAAAAATCAAGTGTATTTTCAGAAAATTTCACCTCTCCAGCTCTCTTGAATAATTTATAGAGTCTAAAAGAAAATATACAAGGTTCTTTTCTAAAGAAATTGAATAACATCAATACCACAGATTCAACATCAATTAATAGAAGTTCTTGGAAGGAAGAACAGAAGGAAAAAAAAAACAGAAATAAGGACATTTTCAAATAAATGAGAAAATTTTCTAGAGATGAAGGATTTATAAGTCTCCATATTAAGGAAGTCCCCAACAGCTCAGTACAATGAATGAAAAAAGACCACTAACCATATAGGTAATCAGAAACATGAAGAATAAAGAAAAAAATCACCAAATCCTCCCTAAAAGCAAAATTGCTTACCTACAAAGTGACAGTACTCAGGATAGAAAACAGCTTCACAATGACAACATGGGTTACTGAAAACAGTGGAATAATATTTTATAGTTCTAATGGAAAAGGCAAAGGAGAGAAGGAAAGAAGCTAAAGGCAAAGAAGAAAAGGAAAGACACCCGTTTCAATGCAGAGTTCCAAAGAATAGCAAGGAGAGATAAGAAAGTCTTCCTCAGTGATCAGTGCAAAGAAATAGAGGGAAAACATTAGAATGGGATAGACTAGAGATCTCTTCAAGAAAATGAGAGATACCAAGGGAACATTTCATGCAAAGATGGGCTCAATAAAGGACAGAAATGGTATGGACCTAAGAGAAGCAGAAGATATTAAGAAGAGGTGGCAAGAATACACAGCAGAACTATACAAAAAAGATCTTCATGACCCAGATAATCATAATGGTGTGATCACTCACCTAGATCCAGGCATCCTGGGATGTGAAGTCAAGTGGGCCTTAGGAAGCATCACTATGAACAAAGCTAGTGGAGGTGATGGAATTCCAGTTGAGCTATTTCAAACCCTGAAAGATGATGCTGTGAAAGTGCTGCACTCAATATGCCAGAAAATTTGGAAAACTCAGCAGTGGCCACAGGACTGGAAAAGGTCAGTTTTCATTCCAATTCCAAAGAAAGGCAATGCCAAGGAATATTCAAACTACCATACAATTACACTCATCTCACATCCTAGTAAAGTAATGCTCAAAATTCTCCAAGTAAGGCTTCAATAACACGTGAACTGTGAACTTCCAGATGTTCAAACTAGATTTAGAAAAGGCAAAGAACCAGAGATCAAATTGCCAGCATCTGCTGGATC
Source organism: Bos indicus x Bos taurus (assembly GCF_003369695.1). Lineage (NCBI taxonomy): Eukaryota > Metazoa > Chordata > Mammalia > Artiodactyla > Bovidae > Bos > Bos indicus x Bos taurus. Next base: position 92,256,958 of record NC_040081.1, on the reverse strand, counting down.
ATCAAAAAAGCAAGAGAGTTCCAGAAAAACATCTATTTCTGCTTTATTGACTATGCCAAAGCCTTTGACTGTGTGGATCACAATAAACTGTGGAAAATTCTGAAAGCGATGGGAATACCAAACCACCTGACCTGCCTCTTGAGAAATTTGTATGCAAGTCAGGAAGCAACAGTTAGAACTGGACAAGGAACAACAGACTAGTTCCAAATAGGAAAAGGAGTACATCAGGGCTGTATATTGTCACCCTGCTTATTTAACTTATATGCAGAGTACATCATGTGAAATGTGGGGCTGGATGAAGCACAAGCTGGAAACAAGATTGCTGGGAAAAATATTAATAACCTAAAATATGCACATGACACCACCTTTATGGCAGAAAGTGAAGAACTAAAGAGCCTCTTGATGAAAGTGAAAGAGAAGAGTGAAAAAGTTGGTTTAAAACTCAGCATTCAGAAAACTAAGATCATGGCATCTGGTCCCATCACTTCATGGCAAATCAATGGGGGAACAATGGAAACAGTGTCAGACTTTATTTTGGGGGGCTCCAAAATCACTGCAGATGGTGACTACAGCCATGAAATTAAAAGACACTTGCTCCTTGGAAGAAAAGCTATGACCAATCTAGACAGTATATTAAAAAGCAGAGACATCACTTTGCCAACAAAGTTCCATCTAGTCAAAGCTATGGTTTTTCCAGTAGTCATGTAGGGATATGAGAGTTGGACTATAAAGAAATTTGAGCACCAAAGAATTGATGCTTTTGAACCGTGGTGTTGGAGAAGACTCTAGAGAGTTCCTTGGACTGCAAGGAGATCCAACCAGTCCATTCTAAGGGAAATCAGTCCTGAATATTCATTGGAAGGACTGATGCTGAACCTGAAACTCCAGTACTTTGGCCACCTGATGCGAAGAGCTGGCTCATTGAAAAAGACCCTGATGATGGGAAAGATTGAAGGCAGGAGGAGAAAGGGACGACAGAGGATGAGATGGTTGGATGGCATCACTGACACAATGGACATGAGTTTGAGCAAGCTCCAGGAGTTGGTGATGGACAGGGAAGCCTGGTGTGCTGCAGTCCATGGGGTCGCCAAGATTTGGACACAACTGAGGGACTGAACTGAACTGAACTGAATGGAAAGGTTTTTTATAAAGTCAAAATAATGGTAACATTTTATTTCTTTTAGACTCAACCTATAGGAAGACTAACTTCTGGTTACGGAATGGACAATAAGTGCTATATTCTTTGACAATGCAAATGAAAATGTATAGATGTTGAAAGTTAGGAAGGGAAAGGTATAGAGAAGAACTAAATGGAAGGGTAGAGGGATTAGTATCCTCATCTGGCAAGACAGGCAATCAACAATAATGCCTATAGTTGGTGAAATAAAAAATTAAGAATGGGAGAATATCTCTTAAGTTACTAGAGAAGAGATGAATAAATCTTTCATTTCTCATTTATTTTTGAGAATGCAAATTTAGATAATGTCTAAAAGTGACAAATCAAGCATAATAGAAAAAGCATATTTAGAGACATAGAAGTAATCTCAGAAATGTGCTACTTTAATGGATAAAGATGGAATAAATAGGGTGAAGGACTAGTGCCCTTAATCATGTACCTATATTACTTGAATAAAAATTATACATAGGTAGGTTGAATAATAGACTGAAACACAAACATCTAGACTGGATTTATTTTTTTTTAAAGGCATAGTCAGGTCTTTCCCAATGGCTCAGCAGTACAGAATCCGAAGATACAGATATGGGTTTGATCCCTGGGTTAGGAAATCCCCTGGAGGAGGAAATGGCAAACCTGCTCCAGTATTCTTGCCTGCAAACTTCCATGGACAGAGGAGTCTGGTGGGCTACAATCCGCAGGGTTGCAAAGACTCAAACATGGCTGAGCGCCTGAGCATGCACATACATGTTCAGGCAACATAGAGTTTGTAAGATTAACTGGAAAGAAAGGAAGTCATAGACACAGGGGCTATATCTTGAGGACAGCAGTTGCTACAGGATCTCAGCTCTCCTTAACAAAGGTATTGAATTTACTCCTCCAATAACACATGATTTTCTGGATTAAAGGACTGTTGACCAGATAATGTAAGCAATTATACCTCTGAGGCAGGAAATTATCTACATCAGTACAAGAAATTTTAGTATCCCTGATGAAGTCAGGACTACATCAGCTAGTGAATATTCCAACAATCAGAATGAAGCAGATTAGGTTGGGCAAGGAGAAGAGCAAGACAAATTGCTCAAGTGAGGCTCCTTTTGATCCTTCTCCAAGATTTAGGACCAGGATCTGAACAGATGTTTTCAAAGACCTTAAAGTCTCTCTATTGGAATGAAAAGATTCATTGGACTTTGTATCAAAATTCAAAGGCTGTGAGTTTGACAACTACCAGATTCAGAGTGTGTGTCTATAGCATGGGGCTTCCCCCCAAGTGGCTCAGCGGTAAAGAATGCACCTGCAGTGCAAGAGATGGAGGAGGCATGTGTTCAGTCCCAAGGCTGGGACAATCCCCTGGAGGAGGGCATGGCAACCCAGTCTAGTATTCTTGCCAGGAAAATCTCGTGGACATAGGAGCCTGGTAGACTATGGTTCATAGGATCGCAAAGAGCTGGACATGACTGAGTGGCTAAGCACAGCACAGCACAGCAGGGACATGAGTGTTAGATAGCCTTGAATGCAAAAACTGACACCACCATTAATGAAAAACATGAACAGCACTTGATTTTCCTTACTTTGGTTCTTCGTAGAATAGGAATACAGTGGTCCTCTGTTATCTGCAGGAGATCAGTCCCAGGACCCCCACAGATACCAAAATATGCAGATGTTCAGTATCTTATATAAAATGTTGTAAATAACTCCATATAACCTATACACATCCACCTGTAGAGCCTAAATCATCTCTATATTATTTATCATACCTAATACAATGTAAATGCTATGTAAAAGCTGCCAACATGGAAAATTCATATTTGCTTTTTGAAACTTTCTAGAATTTTTCTTTCTGAATATTTTTGATCCATGGTTAGTTGAATCTTGGATGTGGATCCCTAGAACACAAAGGGCTGGCTGCAATTATAACTCCATTGGATTATCAAAAAAGCAAGGGAGTTTCAGAAAAACATTTATTCCTGCTTCATTGACTATGCCAAGGCCTTTGACTGTGTGGATCACCACAAACTGTGGAAAATTCTTAAAGAAATGGGAATACCAGATCACCTGACCTGCCTCTTGAGAAATCTGTATGCAGGTCAGGAAGCTATAGTTAGAACTGGACAAGGAACAACAGACTGGCTCCAAATAGGAAAATGAGTATGTCAAGGCCGTATATTGTCACCCTGCATATTTAACTTATATGCAGAGTACATCATGAGAAACACTGGACTGGATGAAACATAAGCTGGAATCAAGATTGCCAGGAGAAATATCAATAACCTCAGATATGCAGATGGCACCACCCTTATGGCAGAAAGTGAAGAAGAACTAAAAAGCCTCTTGATGAAAGTGAAAAAGGAGAGTGAAGAAGTTGGCTTAAAACTCAACATTCAGAAAACTAAGATCATGGTATCTGGTCCCATCACTTCATGGCAAATAGATGGGCAAACAGTGGAAACAATAAGAGACTATTTATTTGGGCTCCCAAATCACTGCAGATGGTAACTGTAGTCATGAAATTAAAAGACTCTTACTCCTTGGAAGAAAAGTTATGACCAGCATATTAAAAAGCAGAGACATTACTTTGCCAACCAAGTCCATCTAGTCAGTTCAGTTCAGTTGCTCAGTCATGTTCGACTCTTTGTGACCCCATGAACTGCAGCACACCAGGCCGCCCTGTCCATCACCAACTCCCAGAGTCCACCCAAACCCATGTCCATTGAGTTGGTGACACCATCCAACCATCTCATCCTCTGTAGATGTAGTCCCTGTCTAGTCAAGGCTATGGTTTTTCCAGTGGTCATGTATGGATGTGAGAGTTGGACTATAAGGAAAGCTGAGCAGTGAAGAATTGATGCTTTTGAACTGTGATGGTTGGAGAAGACTCTTGATAGTCCCTTGGACTGCAAGGAGATCCAACCAGTCCATCCTAAAGGAAATTAGTCCTGAATATTCATTGGAAGGACTGATGTTGAAGCTGAAACTCCAATACTTTGGCCACTGGATGCGAAGAACTGACTCATTTGCAAAGACCCTGATGCTGGGAAAGACTGAAGGTAGGAGGAGAAGGGGACGACAGAGGATGAGATAGTTGGATGGCATCACTGACTCAATGGACTTGAGTTTGAGTAAGCTCCAGGAGTTGGTGATGGACAGGGAGGCCTGGCGTGCTGCAGTCCATGGGGTCACAAAGACTTGGACATGAATGAGTGACTAAACTGAACTGAAGATAATGCTTAGAAAGATATTCAATAAAAAAGATACCATAAAAGTCTGAAAAATGCTTTCAAATCAAAATACATTTAACTCAAAATCACAATGAAGTACCACTTTAGACACACTAGGATGGTTATCCTAAAAAGAATGACAATAACAAGATTTGGCAAAGATGTGGGAAAACTGGACCCTCATATACTGCTGATAAGAATGTAAAATGATGCAGATACTTTGGAAAGCAGGTTGGCAGTTCCTTAAAAAGTTAAGCCTAGAGTTACCATATGACCCAGTAATTCCACTCAAGGTACATCCAAGAAAATTGAAAAGATATGTCCCCACAAAATTTTGCACATGAACATTCATAGCAAAATTATAGGCTAAAAAATAGTGGAAACAATCACAAACTGATAAACAGACAAGCAAAATGTGGTATAGTCATACAACAGAATATTATTAGGCAATAGAAAGAAACGAAGTACTGATATACACTAAGACATAGATGAGTCTTAAAAACTTTGTGCTATATGAAATAAGCCAGAATCAAAAAGCTACAAATTATATGACACCATAAAATGTAAAACACTGTCAGAATAAGCAAGTCCATACTGACATAAAGTAGATCAGTGATTGCCAGGTCCTAGGGAGAGGGTGAAATGGGGAGTGACTGCCAGTGGGTACAGGGTTTCTTTTTGGAGTCATAAAAAATGTTCTGGAATTAGATGGGGATGCTGCTGCTCCTGCTGCTAAGTCGCTTCAGTCCTGTCCGACTCTGTGCGACCCCATAGATGGCAGCCCACCAGGCTCCCCCGTCCCTGGAATTCTCCAGGCAAGAACACTGGAGTGGGTTGCCATTTCCTTCTCCAGTGCATGAAAGTGAAAAGTGAAAGTGAAGTTGCTCAGTTGTGCCCGACTCTTAGTGACCCCATGCACTGCAGCCTACCAGGCTCCTCTGTCCATGGGATTTTCCAGGCAAGAGTACTGGAGTGGGGTGCCATTGCCTTCTCCAGATGGGGATGATGATTACACAACTCTGTGAACATATTAGAAACCACTGAATTATATACTTCAAAAGGATGAGTTACCTTGTAAATAACCTATAATGGAAAAGAATCTGAAAAGAGAATATATGTATACATATATATATATATGAACCAGTTTGCTATATACCTGAAATTAACATGACACTGTAAATCAATTAGATTTCAATATAGCTCAGTGGGTAAAGAATCTGCCCACAATGCAGGAAACACAGGAGATTCAGGTTGGATCCCTGGGTCAGGAAGATTTCCTGGAGAAGAAAATGGCAACTCACTCCAGTATTCTTGCCTGAAAAATCCCATGAACAGAGGAGATTGGCAGTCTACAGTCCAAAGGGTCAGAAAGAGCTGGACATGACTGAGCCACTAAGCATGCACGCAAAATTTTTTAAGAGGGTGAATTGTGTGATGTGTGAATTAAATGTCAATAAAGCTGCTATAAACTGTACTAACTTTAAAACTAAAATGTTATATAATATTATGCATGTAATTTTTAAAAAAATGTATAGAATAAGGAAGAAAACAACGATGAAGAAAGAATTGCAAGTTAACCATAATGGGTTGCTTTCACTCCAAAAGGCTTAGAAACTTTTATTCTAACCTGGATCATCAGAAGATAGGATTATATTTGAAAAAGTGGCATAGAAAACTTTCCAGTGAAGTCAGAACTTACTTCTTTAGAAAGGAAAGCTAACTTAAAAGAAAAATTTTGCAAGTTTTATGTTGTCTTGTTTTTCTCCTTTTTGCTTGATTTGAGTTTGAAGATAGGAATGACTTGGATTAATTTGACTAGGTTTAATTATTATTATAAAATTAATTATCTTTGGGAAAATTAATATTTATCAAATATTACCTTCTTTCATATGAGTACGTGGTGTAATATGTAAAATGTCAACAACAACAACAACAAAAAAACAAACAGGGGGCAAGAACCACAGAATGAAACCAGAAAAACCTTGCTTTTTTTAAAAAATAAAAAGGCTCATTTTAAAACCCTGAGTTTGGGATCTGGAATGCAAAACATCTCAGCTTGGCATTTGAATGCTTTCTCCTCCCAAGCCCAACACATTCTTTTCTCTGTCTTCATGTTAAGGTTGGGTATAAGTTTCATCAATTCCTGGGTATGATCCAAATTAGATTTGGATTTGTACCTATGAGAAGGCCATGGACAGAGGAGCCTGGCAGGCTACAGACCACAGGGTTGCGAAGAGTCGGACACGACTGAGTGGCTGAGCAAGCACACACCTATGAGAACCTATGATCTAAGTAGTACTCGGCTTAACTCCAGTTCTCAGAACTTAATGCTTATCTCCGTAGCATGATAATGAAACACTGGCAGATATAAAGAAGTGGCATTTATTCTAGTCATATTAAAGATTTTAGAATAAAATATTTCTTTTTTAGGAAAGTTCTTTGAGGGCAAAGCTTAACATAAATCAGAGGTATTATTGTTATAATTTCAAATAGAGTAAATATCCATCCACCCACAATGCTTTAAGTATTTGGAGAAAAGATACAAAGTTCTCCCAGGAGCTCTTCAGCTCTGAGAGGGTCGAAGTACTATGTGGCTTTGGACCCTTTTCCTTGTTCTCTGTATTCTTCAGAAGCAAGCTCAGAGGGGGTTAGGCAAACTGGTCAAGGTAACACTGTAATGGCTGGACTAAATTTAAACTCTAACTTTTTAAAGTTCATTACTTTCTCCTGACATCTAGTTCCCTCACATTATTTCAACTTCTTCTTTGGGACTCCTTGAATTTACTCTAAGTAACATCTCCCTTGACAAAAATAAATAAATAAATAACAAAATATGCTCTTTTAAACGGGCAAAAAGAATGTACATTTCTTCACATAACTTTAATAAAAAGGGGCTTCAAGGGACTGCCCTGGTGGTCCAGTGGCTAACTCCAAGTTCCTAGTGTGGGGACCCAAGTTCAATCCCTGGTCAGGGAACTAGATCCCACTTGCTGCAACTAAGACCGGGTGCAGTCAAATAAATAAATATTTTTTTAAAAAATAAAGGAGTTCATATTGGTTAGGTAAAGATAACAAATCCAGCCCTGTTCGCTTTAAAGGGGAATGAATAAGTGATTAGAAGGTATATTTGGACTGCTGGAGAGGAACAGATAGGGACTTTCTCTTGAGTGATTTATTTTAGCCTTTTATTTAAAGCAGCCCTTATTTTTAGGTTGTTTGATTAACAGCCAAATTAGAAGATCAGCAAATTTCTCAGTGGGCAATTTTAACCTTCCAGAATTGGAAATGCCCTTGCATTTTCACTACCCTCTTTAAAAATAAAACCAACCCCGTTTCAGGACACTGGTCCCAAGACAGACCATCTCTAAGACCTCTAAATATATCAGAACCAATATTCCGGGACTGGGAGGGGTGATAGTGGTGGTGTCTACACAGCATACTTCACGGCTCCAATGCACTCTCCATGCTCTCTTTGGTTATTTTCCTGTTTATCAGAACTAGCCAGCTGCCTCAGAACCTAGCAAGCAGAATATTCCTATTCTACCAGCCATTGCTGGTTTTCATAAATCAAACTGTGAGGCTGATGAAATTGTCTTAAGGAAAAAAAAAAAAGCAAACAGCTAATAGATTTAACAGTTCCTTTTGGAATCATGAACTTTGGATGTCAAGACAAGAATTTAACTTGTAGAAAACTCAGTGGTCAGACAGGACCCAAATATGGCCAGAAGGAAAGGCAAAGAAATTCCACCAAAAGGAATTTGATTACTTCCTAGAAACCTGAATGTGAAAATACCCAGTAAATGGTAAAGGCCTTGCTCCACGAGACCACCCCCTGGAGCTCCAATATAAGAGCGGGATATGACCTCGCTTTGTGACGGCTTGTAGTCCTTTCACTTCCCATCACGAATGCCCGTTTTTTGAGGCAGGAATGTGCAATGCATGCATATTTAGGATTCTGTTTACTTTCCAGGAGGTGTGGATGTGGTTCCAGGGAACTACTCTTCCACTGAATGAAGAGGTTGAGATTACGACCTATTCTTAGCTGATCTCTGTGTTTTCTTTCTCCATCACAATATTTGGTTCAGGCCAATCAATGCCAACTAACCTAAATTATGGGACCTCTCTTTGAGGTTTTTTGGGGAGACTATCCCTTCTGTTGGGCTTCCCAGGTGATGCTAGTAAAAAACCCGCCTGCCAATATAGGAGACCTAAGAGATGTGGGTTCGATCCCTGAGTCAGGAAGATTCCCTGGAGGAGGGCAGGACAACCCACTCCAGTATTCTTGCCTGGAGAATCCTATGGACAGAGGGGCCTGGTGGGCTACAGTGCATAGGGTCACAGAGTTGGACATGGCTGAAAAATTGAGCACGCTCGATTCTGTTGGACTAAGGGATGTGAGGGAACTCGGAGTTGCCAAGAGGACACATGTGGAGCCTGAGGATGAAGCCAGGGCAGCAGAGAGCTCAGACAGACGTGGAGACAGACAGAAGCTGCATCCCCACAGCATTGCTTGCACCTCAAATCCTGCCCTACCTAACACCCTTGGATTTCTCAGTTACACAGACTCTCCTTCTCTGTTAAATCAGTTTAAGTTAGGTCCTCCATCACTAGCAACAGAGAGGGCCCACACTGCTATACATTTTATTTACACAGATGTCCTGGTGTAAACTATAAAATATAAATGCATCCATAATTTCAGCCATTTCTATTGGGAGATAATTTGCAGAATCTGTTTGAAATAGACGTTGCTGGAAATATATCTAGGACAAATGGAGGTAATTATGTACTTTGTAAAATATGAACTTATGCAACATTACTTTATTGTACCAGACCATTGTTACAACCAGAACTCCTACACACACATATCACTGACCACCCCTGGGGCCACAAGTGAGTCCAACCAATCTGAGGACAGCAATGCCCAGACTCTCACGTGCAGAGAGTTGTTTATTTATGTAAGCAATCAGAGTCCAGTAATTAAACTGAGTGGATAGATGTTGTTTAACTTTATAAGCAATGTAAATCAATTTAGAAGTGAATTGCCAATGACGAGAGACTAATAGTAAAACAGTAAGGTTATAAAAAAAAAAACTTTAAAGACCAGAACATTTGATTAGGGTTATGAAAAAAGACATAGTCTTCTACGGGATTCATTTATAACTTTCTGTTTTAAGTCCTGATTGCTCTAAAGATACCACTGATGGAAGGGAAGGAAAAGGAATATTTATTTCTAAGTGTCTGTTATCAGTTAGGAAGCTTTCTCTAGCCCAAACACAATTTAAACTGGCTTAGAGATCACAACAAACTGTGGAAAATTCTTACAGAGATGGGAATACCAGACCACCTGACCTGCCTCCTAAGAAATCTGTATGCAGGTCAAGAAGCAACAACTAGAATTGGACATGGAAGAAAGGACTGGTTCCAAATTGGGAAAGGAGTACATCAAGGCTATATATTGTCACCCTGCTTATTTAACTTATATGCAGAGTACATCATGAGAAACGCTGGACTGGATGAAGCATAAGCTAGAATCAAGATTGTCGGGAGAAATATCAGTAACCTCAGATATGCAGATGACACCACCTTTATGGCAGAAAGTGAAGAAGAATTAAAGAGCCCCTTGATGAAAATGAAAGAAGAGAGTGAAAAAGTTGGCTTAAAACTCAACATTCAGAAAACTAAGATCATGGCATCTGGTTCCATCACTTCATGGCAAATAGATGGGGAAACAACGGAAACAGTGACAGACTTTATTTTCTTGGGCTCCAAAATCACAGCAGATGGTGACTACAGCCATGAAATGTAAAAATGCTTGCTCCTTGGAAGAAAAGCCATGACCAATCTAGATGGCATATTGAAAAGCAGAGACATTACTTTGCCAACAAAGCTCCATCAGTCAAAGCTTTGGTTTTTCCAGTAGTCATGTATGGATGGATGTGAGAGTTGGACTATAAAGAAAGCTGAGCACTGAAGAATTGATGCTTTTGAACTGTGGTGTTGGAGAAGACTCTTGAGAGTCCCTTGGACTGCAAGGAGATCCAACCAGTCCATCCTAAAGGAAATCAGTCCTAATATTCATTGGAAGGACTGATGCTGAAGCTGAAACTCCAATATTTTGGCCACCTCATGGGAAGAACTGACTCATTGGAAAAGACCCTGATGCTGGCAATGACTGAAGGCAGGAGGAGAAGGGGATGACAGAGGATGAGATGGTTAGATGGCACCACCAACTCAATGGACATGAGTTTGAGTAAGCTCCAGGAGTTGGTGATGGACAGGGAAGCCTAGTGTGCTGCTGTCCATGGGGTCTCAAAGAGTTGGACATGACTGAGTGACTGAACTGACTGAACTGAATTGAGAGAATAAGGGAATCTATTGACTCACATAAAGAGAAATCCTAGAGAGCCAACTTTAGGGTCACTTTGAGCAAAAGCTTTGCAATACCATCAGGGCCATTTTCCCCATTTTTTGGTGCTTCCCTTGACTGTGTTCTCCTTCTTGTACTGACTTTTTAGTTAGGCTGGCTTTCCTAATGGTAGCAAAGTGACTACCAGCAGCTCCCAGGGTCAAATGCTTTCTCATTTACCCTCGAGGCACAAGGGGCTTCTCTTCATTCCCACCATAAAACCAAATCCTTATGCTTCACACTGGAAAAGCAAGAGGATGAAATGGATGTTACAGAGGCAACCACGATGTTTTTTTACTACCATGTGCCAGATTGAAACTAACCAGCAGGAGCTATCCGGGGGGCTGCCTAGAGTGCCAGTCTATAGGTTGCTTTCACCAGAAATGTATCTAGATGGAGAAAGTTGTTCATGGCTGTCCCATGTGAGGGTCATTAAGCCTTACATAATGCCAGGTTAATTTCCCCATAGGAAAACATGGCAACTAGGGAGAGATGAATTCTCACAGCATGTCCGCCTACTACAGTGTTGTCTTTTTTGCTTTTTTTCTCAAGCTTATCTTATATTTCATAGCATGGTGAAACTGTTAGTCGCTCAGTCATGTCCAACTCTTTGCAACCCCATGGACTGTAACCCCCCAGGTTCCTCTGTCCATGGAATTTTCCAGGCAACAATACTGAAATGGGCTGTCATTTCCTTCTCCAGAGGATCTTTCTGACTCAGGGATTGAACCTGGGTCTCCCGTGTTGCCGGCAACTTCTTTACCATCTGAGCCACAAGGAAAGTCCCATTTCATAACATGCTTTCTCCTAAATTAACAGCAGTGTCTTAGGGTGTTTGTTTGGCCTTACTTTAGCACAGCTAATTTCTATTCTAAAGATACCAATTTTCAGGCTCACTTTTTCAGCACTATTATTTGGACCACATTCAAAGGAACTCTTAGAAGGCATTACTATTGGATACTAAAATATTTTAAATCATAGTAACAGTGAATGTTAAAATGAAGGCAAAATAATTACTCATAGTTGCAAAGTACTTGTAGCAGACACCTATGGTGTCCCATCAAACACTTACCTAATGGCCACTTACCTAATGGCAAACAATAGTCTCACCTCAAATACCACCAAGTCTTTGCATTTTCTATCCCAGGGCCTTCTTTGAAATCTTAAGCTACAGCACCTACCTGACCCATAGCCAAGCAAAATGAGGAAATAATAGGTACTCAATACATATTTGTTGAATGAGATTAATAGATTGCTATGGAACTGTCTTATTAGTTGAAAAACTTCAAGGCTCTTGCTATACATCCTGAGGGGCACACATGTTTAGAACCTGAACTACTTGGGATATAAGAGTAGAGCATTCTACCATGACGGCATGGTTCTAGAACAGTGCTGTCCAATACAATGGTCACTACCCACATGTGGCTATCGAGCATTTGATAAGTGGCTAGTGTTAGCCAATAGCTAAATTTTAAAATTTAATCTTATTTTATTGAGATATAATTGACATACTGCATTAGTTTCAGGCATACAACATAATGGTTTGCTATTTGTATACACTGCAAAGTGGTCACCATAAATAGCTATAAAATTTTTTTTCTTGTGATGAGGGCTTTTAAGATTTACTTTTTTTTCCTACTCTTTTAGCAACTTGCAATATGCCATACAGTATTATTGACTTTTTATCTTTTTTATTTCACGAGGTTCTCATGGCAAGTATACTGGGGTAGTTTGCCATTCCCTCCTCCAGTGAATCACATTTTGTCAGAACTCTCCACTGTGACCCGTCCATCTTGGGTGGCCCTAAATGGCAAGGCTCATAGCTTACAAGCCCTTTTGCCACCACAAGGCAGTGATTTATGATGCTAAAGCCTTTGACTGTGTGGATCATAACAAACTGTGGAAAGGTCTTAAAGAGATGGGAATACCAGACCATCTTACCTGTCTATTGACTCATTGGTAAAGTTCCTGATGCTGGGAAAGATTGAAGGCAGAAAGAGAAGAGGGCATCAGAGGATGAGATGGCTGGATGTCATCACCGATGCAATGGACATGAACTTGGGCAAACTCTGGGAGATGGTGAGGGACAGGGAGGCCTGGCATGCTGCAGTCCATGGGGTCGCAAAGAGTCGAACAGACAACATTATTGATTTTAGTTACTGTATTTAATTTTAATGAACTTGTACTTAAATAGTCACATGTCAAAGAGCTACCCTACTGGACAGCAAGACAGCAAATGCCAGGTACCAATACAAAAGTCCTCTTACTTAATGCCACACTCAGCTGGAAAAATGATTAGTCTCTTTGGGAAACCTACATCAGCTCCATGCCAGGCATTGTACTAGGCTTTTCTTTTATTTGATTCAAAGTCAAAACCCAGCAAAACCAGGCAGGTGGAACCAAGAAACCTGAGTGGTTACCTCGGCTAGTGTTTACGACGGGTTTCAAGCACAGATCTTCACTGCTGGATTTCTCTGTGTGGGCTTAGTCAGGTAGAGGAAGATGTGATTGAGAAATGCATGTGACAGTTTAAATCCAGCCCTTTCAGATGCATTTATATTTAAATAAGAAAAAAAGCGCTACTTTAAAACAACCACTTATGTCTAGGAAAACATCTTTGAATCCTTTATTATTAGAAAATTTTCCTTTTCCTTAGAAGAAAAAGGAATTTTTTGTGTGTCAGTGTTCAGCTTGCAAAGATCAAACCTCTGGTTTCAAAGAAGCTTCTGAACTTGGCAAGCCCTGCTTCCCATCACTAATAATAAAAAATGCTTTGTGTGCATACACCTTGTTCTGTGTGGTTAACGGAGGTCACAGTGGGAGGCAGGTGCTCAGGGGTTCTATTCTCAGCTCTCTTGCTGCCTCTGTCTCCGACCTCAGAGAGGTCGGAGGCAGATTTAAACCAATGGCTCCTGGGTACATATCAGAATGTTCACTCAAAATTCTAATAGCAGCACTTTTGATTCTGCTTTGTTGAAACAAAGCAAGGTACAGCCACACACCATCCTGACCCCTCCCCTGGGCTTCCCAGGGACCACTTTCCGACATCAATACCTTCTTTTCTTCTCCTCCACATCTCATTCTTTCCTCCACATTAACTTCCCACAGTGGTTGCTTATCATATATCTATTCAGTCAACCAGTTAGTAATAAAGGTGACTGTGGTATAATTTCAGATTTTGGGGATACAAATTAATGGCATTGCAGCAGGTAAGTCTCAAATCCACAGCCTCATTACTTAAACCTGTTTGAAGCAGCTGAGCACATTGGTGATGTTCTCTGCAGGACCCAGAGGACTCGACCTCTGCACAAAGGCAGTTGTGCCCAAAGTGCAAGGATACCTTATGCCCCAGACCCAAATTCTCAGCTTCACTGCGCTCCCAACAGCACCTCCCCCATCTAGATGCCAGTTTGCGTCTCTTTATCAAGGTTTCCTCTTCCGGGGCGCCTTCTGGATTAAATCTGCTGTAGGTCCCATCCAAGGTTCCAGGTTTAGCTGTTGTGGCCCTGAACCCTGTGAGGGTTCAGAGGAGTCTGCCAGCCTCATACAGTCCAAGAACCATGGAGAAGATGGCAATGTGAAGCTTCCAGCCGGCTTCCAAGGGCACACTTTTAAAATTTAGGTTTTCACAACACTGACTTCTACTCTGGGTCGCTATTGGAACGTACTGAGCAGAGGAGTGGTTAAAGGAAGACTGAACTGTGCCAGCCTTCCTCTGCTGTCTCTGGATCTCCACATATGACTCGGTCCTGTATCCTGCTGCTGTGTTCTGTCAATCTGGTGGAAAAACTTATCATTGCTCTGTCTGCTGGGTTTTCTCCTTCTCCCTCATCGTTTACAATAAGCTCTGTCCCTCCAGCTCTGCTTCCAGACTCTTCCTTAGCCAGATGGATTCTCTACCTGCTGACCCATTCTTATCTTCTTGGTCACTCTGTTGCAGCCAACAAAACCAGGCCTGGCTGTCTCCATCCTAACATCAACAATGTAATAGTTTATAATCTGAAAGCAGTCTCAGGCTCTGTATGTGTCTGACTTGGGGTGGAATGTCCACTTTTTTCTCAGCCATCCCCTAGGCTAGGGTGACCCAACTCTGCGAGTGGTCCCTCCCCTCCACTGGTGCCATGCCCTTGCTGCACTTGTCACCCCACTTCTTGCCTTTACAGTCTGCTTCATGAGGACCTGCCCACACTTCAAGTGAATCATCGCCTTTTGGCTATCACTTAGAAACATAGAGCTGAACTAATTTATTATTAAAAATGAGCTCTTTTGATAAAAACTGTAGAAAACCTGGAAAATACAGTTAGGCTTAAATGGGAAAAATATTTGCAAATATCTATAATCTCACAGCGTGCATGCTAAGTAGCTTCAGTTGTGTCCAACTCTTTGTGACCCTATGGACCCCATGTAGTCTGCCAGGCTCCTCAGTTCATGGGATTCTCCAGGCAAGAATACTGGAGTGGTTTCCCGTGCCCTCCTCTGGGGGATCTTCCCAACCCAGGGATCGAACCTGCATCTCTTATGTCTCCTGCATTAGCAGGTGGGTTCTTTACCACTAGTGCCACCTGGGAAGCCCAAAGACCAAATAAAAATAATCCCACTAGCCAAATACATTTCCCAAAATTATAGATATATTTATGGTTTGTTTTACAAAATTATGATATGATAAAGTACATGATAAATGAAACAATAGTTTCATCTTGAAACTATCCCCCTTACTTCTAGTCCGGGGAAAGATTGTTCTCCATGAAACCCAGCCCCTGGCGCCAAAAATGTTGGGGATCACTGCTCTAAATGAAGACTCCAAATTCAAATGGGAGTGAACAGAGTCACAGAGGACTGTTCAGTCCCCTCAGGATCCCTTGACCTTGGGCAGGAAGTGAAGTTGGAGAAGGCATTAAAGCTTTTAATCATTTAAACTGATTTCTAAAGACCTGCGCCTGCTAGAGCATACTCATCAATGTAGGTGAAGTAGCCCCAGCCCTCAGGTGGAGCAGATGGATAAACACACCTGGCCTCACACCACTGCTGGCTTCCAGTTCTCCTCTCAAGTGAGCAATGGGTATCAGGCAAAAAGGTGATCGTCTTTTTGAGAGACCAACTGACCCACGTTCTGATTTCTAATTAAATTCTGAAATTATACCGATTCTGAAGAACAGCTATTCGATGATAATGAGAAACTTGTAAAGCAGTAATACTGTACAGACCCATGAAGGGACGGGTGCAAACAGCAAATTGCTCAAGTACTTGCCACATCAGCAAAACAAGGAGAGGAAGGGTTTATGCAGACACATTACAGCCGAGAGCCTTCTCTTTTGAATTTTGTCCAACGATCATTTTCTGAGTGATTACCACCATATATCAATCCTCAAAATACATGCACCTTGATGTAAATCAGACTATTAACCTCTTCCAGATAAGGCAATGCAGACAAACAGATTATTTCATTTGTTCCACTTCATCTCTGACCTAGACTTATTTTCTTCAGCTTTTACATGAACACCCCCCATGAGTCAGGCATCGGGCTTTGTTGGAAGATTTGCAAAGCTGCCTAAGAAGGGATCTCTGACTTGAGGAAGGCAAAATCTAGTCATGAAACCAAAATTTCTGATAATGTGTCCAAACACACTTAGGAAGTAACAGAAGAAGTAGCAATATATTGAGAAGGAGGCAAGCTAAACAAAGCCTTGACATCAACATTTGTGGATAAGCAAAAACTACAAAGGCATCAGAAATATGATACCTGAAAACATAATAAATAAATGTGGATCAACACACAAATTCAATCTTACTACTGTACCCTGGAGATCAGATGCATTTACACCCATATCAAAGCCTGTAAGATGAGTAAGTACTCTTTGGATCCTTTTTAAACATAATAATTACTCTTCATAAAAGTTCACAGTAAACATCAATTTCCATGTAATTAAAATCAGTGTCTTTGTTCACATAACAGGATAATGCCATCAGAGAAGATGGTGGTCTGAGAAGGACAGACAAATGCCTTAGGGAAAGTCATCTCTAGCTAGTTCAAAGATAAACTGGAGTTTATGGATTATCTAACTATCAGGGAATTTTTAACTATCTTTGATACTTTCAGGACTTTTTACCTGAAGATGGAAAATGAGCTATGGCTCACAAAATAGGGATAAGCTTGAATTTCCAAATTTGTAGTCTGATCACTATTCAAATGTAAGTTGCTTGTCTTATAATTGTAGAGGGATCCAGAAAGTCCAGAGCCCCTGCTGAGCTTTAGAACACTGAGTGAATGTCACTGTCATGGAACATTTTCACGCAGTAATGGTCTCCCTGCTGTTGGATAACAGCTGAAGCAAACCCACTGATGAGAAATAAACGGGGAAGCACAGCAGTGTGCTTCCAGAGCTGGAAACACTGGCCCTTTCAAGGTGCTCAATCACTCTGACTTCATTTCTATGTATCAGGAAGTGAGTGATGAAGAATGAGCTGTGTGAGGTCAATAGACGCCAGCAGGATCCATAGACGCTTTCGCCTCATACTCTTGCTTGATGGCTGCTGTCAAGAAGGGTGGCTTGTAAAGCAGAACCACAGCGAGAGCAGCACTCCTGCCTGTGAGAAGGCGGTCTGATCTGGCTGGATCATCTGTTTTATATAGTAGATCAACTTTTATTCATCTTCATCTCTGATGCGATCTCTGGTTGAAGAAAACAAGGCTCAGCAGTGTGGGATCACCTCGCCATCCGAATCAGCTGTCACAGTACTGGTACAAGAGGTTCATATATAACCTGACACTTTACTTCTTCAAGGGAATGGTTCCTATTGTGCTTGATCAAAGAGTGACTTACTCTGTCTTACACATTAATTGCTAGGATGTAATGCTCCATGATACAAGGGTTCATCTCTATCCCTCCCATGGAGACATTCACTTCACATTAGCTGGAGGTCTGACCAAGAAAACTAAACCCCTGACTCAGCAAAGTAAACCCTGGAGTGTGTTTACTGTTCTCACTTCATTCACTTCACAATCTCAGTAGAAAAGAAAGGAACACATTCAAAATCTTGGAAGCTGGGGAGAAAAAGACTTCAAAAGAAGTACTCACTGCAAATTCTTGTGTTTTGGTAACTCACCAGCTGTTCGCATTTTATTTTTCCCTTGATGACTTCTACTACATGGCCCGTACTTTTCCAGCCTCCCTTGAAACTGAGCATGGCCATGTGACACAATGCTGACCAATGAGATCCAAATGAAAGTATGAGCCAATAAACATACTTAATTATTTCCAGTGAAAGAAAGGAAGAAAGAGAAAACAAAAGGAAATAGAAAAAAAGGGGGAAAAAATCTTTCCTTCACTCCACTGCTACTGCTAAGTCGCGTCAGTCGTGTCTGATTCTGTGCGACCCCATAGACGGCAGCCCACCAGGCTGCCCCGTCCCTGGGATCCTCCAGGCAAGAACACTGGAGTGGGTCACCATTTCCTTCTCCAATGCATGAAAGTGAAAAGTGAAAGTGAAGTCACTCAGTCGTGTCCGACTCTTCGCGACCCCATGGACTGCGGATTACCAGGCTCCTCCGTCCTTGGGATTTTCCAGGCAAGAGTACTGGAGTGGGGTGCCATTGCCTTCTCTGTGCCTTCAATCTACATCTCTGTTTATACACCTTCCTCCTCTCTCAGTCGATTATTCTGGAAAGAGTAGACACCTGAGAAAATTTACCCAGCACTCATCTCCTCCTACCTGGGCTTCCAGTTTGGGATCCACTCCATTCCTGAGACTCAAAGAGTCGGACACAACTGAGTGACTAAGCAGGCATCCCGTGCCATGCTGAGTTGTGTCCGACTCTGTGCGACCCCATGGACTGCAGCCCACCAGGCTCCTCTGTCCATGACATTCTCCAGGCAAGAATGCTGGAGTGGGTTGCCATTTCCTTCTCCGTAAGCATACATCTATATCAGCAATTTTGTAGTGATTATATGTTGAAATGATAATATTTTGGATATACTGGGCTAAATAAAACATGTTATAAAAATTAATTTCTCCTGTTTTGTCTTCTGTATTTTAATGTGGCTATTAGAAAACTTAAAATTATGTATGTGACTTGGGTTTTCAGCCTGCATTGTATTTCTATTGAATAGTGAGTGCTGAGGTAAAGGGTTACTTTACCAATCTATGTAAGATGATGAAGATAAACTAAGCTAAATGCATCAGTCCTTCCAATGAATATTCAGGGTTGATTTCCTTTAGGATTGACTGGCTTGACCTCCTTGCAGTCCAAGGGACTCTCAAGAGTCTTCTCCAATACCACAGTTCAAAAGCATCAATTCTTTGGCACTCAACCTTCTTTATGGTCCAGCTCTCACATCCATGCATGACTAGTGGAAAAACCATAGCTTTGATTATATGGACCTTTGTTGGCCAAGTAACATATTATAGGCTCTGACTGAAGAAACCTCTTTAATAGCATTTTCATCATATTTGACTACAGAAACCTTTCTTCTCTCCCAGTAATACTTATTAATATCTTAAGAAACACACTCAAGGAACACAATTTGAGAAGTGCTTTTCCATGGATACCTAATTCTGTGGTAGGATAAAAGATCAAATAGGATTATATCAAATGTATGGCTTTTAGGGCATATTTATAAACAAATTACTTTGTCACTTCAATCAAATAGATCTATTTTTCCAGGTTCCTCTATAAGCCTAAGAATATTTGGGGGTATTTTATCCTTTTTAAAATTTAAAGTGCTCAAATTAAATGCCAGATTTTCCATGAGTAGCTTGCTATCAGTGCAAGAACTGCTGTAAGTTCACTACAAAGAAAACTTCTTGCATTCATTTGAATATGGGCTATCTGATGGTCTAGTAAAAGATTATCCCATTAAAACAGTTTGAAGGACAAAAATAATTTTCCATGGCATCCATTAAAATTGGGATGAGGCACAAAGTTTTTTTCTTATAAACTGCTTTAGTTAAAAAATGTGCAAGCCACTATCATTTACATTACTTACGGTGCCTTTGGTATGTTGATTCAGAAAATGAGTTGGGTAGTAACACACTTTATAAGAGGCAGCAGATGGCATAATAATTTCCCTTGCTCAGCAACTCATATGTTATCTACTATGGGCACTGTCTAGATTTCCATACTAATGTACAGTATTAGAACATTTAACAGCAGGAGGCCCCAGCTCCTACAGCCAAGGGTCTAGGTATAAGAGTCAGGCACTACATAAATAACAAGCCATAGCCAAAGAAAGGAGATCAGGCCAAAATTTTAAATTTCCTTTGGATTTAAGGTATCTTGAAATGCCATAATTTTTAAAGCCACTTTAAAGCCTGAATCACACCATCACTTTGCATTTATGCAGTATATTTAGAAGATGTTGTATAAATTGGATCTTATTTTTCCTCAAAAAAGTTCCTACCTGATAAATGAGGAGTTAGGGGAGGAAGACAAAGCATTGGATATAAAATAGATGGTTCTTGGACTCACCAGCTGATTGATCTGATTGTTGTTCAGTTGCTCAGTCATGTCCAACTCTTTGCGGCCCCATGGACTTCAGCATGCCAGGCTTCCCTGTCCTTCACTACCTCCCAGAGCTTGCTCAAACTCATGTCCATTGTCGATGATGCCATCTAACCATCTTATCCTCTGTCGCCCCCTTCTCCTGCCTTCAATCTTTCTCAGTGAGTCACCTCTTTGCATCAGGTGGCCAAAGTATTGGAGCTTCAGCATCAGTCCTTTCAGTAATATTCAGGCTTGATTTTCTTTAGAATTGACTGGTTGGATCTCCTTGCAGTACAAGAGACTCTCAAGAGTCATCTTGAACACCACAGTTCAAAAGCATCAATTCTTCAGCGCTCAACCTTCTTTATGGTCCAACTCTCACATCCATACACATGGTCTGGTATTGATCTGGAGTAACCACTTAACCTCAAGTCTCTATTTCCACATTAGTAAGTTAATAGTGTCAGTCCTACTCACCTTACAGGGTTGTTGTGAGGACCAAAACAAAACAGCAGATTTCACTACAACAGAAGCTCAATGAAGGCTCAGATTTTTGTCCTTTTTGGTTTACTGCTGTATCCTTAAAACCTAGAAGTGCACCTGGTACATAGTAATCATTCAGTGAATGTTGTGAAAATGTTTTGAATATTATAAAGACATAATGTATTATATGTAAGGTATTGTTATCACTAAACTACTGAAGGGGGAAAGGAAGAGAATAGTGTAACTTGCTCAACTTATTCTTAAGTGAGAATAGAGTTAAGCTTGGATTTCAAGGCAGGTCTCGACATTCTATTTATTTGACCACCCAACAATTTTTTAGAGTATATACTACATGCCAGGCATGGTTCTAGGTACTGGATTGTTGTTGTTCAGTCACTAAGTCACGTCTGACTCTTTGCAACCCCATGAACTGCAGCACGCCAAGCTTCCCTGTCCTTCACTATCTCCTGCTCAAACTCATGTCCATTAAGTCAGTGATGCTATCCAACCATCTCAATCTCTGCCTTCCCCTTCTCCTCTTGCCCTCAAGGTACTGGCCATATAGTGGTAAAAAATATATACATGAGAGTCAGATGTGGGACGCCGACATTAAACAAATGAACACACAAACAACATTGTCGTAGCACTATAAAGGAAGAACACCATCTGATGTTCCCTAATTTACAGCCAGATTATATGTTTAAGTTTAAACTTACATTTTACATTTATAAGATGTCCTTTTAGAGAATATTCATTCATTTTTCTATATATCGTTATTTCAAACCAAATCAAAAGAAGTTTATTAGCATCAACTAGAACTAACCACCTGAGACAGATCTATTAAAATAAACATTTGGAAAAACAATGACAGCATTATTCATTCACCTCTACCACTTCAGTTCTCACAGCTAGAAGCCCAATGATATGTATTGACCTTAATATCAAAACTTGGATATAAGTCTCAAAACATGCCTTCAACATTATAAACTATTGCTAAACCAAATTCACACCATACCTTACTTTTAGTAAGTACTCAAAGGGTTTTGTTGAGTACTTTATTCTTTTAGAATGTTGAGGGTTATCATTAATACTCAAACATTTTCCCATGGGAATGCATATTTGTTAAATGATTAGCTTTCTCTTGCAAAAGGATTTTTTCCAAGCTAAAGACATATAATGAAGGCTCTGATTTATTGTTCCTTTGAATTCTGAATGAGTCCATTGAGATGACTTGACAAGTCCACCCGCTTATTTTTTAGGTTTAATTTAGGCTTTTAACCTATGCAAAATTGCTTTCTACTTCACAGGCAATATTGGGAGAACAGTAAGAGTTGAAACCAACCCTTTATTTTTAAATGAACATAAGGAAAACACTGTATTTTAGAATAAAGGACAAGTGATGTAAATATGCTCTCTTAACCTGACATGGTTGACAGCTAGAATTTTAAGGTCACATATTTCCAATCATCAGTAACTTTTTAAAACTTTAAATAATAATAATAAAGGCAGAAGCATTTTATAAAACAATTTAAAAGAAAAAAAATCCAAATTTTTTAGAGAAAAATTGGATTTATATAAGTTCAGGGGAAGTAAAAAATAGATTTAAATACCCATTAGAAAAGGGTGTGATAGATTTTTAAAAATCTCTTTTAAGGGAGTAAGTTTTCAAAATCATTCTGTTCAATACAATAATTTGTTACTCTAAGAAACTACAATTTACAATCTTAAATAGTTTTTACCCAGAATTATTAATTTCTTTTAAAATCAACTTTAATGTAGTATAATTTATATTTTAAAAACTAACCATTTTAAGCATACAGTCAGTTCTATAACTCAGCCCAAACATTCCTAAAAATCATATAGCTATAAAAGTCCCCTCAGCAAAAACTGAAGGACCCAGAAGGAAAATGGGCTTAGAAAAATAATGAATAATATGTCATTCATACACACACACACATACATAGTGAAAGTGAAGTCGCTCAGTCATGTCTGACTCTTAGCGACCCCATGGACTGCAGCTCACCAGGCTCCTCCATCCATGCGATTTTCCAGGCAAGAGTACTGGAGTGGGGTGCCATTGCCTTCTCTACACACATACATACACAGACACAAAAGAAAAGGAGAGAAAGGGGGAGTGGGGATAAGGAGAAAAGGAGAAAAAAAAAGATACTACCTAATAAAAATGTAGCACACTTTAACAGCTTTCAGTTCAGTCGCTTAGTCATGTCTGACTCTTTGCAACCCCATGAATTGCAGCACACCAGGCCTCCCTGTCCATCACCAACTCCTGGAGTTCACTGAGACTCATGTCCATCGAGTCAGTGATGCCATCCAGCCATCTCATCCTCTGTCGTCCCCTTCTCCTCCTGCCCCCAATCCCTCCCAGCATCAGAGTCTTTTCCAATGAGTCAACTCTTCACATGAGGTGGCCAAAGTACTGGAGTTTCAGCTTTAGCATCATTCCTTCCAAAGAAACCCCAGCGCTGATCTCCTTCAGAATGGACTGGTTGGATCTCCTTGCTGTGCAAGGGACTCTCAAGAGTCTTCTCCAACACCACAGTTCAAAAGCATCAATTCTTCGGCACTCAGCCTTCTTCACAGTCCAACTCTCACATCCATACATGATCACTGGAAAAACTATAGTCTTGACTAGACGGACCTTTGTTGGCAAAGTAATGTCTCTGCTTTTCAATATGCTATCTAGGACATAACTTTCCTTCCAAGGAGTAAGCATCTTTTAATTTCATGGCTGCAGTCACCATCTGCAGTGATTTTGGAGCCCCCAAAAAATAAAGTCTGACACTGTTTCCACTGTTTGCCCATCTATTTCCCTTAACCAACTAGAACTAAAAGACATTTATAGAACTCTCTACTCAACAGGAGAATACATATTCTTCTCAAGTGCACACAGAACATTCTCTAGGATAGACCATATGCTAGGCCATAAAACAAACCTTAATAAATTTTAAAAGATTGAAATCATATCAAGTATGTTCTCCAACTACCACAATTGAGTGAAATTATAAATTAATAACAAGCAAATAGGAAAAATTAACAAAGGTGTAGACATTAAATAACACACAACTAAATAACCAATGGGTCAAAGAAGAAATCACAATGAAAAGTGGAAAACACTTTGAGATGAATGAATGAAAACACAGCATACCAAAACTTATGGAACACATCTAAAGCAAATTTTTATAGTTTTAAATGCCTACAGTAAAAGAAAAAAGATTTTAAATCAATAATCTAAAGTTCCATCTTAAGACAATAGAAAAAGAAGAATAAATTAAATCTAAAGCAAACAAAAAGAGGGAAATAATAGATCAGAGTACTAATATATCAAATAGAAAATAGAAAAACAATAGAGACAACTAATAAAAGTAAACCCTGGTTTTTTGAAAAAATTGATAAAATTGGCAAACATACACTCTTCAAGCAAAGAAAAGAGAAGACTCAAATTACTACAGTCAGGAATGAAAGAGAAGACATTACTTCTGACCATACAAGAAAGGATAACAAGGGAATGCTATGAACAAATGTATGGAAACAAATTAGGTAACTAAATGAAATGGACAAACTTTTAGAAGGGCACAAACTACCAAAGCTACCTTAAAAAGAAAATCCAAATAGATCTAGAAAAAGTAAAGATATTAAATTAGAAATTAAAAAAAAATTATTCAGAAGAAAAGTTGAGACCCAGATGGCTTCACTAGTTAATTCAAACAAAGTTTTTCAAAATAACAACTCTTCACAAACTATAAGAAAACAGAAGAGTGAACATTTCCCAACTCTTCCTATGAGGACAGTATTACCTCAGTACCAAAACCACACAAAGGATTTCACAAAAAAAGAAAACCACAAAGCAATTTTGTATGAGTATATAAGCAAAAATGCTCAACATAATACTAGCAAACTGAAACCAGCAATATACAGAAAGTATTATACAACATAACCAAGCAGGAATTATCTCAAAAATGCAACAATGACTTAACATCCTAACATCAATTAATAGATTATGTCAATAGAATAAAGGACAATTCCAACAGAATCATCCCAATAGATGCAAAATATGTTAAAAAACTCAACATTTCATGATAAAAATATTCAACAAAATAAGAACAGAAGGAAACTTCCTCAATATGACAAACAACATCTACAAAAACCCTCAGCCAATTAAACTTACGGGCTTCCCTCACAGCTCAGTGGTAAAGAATCTCCTTGCCAATGCAGGAGACACAGGATATACCCTGGAGAAGGAAATGGCAGCCCACATCAGTATTCTTGCCTGGAAAATCCCATGGACAGAAGAACTAGGTGGGCTGCAGCCCATAGAGTCTCAAAAAGGTTGGACACAACTTGGTGACTAAACAACAACAACAATCAAACTAAAGGATGAAAAATCAATCATTTTCCTCATAATATCAGAAACAAGGCAAGGATATCCTTTCTTGACATTTTTATTCAACACTGCACTGGAGTTTCCAGCCAGAGAGGTAGTGGGGAAAAATGAAATAAAAGGCATCCAGATTGGAAAAAAAAAAAAAGAATCAAAACTATGTCTATTCAGATGACATAATCCTGAATACGGAAAATCCTAAGGAACACACACACACACGTGAAAGTCACTCAGTCATGTCTGACTCTTTGCGACCCCATGGACTATACAGTCTGTGGAATTCTCTAGGCCAGAATACTGGAATGGGTAGCCTTTCCCTTCTCCAGGGGATCTTCCCAACCGAGGGATGGAACTCAGATCTCCCGCACTGCAGGCGGATTCTATACCAGGTGAGCCACAAGGGAAGCCCAAGAATACTGGAGTGGGTAGCCTATCCCTTCTCCAGGGGATCTTCCTGACCCAGGAATTGAACCGGGTTTTCCTGCATTACAGGAAGATTCTTTACCAACTGAGCTATCAGGGAAAACTAAGAGTAATAATCAAGTTCAACAATCCAAGTTTGCTGGATAGAAGAGTAGTACACAAAAGTCAACTGTAGGTCTATACAATACCTATGAACCCTCCAAAAATGAAACTGAGAAAATAACTTCATTTATAATAACATCAAAAAGAAGAAAATATTTATGAATAAATTTAACAAAAGTACAAGATTTGTAGCTGAAAACTATAACATATCACTGAAGAAAATAAAGGCCTAAATAAATGGAAAGGCATACTGTGTTCACGGAATAAAAAATGTTACCAAGATAACAATATTCCCTAAATTATCTACAAAGTCAACACAATTTCTACCAAACTCCGTCCGGCTCAAGAGAAAAGGAACAGCTTTAGTAATCATGGAAATGTAGGTCAAAACCACAGTGAGATACCAATTCACATCCACTAGGATTGTTGTTCAGTCACTAAGTCATGTACAACTCTTTGCAACCCCATGGACTGCAGCACACCAGGCTTCCATATCCTTCACTATCTCCCAGAGTTTGCTCAAACTCACGTCCTTTGAGTCAGTGATGCCATCCAACCATCTCATCCTCTGTCCCTCCTTCTCCTCCTGCCCTCAATCTTTCCCAGCAACAGGATCTTTTCCAACGAGTTGGCTCTTTGCATCAAGTGGCCAATGTATTGGAGCTTCACCTTCAGCATCAGTCCTTTCAATGAATATTCAAGACTGATTTCCTTTAAGATTGACTGGTTTGACCACCTTGCTGTCCAAAGGGCTCTCAAGAATCTTCTTCAGCACCATAGTTAGAAAGTATCAATTCTTCAGCACACAGTCTTATTTATGATCCAACACCCACACCCGTACAGGACTACTAGAAAAACCATAGCTTTGACTATATGGACCTTTGTTGGCAAAGTGATGTCTCTGCTTTTTAATATGCTCTCTAGGTTTGTCGAAGGAGCAAGCATCTTTTTTTTTTTGCAGAGTCACATGGAGCTGTAGCATCTTTTAATTTCATGACTTTAGTCACTGTCTGCAGTGATTTTGTAGCCCAAGAAAATGAAATACGTCACTGCTTCCACTTTTTCCCCATCTATTTGCCATGAAGTGATTGGATTGGATGCCATGATCTTAGTTTTTTGAATGTTGAGTTATAAGCTAGCTGTTTCACTTTCCTCTTTCACATCACTGAAAGATTCTTTAGTTCCTCTTTGCTTTCTGCCATAAGGATGGTGTAATCTGCATACCTGAGGTTGTTGATATTTCTCCTCACAATTTTGATTCCAGCCTTTGATTCATCAAGCCTGGAATTTTGCATGATGTACTAGGCATATAAGTTAAATAATGAGGGTGACAATATACAGCCTTGATATACTCCTTTCCCAATTTGGAATCAGTGTGTTGTTCCATGTCTGGTTCTAACTGTTGCTTCTTGACCTGCACACAGGCTTCACAGAAGGCAGGTAAGGTGACCTGATATTCCCATCTCTTTAAGAATTTTCCAGTTTGTTTTAATCCACAGTCAAAGGCTTTAGTGTAGTCAACTGAGCAGAAGTAGTTTTTATGGAATTATCTTGCATTTTCTATGATCCAACTGATGTTGGCTATTTGATCTCTGGTTCCTCTGCCTTTTCCAAATCCAGCTTGAACATCTGAAATGTCTTGGTTTATGTACTGTTGAAGCCTAGCTTGAAGGATTTTGAGCATAACCTTGCTAGCATGTGAAATGAGCCCAACTGGGCAGTAGTTTGAACATTCTTTGGCACTGCCCTTCACTAGAATGGTTATGATCAAAAGAAGATAATGACAAGAATTGGTAAGGATGTGGAGAAATAGAAAGCCTCACAAGCTGCTGATGGGAATATATGATGCAGCTACTTTGGAAAACAGCCTGGTATGTCCTCAGAGTTAACATTTGACCCAACAATTCCACTACTAGGTATATATACTAGGCAAAATGAAAACATATGTCCACACAAAACTTGTACACAAATACCATACCACCGTTGTTCACAATAGCCAAACAATGCAAACAATCCAAATGTCCATCAATTGATGAATGGATAATCAAAGTGTGATGTAGCCATACAATAGAATATTATTCAACAATCAAAATAAACAGATGCATGCTACAGTATAAGTGAACCTTGAAAACATGCTAAGTGAAAGAAGCCAGTCACAAAAGAACCACAAATTAGATGACTCCTTTTATATGCAATGTCCAAAATAGGCAACTTTATACAGATAGAAAGTAGTTCAGTGGTTGCCTAGGGCTGGGGAAGGGTACATTGGGAAAATGAAGAGTGACTGGATAGATTTCTTTTTGGGGTTATGAAAATGTTCTCAAATTCATTATGGTAATAGTTGAACAACTCTGAATATATAATACAAAACAAAACAAACAACTTTGAGTGTAGACTCTAAATGGGTGAATTATTATATGGGACGTGAACTATATCTTAATAAATTTGCTATAAAAATTCCAATTAAAAATAAAATACAAACAACAGTGAAAAATCAATGAATCTAAATCGAAATTTTTAAAAAAGATCAATAGAATAATAAACTAGAAGAATCAAAAATAAAAAAGTAGACATGAATTACCAGTATAGAAATGAAAGAGAGATATCACCATAGATTATATACATATTAAAATAATCATAAAAGAATGTTTTAAACATATTTATTGCAATAAATTCTAGAACTCAGAAGAAATAGACCAAGTCCTTGATAGCCAAAATTTATAAAAGCATAAACTGGCATAAAGAAATTAAATACCTAAAGACCCCTATATTATTTGAATAAGTGAAATATCTTAAAATCTTGCAACAAAAAATATTCTAATTCAAGACACACTCACTGGTGAGTTTTATCCAACATCTGAGGCAGATATAATAGTTGTCTTAAGAAAGTTTCAGAAAATAGAGGGCAGACTTCTCAACTTATTATGAATGAGTCTAGCATTATCCTGATACCAAAAGTAAACCTATTATAAGAAAAGAAAATTAAAAACCAATCTCTCTTCTGAGCCTAGTTGGAAAAGTTCCTAATAAAATATTATGAAATCCAACTTAATAATGCACCATGACCAATGGGGTTTATCCGAGTAAGGGAAGGTTGTTCTAATCTCTGAAAAATAATCAATATAATTCACCATATTAACAAACCAAAAAAGAAAATCTATATGGTTCTTTAAATAAAATTCAGAAAAACCACTTGGTAAACTTTAATACCTACTCATGAGAAACAACTTCCTGGGGCTTTCCAGGTAGCACTAGTGGTAAAGAACCCGCCTGTCAATGCAGGAGACATAAGAGACGTGGGTTCGATCCCTGGGTCGGGACGATCCCCTGGAGGAGGGCACAGCAACCCACTTCAGAATTCTTGTTTGGGAAATCCCACGGACAGAGGAGCCTGGCGGGCTACAGTCCATGTGGTCAGAAAGAGTTGGACGACACTTTCATGAACAACAGCAACATCAACAAAATCATCAAATTAGGCACAGGATGGAACTTCTTCAAACTTTTTCTTTCTGAGAGCCATTAAAGAAGATTTAAGTAAGCTGAGAGATATATCAGTCATGGATTAGAAGACTCGGTGTTGTTAACGTACCAATTCTCTCTAAATTAGAATACAGATACAATAAAATCTCAATCAAAATAGCATTTGCTAAGTCGCTTCAGTCGTGTCCAACTCTTTGCAACTCTTTGAGTCCAGGCCCCAGCAGTGAAAGCACTGAGTGCTAATCACTGGTCTGCCAGGAATTTTCAGCATTTATCCTTTCAAATTAGAGTTTTCTCTGGATATCTGCCTAGGAATGGGATTGCTAGATCATATAACAGCTCTACTTGTAGATTTTTTTTTTTAAGGAACTTCCATCCTATTCTCCTTGGTGGCTGCACCAATTTCACATTCCCACCAACAAGGGTTCCCCTTCCTCCCCACTCCTCCAGATCCTCTCCAGTATTTATTATTTGCAGACTTTTTTGGGGGATGAACCACATGGCTTGCAGGATCTTAGTTCCCCAACTAGGGATTGCATGTTGGCCACTACAGTGAAAGCACTGAGTCCTAACCACTGGACCACCAAGGTGTTTCCTGATTCTAAAATTTAGATAGAAATACAAATGATACAAAATAGCCAGAACAAATCTTTAAAAACAAAACAAAACAAAAAATTGGAATGCTCATATTTTCTGACTTCAAGACTAACTATAAATTGGATGGATCATACATAGTTATTTATAGGTTTTAACATTTTAAAACTCAGAATCCAGGTTGCCACATGTACCAAGAAACATCTATAATATATGTGGCAACATGGATTCAGAGTTAAGAACAGTGTGGTATTACTATGATGACAGATAAATAGATCAGTAGAACAAAACAGAGAGTTCAAAAATGAACCTACATATATATGGCTAATAAATTTGTGACCAGGATGCAATGTCTAGGGAAATAGTCTTTTCAACAAA
Source organism: Bos indicus x Bos taurus (assembly GCF_003369695.1). NCBI lineage: Eukaryota > Metazoa > Chordata > Mammalia > Artiodactyla > Bovidae > Bos > Bos indicus x Bos taurus. The sequence continues at coordinate 92,226,820 of NC_040081.1, read as the reverse complement.
AGGTCCTAGGGCAACTGAATATCAGTACGGAACAATTATACTTCCTTCATTACATCATTTAAAAATGTTACGTGAAATAAACCAGAAATCTAAGAGTAAAGGTTAAAACTTATTAACTTTATAAAAGAAATGTAATAGAGGAAAATACAGAAGAAAAACGTTGCAATTTCTATGAGGGAAAAGCTTTATTAGGACACAGAAAGCACTGACCATATAAGAAATAGTAATAAAATAAACTTCACAAAAATTTTAAAATTCTGCTCTTTGAAAGACACAATTAAGAAAATAAAGCCAGCCTTCAACTGGAAGATTATTTGCAACACATATGTTTGACAATGGACTTGAAACCAGATAATATAAAGTACCTTTACAATTCAATAAGAAGAAGACAGTCCAATTTTTCAAAAGAGCAGATCTGAATAGACACCTTGTACTAATTACCAAAGGAGACAAAAGAATAGCTAATTAGCACATAAAAAGAAGTTCAACATCATTAGTCACCAGGGAAATGCAAATTAACATCACAAAGATACATCACTCCATACCCACTAGAACAGCTAAAATTAGACACTAAAAATCCAACTGTCCTGGAGTATATGAAACAATTTCAACTTTCAGACATTGCTATTGAGGGTATAAAATGGTACAACCATTTTGAAGACCTGTTTGTTTGTTTCTTATGAAAGCTGTCTCTTTCCATATGACTTAGCAGTTACATCATTAATCCAAGGGAAAAGAAAGCAAATGTCCACCAAAAAAAAACCTTGTATATTAATCTTCACAGAATTTTTATTCATAGGAGCAGCAAAGTGGAAACAACACAAATACCTATTAACAGGTGAATGAATGGATAAATACATTTGGTATACAACAGAATATATTTCAGCAATAGAAAAGAAACATCTAATGATACATGTGGCAACATGGATTCTGAGTTTTAAAATATAAAAACCTATAAATAACTGTGTATGATCCATCCATGTGAAATCCTACAGCAAGCAAAGCTATAGAGACAGAACACAAATGTCTTGTGTACTGACTGTTACTGAAGCAAGGGGTGATGCAAATGTTCTGCATCTTGATTTTCATCATGGCACCATGGATCGTCGAAAAAGCAAGTTCCACAAAAACATCTACTTCTGCTTTATTGACTATGCCAAAGCCTTTGACTGTGTGGATCACAACAAACTGTGGAAAATTCTCAAAGAGATGGGATACGAGAACACCTGATCTGCCTCCTCAAAAATTTGTATGCAGGTCAAGAATCAGTAGTTAGAACTGGACATGGAACAACAGACTGGTTCCAAATTGGGAAAGGAGTACATCAAGGCTGTGTATTGTCATGCTGCTTATTTAACTTATATGCAGAGTACATCATGAGAAATGCTGGACTAGATCAACTACAAACTGGAATCAAGATTGCTAGGAGAAATATCAGTAACCTCAGATATGCAGATGACACCACCCTTATGGCAGAAAGTGAAGAGGAACTAAACAGCCTCTTGATGAAAGTGAAAGAGGAGAGTGAAAAAGTTGGCTTAAAGCTCAACATTCAGAAAACAAAGATCATGGCATCTGGTCCCATCACTTCATGGCAAATAGATAGGGAAACAGTGGAAATAGTGAGACTTTATTTTTTGGGGCTCCCAAATCATTACAGAGATGGTGACTGCAGCCATGAAATTAAAAGACACTTGCTCCTTGGAAGAAAAGTTATGACCAACCTAGACAGCATATTAAAAAGCAGAGACATTACTTTGACAATAAAGATCCGCCTAGTCAAAACTACGGGAGAAGGCAATGGCACCCCACTCCAGTACTCTTGCCTGGAAAATCCCATGGATGGAGGAGCCTGGTAGGCTGCAGTCCATGGGGTCGCTAAGAGTCGGACACGACTGAGCGACTTCACATTCACTTTTCACTTTCATGAATTGGAGAAGGAAATGGCAACCCACTCCAGTGTTCTTGCCTGGAGAATCCCAGGGACAGGGGAGCCTGGTGGGCTGCCATCTATGGGGTTGCACAGAGTCGGACACGACTGAAGTGCCTTAGCAGCAGTCAAAACTATGGTTTTTCCAGTAGTCCCGTATGGATGTGAGAGTTGGACTGTAAAGAAAGCTGAGCTTTGAAGAATTGATGCTTTTGAACTGTGGTGTTGGAGAAGACGCTAGAGAGCTCCTTGGACTGCAAGGAGATCCAACCAATCCATCCTAAAGGAAATCAGTCCTGAATATTCCTTGGAAGGACTGATACTGAAGCTGAAACTCTAATACACTGGCCACCTGATGTGAAGAATTGACTCACTAGAAAAGACCCTGATGCTGGGAAAGATTGAAGGCTGGAGGAGAAAGGGACAACAGAGGATGAGATGGTTGGATGGCATCACCGACTCAATGGACATGAGCTTGAGTAAACTCTGCGAGTTGGTGATGAACAGGGAGGCCCGACATGCTGCAGTCCATGGGGTCACAGAGAGTTGAACATGACTGTGACTGAAGTGAACTGATCTGAACACAGGTGCAAACTTTTGTCATACTTGGTAAACTGTACAGTCAGTTCTACTACAATACCTGTTTTCAAAAATGCAAATTGGTTCTAACATGACAGCAAAAAATTTTATATTGACTTTTTTTTTTTTTTTTTTTTTAATTTTCTCGTGGAGTCTTTAGGGTTTTCTATGTAGAGGATCATGTCATCTGCAAATAGTGAGAGTTTTACTTCTTCTTTTCCAATTTGGATTCCTTTTATTTCTTTTTCTGCTCTGATTGCTGTGGCCAAAACTTCCAAAACTATGTTGAATAGTAATGGTGAAAGTGGGCACCCTTGTCTTGTTCCTGACTTTAGAGGAAATGCTTTCAATTTTTCACCATTGAGGATAATGTTTGCTGTGGGTTTGTCATATACAGCTTTTATTATGTTGAGGGATGTTCCTTCTATTCCTGCTTTCTGGAGAGTTCTTATCATAAATGGATGTTGAAATTTGTCAAAGGCTTTCTCTGCATCTATTGAGATAATCATATGGTTTTTGTTTTTCAATTTGTTAATGTGGTGTATTACATTGATTGATTTGCAGATATTGAAGAATCCTTGCATCCCTGGGATAAAGCCCACTTGGTCATGGTGTATGATCTTTTTAATGTGTTGTTGGATTCTGATTGCTAGAATTTTGTTTAGGATTTTTGCATCTATGTTCATCAGTGATATTGGCCTGTAGTTTTCTTTTTTTGTGGCATCTTTGTCAGGTTTTGGTATTAGGGTGATGGTGGCCTCATAGAATGAGTTTGGAAGTTTACCTTCCTCTGCAAATTTCTGGAAGAGTTTGAGCAGGATAGGTGTTAGCTCTTCTCTAAATTTTTGGTAGAATTCAGCTGTGAAGCCGTCTGGACCTGGACTTTTGTTTGCTGGAAGATTTTTGATTACAGTTTCAATTTCCGTGCTTGTGATGGGTCTGTTAAGGTTTTCTATTTCTTCCTGGTCGAGTTTTGGAAAGTTGTACTTTTCTAAGAATTTGTCCATTTCTTCCTCGTTGTCCATTTTATTGGCATATAATTGTTGATAATAGTCTCTTATGATCCTTTGTATTTCTGTGTTGTCTGTTGTGATCTCTCCATTTTCGTTTCTAATTTTATTGATTTGATTTTTCTCCCTTTGTTTCTTGATGAGTCTGGCTAATGGTTTGTCAATTTTATTTATCCTTTCAAAGAACCAGCTTTTGGCTTTGTTGATTTTTGCTATGGTCTCTTTTGTTTCTTTTGCATTTATTTCTGCTCTAATTTTTAAGATTTCTTTCCTTCTACTAACCCTGGGATTCTTCATTTCTTCCTTTTCTAGTTGCTTTAGGTGTAGAGTTAGGTTATTTATTTGACTTTTTTCTTGTTTCTTGAGGTGTGCCTGTATTGCTATGAACTTTCCCCTTAGGACTGCTTTTACTGTGTCCCACAGGTTTTGGGTTGTTGTGTTTTCATTTTCATTCGTTTCTATGCAAATTTTGATTTCTTTTTTGATTTCTTCTGTGATTTGTTGGTTATTCAGCAGCGTGTTGTTCAGCCTCCATATGTTGGAATTTTTAATAGTTTTTCTCCTGTAATTGAGATCTAATCTTACTGCATTGTGGTCAGAAAAGATGCTTGGAATGATTTCTATTTTTTTGAATTTACCAAGGCTAGCTTTATGGCCCAGGATGTGATCTATCCTGGAGAAGGTTCCATGTGCGCTTGAGAAAAAGGTGAAATTCATTGTTTTGGGATGAAATGTCCTATAGATATCAATTAGGTCTAACTGGTCTATTGTATCGTTTAAAGTTTGTGTTTCCTTGTTAATTTTCTGTTTAGTTGATCTATCCATAGGTGTGAGTGGGGTATTAAAGTCTCCCACTATTATTGTGTTATTGTTAATTTCTCCTTTCATACTTGTTAGCATTTGTCTTACATACTGCGGTGCTCCTGTGTTGGGTGCATATATATTTATAATTGTTATATCTTCTTCTTGGATTGATCCTTTGATCATTATGTAGTGACCTTCTTTGTCTCTTTTCACAGCCTTTGTTTTAAAGTCTATTTTATCTGATATGAGTATTGCTACTCCTGCTTTCTTTTGGTCCCTATTTGCATGGAAAATCTTTTTCCAGCCCTTCACTTTCAGTCTGTATGAGTCCCCTGTTTTGAGGTGGGTCTCCTGTAGACAACATATGTAGGGGTCTTGTTTTTGTATCCATTCAGCCAGTCTTTGTCTTTTGGTTGGGGCATTCAACCCATTTACGTTTAAGGTAATTACTGATAAGTATGATCCCGTTGCCATTTACTTTATTGTTTGGGGTTCGAGTTTATACACCATTTTTGTGTTTCCTGTCTAGAGAATATCCTTTAGTATTTGTTGGAGAGCTGGTTTGGTGGTGCAGAATTCTCTCAGCTTTTGCTTGTCTGAGAAGCTTTTGATTTCTCCTTCATACTTGAATGAAATCTTTTCTGGGTACAATAATCTGGGCTGTAGGTTATTTTCTTTCATCATTTTAAGTATGTCTTGCCATTCCCTCCTGGCTTGAAGAGTTTCTATTGAAAGATCAGTTGTTATCCTTATGGGAATTCCCTTGTGTGTTATTTGTTGTTTTTCCCTTGCTGCTTTTAATATTTGTTCTTTGTGTTTGATCTTTGTTAATTTGATTAATATGTGTCTTGGGGTGTTTCGCCTTGGGTTTATCCTGTTTGGGATTCTCTGGGTTTCTTGGACTTGGGTGATTATTTCCTTCCCCATTTTAGGGAAGTTTTCAACTATTATCTCCTCAAGTATTTTCTCATGGTCTTTCTTTTTGTCTTCTTCTTCTGGAACCCCTATGATTCGAATGTTGTAGCGTTTAATATTGTCCTGGAGGTCTCTGAGATTGTCCTCATTTCTTTTAATTCATTTTTCTTTTATTCTCTCTGATTCATTTATTTCTACCATTCTATCTTCTAATTCACTAATCCTATCTTCTGCCTCTGTTATTCTACTATTTGTTGCCTCCAGAGTGTTTTTAATTTCATTTATTGCATTATTCATTATATATTGACTCTTTTTTATTTCTTCTAGGTCCTTGTTAAACCTTTCTTGCATCTTCTCAATCCTTGTCTCCAAGCTATTTATCTGTGATTCCATTTTAATTTCAATATTTTGGATCAATTTCACTATCATTATTCGGAATTCTTTATCAGGTAGATTCCCTATCTCTTCCTCTTTTGTTTGGTTTGGTGGGCATTTATCCTGTTCCTTTATCTGCTGGCTATTCCTCTGTCTCTTCATCTTGTTTAAATTGCTGAGTTTGGGGTGTCCTTTCTGTATTCTGGCAGTTTGTGGAGTTCTCTTTATTGTGGCTTTTCCTCGCTGTGTGTGGGTTTGTACAGGTGGCTTGTCAAGGTTTCCTGGTTAGGGAAGCTTGTGTCGGTGTTCTGATGGGTGGAGCTGTATTTCTTCTCTTTGTTCAGTCGCGCTGTGGGGAGGGAGGGAGGGATGCTGCAAACAAATAACACTGGCGTGCGTCGCAGTGCCTCAGCCACACTGGGTCTGCCCCCGCTCACGGCGCGTGTAGCCTCCCTGCCCACACTGCTCGGGCTCTAGGTTGTTCCACCGGGAACAATCCGAGGCTGGCCCTGGGTTGCATGTACCTCCCAGGTCCAAGCCGCTCAGGTTCAGGCACTCGGGTAGTCCTCAGAGGCGCGGACTCAGTTGGGCCTGAGTTTTGTGTTCTTCCCAGGTCCAAGCAGCTCAAGTGATGAGGTGTTTGGCGAGCGCCAATGCTGCGACTTATCGCCTCCCCGCCACTCGGTTATCTGGGTGTAAAACCGGCGCACCTTCTCAGGCAGATGTTAACCGTCCAGACCCCCAAGAAGTTTTAGTTAGCAAAGAAGCCTGCTTACAGTTTTATAGATAATGTCTCTCTGGGGCTGCGATTGCCCCCTTCCAGCTCTGGCTGCCTGTCACCGGAGGGGGAAGGTCTGCAGCCGGCTATCTCTGTTCAATTCTTTGTTCCGTGCGCGGGCCTGGCGGTGTCTTAGGTTGGGGCTGGCTTTTCGCGTGGTAGATATCCCACTGTCTGGTTTGCTAGCCCAAATCATTTCGCTCAGATAGTGCTCAGGGTATTCAGGCCAGATTCTTACTCTAAGCGATGCAGCCCGCTGCGCCTCCCTGCCCAGCCCCCGCTTGCTAATGGCGTGTTCAGGCGTCTGTGCTGCTTCTCCGCTGGGGGAGTTACCGTAGGACTCGCAATCTTCGAGTTTTAATTATTTATTTATTTTTTCTTCCTGTTATGTTGCCCTCTGTGCTTCCAAAGCTCGGTACAGATTCGGCAGTGAGAAGGTTTCCTGGTGTTTGGAAACTTCTCTCTTTTTAAGACTCCCTTCCCGAGACGGAACTCCGTCCCTCCCTCTTTTGTCTCTTTTTTTTGTCTTTTATATTTTTTCCTACCTCCTTTCGAAGAGTTGGGTTGCTTTTCTGGGTGCCTGATGTCCTCTGCCGGCATTCAGAAGTTGTTTTGTGGAATTTACTCGACGTTTAAATGCTCTTTTGATGAATTTGTGGGGGAGAAAGTGTTCTCCCCGTCCTACTCCTCCGCCATCTTGGCTCCTCCCTCCTATATTGACTTTTGACATTGGATTTCATCCATTAAAAATAGATTAAAAAAAAATAGTGGATAAACACAGAAAACTACACCCAACCCAAATGAAAAGAGTCAAGTATAAATATATACCATGCCAACCTATATGTTACTGTTTTCATACATTTTCCTTCAAATCTGTTAAAAGCCCTGCCATTCACTGTCACATTTGTTTTAAAACGTAATTTTTTTAAAGAAAGGATAAAATTAGAAAATCATTTTTCATATTTTCCCATATATTTTCCATTGCTGGCATTCTTCACTCATTTGGAACTGGGTTTTTACTGGTATCACTTTTCTTCCTCTAGAAAGACTTCCTTTAATATTTTTTGTAATTCAGGTCCACCAGAAATAAATGCTCTGTGCTTTTGTAAAAAAAAAAAATCTTTATGCTGCTCTCATCTTTGAAGGATATTTTCACTTGACATAGAATCTTATGATAACTTTTTAAAACCATATTACATCTATCATTCCATTCCTTGTTTGGCTTATATTATTTCTGGGAAGAAATCAGTAATTTATCTTGCTATCCCAACTGCTTCTGTTTCTCCAGTGGCTTTCAAGAGTTTTATATTATCATTGGTTTTCAACAAATTGAGTATGATATGTTTTAAAATGGTTTTCCCTTCAATTATCCTGCTGGGAGTTTGTTTTCTTAGGTTTCAAAATCATAGTTTTCAACCTGCTTGTTAAACCATTATTCCTTCAAATATATATTTCCTGCCATTTCCTCTTCTCTGCCATATTCAGTTCAGTTCACTTCAGTCGCTCAGTCATGTCCGACTCTTTGTGACCCCATGAATTGCAGCACGCCAGGCCTCCCTGTCCATCACCAACTCCCGGAGTTCACTCAAACTCATGTCCATCGAGTCGGTTATGCCATCCAGCCATTTCATCCTCTGTCATCCCCTTCTCCTCTGTCATCCCCTTATCCTCCTGCCCCCAATCTCTCCCAGCATCAGAGTCTTTTCCAATAAGTCAACTCTTCACATGAGGTGGCCAAAGTACTGGAGTTTCAGCTTTAGCATCATTCCTTCCAAAGAACACCCAGGACTGATCTCCTTTAGAATGGACTGGTTGGATCTCCTTGCAGTCCAAGGGACTCTCAAGAGTCTTCTCCAACACCACAGTTCAAAAGCATCAATTCTTCAGTGCTCAGCTTTCTTCACAGTCCAACTCTCACATCCATACATGACCACTGGAAAAACCATAGCCTTGACTAGACGAACCTTTGTTGGCAAAGTAATGTCTCTGCTTTTGAATATGCTATCTAGGTTGGTCATAACTTTCCTTCCAAGGAGTAAGCATCTTTTAATTTCATGGCGGCAATCACCATCTGCAGTGATTTTGGAGCCCCCCAAAATAAAATCTGACACTGTTTCCCCATCTATTTCCCATGAAGTGATGGGACCAGATGCCATGATCTTTGTTTTCTGAATATTGAGCTTTAAGCCAACTTTTTCACTCTCCTCTTTCACTTTCATCAAGAAGCTTTTTAGTTCCTCGTCACCTTCTGCCATAAGGGTGGGGTCATCTGCATATCTGAGGTTATTGATATTTCTCCCGGCAATCTTGCTTCCAGCTTGTGTTTCTTCCAGTCCAGCGTTTCTCATGATGTACTCTGCATAGAAGTTAAATAAGCAGGGTGAAAATATGCAGCTTTGACGTACTCCTTTTCCTATTTGGAACCAGTCTGTTGTTCCATGTCCAGTTCTAACTGTTGCTTCCTGACCTGCATATAGGTTTCTCAAGAGGCAGGTCAGGTGGTCTGGTATTCCCATCCCTTCAGAATTGTCCACAGTTTATTGTGATCCACACAGTCAAAGGCTTTGGCATAGTCATAAAGCAGAAATACATGTTTTTCTGGAACTTTTCCTTTTTCCATGATTCAGTGGACGCTGGCATATTAAGATACTCCAATTATGCATATGTGAGATCATATTTCTCAGATTACTGAGGATCTAGCTGGAAATGGCACCCCACTCCAGTGTTCTTGCCTGGAAAATCCCATGGACGGAGGCGCCTAGTAGGCTGCAGTCCATGGGGTCGCTAAGAGTTGGACATGACTGAGCGACTTCACTTTCACTTTTCACTTTCATGCATTGGAGAAGGAAATGGCAACCCACTCCAGTGTTCTTGCCTGAAGAATCCCAGGGATGGGGGAGCCTGGTGGGCTGCCGTCTATGGGGTCCACAGAGTCGGACACGACTGAAGTGACTTAGCAGCAGCAGCCTTTTATTATTACTTTCATTCAGTATCTCAATTTACATAGTTTCTATTGCAGTATCTTCAAGTCATGCTTCTTTTCTTTTGTGGTGAGTAATCAGCTGATAATCCAAAGGTGAAGTTTTCATTCAGGTATTGTATTTCTAATTTGCACTGAAGCTCTAAAGTTCCCTTTGCCTATTTTTAATGTCTTCCATTTCTCCCATTATGTCCATATTTTCCATTACATACTTGACCATATTTACTATGCTGTTTTAAAGCCCATGCCAGCTATTTCATTCATTTCCATAATTTCTGAGTCAGTTTCTACTGATTTTCTGCTTCACAATTTCCTGCTCATTTGTATGTCATAATTTTTATTGGGTAGGACTTCCTAGGTGGCACAGTGGTGAAGAGTCTGCCTGTCAATGCAGGAGACACAAGAGAAGTGGTTTTGATCCCTAGGTCGGGAAGATCCCCTGCAGTAGGAAGTGGCAACCTGCTCCAGTAATACTGCCTGGAAAATTCCATGGACAGAGGAGCCTGGTGGGCTACAGTCCATGGAGTCCCAAAGAGTCAGCCACAACTGAGCAAACAGCATATCAGATCAGATCAGTCGCTCAGTCGTGTCCGACTCTTTGCAACCCCATGAATTGCAGCACGCCAGGCCTCCCTGTTTATCACCAACTCCCGGAGTTCACTCAGACTCACATTCATCGAGTCAATGATGCCATCCAGCCATCTCATCCTCTGTCGTCCCCTTCTCCTCTTGCCCCCAATCCCTCCCAGCATCAGAGTCTTTTCCAATGAGTCAACTCTTTGCATGAGGTGGCCAAAGTACTGGAGTTTCAGCTTTAGCATCATTCCTTCCAAAGAAATCCCAGGGCTGATCTCCTTCAGAATGGACTGGTTGGATCTCCTTGCAGTCCAAGGGACTCTCAAGAGTCTTCTCCAATACCACAGTTCAAAAGCATCAATTCTTCGGCGCTCAGCCTTCTTCACAGTCCAACTCTCACATCCATACATGACCACAGGAAAAACCATAGCCTTGACGAGATGAACCTTTGTTGGCAAAGTAATGTCTCTGCTTTTGAATATGCTATCTAGGTTGGTCATAACTTTCCTTCCAAGAAGCAAGCGTCTTTTAATTTCATGGCTGAAGTCACCATCTCTAGTGATTTTGGAGCCCAGAAAAATAAAGTCTGACACTGTTTCCACTGTTTCCCCATCTATTTGCCATGAAGTGGTAGGACCAGATGCCATGATCTTCGTTTTCTGAATGTTGAGCTTTAAGCCAACTTTTTCACTCTCCACTTTCACTTTCATGAAGAGGCTTTTTAGTTCCTCTTCACTTTCTGCCATAAGGGTGGTGTTATCTGCATATCTGAGGTTATTGATATTTCTCTATATACATAGACACTATAAAAGCTATGTTCTTAAAATTTTGGATTCTGTTTTCTGCTTTTAAAGTGTGGAATTTGGCAGGCTGTTACTTGCCAATAAGTTTGATTCTTTTGATGTTGTTTTTAAATTGTTATTGGTGGTCTAGAGTAGCCTTTACTCTAGAGCTCTTTTAACCCCATCCGAAGACATAACTCTAGGGTATCTATTACTGAAGTGTGTCTCAGCCACATGTAGGTTCTGGGAACTGTTTAACTTACAGCTTCCCAGTAACTGCATTTAGTCTAGCCTTATGGCATTTCATACTATGCATGTGCACCTTACTTAGCCCAGAGCAGTCTCAATGAAACCTCCTGCAGAGCCTTGGGGCTCCTCTGCATAGCTCCCACATCTCTGGTGTTGCACCTCACAAACCGAAGCTGCCACGACCTTCCCAAAATCAGATCTCAGTGACTTCTATACAGAGACTGCCATGCGTTCCGTGGTCTCCCTCTTCTGTACTGGGTCTGGAACGTGACATCAGGTAGAATGCTGAGGCTTCTGTATGACTCATTTGTTTCCATCCATTCAGAGAACACACTCAAGTACTGCATGTTTTCCATTGTCAGAAAACAATTGCTTCAAGTATTTTGTCCAGTTTTCTAGCTGTTCACAGGTAGAGGGACAACTCTGATACATGTTATTCCATTATGGGCAGAAAAGCATAGCTAGAATTTTTTTAAATCTAGTTTGAGTTATTTACATGTTGAGACTCACATATTACCCTAGTATTTATGATAACAGCAGTTGATTGTATCTTAATTTTATAAAATAATTTCATTTATATTGTCTGATTAGTTTTTATAACACTTTGAGTTAATAAGGATGATCTTTCTTACAATTGTGTTATAGCCAAAAAGACTGAGGTTCATAAGACAGTGAATGCTCACTTAGTAAGAGCTGGAGTTGGAATGTGATGTTAGCACAAACTACAACTCCTAAAACTTGAATCCTGGTTTCATGTATATCACGAAACCTTTTATTTTTCATCGATCCCTCCTCCTCCCTTCTTTATTCCTCTCAGGTTTGAATTATCTTTTAGGGTTTAATCATCAACTTTATCATGTTAGCTTAGTCAAAATTTTAAGAAGCAACTCAATCTTTAACTTTCCACTTTGATAAATGCTACTTGTAATTCAAAACCATATATTAATTTCAAGTGACAAACTATAATCAATATATTTCATACATAACCAACATCCTCCAAATCCATATAGGCCACTGAAGTCCTCCCTAACCTCCTAAACTGCCAGCATTCATGTGTAACCTTGTATCTGTATCATCTTTCCTCCTCTTTTAAGTCATTTTCCCTAACTTTGAGCTATGAAGCTGCAGTAAACGTCTGAGTTTTTCCTAGTCCAAATGAAAAAAATTCAATTAAACATTAAAATAGGAAGGAAAACAAAATATTTTAACTAAACAAGAATAAAGTAAGAATAAGCCAGCTCCTCAGTTAGCATGACTAAGTAATATATTGAAATGACAGCTTTCTAAGAGTGAGCTGCATTTATGTCAGTCTATAATAAAATGGGACCAAGTGACAGGGGCAATATTTGAAAAAATTTCAAGACTCAGTTGATTACCTTGTACCGTGAGGCACGGGATGAAAAGAGTGTTTTAATATTCCAATACACTTCTAGTCAACAGTGTGACTACATAGAGCACTGAACTAAGAGAAAAAAATACCTGAGACCACATAGCAGTCAGTGGGAAAGCCACCGATTGATGAGCCACATCATCCGTCATAATCTGCCTAGCTGGATACAGGGGATGACAACACGAGAGCCACGGATTAGTGGTCTCCAGTCTAAGTTAAGAGTAGTGGCATAAAAACTTTGAAAAGCAGTTTACATAGTTTACATATTTATATAATTGATGCTTTCAAACTGTGGTGTTGGAGAAGACTCTTGAGAGTCCCTTGGACTGAAAGGAGATCAAACCAGTCAATCCTAAAGGGAATCAACCCTGAATATTCATTGGAAGGACTGATGCTAAAGCTGAAGCTCCAATACTTTGGCCACCTGATGTGAAAAGCCAACTCGCGGAAAAGACCCTGATGCTGGGAAAGAGTGAAGGCAGGAGAAGGGGATGACATGGTTGGATGGCATTACCGATTCAGTGGACATGAATCTGAGCAAACTCCAGGAGATAGTAAAGGACTGGAAAGCCTGGCATGCTGTAGTCCATGGTGTTGCAAAGAGCAGGACACGACTGAGCGACTGAAAAATATATACTGTTTTTAAATAGACTTTACAAACAGTCACCTAGGCAACAATATGAAGTCATATTCTTTCATATGCAAGTTATATTTTCCTATAATACAGTAAAAAATAATTATTAATTCTAAGATGTGATTCGCTTACCATCAAAATTCCTTTCTTGGTCTTCCTTGCCATTAATGGTATACTTATTGCCCTTTGGGAAACACTGGTTTATCCTATTTAACTTAAAATTTTACACAAATTAATTTTCATTAATTACCAACTTAGGAAACAATGCTATAAAGTTTTATGTAACATATAATGATGAGATACAGGAAGGTTTAGGCCTTTCATTTAGCAAATACTTGAAAATTGCTTTTGGTTGGCTTTTTTCAAATCAAAGCCTGAAGAGCTAGACATGTGGAAAACCTCCAAAGCCAACCTCTCTTCCTACCCTATACCCAACATGATCACAACCATGTTATTTGGGGGGGCAGGGTGGGGGCAGAAACAGACTTCTACAAGAGAAGAAGGACGAAAAGGTACAACAAAATGTTAAGCAGTTATTTAAAGAATTATGGGTCACTGTTTTCTTTAAATTCTTCACTCTGTTCTTCCTTTCTCTACTTGCAAAATTTACCTAATGTCCTTCTGTTTCTTTTCAATAAAAGAATACAGTAATACTTTCTGAGTTTGACAATAGGGAATTCATGATCTCAGCCACAGTCAGCTCCTGGTCTTGTTTTTGCTGACTGTATAGAGCTTCTCCATCTTTGGCTGCAAAGAATATAATCTATCTGATTTTGGTATTGACCATCTGGTGATGTCCATGTGTAGAGTTTTCTCTTGTGTTGTTGGAAGAGGGTGTTTGCTATGACCAGTGCGTTCCCTTGGCAAAACCCTATTAGCCTTTGTCCTGCTTTGTTTTGCATTCCAAGGCCAAATTTGCCTGTTACTGCAGGTATCTTTTGACTTCCTACTTTTGCATTCCAGTCCCCTATAATGAAAAGGACATCTTTTGGGGGTATTAGTTCTAGAAGGTCTTGTAGGTCTTCGTAGAACCATTCAACTTCAGCTTCTTCAGCATTACTGGTCAGGGCATAGACTTGGATTCCTGTGATAATGAATGGTTTGCCTTGGAAATGAACAGAGATCATTCTGTCGTTTTTGAGATTGCATCCAAGTACTGCATTTCGGACTCTTTTGTTGACCATGATGGCTACTCCATTTCTTCTAAGGGACTCTTGCCCACAGTGGTAGATATAATGGTCATCTGAATTAAATTCACCCATTCCAGTCCATTTTAGTTCACTGATTCCTAAAATGTCTATGTTCACTCTTGCCATCTCCTGTTTGATGACTTCCAATTTGCCTTGATTCATGGACCTGACATTCCAGGTTCCTATGCAATATTGCTCTTTACAGCATCAGACTTTACTTCCATTGCCAGTCACATCCAAAACTGGGTGTTGTTTTTGCTTTGCCTCTGTCTCTTCATTCTTTCTGGAGTTACTTCACAAATCTCCAGTAGCATATTGGGCACCTACCAACCTGGGGAGTTCATCTTTCAGTGTCCTGTCTTTTTGCCTTTTCAAACTGTTCATGGGGTTCTCAAGGCAAGAGTACTGAAGTGGTTTGCCATTCCCTTCTCCAGTCCTGACCACGTTTTGTCAGGACTCTCCACTGTGACCCATCTGTCTTGAGTGGCCCTATGTGGCATGGCTCATAGTTTCACTGAGTTAGACAAGGCTGTGGTTCATGTGATCAGTTTGATTAGTTTTCTGTGATTGTGATTCTGTCTGCTCTCTGATGGATAAGGATAAGAGGCTTATGGAAGCTTTTTGATGGCAGAGACTGACTGAGGGAGAAACTGGGTCTTGTTCTGATGGGTGGGGCCATGCTCAGTAAATCTTTAATCCAATTTTCTGTTGATGGGTGGGGCTGTGTTCCCTCCCTGTTGTTTGACCTGAGGCCAAATTATGGTAAAGGTAAGGAAGATAATGGCAACCTCCTTCAAATAACCCCTGCACACACTGCCTCACTCAGTGCCTCTGACCCTGCAGCAGGCCACCGCTGACCCACGCCTCTGCTGAACACTCCTGGGCAAGTCTGGGTCAGTCTCTTGTGGGGTCACTGCTCGTTTCTCCTGGGTTCTGGTGTGCACAAGATTTTATTTGTGCTCTCCAAGAGTCTGTTTCCCCAGTAACGCATAAGTTCTGGTGTAAGTCTCTGGGTCCTCATGTGCACAAGGTTTGTTTGAGCCCTCTGAGCGTCTCTGGTGGGTTTGGGTTTGATTTTAAACACAATTTTGCCCCTCCTACCGTCTTCCTGGGGCTTTTCCTTTGCCCTTGGATGTGGGGTATCTTTTTTTGGTGGGATCCAACATTCTTCTGTCAGCAGTTGTTCAGCAGCAAGTTGTAATTTTGGAGCTCTTGCAGAAGATGAGCGCATGTCCTTCTACTCTTCCATCTTGAAACTTTAAGCTATGGTTAAAGTTCTAGTCAAAGCTATGGTTTTTCCAATAGTCATGTATGGATGTGAGAGTTGGACTATAAAGAAAGCTGAGTGCCAAATAATTGATGCTTTTGAACTGTGGTGCTGGAGAAAACTCTTGAGAGTCCCTTGGACTGCAAGGAGATCCAACCAGTCTATCCTAAAGGAAATCAGTCCTGAATATTCTTTGGAAGGACTGATGCTGAAGCTGAATCTCCAATACTTTGGTCACCTGATGTGAAAAACTGACTCACTAGAAAAGACCCTGATGCTGGGAAAGATTGAAGGCAGGAGGAGAAGCAGACAATAGAGGATGAGATGGTTGGATGGCATCACTGACTTGATGGACATGAGTTTGAGCAAGCTCCAGGAGTTGGTGATGGACAGGGAGGCCTGGCATGCTGCAGTCCATGGGGTCAGAGAGTCAGACACAACTGAGCGACTGAACTATTTTCTATTCCTATGGATATCCTCAGAATGAAAGCTGCATATTATTTCAACCTATTCCTTATAATAGTTACATTTCTAATCTCATATTTTGATTCAAAACAAAAATTTAAGTGAGGATACCAACTTTTTTCTTACTTTTAAACTATTTAATATTTATATACAATCTTTTGTCTAATCTGTTACTATTCTCAAAGCACTAGAAATAGGGGTTTTGCCCATTATTACATGAAAAATACAATTTTAAGAACCTAAATGCTCTCAATGGCCAGAGCAGAATACAATAAACTGGGTTCTGAAAAATGGATCTAAAATCATCTTGTAATTATAGCTTGATTATTCTTAAAACTCTTAATGGGATTTACTTTTAATTACTCTGGCAAGGATGAGGACAAGCTGGGGAATGGTAGGTAGATGGAAGGGATAGACATATCTAGAATAGCATAATTTGATAATTGCTGGTGCTGGGCAGTAAGTAAATGGGTGTTCTTTTTTTCCTGCATACTTGAAAAATTCGATGATAAAAGTTAAAACAAAAACAAAGTTCCAAGTTGTCTATAAAGTATTTTTGCTATTTCATTTGTATAATCAAATGCGAAAACAAGTATTTACCAGTAAGTATACAACTATTTAAAAGTTGTATGAAAGATTATTATTGCCACCTACTGGACACTTTGATTAACTACTTGCTCTTAAAAAACTCACTATTGGAAAACAAAACAAAACAAAACTATTAAATAGGTCTCCCCAACCCAGCATAAATATCTGGTTTTTAACAAGATAATGATAAGTAATACCAGTAAATTTATGTTTATAATAGTAATGATAATCAATAATGTTATATCACATCATTTCTAACATGAAATGCCACCTATAAAAGCTGCATTATAAAATTTCTGTTCGAGTATTGATGATCACCTTATTGTTGTCGTAATTTTACAAAAGATCTCAGATTTTGTTTTCCCATAGAAATTTAAATTGTTTACACATAGGGATAGACCAGAAAGCTAGAAACTAGCCCTGACTCTTAAATTTGGTGCGTTATTTATCTCAGTCTTTTAAAATCTTGACTTTTATTAAAAATTTTTCATCATTTATAACTTCATTAATTGTATACACCAGTGATTCTCAACCCTGCTACACAGAATTACCTGCCAAATTTGAAAATAAACTGATGATATCAAAACCAGAGTTTTTTGTTTTTTTTTTTTTTAAAACCAGGGTTAAAACATCTATTAGTAAATATCAATGGTTTTCAAAGTATAGTCTCTGGAGCAGCAACATCATCTGGGAATGAACCCAAGCAGGACCTATGTATTAAAGCCTTTCCTTGTCTCCATACTTCCTTGTTTGTAGGGAAAAGTTTAACCTCCTAGAACTTCCCAGAGTTCTAGAGGGCAGATTCAAACAGAAGAGTGAAAAGCAGCAGCAAAGGAAAGGCAGTCAAGGAACAGTAGTGCAGCACCAGGACAGGGTCCGTCCTCCTCAAGAGCTGTGCGTAACCACCTCATAGTTCCTCGACGAGAACCGAGACCCCATCCAGGTGGAGGATGGTTAACTTTAAGCAGAGCACAAGCTCTGGATCCCAGACTGGTTGGGATTGGAAGGCTAATGACTGAGATTCCTGGAACATCATCACACTGTTACAGGGAAAGGTCATATACCTTGCAGCCCTCCCCTCCACGTTTTGCAGATAAAAACTCTTCAGAGAGTTCGGACTTTTTGAGCTCTAGCAGCCTATTTTCCTTGCTCGGCCCTTGTGATAAACCTCTCTCTGCTCCAAACCCCGTTTGGTTTGTTCGGGCTTATTGAGTGTGCACCAGGCACACAAACTTGGGTTTGGCAACAGGAACTTGTTAGAAATGTAAATGTTCAAGGTCCACCCCACTTTGCCAACTGGTGTCAAGCAATTTGAGCCTGCTAGCTCTCCAGGTGATTTGGATGCAGGCTAATGCTTGAGAGTTACAAGTATTTACCATACACATATTAAAACTTTTTACTTTTTTTAAACATAAGACTTTAATTTACTGTTTTCTAATAAAGAAAAAAGTACATTAATGATACAAAATTTGGAAAGGTTTATGTGAAGAGTAAACTAGTGCAATTCTATTTTTCCAGAAGGACACCATTATGAACACAACCCAAAGGAAAAATGCTCTAATGGAAGGTTAGTGAATAATTTATTCATAGGCCAGTTAATAGGACCCTGGAATGCTCTTGCCCAGAGCAAGTTTTCCAACCATATTTCCTTGTTCTGGTTTGTTCTGCTCAGAAAGGCACCTTAATTAAGACCTTCAACCATATCATACCTTTCAACTCAGGAATGTCACTTCTAGAAATACAGAGAAAAATAAATTACACTCAAAGATTTTCCCCAAACCGAAAGCAAGTTAAATGCCCCTAAATTGGGAAATGATTCCATAAATTAGAAGGTCAACAGAATGAAATATTGTTCATCCATTAAAATGCTGCTTTTCATGAGATTTTAAATAATATGGGGAAATCCTTACTTTATAACATCACTTGTGTGCATGTTCCTGTTTTTCTGTTTCTGTCAACTGAATAAAATAATGGAAAGCACCAAAATATTAATACTGATTACCTGAGTAGTAGCACTGAGTGATACTTTATTGCTAAAATTTTTAATAAGAGTATGCTGCTGCTACTGCTAAGTCGCGTCAGTCGTGTCCGACTCTGTGCGACCCCATAGATGGCAGCCCAACAGGCTCCTCTGTCCCTGGGATTCTCCAGGCAAGAATACTGGAGTGGGTTGCCATTTCTTTCTCCAATGCATGAAAGTAAAAGTGAAAGTGAAGTCGCTCGGTCGTGCCCGACTCTTAGCGACCCCATGGACTGTAGCCTACCAGGCTCCTCTGTCCATGGGATTCTCCAGGCAAGAGTACTGGAGTGGGTTGCCATTGCCTTCTCCCAATAAGAGTATACTTACTTTATTAATTGGAAAAAAAATTTACAAACAGTAATGGTGCTTCTACTCTGTGAATTAGGGTCTTTAACAATCAATATGTTTTCAGGACTGATGCTAAAGCTCCGATACTTTGGCCACCTGATGTGAAGAGCCAAACTCATTGGAAAAGACCCTGATGCTGAGAAAGACTGAAGGCAGGAGAAGGGGACGACAGAGGATGGGATGGTTGGATGGCTTCATCAACTCAATGGACATGAGTCTGAGCAAACTCTAGGAGAGAGTAAAGGACAAGGAAGCCTGGCATGCTGCAGTCCCTGGGGTAGCAGAGAGTCAGATGTAACTTTGCAACTGAACAAAAACAACTTTCAGAAGACCGGAACTGTGGGAAACAAGTAGAGATTTTTTTCACTCCTTCCATCAATGTTCCTTCTCAACCCACTCCTCCAACTCTTGTATTTCTACTTTATTCACATCAGCTGTGCCAGAACCCCATAATCAGACACACCAAGAAACTGAAGTGTAATTATTCAATATTTTTAAAACTTAAAACTGGTCAAACAGTTTACCTTAGAATATATAAAAAGGAGGTAAAATGGCTGAACAGGCTTTTAAAAAGAACAGGCTTCAACATTAGACAAAGTTAGGTTTAAATCTTAAATTGCCACATATGGGACCTCACACAAGTTTCAACTTCCTTTTCTGTGAAATGAGAGTCTCACCTTCCTCTCTGAGCTCCCGTGAGGAGGAAATGAGAGAATGCACACGAAGCAGAAGACAGCAATAGGCACTCAACAGAAGGTAACTGCAGAAGACAGCAGTAGGCACTCAACAGAAGGTACTGCAGAAGACAGCAGTAGGCACTCAATAGAAGGTAACTGCAGAAGACAGCAGTGGGCACTCAATAGAAGGTAACTGCAGAAGACAGCAGTAGGCACTCAACAGAAGGTACTGCAGAAGACAGCAGTAGGCACTCAATAGAAGGTAACTGCAGAAGACAGCAGTGGGCACTCAACAGAAGGTAACTGCCGTTACTGCTTTGCAGTCAATGTTACAGTTGTTTTCAGTAAACACTCGTCAGATTTTAATTTTCCTGTGGGGGAAAAAAGCTTAGTGGGGTACAGTCATTTGGATGTCTCAGACCACTAAAATTTTAAAAACAATTGGGGAGACCTACATGGAGCTGTCAAATTATTCTTTACAAAGTGAGTGTTATTAAAACCCACCAACAAATTTATCAGGCCTATTATTTCACAGGGCTTCCCTTGCTGCTCAGACGGTAAAGAATCTGCCAGCAATGCAGGAGACCCAGGTTTGAGCCCTGGGTTGGGAAGATCTCCTGGAGAAAGGAATGGCATATAATTGCATATAAGAAAAAGCCCTTGAACATCCCCTAAAAAAGTGAAAGACAGTCTCAGAGTAAAGGAAATCAATCATTTCCAAGAAAGGACAGTTGGCAACTACATGACAAAATTATCCTTAATTTTTTTGTTTTTTCACTTACCAGTAAACATTTAAGGACCAACACCAGTTTGCAAATTGGTAGCTGAACTTCCTAGGCTGATTCTTCATCCATAAATTAAGTTGCTTTATCTACCTCATGGGATATTCATTCTACGGATACAAACAACTTGCTATCAAGCAGAGGAATTGAGGATCAAATGAAGCAAAGTAAATATATAAAAATACTATACACTGTGCCTTATATACTGCAAAGCACCATTTATTACAAAAAATACAAATAATATAAATTGATTCCTAAGAGGAAAAAAATCTCCCATCCGTTTTAATGGCTGAGTCATTTTCTATATTCATGCTATCACAAAAGACGTTCAGAAGTTTTCAGAACGAAGACTGTCCAAAATTTTTCTTCAGAAGAGTCATATTTGTGATAGAGCCCACAATTCTTCCATTTTCTGTCTTGTGGGAATTGAGGACCTTACTTTTCTCTCAGATGGTATAGCTCTCGAGGGACAGCTATTAAGCTAGAAATTGCTATTATAATTACCAGCATGCAGAATCTGAATTCTTAGGAAGAAAATATAATAGGATCTAAAAGGTAGGTTCAGACACACAGCAAATTTTATTTTCTTATTTTTGAAAGTGTTCTAAGATTTTCCAGGGTTAAAATTTACTTTCACGTATGATGATCAATAATAAGACACCAAACTTAGAAAACTGACAGTTTTATAATTTTCAATGCTGCTTCTTGATCCAGTGAGAATAATTTCACAACGCAACACGTTTACACAGCTTTTTTGTCACTTTCTTTGGTTTCTCCTTCTTTAGGCAACAACGGCTGGATCTTTAGTAACAAACCTTCACTTGTTGAACTTCGAAGGAAAGCACGTACCACAAAAGGGCCTGTAAAGAGAGACGAGAAGCAGTTCTCATTTTATTCCAAATACCTAATGAGCAAATACAAACACACAACAAGAACCCTTATCGGATTCGTGTTATATTTGCACTTGAAAAGTACTGATATTACTGAACTATTATTTTAAATGATAACAAAGGGAAGATTGTTTCATTTCTAGAGAAGAAGGCAAACTAGTTGTACCAGAGTTTACTAGAGATTTATCAATGAAATCATACATATTCACTAATAATTCATTTCTCTCTTCTAGAAGGTGATCACCTACAATTTATTTTATTGCAAAGACAACAGTAAAGGGAGCAGGTGGTGATCTTTACCTTAGTTGGCAAGATTCTAAATATTTATTTAAAACAGTCAGCACATATGCTACCTTTGTATTACCAAGCATTTTTTAGTAAAATTCCCTAAAAATTAAAAAAACTTTCATAAAGAGACCTCATTTAAAATGGCAAAGAGAAAATAACTACATTGCTTTTAAAGATTTATTATTCATCATTCTAGGGCTTCCCTGGTGGCTGAGTGGTCAAGAATCTGCCTGAAATGCAGGAGACCCGGTTCCATCCCTGGGTTGGGGAGATTCCCTGGAGAAGGGAATGGCAACCCACTCCAGTATTCTTGCCTGGAGAATCCCATGGACAGAGGAGCCTGGTGGGCTTCAGGCCATGGGATCGAAAAGAGTCAGACACAACTGAGCGACTCACACACACACACACACACACACTCATCATTCTAATCCTGCTATAGGCTCAGAGGTTTTAAACTGAAATAAAAGTGCTCCAAGACATAGAAGAATCTATATATACAATTATATATATATAATCTACATACAATTACTAAGTACTATGGTCATACTTAGGAGAACAGAATTAACATATGAGGTATTTATTCACCAGTGGGTTTAACTCCCAAATATGGTTAAATATAGCTTAAGATTGTGTTTTAATTATACATTTGGTTTATAAAACAAAATGTGACAGATTCCTATAATGGGAAGCCTGTAAGTACTGAATCAGTTGAGGGAAATGTACTCTTGAACATGTTTTTGTGAATGGCAAGTGATACAGCGGGAACTATACATGTTTCGAGCTTATGACACAGCTGCTACATCAAGTTTCACTGTTCTCCATGAATCACCCCGTTTATAAAATGTGATTCTTCTAACATGACTAAAACTTTGTCTCTCTTCCAAAATAAATAAGATAAAGAAAGCCAACTGCTAGTACCAGTGACAAAGTGAATGGTCTGGCTTCAAAATATGATCTATCTCACAAATGATTTTAGTTTCTGCTTAAACACTATTTTAAGTTTAAGGCAATCTGTTACAGTTTTCTTTCAAATTTGATTACATTTAATGACAGAAATAATGTGGGAATTTACAAAGGCTTCACAGTGTGTTCCTTATCAGTGTTAAAGAGGTTTCCTCTCTAGACAACTACAACTTATTAAAAAGGATCAGGAATACTTTGGTGAATTCAATTGTATTGCTTTAACCTCAGATATATATTAACTGAAGCATCACAGGATTATAGGGAAGTCTAACCCCAGTGAACCACTTACCCAAATTCAGTGGTCTTTGCCTACAAACTTCATTGATAACGGCTTGTAGATTGGCAGCTATCTGGTCACTTGGCATATCCAGCTGAAAGAAAAGGACACATAACATTAATGATGTAAAAGTAAGACAACAGTACAATTTTTGGTAACTGTATCAGTAGTTATTCCAGACAGTTTTTTCAAATACTCAACTAGTGCAAGTTATCTACTAAGGGACTCTACTGTGAAAGAGAAAACTTCCATAGCTCTTTTTTTAGAATGCTACATTTATATGTCTCTACATGTCAAGACTCAATTACCTTTTAGAGCATATTACAGCAAAGTATTTTGAAGTGGTTCCCACTTGTGGTTCCTTGAATTCCAAATTTCCCCAAAGCATATTGTGGGGTAGAATATTCCACCCCAGGAATCAGTGATATTTTTTTCTTAAAGCTGTTGATTATTTTTTTTAGTTTATTTTTTAAAAGAAACTTAAAATATTTAGAAGTTAATGCTTTCAAAAGTCCAAAATGAAACTCCTTGACTACACATTCAGATAATATATATCTCACACAGAGACATTTCCAAGATGCTATAGTAACACTCTCTAACTGTAATAACAATTATCTTCCTACTTAGCAAAAGCTACAGTAAGTCCTATATAGTGAATGAGCCCTATTCATAAAACACCTAACCCAGCATGCATCTTTGGAAAGTCCTTGAGTTTCTCATTCAAAATTCAATGCATGTTATTCTCTTAAATATGCCACTAAAAATCAATTCTGTTACAGTCCTATGTTTAAAGGATTTTGCACTTTTGTCAAATGAATCCAGTTTTTAAAATTCATATAAAACTTGTAATAGCGTAATTGGTAAAAATTACACAGTAAGAATTCAAGATCAAACAAGAATTCTATCTCCCAATGACTCTTGAGATCACTGTGAGAAATGTGGTACATAAGCATATGAAGAATTCCTCCTGAAAAGAAAATTGTTCTCATCATCATCAGACAATATTTATTCAACACGCACTTGGGCATGATACAGTATCAAACCCTAAATGAGAAGGTCTGGACATTATTGGAGGAATTTTCATTTTATGCCAATCCATAAGTGGGAGTTTTGAGAGGGGAAAAAAAAGCAATGCTTAGTTCTCCTTATTAAATCCATAGACCTTACAGACATTAAATTCCATCAAAGTAAGTAGTTCACTGACAGACAGGGTACCTTACATTTGCTATGGCAGAAAAGAGAAAACAAAACATATAGAGTATCAACATGTATCTTTTCATTCCTCTCTTAATTCTCCACTTTACCTCAAAAGGCCCTTCTTTCTATTAGCAACTAAAGTAACCAACACTGCTCTGGGGAGTTCCTTTAGCCTTTGTAAAGATCTATTGTTCTTTAGCCACTAAGTCGTTTCCCATGGACTGTAGCCCGCAAGGCTCCTCTGTCCATTGCATTTCCCAGGCAAGAATACTGGAGTGGGTTGCCATTTCCTTCTCCCAGGGATCTTCCTGACTCAGGGATCAACTCGCATCTTCTGCTAGGCAGGCGGATTCTTTACCACTGAGCCACCAGGGAAGCCCACAAAGACCTATACCTACCTTAAATTTGGAAAGTAATAGATACAAGAAAAAGCAAGAGGTCCAATACACCTTCCTTAACAGTTACAAGCTAGACTGCTGGACATTGCATACTACCCTCAGATGTTTGTGACTATTCTTCCTGCAGACCTATACTGCCATTCCTACTGTAAACTAACAACATAGGCTCCAGAAATGCAAAACAGATGCCCTCAATGATTTCATAAACTCTTAAAATACATAAACTGTTTTAAAATACAGCTTGCACATTTGTCCAAATTTTAGCACCTCTAATCATTAGTACTATCAGTTCAGTTCAGTCACTCAGTCGTGTCCGACTCTTTGCAACCCCATGAATCACAGCACACCAGGCCTCCCCGTCCATCACCAACTCCCAGAGTTCACTCAGACTCAAGTCCATCGAATCAGTGATGCCATCCAGCCATCTCATCCTCTGTCGTCCCCTTCTCCTCCTGCCTCCAATCCCTCCCAGCATCAGAGTCTTTTCCAATTAGTCAACTCTTCACATGAGGTGGCCAAAGTATTGGAGTTTCAGCTTTAGCATCAGTCCTTCCAAAGAATACCCAGAACTGATCTCCTTTAGAATGGACTGGCTGGATCTCCTTACAGTCCAAGGGACTCCCAAGACTCTTCTCCAACACCACAGTTCAAAAGCATCAATTCTTCGGTCCTCAGCTTTCTTCATAGTCCAACTCTCACATCCATACATGACTACTGGAAAAACCATACCCTTGACTAGACAGACTTTTGCTGGCAAAGTAATGTCTCTGCTTTTGAATATGCTATCTAGGTTGGTCATAACTTTCCTTCCAAGGAGTAAGCGTCTTTTAATTTCATGGCTGCAGTCACCATCTGTAGTGATTTTGGAGCCCAAAAAAATAAAGTCTGACACTGTTTCCCCATCTATTTCCCATGAAGTGATGGGATCAGATGCCATGATCTTCGTTTTCTGAATGTTGAGCTTTAAGCCAACTTTTTCACTCTCCTCTTTCACTTTTATCAAGAGGTTTTTTAGTTCCTCTTCACTTTCTGCCATAAGGGTGGTGTCATCTGCATATCTGAGGTTATTGATATTTCTCCCAGCAATCTTGATTCCAGCTTGTGCTTCATCCAGCCCAGCGTTTCTCATGATGTACTCTGCATAGAAGTTAAATAAGCAGGGTGAGAATATATAGCCTTGAAGGACTCCTTTTCCTATTTGCAACCAGTCTGTTGTTCCATGTCCAGTTCTAACTGTTGCTTCCTGAACTGCATACAGGTTTCTCAAGAGGCAGGTCAGGTGGTCTGGTATTCCCATCTCTTTCAGAATTTTCCACAGTTTATTGTGATCCACACAGTCAAAGGCTTTGGCGTAGTCAATAAAGCAGAAGTAGATGTTTTTCTGGAACTCTCTTCCTTTTTCGATGATCCAGTGGATGTTGGCAATTTGCTCTCTGGTTCCTCTGCCTTTTCTAAAACCAGCTTGAACATCTAGAAATTCACGGTTCACGTATTGCTGAAGCCTGGGTTGGAGAATTTTGAGCATGACTTTACTAGCGTGTGCTGCTGCTAAGTCGCTTCAGTAGTGTCCGACTCTGTGGGACCCCAGAGACGGCAGCCCACCAGGCTCCCCCATCCCTGGGATTCTCCAGGCAAGAACACTGGAGTGGGTTGCCATTTCCTTCTCCAATGCATGAAAGTGAAAAGTGAAAGTGAAGTCACTCAGTCGTGTCCGACTTTTAGCGACCCCATGGACTGCAGCCTACCAGACTCCTCCGTCCATGGGATTTTCCAGGTAAGAGTACTGGAGTGGGGTGCCATTGCCTTCTGTGAGATGAGTGCAATTGTGCGGTAGTTTGAGCATTCTTTGGCATTGTCTTTCTTTGGGATTGGAATGAAAACTGACCTTTTCCAGTCCTGTGGCCACTGCTGAGTTTTTCAAATTTGCTGGCATACTGAGTACAGCACTTTCACAGCATCATCTTTCAGGATTTGAAATAGCTCAACTGGAATTCCATCACCTCCACTTGCTTTGTCCGTAGTGATGCTTTCTAAGGTTCACTTGACTTCACATTCCAGGATGTCTGGTTCTAGGTGAGTGATCACACTATCATGATTATCTTGGTCGTGAAGATCTTTTCTGTACAGCTCTTCTGTGTATTCTTGTCCTTTGTCTTTCATAGTTAGTACTATGTCCTCTACTAAATCTTAAAATAAATTCACACACCTCACTTTTTATTTTAGATATTGTATAAAATTATGAAAAAGTTGTATGTTTTATGAGCATGCTGCTGCTGCTGCTAAGTTGCTTCAGTCATGTCGGACACTGTGCGACCCCATAGACGGCAGACCACCAGGCTCCCCTGCCCTGTCCTGTGCAACCCCATAGATGGCACCCTATCAGGCTCCCCCATCCCCCAGGCTCTCCAGGCAAGAACACTGGAGTGGGCTGCCATTTCCTTCTCCAATGCATGAAAGTGAAAAGTCAAAGTGAAGTCGCTCAGCTCTTAGCGACCCCATGGACTGTAGCCTACCAGGCTCCTCTGTCCATGGGATTTTCCAGGCAAGAATATTGGAGTGGGGTGCCAGGTTTCTCATTGCACTGACTTCTCTTGTTACAGAACACACACTCTAGGGTGTGTAGGCTTCAGTAGTCGTGGCACATGGGCTCAGTAGTTGCAGCTCCCAGGCTCCAGAGCACAGACTCAATAGTTGTAGCACATGGGCTTAGCTGCTACATGGCATGTGAGATCTTCCCGGATCAGGACCTGAACCTGGGTCTCCTACACTGGTAGGTGGATTCTTTACCAGTGAGCTATCAGGGAAGCCTCCATTAATGTTTTTAAGAAAAGACTGATTTACTGAATCCTACCTTTTGCTTTTGTCCTTATTATATCAGAAATACCTCACTAAGCACACTAAAGGCTTTCTAAGTGGTTCACTGAGTAAAGAATCTGCCTACAATGCAGGAGATGCAGGTTCTATCCCTGGGTCAGGAAGATCTCCTGGAGGAGAAAATGGCAACCCACTCCAGTATTCTTGCCTGGAGAACACCATAGACAGAGGAGTCTGGCAGGCTACACAGTCCATGAGGACGCAAAGAGCTGGACAGAACTGAGCATGCACTTATCTTCTAAGCACACTAGACAGACAACTTTCCAAAGATGTCAGCGTGGTGGCTCAGTGGATACAGGTAAACTGTATCTCTTTGACTCTCAGATTTTCCTCTTTCCATGCAATTCGTAACTTTTGCTTTCAAGCACTTTCTACCATTATGGGAGAACTAAAAAACTGTGATTCTTAACCACTTTTTGTCCCTTTGAGATACAAATACATGCAGGACAAACTGTAGTCATGAGACTGTCTGAGGCTGTGATTCTTAAAACTTTTTTCGGTTATCAAATCTTGCTCCAGAATAAGGTACTCAGGCACACAAAAATTTTAGCTCATGTTTTTAGGGTCTTCAAAGATTCTTTGATTAAGAGAAAGAGGAGGAGAGGAGAAAAGCTCCTGAGGAAAGGGTCTCAGTTAAAAAGAATCCTTGGGCCACACCTGGAGAACCACCAATGGTGGAAGTCAGCTCAAATACTTTGAAAGACTAAGGACAAGAGTATGGAAAAAGGATTCAACTTAATTGCCTACATTTTACAGGGGACGGACCAAAAAAAGAAAATCAAAGTATGTGCGCACAATTTTTAAACACTCCTGTGTTCCTCCTAGAGTGGCCCGCTTCTGTCACTGTAAATGTTCCAACAGCTTCTAGATGACTGATCATCTCTAACTGGAAACTGCAGAGAGAACTGCTGCTTTGAATAAGCACTTGTTAGAACATCTGACCTTCAAAATCTCTTCCAAGTGCAATGATCTAAGATCATACACAGGGTAGCCTGGCAGTGGTTTTGCAAGTGGGCCAACACTCCTAATTCCCTTGACTCCTGAAGGTTTAAACCAAGAAAAGGAAGACAGTCTGTGTATTTCCTACACAACATCAAGGAAAGTGATAGCAGCAGCAGTAGTGGTAGGGGTGATAATAGAAGTAGTAGAAATAGAGCAGCTCTATTTATTGGGTGCTTACTCTAAGCCAACTCTATTCTAAGCACTTACACATTCTCACTTATTTCTCCCAAATATCCTAAATATGGGTCCCATTATCATTTTCCTTTTACAATTAGAAACTGAGACTTAGAAAACTTTGTAACTTATTCAAAAGCACCCAGATGATAAAGAGTGGTCCAGCAGCTATGTGCATGAGCTCTAAAGGCAGAGAAATGTAACTCTGAAACCCACTTCCACCGCTTACTAGCTTGTGACCCTGAGCACAGCTAGAAAGTGATGGTAATCCTTATGAAAACTGAAGTATCAGTTCTCTGGAAAACACAAATGACTTGTTATAAACTAAGGAAAGAAAAAGAGGAAACTAGGTGAAATATTGAAAGGAAAAGAATATGTATTTAAGTGGGAAAAATGCAAATTTTTCTTTCTGCCTAATGAATCCTTTTCTACATTCCCAGCTTTTAACTGTTCACAGCACACAATCTAGCAACATTCACTTGGCCTTCACTCTTTGTTGAGCACTGACTGGGGCTAGGAATGCGAAGATGAGCAAGACACAAATCTTACCATCAAGGAGCTTCCCATGTAGTCACTAGAATCCAACATGACAGGTGCCACTCAAACTAAATGAACCAAGTGCCACAAGGGGAGAAGGAGAAGTGACTGTGACAGGCAAGGCCTCACAAAGGTGACATTCAAATGGAGGCTTAAAGGATGAAGAGTTCTGAAGACAAAGAGGATCTAGGCAGAGGGAGGAGCACACGTTACTGTAAGAACAGGTGGTTCAGGTGACCAGGAGGCGGCTCACTGCTCAGGGCTGGCTGCAAACTCAAATGACTCCAGTGGCCAGAGCTGGTAACATGCACCACTGAAGCGGACTGGGTTTGAGTGCATGTGCAGATATGACCTGCAGGACACAGCCTGTGCAGAGGTGAACAGCACTGCCCCACAGGGAGGAGGCAGTGGCCACCCAGTGCTAACAGAATGTTACACTGAGGTCTCTGGGGCCAGTTTATCAGAACTCTTGACTCATCAAGAGTAACAAGGAATCTGGATTTCTGGGTGATATCATCTAGTTTTTAAATGCTCAATCAGTAAAACAAAACAAGTCTGGGAGCCAAACTCAGCCCATTTGCAACGTCAGACATCAAGTTACATCACTGAAAATAACAGGAAATCCTGAATTTGAACTTGGCATAGTGATTTGAGACTACACTGTAAGAAGATTGAAATCTATAGCTCAAGATTTTAGAATGCGTGCGTCCTAAGTTGCCTCCCTTGTGTCTGACTCTGCGACCCCATGGACTGCAGCCCACCAGGCTCCTCCGTCCATGGGATTCTCCGGGCAAGAATACTGGAGTGGGTTGCCTTGCCCTACCTCCTCCAGACCCAGGGATCGAACCTGCATCTCTTATGCCTCCTGCATTGGCAGGTGGGGTCTTTACCACTAGCACCACCTGGGAAGCCCTAAAGATTTTAGACTCTATTCTGCCAACCATGAGAAGTTATTTAATGTTTATAAGTAAACAACTGGTATTTCTGAGCTATGTTTTAGAAAGAATTTTAGAGGAAGGGTGTATAACAGGAGCTGGCAAACTTTTCTCTATAACTGGTCAGAGAGAAAATATTTGGGGCTTTGCAGGCCAAATGGGCTGTCACAAATACTCAATTCTGCTGTTGTGGTGCAAAAGTCATCCTAGAGAATGCATGAACGATGACCACAGCTGTGCTCCAAGGAAGTTTAACTTACAGAAACAGCTGGGGAGCTGGGAGGGTCCCACAGGCCACAGTTTGCAGACCCCCGGTGAGGAAGACAGACCAAAGGATACCTGGGAAAGTAGTGGCTAAAAGAAACCAATCATCTTCACTACAACAGAAATGATTTTTGTTTTGTGTGTTTAACAGAAAGCTTTGTTGGGTGCTGATAGACTTTTAATGTATCCTACAATGCATCTACTTATGCAGATGAGGCAAGAAAATGCTTTTTTTTTTCAAGCTAAGAATTGAATTGCCATTTAAAATAAAAGTAGGAAAAATGCTCAGCAACTGTTCTGACAACTGCTGCAAATTTTACACACACACTTGAAACAAGATATTGCATGCCGCCTTTCTGAAGTTTGTTCAGGACTGATGACCAGAGTCTACATCTGAAAGCAAAAAAGGCATTTAATGCCCTATATTCTTGGCCTTCCCAGGTGGCACTAGTGGTAAAGAACCCAGCTGCCAATGCAGAAGACATAAGAGACGCAAGTTTGATCCCTCGGTCATGAAGATCTCCTGGAGGAGGGGATGGCAACACACTCCAGTATTATTGCCTGGAAAATCCCATGGACGGAGGAGCCTGGTGGGCTACAGTCTATGGGGTCACCAAGAGTCAAACATGACTTAGCACACACGCTTGCACCCACACTCTATATTCTAAAGAAAGATACCAACAATTAAGGTCATAATATTCTCACCATAATCAACAATCATGCAAAGTAGAAGCAGGCCAAAAGCCAAGGCTCCAAGAAGCTCCTGTGTAGACTAGGGGCACTACCAGAAGAGGGTACTAGTGGCTGAACAAATACATGCTTGAAGGACATCAAATCAGTAAGAGCTGGTCAGAGGAGTGAAGTGAAGTCGCTCAGTCGTGTCCGACTCTTTGTGACCCCATGGACTGTAGCCTACCAGGCTCCTCCCTCCATGGGATTCTCCAGGCAAGAGTACTGGAGTGGGTTGCCATTTCCTTCTCCAGGGGATCTTCCCGACCCAGGGATCGAACCCAGGTCCCCTGCATTCCAGGCAGATGCTTTAACCTCTGAGCCACCAGGAAAGTCCCCTGGTCAGAGGAGTAGTGACAACCAAAGTGGAGCCACAAACACAAGCAGGTAAGACAGGGCAGTTGCTTCTACTCCCTTTGTTAAGCCTTTACCCCAGAGGAGTTATGCCTGGAACCCATAGTGGAGCGAGGCATTTACAGCTGAATTAAGTCACTGCCACACTCTACAGTCTAGAGCGGAAGAAGGTGTGAATGAAATTTTAATAAGCCCTCCCCGCTTCAGATCACGAGCCATAAAAGCCTGGTTCCAACTTGAACAAGGAAAATCTTTGGATATGAGATCAGAGTTTTGAAATGGATCTCACTGCACTTTTAATTTCTGAATTAGATCACTAGAATTATGCCTGTCACTCACCTCACATGCCTGTGCATAAGACAGAAGCGAAACTGTGTGTGGCATGCTTGGAGTCAGGGAGTGGGGAAGCCTATTTCATGTTTGCACGTCACTAAATTCAAACTTTTCAATAGGTCTGTACATTTACACACAGACGTATTCTGTGCCCACGAGAAACGTGAATATATGTTCATAGGGGTGACGGTTATAATAATAAGTGACACCTAGGTAGAAGGGGACGACAGAGCATGAGATGGCTGGATGGCATCACTGACTCGATGGACATGAGTCTGGGTGAAGGACAGGGAGGCCTGGCATGCTGCGATTCATGGGGTGGCAAAGAGTCGGACACGACTGAGCGACTGAACTGAACTGAATGGACTGAGGTCACTTACGGTGACCAGTGGTTAAGAATCTACCTTCCAATGAAGGGGACATGGGTTAGATCCCTGGTCAGAGAACTAAGACCCCACCCGCTGTGGGGCAACTAGGCCCAGGCGCCGTAACTGCTGAGCCCACGCCACAACTGGAGAGAAGCCGACTGGCTGCAACAAGAGAGTCCGTATGCCACAGTGAAGGTGCTGTGCGTGGCAACTATGATATTAGTAAGACCCAGCACACCCAAATAAACAAACAAGTGATGCTGGAAAAAACCTAAACGGCCCAAAAGAAGGACTGAGGTTGAACAAATTATGAGATATCCACAAGATACTACTGTGAAAATAATGCTTTGCAAGAATTTTAATAATTTCAGAAAATATTCAAGATACACTATTTAAGGAAAAGAGAAAATTCAGTATATAGGATAACAGTAATTACATAAACAGGAAATAAACACGTAGCGCCTTGCAAGTCTCCTCCCTTTTCCTGGAGCCCTGATGACACGAATAAGGTTTCTGCTCTGCTACAGACACATACACACAAAATACACGCGTAGAGAAAGCGCAATAATGAACAGCACTAAAACGTTACCAATCGCAATTTTAAAATGTTGTCCTCTCGTTTATGCTATTTGGTATCTTTCAAATATTATATACATGTTACCACCTGTTAATTACAAAAAAGAACACTAGCTTTACTTAGCATTTTAAATTATAAAACTAGTCCTTTACAATGGTAAAAAAATGACAAGGCATACTTTATCTCTTCGTGCTTCCCTGAAACAAAATAAAATCCATTCCCACTGTTGGTACTGAGGGACACCCCCCCTCCCACCCTGAGGCTTATATATATTGATAATTATATTTAATTGAAAGGCAGTAAAATCGACCTTTTCAGGGTGTACAGTTCTATCAATTTTAACTCATGCAAACATCTGAGCAGCCACCATCACAATACTACACACAGAACCAAAAACCCTCCCTCCCGTGACCTCCCTTAGTCATTCCTGATTCCTGGCAACTAGTGACTTGTCACGATGGCTTCGTTTTTTCTAAAAGATCATACAGATGGAATAACATGTAACCTTTCTCTCCTCCAAAATTTAAA
Source organism: Bos indicus x Bos taurus (assembly GCF_003369695.1). Classification (NCBI taxonomy): domain Eukaryota; kingdom Metazoa; phylum Chordata; class Mammalia; order Artiodactyla; family Bovidae; genus Bos; species Bos indicus x Bos taurus. Next base: position 92,193,793 of record NC_040081.1, on the reverse strand, counting down.
AAACTGTGGTAAAATATACATAAAAGTTACCCTTTTAACCATCCTGAAGTGTACGGTTCGGTGGCATTAAGCACCTTCACGTTGTTGTACGGCTCTGACCATCTCACCTCCAGCACTTGTTCCATCTTCCGCATCTAAAACTCTGTATCCATTAAACACTAACTTCCAATTCCCTTCAACCCTAAGCCCCTGGCAACCACCATTCTGTTCTCTGTTTCTATGAATTTAACTGCTCTAAGCAGCTCATGTAATATTTGAAATCACATATTTGTCCTTTTGTGACTGGCTTATTTCATTTAGCATAATGTCTCCAAGTTTCATCCATGTTGTAGCAAATATCAGCATTTCCTCCCTTTTTAAGGCTGAATAATATTCTATTGTATGTACATACACCTTCTGTTCATCCATCCATTCTTTGACGCTTGTGAACCATGCTGCTATGAATATACATATATCTATCTATGTCTCCGCTTTCAGTTCTTTGAGGTATATATCTGTAAGTGGAACTGATGGATCTTATGGTAAGTATGTTTTATTTTTTGAGGAACTACCATACCATCTTCCACAGCACCTACACCACTTCACATCCCCACCAGCACTGCACCAGGCTTCCAACTTCTCCATATTCTCACCAGCACTAATCTCTGCTTTTCTGATAACAGCCATTTCAATAGGCATAATGCAGTATCTCCTTTTGATTTTAATTTGCATTTTCTTGATTCTAATGATGCTGAGTATCTTTTCATGTGTTTACTGGCCATTTGTGCATCTTATTTGGAGAACTGAAAAAAGTGAAAGTGTTGGTCGTTCAGTTGTGTCCAACTCTTTGCAACCCCATGGATTGTAGCCCGCCAGGCTCCTCTGTTCATGGAATTCTCCAGGTAAGAATACTGGAGTGGGTAGCCATTCCCCTCTCCAGGGGATCTTCCAAACCCATGTATTCAAATCCTTTGCTCATTTTATTTGTCTTTTTATTATTGAGGTATAAGAGTACTTTATATTTTAGCTATGCTTATCAGATATATATATATACACACACACACACACATATATACACACATACACACGCACATATAGTTTGCAGATACTTTCTACCATTCAGTGGGTTGCCATCTCATTCTGTCAATAGTATCCTTTGATGCACAAGAGTCTTACGTATTTGATAAAATACAATTTATCTCTTTTGTTGCCTGTGCTTTTGGTGTCAGTATGTTACTTTCTGAGACTACTTTCAATCAGGTTACAGTATGCAACCTTTTAAGAAAATGTCCTAAATTATTGTGCCTATCAATAGTTCACACGTTCTTTTAAATCACTGAGTAGTATTCCATTACACAGATATATCGGAGGGCTTTTTTTAAAAGCCATTCATGTATGGAAGGATAACTGGATTTTTTCCATCTTTTGATAATTATCAATACAATTCCTACAAATATTTGTGTGGATATCTATTTGTGTGAATGTTATGTTTTGATTTCACCATAAATGTTTCAACTCTATGGGAATGGAATTGGTGGACCTTACAGTAAATAAAAAGCCTCTTGATGAAAGTGAAAGAGGAGAGTGAAAAAGTTGGCTTAAAGCTCAACATTTAGAAAACTAAGATCATGGCATCTGGTCCCATCACTTCATGGGAAATAGATGGGGAAACAGTGGAAACAGTGTCAGACTTTATTTTTCTGGGCTCCAAAATCACTGCAGATGGTGACTGCAGCCATGAAATTAAAAGACGCTTACTCCTTGGAAGGAAAGTTACAACCAACCTAGATAGCACATTCAAAAGCAGAGACATTACTTTGCCAACAAAGGTCCATCTAGTCAAGGCTATGGTTTTTCCAGTAGTCATGTATGGATGTGAGAGTTGGACTGTGAAGAAAGCTGAGCATCGAAGAATTGATGCTTTTGGACTGTGGTGTTGGAGAAGACTCTTGGGAGTCCCTTGGACTGCAAGGAGATCCAACCAGTCCATTCTAAAGGAGATCAGTCCTGGGTGTTCTTTGGAAGGACTAATGCTAAAGCTGAAACTCCAATCCTTGGCCACCTCATGTGAAAAGTTGACAAATTGGAAAAGACTCTGATGCTGGGAGGGATTGGAGGCAGGAGGAAAAGGGGATGACAGAGGATGAGATGGCTGGATGGCATCACCAACTCAATGGACGTGAGTGAGTGAACTCTGGGAGTTGGTGATGGACAGGGAAGCCTGGCGTGCTGCGATTCATGGAGTCGCAAAGAGTCGGACATGACTGAGCGACTGAAATGAACTTAACAGTAAATATATGTTTAGCTTTACAAGTTACTATCAAACTGTTTCTAAAGTGGCTTATCACTGGTTTTTGAAATAAAGCTAACAAAAGAAAACTGTGTGTGCAGTATACTGACAACTATTTAGCAAGGAACGGGTTTGCAAACAAAGGAAAGCAAGTCAGTGCCCTCTCCTACTCCACGTTATGTCTCATTTATACTTTTTATCACGGGTTTTCCTGTTGATCAGTGATCACTACGTTGTTGAGTTAATGCTGTTTCTCTCAAATGGTATGGTTTTCCTTATGGTATTATTCATATCTGATGGAAGAGGAGAGTGACACTTTCAATTCCCGAAAGTTCTGAGAAATTAGCATCTGATTTCACGACAGTATTGCTAAGAAAAGTAGAAATGATAATAAACTCTTTTTAATTCTAATATTCCCACTGGTAAGAACACTGATAAAAATCCAACCAAAGGCTGTAACCTAGAATACTACAAAGACTATTCATCCCAGTTAAATAAATACACATCTCTCACATGAAGCACTGGGTATCACAATGAAGCGCTAGTACATTGACATACACTGGGCCCTGAATAGATACTATATTCTCTTTCTTAACTCCATACTCTTGGATTTACTGCCAATCTACTTCCTTTTTTTTAATGAGAACTAAAAAGTATAGAATTTGACTTGTATTTTCTACAGCCTATTTTCCACTTTTAAATTTGTCTGTGACACAGTATACTGCAGTATACCAAAAATAATGCAACCAAAGAAAAGTTAATCATCAACTAGAAGAAATGGAGGAGGAGGAGGAGGAGGGGAAGTGGCAGTGAGCATGTGCCAATGAGCTGCTGCCTTGTATCCAACTACTGTTTGTATCTGATTGTTTTCAGCAATACTCCTTGCTTGCAGCTTTCTCAACTTGAGGATCTAGGGCCTTCAAAATAAGCCTTCATTTTCCATGTGCTATACTATTCACATCTTGTTTAAACTGAACTCCAACACACTCACTTCTCCTGTTCTAACATGTTTGCTAAATCTGAAGGCTCTGATTTCAACACAAGATTTTACTATGTTTATATTCCCTACCCCTGAACTTGTTTATTTTTGTTACCATATACATCATCTTTCATCAGCTGCCAAGTTGACAATATTCTTGCCACAAAACAATTCACTATTACACAAGCAAAATACAGTGATACACACCTAGAAAGGGACCATGTCTACAACTTTAAAAAGGAGGAAAAAAGCACATCAAAGACAGGGCCTTTATATTAAGTATGTCAAAGATCCAAGTATATCTGAAGCCCAGACAAGAAACACTAGTTCAATCAGGTCTTGGCATGATTTAGTATAAACAAAAATCTGAGCTGTCCTATCCTGTTTTGTTTTTTTTTTTCTCCTGTTATGAAAATGTTTTGTTTGCTAATAGCATTATTTACAAGTTCTCAAAATCTGGATATTTTGTTGTTGTTCATTTCTTAAGTTGTGTCTGATTCTTTGAGATGCCATGGACTGTAGCATGCCAGGCTCCTCTGTCCCCACGACCTCCTGGGTTTGCTCAAATTTCACATCCATTGAGTTGGTGATGTTATCTAACCTCTCATCCTGGATATTCACGTAACTGTAAAAGGGCTACAGCTGTTCTTCCTTTAATGCTATGATAACCATTCATGTCAAAGCTAGGCTATTATGTTTAAAAGATGTTCTTCAAAATTTCAATTATATTTAATGGAGTTTTTAGAACCCTTCCTCAATCCAAATTACTTTTAAAAGTTTATGTTCTAGTTTCATATTAATAAATTAAAAGAATTAGCAATAGCTTCCAAATTAAAATACAACAAGTAGCATATATATTTTGAAAATACACTGTTTCTTTAGAATACTTTACTCTTTTATTTACTTAAGCAGATTTCATAGGATACTAATAGGAATCTGTCTGGGGATAGAAGAAAATAAATAGGTAGAGTAGGACTCCACTCATTCCCAGGAGGAATCAATGTTTCATAATAAATGTACTGATGCCACTAATTTGGAATTAGTAATAATTCAAAGACTGTCAAATATATTTTAAAATATATTTCAAAAGTTTTATGATGTAATGAATGAATAATGTGAATAAAGATTACAGAAAAATATTTAAACATCTTTAGAGAAGAAACATTTATATTAAAAACATTGTTTAATATAAACAACTGATTTGTTAGTTACAGGCGGCACTAGTGGTAAAGACTCCTCCTGCCAATGCAGGATATACAAGACACGTGGGTTCAATCCCTGGATGGGAAAGATCCCCTGGGATAGGAAAATGGCAACCCACTCCAGTATACTTGCCTGGAAAATTCCATGGACAGAGGAGCCTGGTGGACTACAGTCAAAGCAGCCACAGACAGTCAGACACGACAGGGCAACTAAGCACAAGTAGCTGAGGCTGCATCTATCAAGCAACATGTTTTGATTAGATATTCAATGTTATCATATTAGTAAGTTGCACATCACTGAAAAACTATTCTGTGGTATTCACTTTCAAGTAATTCTTATTAATCTTCCCACAAACTTATTTCTCTTTCCATGTCTTTCCAATCTGCAGGTGAATGAACAAGGAGGAAGGGAAAAGTAGAAAAGAAAAAAAAAGCAATAGGGAACAAGAAAATAGAAAAGAAAAACTTCAGAGAGCTATTAAAAGAAGGAAAAAATAAAAGGACAGAGAAAGAGGGAGGAGGGTAGAAGGTAGGGAAAAGGGAGCCTGAAAACAAACTACATTAAAAAGAAAAAGCCTACAAATAAATCATGTCAAATAATCATCAAAGTACCAAAGATGAACAATTACCTCTTCATCCAGAGACTGAAAGAGTAAAACTACCATGAATGTCCAAGTGGGAAGAAAAAAGCTACAAAACTGCTCAAAAGCCTAATTATGATGATTATTCTTAAATTAAGCCTCATCTAAACTCCATGGGGTCACAAAGAGTCGCAAATGATTCCGCACCTAAGCAACAATCTCCTGCCTAGGCTGGCGGCCAGGATTCTGGGAGCCAGGTAAGGGGAGAGTAGAGGGTGGAGTGAAGGGAAGAGGAGAGGGTGGGGAGGACGGGAGGGTTTCTCAATATTTCATATACATAGATTCACTTAATCTCCCTGTTTTCAATTTTCTCAACTCCTGATCTCTCCCAGTCAGAGACCTTTGTTTTCACCTTTCCTGCCACCTACTAGCATGGGAAACGGCAGTTACTCAGGGTTAGGAAATATATAAAAATCTTCAATAATTTTCAGCTAAACCTATTTCAGAGGGTTCTTGCTCCATCCCCACACACAGCATTAACACTCAGTCCCTGTGGTATCCAGAGCCAGATCCTAGCCTTTTTAAAAATCCTGAAATTTATTTCTTTGGCTTTCTCCATTGCTGACTTAAGATTTGACATTTCCTAATCAGTTACCACTGTGGTATTCATTCCATCTTTACTTGGAAGCCTCAGAGCACATGTTATTTTCAAGTGTCCATGTGATACTTTGGAAAAGAATATTAATATTATACTACAGGCCACAATGAAAGTCTTGAGAAATTTTTTAAAAGTAGAAACTAAGAAAAGGATACATTCTTCAACCATTAAGGCAGTTAAATCAGAACATACTAAAAATCTAAGCAAGTCAAAAAAGGTTCCAAAAGTTTAAAATATTCTCCCAAATAAGAATAAAAACTACTAAGAAAATAATGACAAAAAAACTAAATATCAAACTTGTAATTAGAGGCAAATTACACTTTCAGTATTAAAAAAAACAAAACTCACAAATCTTATATAAAACTTAGAAAGTCAGAAAACGAACAACAAAGCAAATCTCAAGATAATAAAAAGAGCAAATTGATAATTTATAGATAGAAAAAAATAGCAATAGATTCTAAAAACTATACTAAAAAAAGTTCTTTAAAAAACATATTTGAGATAGCACTGGAAACTATATTCAATACACTGTGATAAACCATAATGGAAAGAATATGAAAAAGTGTATATACATGTATAATTCAATCACTTTGCTATATAGTAGAAATTAACACATAAATCAACTATACTTCAGTATCTTAGGTTATGAACATTAAAATATTTAGGGGTGAAATATTATAATTTCTGCAACTTAATTTTAAGTGATTCAGAAAATATAAAAGAATATCTACTACTTTAAACAAACTACGTATACTAGTTGTTCTAAGCAAATATGACAAAAATCAGTGAATCCAGGTGATGAGTATATAGGTGTTGGTTATAATTTCAACTTTCCATTCATTCAAAATTTCTCAAAATAAACTGAAGAAAAAGATGTGCAGATGTGGAGGGTATTTACAAACAAGAGCTTAAGCTATTTCAAATAAGAGCTTAAATAAGCTTTATTAAGCAATAAATTTCAAGAAAATCTGTAATATTTCATTATTTTCTTACCTGAAATGTTATGAATGTGATTTAATTTCTCTTTACAGTTTTCTCTTCTAAAGAGATATGAACCCAAGGAGCCCCCAGTGCTCTAAGATAAAATGAAGATAAACCATCAAGATTCCTGATTTTATGGTGTTTTTAAAAATACTGCAGTGAAAAGTCATTTTAAAAAGCTTGTATGTACATGGATACTTGAAAAGAATTGCTTTGAAGTGAAAAATGAAAACGGCAAAAGGTGACTGAAATCATAGCAGGTCATCACAAAACATTCTTTTGAAAGCTAAACACTTTTTATAAATCATCGGAAATCCCATGAAGTTACTGTGCTAACACCAAAGCATTTAAAGGGGCCAAAGCTCCAAAACATAACCTGAAACTGAGTAGATTTTAGAGTACACTGCACCCTTTGAAAGGTCCATCGCGCATTGTATCACAAATCTACATTTTTATTCTGAAACTTCATCTAACTTTATTAATCCTGGATGATTTCTAGGTTACACTTGATTTGAAAATCAAAGTCTAAAATGGATGAAAACTACAGTAATGATTTCTACATATGTGAGATTCTACTAAACTGGATTCAGACATAAAAGTCAGCTAGTTGCTACTTGAAAACATACACAGAAACATGGGTCAGATTTTATAGGCTCTTTCAGGTGTGGACGTAATAGGCCACAGGAGTCATAATTTATTACAGTATGAAGTACTATGAGAGGTTAAATAACCAAATACGCACACTCCACGCTTTCCATTAAACTACAGTTCATGTCTTTTCCTCTTGATAAATGCCCCTAGTACAAGTCCTAATGTGCCATATTTTACGGCTCGAGAATTTTTTTTCCTAGTGAAAAGTTCTATCTTTGATCTCCATCAGTCTCAGCAAATGAAACCTAACTACAACACTACCACATATGATTTTGAAATATGTGAAGAAGTCAACATTAACAAAAGTGAAGGAAGGCAGACAGACAGAGAACATTTCAGTTTTTGACAAATATAAAGACACTATGCGTGCCTCTGTAAAATGGGAAAGTCAATAGTAACAGAAAATTAGAAAGAACTTTTACCTTATCATAAAGGACACGTTAAGAACACCAATCAACAATGGGACTGGCTTACTGGGAAAGTAGGCTGGAGGCCAAGATTCTTAAATCAAACAAGCAATCTATCAGAGAAAAAACAAAACATATTTCTGACAGCCTCACAGCTAACATAAAATGGATTTGTGGTATGTTATAAAATACTAACAGACACCCTTTGAAAATTACTTTAAAGTCTTTATTCTGGCAGGTTTAGGCTACAGAATCTGGACATATATAGTATCTGGACACTGTTTAGTTTTTCTGTGTAATGTCAAAAAATACACCTGACTAAACATGCCTATAATGAATAGAGGACAACACTCTTAATTCTGACTCTCATTTTGTGAAACCTCAGGAATTAAAATTTTTACTTTCAATATTACTGACAAGGATTGTTTGAAAAGTTTAGTTTAAGTTAAATTTTTATAAATTATTGATTCACTACATATAATATATATTGACGCTTTTGAACTGTGGTGTTGGAGAAGACTCTTGAGAGTCCCTTGGACTGCAAGATCAAACCAGTCAATCCTAAATAAAATCAACCCTGAATACTCATTAGAAGGACTGAGGCTGAAGCTGAAGCTCCAATACTTTGGCCACCTGATCCAAAGGGCTGACTCATTAGAAAAGACCGTGATGCTAGGAAAGATTGAAGGCAGGAGGAGAAGGGGACAACAGAGGATGAGATGGCTGGATGGCATCACCAACTTGACAGACACGAGTTTGAGCAAGCTCTGGGAGTTGGTGATGGATAGGGAAGACTGGCATGCTGCAGTGCATGGGATCACAAAGAGTCGGATACAACTGAGCATCTTAGCACACACACACGCACAAAACTGTTAAAGATCATTCTTAGGTCACGGGTCTGTTAAAAAAACAGCCACAATTGGATTTGGTCCATGGGCCATATGTAGTTTGTGAACTCTGCTCTGGATAGCCTCCTTTTATCCAAAACGAAGCGGACCCCTAATGGGCATGTAATGCTGTCAGTGCCCTTTCATCCATTCGTTCATTCTAAAGCCAATCCTTGTATCACACGAAGGAATAACAACAAAACAACAAAAAAAATAAACCTCTAGTATTTCCAACTATACAATGACATCACCTGTGGAAATCTCAGACTTTTAAGGAAGATATATTACTGTGCTTTGGGTTTTCAAAGATTTTCTGTTAAAGTCTGTTACCTCTGATAATTATAATAATAAATATTTTTATGGAATAGTTATATTAGATACAATCACAGACAGATTTTTTACTCCCTTTTAAATCTTTATTGAGGTATACTTGATAACTTTATAGAGACATATTTTGCATATTATATTATTCACCATTTTCTAAATCATAATTCAATGACTTTTTAAATAATTTTTTCTACCAACACCGTAAGTCAGTTTTCAAACTAACGATCTCTGAAGCGCATTTACTGTTAATGCCTGTTTTGCCCACCCCTTCGCCTCAGGCAACCACTAATCTTTTTGTCTTTACAGTTTCACCCCTTTTTTTGGACATCTCACATAAATGTGGTTTCTGCATCTGCTTTTTTTCACTAAGCATGTTTTTGATGTTCATCCACATCATGGTTATGTATCCATAGTTTGTTCCTTCTAACTGCTAAACAGTATTCCAAGAGATATGCTACACACTCTTGAAGTGTCAATCTAACAAGTTTTGACATACATATACACTTATCTGGTGGCTCAGATGGTAAAGAATCTGCCCACAATGCAGGAAACCTGGGTTTGATTTCCAGGTTGGGAAAATCCCCTAGAAAAAAAGAAAGCGTACCTACTCCTTTATTCTTACCTGGAGAATTTCATGGGCAGAGGAGACTGGCAGGCTACAGTCCATGGGGTCATAAAGAGTAGGACACGACTGAGCATCTAACACTTTCACATACTCCTGAAACCATCACCAGTCAGGATAACAGTCATGTCAATCATGTCCCCAATTCCTTGTGTTCCTTTGTCATCCCTCATTCCCACCCCATCCCAGCCACCCTGTCCCTAAAGCAACTCCCAGGCTGCCTTCTGTTACTACATATCACTTTGTATTTGTCAGAATTTTATATAAATGGAATCCTACAGTATGTACTTTTGTATGCCCTTTTCATTCAGCACAATATTTTAAACATTCATTCATGTTAGAGCATGTATCAATGTTTCTTTTTATTATGAAAGAAAATTCAATTGTATAGAATAACAAAGTTTGTTTATACATTTACCTGTCGATGGACATGTGATATGTTTCCTGGGTTTTGGCTATTACAAATAAATCTGATACAAGCATCTATTTATAAATCTTTGCATCTAAGCATATGCTTTCATTTCTCCTGAGCAAATATCTAAATGTGAAGTGCTGGGATCATATAGTAGGTGGATTAAACTTGTTAAACTACAGAACAGTTTGCCAAACGGATTTCACCATTTACATCCCCACAGCAACATATGAGCATTCCAGTCACTCCATATCCTCACCAACATTGGTATGATCAGTTTTTTAAATTTTAGACATTCTAGTAGATGTGCAGTTGTATCTCATTGTGATTTTAATTTGTATTTCCATAATGACTAATAATGCTGAGCATATTTCAATGTTTGTCATTTATCTGCCGTGTGTTTGTTATACTTTTATGAGGTATTCCAAATCTTCTGACTTTTAAAACTAGACTGTTTAATTGTTGAATTTTAAGAGTTCTTTATATATTGTGGATTTATCAGAGAGATGATTTGCAAGTATTTTATCCCAATCTGTGATTTATTTTTTCATTCTCTTAATAGCTTTTTTAAAGAGAAAAAGCTTTTAATTTTTAAAAAGTATGAATTACCAATTTGTTATTTTTGTGGATCATGCTTTTGGTTTATATCTGAGACATTATTCCCTAATCCAACTTTTTCTTCTAGAAGTTTTATAATTTTAAACTTTATATTTAGGTCTTTGATACATTTTGAGGTAATTAAGTATGGTATGAAGTATGGATCAAAGTTCATTTTATCTCATATAGATATCTAATTGTTCCAGTGCCATTTGTTGAAAAGTCTACTGCTTTGCCATTAAAAATGCTTCTGCACATTATTTTAAATCAGTTGTCCATACGTGTTTTATACTTTTTTTTCTTCTCTCTATTCCACTGATTGTTTTGTTTCTTGACATCAATATCACATTGTCTAAATTACTGTAGCTTTTTAAATCTTGAAGTCAGATAGATCTCCATCCAACTTTGTTCTTTGTCAAGGCTATTTTGACTCCTCTAAGTCCTTTGTAGTTCCACGTGAATTTTAGAATCATGTCAATTCTACAAAAAATTTTAATGGGATTTTGATCCATACAGCTATACATTACTTTAGGGACAACTGACATCTTCACAATATTAAGTTTATTGATCCATGAAGACGGTTCATCTTATCATTTACTTAGATCTATTTAATTTCTCTTGATGATGTTTTGAAGTTTCCAGTGTATGGAGTTTTATCTTTTGTCAGATTTATCCCTAAGTATTTCATACTTATTTAATAATACTTTGACATTCCTTAGTTTTAAATTTTAATTTCCAAACGTTCATTGCTGTTATATAGAAGCAATCTGATTTCTGTATATTAACCTTGTATTCTGAAACTTACTTAACTCACTTCCTTGTTCTAGTAGCTGAATCATGTCATCTTGTGAAAAATGACAGTTTTATTCCTCCTTTCTAATGGGATGTCTTTTTTTTTCTGCCTGAATATACTACCTAGAATCCTGAGATTAACAATGAAAAGAACTGGTGAGAGTGGATATCCGTATCTTGGTCCTGATCTTGGTAGGAAAGCATTCAGCCTTTCATTACTATGTATGATATCAGCTGTTGATTTTTCTTAGATGTTCTACCAGGTTAAAGACATTAACTTGCATTCCTAGTTTGCTGAGACTTTTTAATCAGGAAGGAGTGTTGGATTCTGTCAAATGTTTTCTCTGTATCTACAGAGATGATCACATGACTTGATTTTTAGTTAGTTGAAATCAACCCTGAATAATCATGGAAAGGACTGATCCTGTAGCTGAAGCTCCGATACTTTGGCCACCTGATGCAAAGAGCTGACTCACTGGAAAAGACCCTGATGCTGGGAAAAATTAAGGGCAAGAGGACAAGGGGACGACAGAGGATGAGATGGTTGGATGGCATTACGGACTCAATGAGTTTGAGCAAATTCAGGGAGATAGTGAAGGACAGGGAAAGCCTGGCATGCTGCAGTTCGTGAGGTCGCAAAGAATCGGACATGACTTAGCGACTGAACAACAAACAAATGTGGTAAATTACAGTGATTGTTTAGTATTAAACTAACCTGTATTCCTCAGAAAAGGCAATGGCACCCCACTCCAGTACTCTTGCCTGGAAAATCCCATGGGCGGAGGAGCCTGGTAGGCTGCAGTCCATGGGGTTACTAAGAGTCAGACATGACTGAGAGACTTCACTTTCTCTTTTCACCTTCATGCATTGGAGAAGGAAACAGCAACCCACTCCAGTGTTCTTGTCTGGAGAATCCTAGGGACGGGGGAGCCTGGTGGGCTGCTGTCTATGGGGTTGCACAGAGTCGGATATGACTGAAGCGACCTAGCAGCAGCAGCAGCAGCAACCTGTATTCCTAAGATAAGCCCTAAGTGATCATGATATGTTATTCTTTTACACACTGCTAGACTCTATTTGCTAAAGTTTAGCTTATAATTTTAATATTTACATTTATGACATTATGGAATGTCATTTCCTTTGCCTGGTTTTGGTATCAACATAATGCTGACTGCTTTAGGTGTGTGTGTTGGGGCGGGGTGTAATTAAAGTCCCTGTTACTCCATCTTAGCCAGAAGTGCGTGCATGTGTTTGCGTGCTAAGTCACTCAGTCGTGTGTGACTCTTTGCAACCCCCTAGACTGTAGCTCGCCAGGCTCCTCTGTCCATGGTATTCTCCAGGCAAGAACACTGGAGTTGTTGCCATGCCCTCCTCCAGGGGATCTTCCCAACCCAGGGATCAAACCCATGTCTCTTATGTCTCCTATATTGGCAAGCGGGTTCTTTACCACTAGCACCACCTCGGGAAGCCTAGAATTTTTATTTTTATAGTTATTAGGTCATTATCTCATCCATTCCTTCCTAATCTAGAAAGTATATACCAACAACATCATGTTATATATAGGGAAAATAGAGAAAGGGGGGAAACTGAGGCTCATAAAGTTCGATCAGTTCTAACCCAGAACTAAGATTTGAATCCACACCTATGAAACCATTCTTTAAACATCCTACTCTACTATACTATTTCAGTAGTACTCAAAAAGATTCTATTTAAGCACAGATTAATTTATTTTTCATTAAAAAAAGCATTATATCTCTAAAAAACCCAGGTAAGTCTGGTCTGAAGCCCATGTCTCAATCACTGTGATATTTGTTAAAAAGAATGAATGACATGCCATGGTTTATTATACACTGAGTCAGGATATATACATAAATTATTAACTATTAAATATACTGAAAACATTACTTAAGAAAAAGATAAAACTAGGAACAAAGAGTCTTATAAAGATACTTTACAGACCCAAAAAGTCCAACCAAAAGAGTAACAATAGTTGATAGATACCATTCTAAAGTTTTTAATCTTCAAAACCATACTATGAAATAGATATTACTATATAAATTTTATAGATGAGGAAGTTTGAGATATAAGAAACTTGTTTAGGAGGGGCAATATAGGAGTAAGGGGTTAAAGAGATATAAACTACTATGTATAAAATAAGCTACAAGGATATATTGTACAACATGGGAAATATAGACAATATTTTATAAAAATATAAATGGAGTATAACCTCTAAAATATGTGAGTCACTATATTGGACACCTGTAACAAATAATATTATATATCAACCACACTTCAATTTAAAAAAATTGAAAAACAGGAAAGAAATTTGTCCGAAACCTGCCATCCTTTAAGTAGCAGAACAGGTAGTCAAGCTATGTCTCTACAACTCCAGAATATGATCTTAAAATTTGTATTTGGTTTTCTGCTTGTGTTTCATATTACAATGTTGTCATCCCTGAGAAAGAAGATGCACAGCCAAGGGCCTTTCGGGAACAAGAAAATTCCAACATCAGATTCCAGTAGAGCTAGTGCCAAATGAATTAGAGCTAAGCTTTGATGATAATGGAGGTGATAAGAGGTTTCCCAATCCCTGACTGGAATAAACTTGTTGCCCCCTTTCTGCACCAAGTTTTCCTTCCATAAAATTAGCGAAGGGCCCTTTATATATTTTTGATGATCTGCAATACGCTCAGCTCATGACCTTGGACTTCTAGCTGTTGGCTTTAATGTAGAATTGCTCTCAGGAGTAGCATGGGAGGAGGAATAACAGCTCTTCAAGTAATTCCAGTTATGAGGCAAGATGGTGTAAGGCTAAAGAGCCTGGACTCTTGAGACTCCTGAGGTTCAAATACCTAGTATGCCTCATACTAGCTGTGAGACATTAGAAAAATTACTTAATCTCTTTGGGCTTCTATCCCTGCATCTATAAAACAGAGATGGTAATTCACCTCTCATAGGGTTCAGGATTAAAAGAACATATGAAAAGCGTTTAGAATAGTGCCTGGCACTTGGTTAACATCGTGTAAATTTGGCTAACAATATTATTATAGTTATTGCATAGGAAAAAAATTACATACATTAAATAGGTATGTTAGAAATTCTGTAGTATTAAAAAATACTAGCAAAAACTATGCTTCAAAACACAGTCCTCTATAAATCTGACTTATCTATATTAATGTCTCAAAAATGATTTTGGAAATTAATTTCAGCATCTTCTATAAGTGGGCAGTTTTTAAAACATAAGCAGGGATAATCAGAAACAATTTATTAAAATCAAATTACTCAATTCCCTTAAGGTAGTATTAAATATTTACTACAGACTCAGCATTATGCAATATCCTATAAGGTATATATAAGATCTAGACCCAGCTCCCAAAACGCTTAAAATATTAGAGAGCAAAAATAACACAGAGTTGACAAATAAGGCAAAGTATAAGAAAATGTCAGAGAGTAGCACGTAACTCTAGAAAAGGACTTCTACAGCACCATCAAAATGTATGAATTCAACCCACAAAAAATATATATATATATTTAGTGCCACTCCTAATGTCAGTGACAAGGACAAGTTCAAAGGACTGATATGTTATAAATTATTAATGAATCACTTCAATAAAAAAGAAAGGGGTTACTGAATAATATTCACTATAACTTACTGTTGCTATTTTTGTCTCCAGAAAGTTCTCCCTTTCTTCATCTACCTTAATTTCAAGTCCAGTTTTAAATAATTCAAGCATTTTGGGGATGTCCCGGCCAACGGAATCTGGTTAGAAAAACAAGAAATCCAAAGTTATCACTATATCTATACAAGTAGCAAAAATTACTAAATAAGAGAAACATTCAATCCAAGTTAAGATATAAAAAATGATTTGTGGCAAACAGACTTTATGGTGACCCATATCCTGGTGTTCATGCCCTTGTGTGATACCCTCCCACTTGAGTGTGGATGAGACCTGCAACATGCTTCTAGGCAAGAGACATGATGATTATGCATAACTGATTACATGACATAAAAATGCAATGCTTATCTTGAAGGAGTCTCTCTCCCTACTGGCTCTGAAGAAGCAAGATCCAATGTTGTCGGGGGCATATGGAGAGAGCCATGAGCCAAGAAACTGAGACCCTCAGTCCAGAAACCTGCAAGGAACTGGATTCTGCCAAAAAGCCATATGAATCTGGAAGCAAATCTTCCTCAGTCAAGCCTCAGACAAAACCATGGCTCCAGCTGATACCCCGACTGGAGCTCTGAGACACTGAAGCAGAAAACGCAGCTTAGCTGCACACACATTCCTGATACACAGACGCTGATACAGGAAATGTGCGTTGTTTTAAGGCACTAAATCTGTGATATTATTGTTCCACAGTAATAAACAATAAATAAGTGTATACAATGATGATGCTTATCAAACTTTAGAAACATTGATGACAAATTAAAACCTAGAGTAACACAAGATAAAAGCTGAAACAGGGGAGTCTTGAAATCTTTGAAGAACATTTTACTTACCTTTACATGAAATTCATCTGACCTGCCTTACCATAAGGAAGGAACTAGAAAAGCAGCAAGAGCTAGCAGTAGACATAATATCTCACTGAGTGATACAATCTGGAGGCAGCTCATTACTAAACCAATGGTTACAGAAGCTGGCATGAAGAAAGAGATAAAAAGTGAAAGTTTACTGGATTCTAATGCTACTTTGTCCTCCATTAAGGTAGAGAAAAAGATGCAGTTGAATAAACAAAGGAGAAAAAAGGAATCAAGGTAAAAACCAAGAATTTTCAAAGGATCATGCAGGAGACTCCAAACATACATTATACCCTCCTAACCTTTGCTCATAAACATTTTAACTCAAATTTAATATATAAAAATATATATACATATATTTTTAGTTTTACCTTAAACTTTTTAAAATTCATTTTTTATTGAAGTAACAGTTGAATTATAGCACTGTGTTAATTACTGCTATACAGCCAAGTGATTCAGTTATCTATATACACACACACAGTATTTTTCACATTCTTTTCCATTATGGTTTATCACACTATATACTAGGACCTTGTTGCTTATCCAGTTTATATATATTAATGTACATATGTGGAGTGTATAAAAATGGTACAGATGAACTTATCTACAAAGCAGAAATAGAGACACAGACATAAAGAACAAATGTATGGATATCAAGGAGGGAAGGGGGATGGGGTGGGACGAACTGGGAGATTGAGACTGATGTATATATATATACACACTACTACGTATAAAATAGACAACTAATGACAACCTACTGTTTAGCATACATACGTAACTCTATCTATGCTCTGTGGTGACCTAGCTAAGAATGAAATCCAAAAAAGAGGAGTTATACGTTAAAAAAAAAAAAATTACCTGCTGACTGACCTGAATCTATACCTACAAACCTGCTTTCCTCCCTATCATATGGATGAACTGTCTGTGTTCTTATGAAGGCCAATGCTCTTCATCTAAGCACTGGATCCCATACCTCCTCACCAATACAGCGACACCACCCCTCTCTCTCTCTACACCGTCAGCTTCCTCTGCTTTCCCAGATCATCAGCAGCAGCTGACAAACTTGCTATAAAATGTTCCATCTTAAAACAAAATACTGCCTTTCAATAACCATCTAATACTTTCTGAAGAACGCTAAGTTTTCCAAAAAAGTTGCCCATCCTTTCTGTCTCGGCTTTCTTTCCTTCCACTTTCTCTCAGACCTACCTCCATCAAGTTACATCCCTAATACTACACTGAGAATAATCCTGTGTTCCTCTGACTTGACCCGTCAACAGTAGTTCACAGAATATGTCTCCCCTCTTCCTACTGAGTCATGACTTGGCCTCTGAAACTCTATTCTCACTGGTTAGTCATTCTATTCCTGTTGGCTGAGCTACCCTTACTTGGCCGATTTCTAAAAGGTGGACTACCTGAGGGTTCAGTCACATGACCTCTCTTTTTCCACCCATGGACAGCCTTTAAGTGATCTCTTTAAACATACTGCTTTAAACATTTACCCACTGATAACTGCCAAATTTATATTTCTGGCCACAAGTTCCCTCCAACCACCTACTTAGTATCTCCACCCAAATGCAGGTAGGTAATTAATAAGGAGTACAACATGAAAAATGTTTGCTGAAAGAATGAACAAATTAATGACTTCATCATTCTGAGTCTGATATCACAGTGCTGTTGTAATGATAATGAAGTGGGAAAGGACAGGGCTTAAGAAGGAAGAGTTCCGTATTAAAACATACTATAAAAAAAAAAAATACTATAGTGAAGGTGTTGATGGAATACTCAATACGTAGAAATAACAAACTGGAAAAAAGCGACAGACCAGAGATAATAATGTATTAATATACTTGAGTTTTTTAAACCAGTTCCATCCTAAAACAATCACAAAGAAAACCTCCTTCCTTTGAACTTACATATTATTTTCCTCTCTCTCTCTCTCCCTTTTTAACGAAAACATGTTGATGTGAATTTGCATTTCCCTAATAACCAATATTATTGGTAGCAGAATGAGCTGGTTGGACGGCATCATCGACTACAATGCACCTGAATATGGGCAAACTCTGGGAGATGGAGAAGGACAAGGAAGCCTGGTGTACTGCAGTCCATAGGGTAGCAAAGAGATTTCTTGCATTTCTTTCAGTTTCTGATTTCTGACTTAACTGTTATTACCAGAAATCAAACTCTGTATGATTGCAAGCCTTTTAAATTTATTAAGACTTGTGTTAAAACCCAGCAAATGGTCTAAACCTGAATGTTCCACGTACTCTTGAAAAGTGCACACCAAACACTTATTAAGTACAGCTACAATAAGGTCAAGTTGGTTGACAGTACTGTTCAAATCTTTTATGTACTTCCTGATTTTCTATATATATATGTTCTATCAGTTACTAAGAGAAGAACATTAAAATCTCCAACTGTACTTGTTTAGCTTATTTCTCTTTTCAATTCTGTCAGTGTGTGCTTCATGTATTTTGTGGCTCTCTCTGTAGCTGAGCATGTCCTGTTATTGTTACAGAATATCCATCTTTTTCTCTAGTAAACTCCTTGTCTTAAAAGTTCATTTTGTCTGGTATTAAAATAGCCAACTCAGTTCTCTAATGGTTAATGTTTTTATAGTATATTTTTACTCTTCATTTTCCTTTCAGCTTCTTTGTGTGTATGAATATGAAGTGTGTCTCCTGTAGACAGAATATAATTGGATTGTTTTTTCATCATCTTATAATTTCTGCCTCTTGGTTGAAATGTTTATTCAATTTCCAATTAACGTGACTAATGATATGGCTTGATTTAGGTCTCTATTTTGATACACATCTTCTATTTGTCTCATCTCATTTGTTTCTCTGTTCTACACTGCTTTCTTTTGTTTTCAAGAAAAAATTTTAGTATATCATTTTTATTCCTTTATTTAGTTTTAAGCTGTACCTCTTTTTGTGTATGTTTTTACTTGTTCTAGAGATTACAATGTGCACATTTATTTATCACAGCCTACTTCATCTTAACATTTTCTTCCAGAAAACAACAGATTTGTGCCCACCTCCATCCTTCCTATCTCATCACGATGTTATTGTCCTGCCCAAACCTGCTTCATCTCCTCTGTATCTATCTTTAAAATCATACTCACTGGACTACTCAAGGAGGACATTAGGGACTCATTCAAGACTCCTCTCTCCCTTACCTTCCACACCTAATTAGTAACTCCTGTTAATTTTACCTCCTCACTATTCCACAACAGCCTTCTTCGTCGTCGTCACTGTTACTGCTCAGATTCTGCCCTTATTCCTCTTCCCCCTAGCCCGCTGCATTCGCTACCTCACTGTTCTCTGTTCTTAAAATTTCATTATCTTCACATCACCACCCTATCACTTACAAAGCTCCCATATAGAGTCATTCTAACAAGCAAATCATATTTCATTCCTCTGAGCAATAGATTTCAACAGCACCTACCTTCACAGAGGATAAAAATCTAATCTCCATAGTATGCCACACAAAGTCCTCCATGATCTGGCCCACTGCTTATCACTGCTAACCCCACTGACCTATCTGATAGCATGTTACGTAACAAACGATAGAAAGCTAGTTATAATTTTCTGAACACAACTGGCTGACTCACACTTTGGTGCGTTAGAACAGGCCATTTCTTCCACCTGGAATGTTCTCCCCATGAATGTCAGGAAAGAAAATGCCTATATATGGTTAAAGTCTCAACTTCACTGCTACCTTCTTTATATAATCTGATTCTACAAGGTGTTCCTCATTCCTCTAAGCACTTTGTACATTTTCTACTAGCACACTTCCTGCATCTTAGAGCAGCAGTTTGTTACTATCTCTCACCTGTCAATTTTCATCTCCTTAAAGCTGGGAACTATCTATTCATCTTTTAATCTTCAGCACTAAGTGTACTGCCTGGCACACAGTAGACACCCAATAAATATATGCTGATTCAATAAATGAGCTATAAAGGTAGAAACGATATATGAAGCCATGAAAAAGAATGACTTCTAAAATAATTAGGAAAAACTTTTTTAAAAAAAGAAAAAAGTAATTGTGGAACATGCATAGCTAGTTTAGGAATTATAGGGAGTCAATAGTAACAGAGGGTCATATGCATCATGTACTTAGCCTGTGCTGAGCTCTTGCACATTATAATAAAAACACCATGGGGACATGTTATCATGAAATCCATTTTGGAGATGAAAAACAAAAGCACAAAAATGTTCAAAAATTTTTTCAAAGTCACAGTGAGAGATAAAGCCAAGACAGAAGGAGGTCTATGCTAGCCACCCTTTAATTCTGCTTTTCAATATAGCCCAAGATTAAATCTTTCCCACTATTTTTAGGGCTTTGAGATTATGTAGTTATAGCCTCCTCTTTCTCTATTTTCTTTTTTCTCTGTGCTTTTACATTTGTCTACTTTTCTCCTCTTTCTTTTCCTTTCTCTTCTCCTAATTCTATTTAATTTTCATAATGAACATAATCTATACTAACATATAGGTATTTCATACTAATGTACCTTCTCTCTTCTTCACCAGGGAATATGACAGGGCTAAAGAAAGTAGAATGTAAGGAGGCAGGGAAGACAAAGGAGGAGTAGTTAGGAAAAAAAAGTGTTAAGATTGTACAGTGTATGTTGGTGGGAATGCAAACTAGTACAGCCACTATGGAGAACAGTGTGGAGATTCCTTAAAAAACTGGAAACAGAACTGCCTTATGATCCAGCAATCCCACTGCTGGGCATACACACTGAGGAAACCAGAAGGAAAAGAGACACATGTACCCCAATGTTCATCGCAGCACTGTTTATAATAGCCAGGACATGGAAGCAACCTAGATGCCCATCAGCAGATGAATGGATAAGAAAGCTGTGGTGCATATACACAATGGAGTATTACTCAGCCATTAAAAAGAATACATTTGAACCAGTACTAATGAGGTGGATGAAACTGGAACCTATTATTCAGAGTGAAGTAAGCCAGAAAGAAAAACACCAATACAGTATACTAATGCATATATATGTAATTTAGAAAGATGGTAACAATAACCCTGTATACAAGACAGCAAAAGAGACAATGATGTATAGAACAGTCTTTTGGACTCTGTGGGAGAGGGAGAGGGAGAGGGTGGGATGACATGGGAGAATGGCATTGAAATACATATAATATCATATATGAAACGAGTCACCAGTCCAGGTTTGATGCACTATACTGGATGCTTGGGGCTGGTGCACTGGGACGACCCAGAGGGATGGTATGGGGAGGGAGGGAGGAAGGAGGAGGGTTCAGGATGGGGAACACATATATACCTGTGGCAGATTCATTTCGATATTTGGCAAAACCAATACAATATTGTAAAGTTTAAAAATAAAATAAAATAAAAAATATATATATTGTACAGTGTAAAAATTAGTATCAAGAAAAAGAGAAAATTAAAAAGAGACCTTTAAATGTGACAAAAGAAAGAACAGAGATTAGTAGTGAGAGCAACATTTGAGCTGAGTTATGCGAGAAAAGTATGTAAGGAAGAATAACAATTGGAAAGGAAATAGAGACAGCCAATCACTAAAGAGACATGCCTGAGAAACTTGGTATGAGACAACAGAAAGAAGTAAGATCACTGCTATAAAGGACAGTGGAAACAAATAAAGGTTTTGAGGTTATGTGCTTTGTTTTGGTCTATTTCTTTAACTAGAGAAATCTGAGTTAATTAAATTAAAAATAAATGCTTAGTAAGTCAGCTTGTCTAGTGCAGAAAACAAAACTATTCACTCTGTACCCGTATGGACTTTCTCTTGTTCATAGCCATCACATTCAAGGCTTGACACATATGATATGTTTGTTGAGTACCTACTATGTGCCAGATGCTATTCTAGGTCATGAGACTATACTAGTGGACAAAACCAAAAACGCCCTTATGCTAATGGAAGAAATTGAACACACACCCACAAATTAAAAATGTAAGATGCCAAGATTGATAAGCCTTAAAAGAAAGAAGGTAAAAATACGATAATGAGAAATCTAGTGGTAATGGGAAGTGGAGATTAATATTTAAATAGAATGGTCACAGAAGGTCTCTCCATCTAGGTGATACTTGAATAAGAATGTGAGCCAGACAAATTAGTAAAAAGCATTACAGACAGATAGGACAATGAATCCAAAGACCTGAGAAGGGAGAAAACTTGGTGTGTATGAGTAACAGCAAGGAAGCAACTATGGCTGGAGTAAGGGAAATAAAGAAGATCAACAGCACCAGTTGTAATACATCACTAATTCATCTATAGCAGTAATAATCATACCTAATCATCACTGGAATCTTTCACACATAAATAGTTTTAAATTATTAGTACACGAGAGAGGGAAATTTAGAAAAATTTCAAATTTGTTACCCTGCAAAAATTCCATTTGCTTTATCATTTTTCTTCATATGACCAAAGAATTCTAATTGTTTCAATAATGCAAGCAATACTCTTAAGCACAGCATGTTGATCTATGAGCTAAAAATAACTGACATTAGATTTCAATCATTTTACATCCATTACTCTCAAATACAATACAAAAGCAACTTCCTTACAGAAAGCAGTGCCCTACTCAGTAGATGTGAATACTCTATAGACAAGCCTGCTGGAATATCCTTTTGACAAGACTCCCAACTGCAACACTGATGTTCAGTTCTAAGAGCTATGTGTTAAGAGGAACACACAGTAATGGGTCCGATTTTCTAATCATGTCCCTTACCTGCCAACAACTTAGTATGCTTTATAAGTCAAGATATTTTCACACTAGTATTTTCTGTTTAGTAAATGTTAGTAACATTAGGAATAAAGAAAACTTTTAAAATATCAATAAAATGTATATATCTATGTTAGATATGAAAAAATGTTAGAGTTTACATTGTGGCAGGGAACTGGGGGGACGCTAGTTGACAAGGAAAATGAAACCCAATTTCTTCCAAAGAAATTTTGAAAAGCAAGTTTTAAATGTCTTTTTTTTAATGAGATAAAAAAGAAATACTAAGAAAATATGCCAAATGTGCATTGGAAAAAAAAGAGAACTTGCTTATAGTTACGTAAGCAATTAAAATAAAACAAAACTGCAGCATTAAACATGCTGCAAAATGTGCACATTCAGTCCAGCCAAGTTAGTTACACCCACTCCCATTACAAAGACAAAATGTAAGACAAAATGGGAAACTAATGAGCTCAGCTGCAGGGGCTTGTTTGTTTGTTTTTTAATTCCATCCATTGCTCAAAACGTAATTCCTACTTTACCCTTACATCTTTTGTTGGATGTAAGGGGAATCAAATGTTCCTAAACAAGAATCTGAATAAGCTCTAAAAATGCATAAAACAAGCTTCATTTGTTCTAATGCACATCTGGTGTACTCTGTTTTAACATTTTTGACAGGTTAATCGTTTGTCTTCATGTTTAAAGAACACAAATGTTTTGCCAGTGCTGTTGAACAGATCGTGTGGGGGTGAGAAGAAAAAGCTGGGGAAGCTGAAAGGTCTGTCTGTTTTTCCAAGATGCTTTGGTAAGCAAATAGAGGTAGGGGACATACCTAGGTAACTTGACCATAGTATACAGAAGCTATGATTCATTATGAAAGCAGAAATAAAGTAAAGCCCACTAATAAAAATAAACATTTTCAGGGGAAACTTTTCTTATTTGTGATGAAGAAATGTTCTTTGAAAACCTTTCAGACTAAAACTAATTATCCCAAATTTTGTGATGAAAATGGCAATTAAAAAACCTCAACACTAAAGGAAACTGAGACCAAAAATTATTCAAAGAATGGATAAAGTTCGCAAAGGTGACAAAATTAATTTCCATGAAAAACCAGTTAACCGTGCAAAGCAATGAGCGAGCTGAATACAGATAAACTCGGTATTCAGTTTTACTTTTAATTGACTATATTTAGTATTATTTGGCTTTATTGAGCTTGAATTCAATTAGGAAAAAACTTAAGAGACTTATCCTCAAATTCAACTGCAATTCTGGTTTAATTTTTAAAATAATGTTCAATTTCAGGTCTTATTTAGGAAAGAATGTAGTGTGATTCCATGAAAACAAACACTACTATAATGGAAATTCCTACTAACAAGCACCAAACCTCCGTCCAATATCTCACAAGGATGTGTTATTCATTGCAGGCTATTAAAAATAAACAAAACTCCAATATAACAAAAGAACTGAAGAGTCCATTTGAATTTGCTTACAGTACAGAACATGGTCTTTAACTCAGATGAGCATTAGTGGCTATCATGTATGAAGAATTTTAGCAGGATTTTTTTTAGCTCAACTAGAGTTAAAATTTGAAGATCTAGTAAAATAATTTTAAAATATCTGCTCTTTTACCTTATAAAATTTTATTTGAAAAAACATCTATCTACAGCAGATATTCAGCACCACCTAAAAGGAACTATGTCTGCTAGTGAATGTACTCTTTCCTCCCAAACCTACTCCCCATTTGCATTAATGATATCAACTTATTAGAAGAGATCCCTAGGCTGAAAAATCTCAGCATCATTTGACTCTTTCCTTTCTTTCTCTCAACATGTCCATTGCTAACTACATAGTGCAAAGTCCTATTATCTTTGACATCTGTCCTCTTTACTCCAGACTCATTATGAAGACTTTAAGCCTCACCTTTATTAATCTCTGGCAACTGCATCTGAACTGGTCTCCTTGCATGATTTCATGCCAGTACATTTTACAAACTCTTGCTAGATTAAAGCTCTAAAGAATCCCCCAACTTAAAAAAACTTCTAAGAGAGTCCTGCTGAATACAGAATCAAGGTCCAAATTTCTGAGGATCTTATTCAAGATTCTGCTCAATACAGCATCAATCTACCTTTCTAACATATTCTTTTTCATTTCAAAGTAGGGGTACCATTCACTACCGCCAAAGAAAACTAACTGATATTTCTTCAATGTAGTCTGTAATTTCTGACTTACTTCAGTGTCTATGATTAACAGATTCTACTTAAAATATCCCTCTTAGTCTGCTCATCAAATTATTCAATGTACAGTTTAAACGTCACCCCCTTTAAGATGCCTTCTCTGATTTCCCCATCTACGTATAAATTCCTCCTCTAATGAACATCTACTGCATCTTGTGAATTTATCATATAATACTTCATACTTTATAACAAGGCTATTTATGGAGCACTCGTACTTTTCTTACTAAATTTCGTAAGGGGCAAATATTCACAAGGGGAAAGTTTCTCAGGGAAAATAACTGCAGAACCATACACAGAAAGCCAGCATATACAGATGATGAAAGCTAACATAAACGAGCATACGTGTTGTTTTGATAAAGAGACATAAGATAGTATGATGATAATATACCTAGTGGGTAATGTGTTCCACTAATTTAAAACAAGAATATGGCCTAAATTTAAAGATCTGGTATTATAAAGCAACTAGGTTTTCAAATTACATTAAATCACCAATATTAATGCCAAAGGAAAAAAATTCTACACGTTCTTGTGTAACACAAAACTGAAATACCAGAGCATAGTATTTACTCTACACATATATTAGCAATTTTGTTTTCTAATTAAACATATATATTAGAAAGTTGTTGACAGAGTACTGAAGTAGTAAAAGAACTCTCCCTTACTTCGATTAAACTTAGGAAATCTTGTTTTCAGTTTCTTCCTTAATGGATTAAGCTCGGGCATTATTTCTGGAACAGCTATATAAAAATCTGCTTGAATTTCATCATCCAAAATCTGAAAATCAGAAGGGAAAACATAACCTTAGATTACAGAAAAGGCTTTATTTTTCTAAAAATAAGGTCTAATGTAGTAATCATTTTTTACAATTTAGAAAATACATATTAAGCACAATTCCTTTCTTTAAACACAAGGATCATATGAACATATTTACCAATTAGGAAAATCTTCAGAAGCAAAACATTTTCTAATGTTTGCTTTTAAAAAATAGCCACATCCATTATAAACAAACATTTAACAGGTTTAATTCTTCCTTGGGGTTATGTTAATCAAAAGTGTTGATTACTCATGTTGGTTCTACAAGCTAGAACACTGCACTGATGTGTACGTGGTTCATACAGTCCCAAAAAAGTTGAATTTGTATGTCCATCAAAACTGAAAAAAAATGCTGAAATTTTTGCAAGATCACATGTAAAATTAATAATCACTAGCTGCCAAATCATTAGCAACCACATCGCTTTCCTAAATTTGGAGCACCAAGACAACTGAAACGAAAATTCCTTTTGCCTCCAAAAAATAAAGGAGGAGTGGGATGGTCAAAGACAAGTTTACTTATAGTTTATTATGCGTAGTCTAATTCCATTCTAAGAGTAAAGAGAATAATTTCAGTTTTTAGAAGACATTTTAAATTAACTCAGGCAGGTACTCAGAATAATTACTTTACTTCTACAGTATACTCCATTTAAAAATTTAGCTGACTTAAAACTGAAGCAACTGTTTAGAGTAATACTGCCTGGGCAACAATTATCTTACCAATGATTCTCTTTGCATAAAATCTTACCACAATATGTCATTCAAAGCCTTAGTTTGGGGTTACACATTAAACTATAAAAACTTGAACTCTAGCAAAATTAAGCATGATTCTGGAATTTTATTTTCCTGTTACTATTTTTTCTTTATACAAATTCTTTACTCCCTAAATGGCATACTATGCTCCCCTGAACAATAATAGAAAGAAAGATAGCACTAAGTTGTCTCTGACTCTTGTGATCTCATGAACTGTAGTCTGCCAGGCTCTTCTGTGCATGGGATTCTCCAGGCAAAAATACTGGAGTGGGTTGTCATTTCCTTCTCCAGGGGAACTTCCCAACCCAGGAATTAAACTCAGGTCTCCTACATTACAGGCAGATGCTTTACCGACTGAGCTACGTGGGAAGCCCTGAACAATAATAATTTACATAAAAAGAATCCTTGGCATGTGACAAGTATTCTTAGAATACTTGTAATGTACTAAGTATACTTCGAATACTTGTAATGTGCTAAACACGTTACATGGTTTAGTTCACCAAGTGTATACAACAACCCTACAAGGCAAGTACTAATATTGACCACACATTCTAGGCAAGGAAGTTGAGGGCTTCAGTTCAGTTCAGTCGCTCAGTCGTGTCCGACTCTTTGCGACCTAAGAATCGCAGCATGCCAGGCCTCCCTGTCCATCACCATCTTCTGGAGTTGACTCAAACTCACATCCATAGAGTCAGTGATGCCAACCAGCCATTTCATCCTCTGTCATCCCCTTCTCCTCCTGCCCCCAATCCCTCCCAGCATCAGAGTCTTTTCCAATAAGTCAACTCTTCGCATGAGGTGGCCAAAGTACTGGAGTTTCAGCTTTAGCATCATTTCTTCCCAAGAAATCCCAGGGCTGATCTCCTTCAGAATGGACTGGTTGGATCTCCTTGCAGTTCAAGGGACTCTCAAGAGTCTTCTCCAATACCACAGTTCAAAAGCATCAATTCTTCAGTGCTCAGCTTTCTTCACAGTCCAACTCTCACATCCATATATGACCACTGGAAAAACCATAGCCTTGACTAGACAGACCTTTGTTGGCAAAGTAGTATCTCTGCTTTTCAATATGCTATCTAGGTTGGCCATAACTTTTCTTCCAAGGAGTAAGCGTCTTTTAATTTCATGGCTGCAATCACCATCTGCAGTGATTTGGGAGCCCAAAAAAATAAAGTCTGACACTGTTTCCACTGTTTCCCCATCTATTTCCCATGACGTGATGGGACCAGATGCCATGATCTTCGTTTTCTGAATGTTGAGCTTTAAGCCAACTTTTTCACTCTCCTCTTTCACTTTCATCAAGAGGCTTTTGAGTTCTTCTTCACTTTCTGCCATAAGGGTGGTGTCATCTGCATATCTAAGATGATTGATATTTCTCCTGGCAATCTTGATTCCAGCTTGTGCTTCATCCAGCCCAGCGTTTCTCATGATGTACTCTGCATAGAAGTTAAATCAGCAGAGTGACAATATGCAGCCTTGACGTACTCCTTTTCCTATTTGGAACCAGTCTGTTGTTCCATGTCCCGTTCTAACTGTTGCTTCTTGACCTGCATATAAGTTTCTCAAGAGGCAGGTCAGGTGATCTGGTATTCCCATCTCTTGAAGAATTTTCCACAGTTTATTGTGATCCACACAGTCAAAGGCTTTGGCATAGTCAATAAGCAGAAATAGATGTTTTTCTGGAACTCTCTTCCTTTTTCGATGATCCAGAGGATGTTGGCAATTTGATCTCTGGATCCTCTGCCGTTTCTAAAACCAGGGCTTAGGGAGGACACATCAGTCTGCACTTTTAAGTGGCAGACCCAGAACCAAACAAAGGCAGTTTGGCTCCAAAATCAGGGCTCTCATCACTACAAATATGAAAGCAGAGGCAATTTTGAAACATCAAAGAACTATATGTGAAATTTCCAAGCCAAGATTTTCCAATCCTGATTCTAAAACATTTTCCTTTGGATTAAATTAAAATTATGTTTGAAAGTTATGCTCCAGGTAGCCTTTAAGATGATATCATAAAATATCAAAAAACTCTATAGATGGAAATCACAATTTAGAGACAAGTAAAAATGAAACAACTTTAAAATCCCTCAGAACCAAGCATACTTGTGACATTTCACATGTATTAAAATTAAAGCAAAATGTACTTAAAGCAATTCAGTTCAGTCAGTTCAGTCACTCAGTCGTGTCTGACTCTTTGCAACCCCATGGACTGTAGCACTCCAGGCTTCCCTGTCCATCACCAAATCCCAGAGCATACTCAAACTCATGTCCATTGAGTCAGTGATACCATCCAACCATCTCATCCTCTGTTGTCCCTTCCTCCTCCTGTCTTCAATCTTTCCCAGCATCAGGGTCTTTTCAAATCAGTCAGTTCTTCCCATGAGGTGGGCAAAGTATTGAAGTTTCAGCTTCAGCATAACTCCTTCCAATGAATACTCAGGACTGATTTACTTTAGGACTGACTGGTTTAATCTCCTTGCAGTCCAAGGGACTCTCAAGAGTCTTCTCCAACACCACAGTTCAAAAGCATCAATTCATCAGCACTCAGCTTTCTTTACAATCCAACTTTCACATCCATACATGACTACTGGAAAAACCATAGCTTTGATTAGGTGGACCTTTATTGGCAAAGTAATGCCTCTGCTTTTTAGTATGCTGTCTAGGTTGGTGATAGCTTTTCTTCCAAGGAGCAAGCGTCTTTTAATTTCATGGTTGCAGTCACCACCTGCAGTGATTTTGGAGCCCAGGAAAATAAAGTCTCTCACCGTTTCCACTGTTTCCCCATCTATTTGCCATAAAGTGACAGGTTTGGATGCCATGATCTTAGTTTTCTGAATGTTGAGCTTTAAGCCAACTTTTTTACTCTCCTCTTTCACTTTCATCAAGAGGCTCTTCATTTCTTCTTCACTTTTTGCCATAAGGGTGGTATTACCTGCATAGCTGAGGTTATTGATATTTCTCCCGACAATCTTGATTACAGCTGTGCTTCACCCAGCCCAGCATTTCACATGATGTATCCTGCATATAAGTTAAATAAACAGGGTGACATTATACAGCCTTGACGTACTCCTTTCCCTATTTTGAACCAGTCTGTTATTTCATGTCCAGTTCTAACTGTTGCTTCTTGACCTACATTCTAGAACTAACACCCAAATAAGACGTCCTTTTCATTATAGGGGACTGGAATGCAAAAGTAGGAAGTTAAGTGATACCTAGAGTAACAGGCAAATTTGGCCTTGGAGTACAAAATGAAGCAGGTCAAAGGCTAACAGAGCTTTGCCAAGAGAACGCACTGGTCATAGCAAACACCCTCTTCCAACAACACCAGAGAAGACTCTACACATGGCCTTACCATATGGTCAATAGTGAGATTAGACTGATTTATTCTTTGCAGCCAAAAATGAAGAAGCTCTATACAGTCAGCAAAAACAAGACATGGAACTGACTGTGGCTCAGATCATGAACTCCTTATTGCTAAATTCAGACTGAAATTGAAGAAAATAAGGAAAACCACCAGACCATTCCGGTATGACCTAAATCCCTTACAATTATACAGAAGTGACAAATAGATTCAAAGGATTAGATCTGATAGAGTACCTGAAGAACTATGGACAGAGGTTCATAATATTGTACAGGCAGTGATCAAGACCATCCCCAAGAAAAAGAAATGCAAAATTCAAAACGGTTGTCTGATGAGGCCTTACAAATAGCTGAGAAGAGAAGAGAAGCAAAAGGCAAAGGAGAAAAGGAAAGATATACCCATTTGAATGCAGAGTTCTGAAGAACAGCATGGAGAGATGTGCCTCTTCTTCCCACATCTTTAAAAAAATAAATGTCTGCTTCAAGAATATACAATGGAGAAAAGACAATTTCTTTAACAAGTGGGTCTAGGAAAACTGGTCAACCACTTGTAAAAGAATGAAACTAGAACACTTTCTAACACCATACACAAAAATAAACTCAAAATGGATTAAAGATCTAAACATATGAGCAGAAATGATAAAATTCCTAGAGAAAAACATAGGCAAAACACTCTCCAACATAAATCACAGCAGGATCCTCTATGATCCACCTCCCAGAGTAATGGAAATAAAAGCAAAAATAAACAAATGGGACCTAATTAAACCTAAAAGCTTTGACACAATGAAGGAAACTATAAGGTGAAAAGACAGCCTTCAGAATGGGAGAAAATAATAGCAAATGAAGCAACTGACATGAATTAATCTCAAAAATATACAACCTCAATTCAGCTCAATTCCAGAAAAATAAACGACCCAATCAAAAAATGGGCCAAAGAACTAAATAGACATTTCTCCAAAGAAGACATTCAGATGGCTAACAAACACATGAAAAGATGCTCAACATCACTCATTATCAGAGAAATGCAAATCAAAACCACAATGAGGTACCATCTCACGCTGGTCAGAATGGCCATCACCAAAAAGTCTACAAACAATAAATGCTGGAGAGGGTGAGGAGAAAAGGGAACCCTCTTACATGTTGGTGGGAATACAAACTAGTACAGCCACTATGGAGAACAGTGTGGAGATTCCTTAAAAAACTGGAAATAGAACTGCCATATGATCCAGCAAGCCCACTGCTGGGCATACACACAGAGGAACCAGAATTGAAAGAGATACGTGCACCCCAATGTTCATCGCAGCACTGTTTACAATAGCCAGGACCTGGAAGCAACCTAGATGTCCATCGGCAGATGAATGGATCAGAAAGCTGTGGTACATATACACAATGGAGTATTACTCAGCCATTAAAAAGAATACATTTGAATCAGTTCTAATGAGGTGGATAAAACTGGAGCCTATTATACAGAGTGAAGTAAGTCAGAAAGAAAAACAGCAATACAGTATACCAACACATATATATGGAATTTAGAAAGATGGTTACGATGCCCCTATATGTGAGACAGCAAAAGAGACACAGATATAAAGAACAGTCTTCTGGACTCTGTGGGAGAAGGCGAGAGTGGGATGATTTGAGAGAATAGCACTGAAACATGTATATTATCATATGTGAAACAGATCGCCAGTCCAGGTTCAATGCATGAGACACAGTGCTCAGGGCTGGTGCACTGGGATGACCCTGAGGGATGGGATGGGGAGGGAGGTGGGAGGAGGGTTCAGGATGGGGAACACATGTACACCCATGGCTGATTCATGTCAATGTACGGCAAAAACGACTACAATATTGTAAAGTAATTAGCCTCCAATTAAAATAAATAAATTAATTGAAACAAACAAATGTCTTTGCTTCAAATGGGCTCCACCAGTTCTTTGTTATTTTCTCAAGGTAGGCTGCATAACATTTTTTTGCCTATACCACTTGAACTGATGGAGCTGGGAGAGCAGGTGTGGTAAAATTTAAGAGTAACCAAAAGTACCATATTATAGAGGTCAGATACTGTCCTTTGTAATCGACTAAAGTAAATCACACTTTGCACTCCAATAAGGCAAAATAAACATCTGGCCTTTGAAATATGAATCAGATCAGATCAGATCAGTCACTCAGTCGTGTCTGACTCTTTGCGACCCCATGAATCGCAGCACGCCAGGCTTCCCTGTCCATCACCAACTCCCGGAGTTCACTGAGACTCACGTCCATCAAGTCAGTGATGCCATCCAGCCATCTCATCCTCTGTTGTCCCCTTCTTCTCCTGCCCCCAATCCCTCTGAATAGGATATCCATATAGGCTACCTTTCAGATTTCACCTTAAATCTCACATTTAAAACCACAAGAGTCATACTGTCCTTTCCAGTCTATCCATTAAATTCTCACAAACACATATAAGAAAGAAACAAAAAAATCATAAATACAAATCAAGTATAACTAATATCAGGCTGTCTGGATAGTTTTTTCTTAGCTTGATTTTGAGACTCAAAAGATTAGGAAAATCATTTGTTCTGTAAAGCTCTACTAACCACTTTATCAAAAGATATGAATAGAGTAGTTACATTCCACATGTAATAAATCAATGGATGGCAAAGATAACAGAACAATTTCTGTAAGTAATGAATAAGAAAACAATACCATACCTTCTGAATGAGATTAGTTCCTCCTGCAAATGCAGCTCCATTTTCTTCTGCTATTTTAATTTCTGATGCATTCTACCAAAAAATACAATAGTTTGAACATTAGTCTTTAAACAAATTCAGTCTGCTTTCAAGTATTTTGTCAGAAATACCACAGTTCAAAATAAAAACTGTATTTTTTACTTTTAATTGAAAGTGCATCAGTTTTCAACTAGATACACCAGAGATAGTACATTCAGAACAAGCTTAGTTTGTAGGTGATTAAGGCATTTCTTCAGAGAAGGCAATGGCACCCCACTCCAGTACTCTTGCCTGGAAAATCCCATGGACGAAGGAGCCTGGCAGGCTGCAGTCCATGGGGTCGCTAAGAGTCGGACACGACTGAGCGACTTCCCTTTCACTTTTCACTTTCATGCATTGGAGAAGGAAATGGCAACCCACTCCAGTGTTCTTGCCTGGAGAATCCCAGGGACTGGGGAGCCTGGTGAGCTGCCGTCTATGGGGTCGCACAGAGTCGGACACGACTGAAGCGACTTAGCAATAGCAATAGCAAGGCATTTCTTGAGAGTCCTTTGGACTGCAAGGAGATCCAATCAGTCCATTCTAAAGGGGATCAGTCCTGGGTATTCACTGGAAGGACTGATGCTAAAGCTGAAACTCCAATACTTTGGCCACCTCATTCGAAGAGCTGACTCATTGGAAAAGACTCTGATGCTGGGAGGGATTGGGAGCTGGAGGAGAAGGGGACGACAGAGGATGAGATGGCTGGATGGCATCACCGACTCGATGGACGTGGGTTTGGGTGAACTCCGGGAGTTGGTGACAGACAGGGAGGCCTGGCATGAGGCAATTCATGGGGTTGCAAAGAGTCAGACACAACTGAGTGACTAAACTGAACTGAAGGCATTTCTTGACTAATATATGAGGAAATATGTCCAAATGGCATATTTAAAACCCACCAAGTGTTCCTAAGTCTCCAATGTCATCAATACATCATTTTCCAAAAATAACAGATTAAAATATATTTAGTTTTGCTACTTTAAATGGAGACATTTTATCAATCCAGTATTGTAAGAGTAAAGGTTTTTAAATTTAAGAAATGAGAGCCAAAATTTAGCCTACTGTCTGAAAATCCAAAAGAAAAATACACAGTATTTGGTTTTTTTCTCTATATGCTTCATTTATACCATTTGGATTTACTGTAAAAATATGTCACTATTTACTCAAATTTTGTGGCATTCTAAGAGCTATATTCTCTACTTTTCTGGGGAAAAAAGCAAAGAATTTATTCATTGTAAGTGAGACAGACGGCAGGAAGAAAAACAGTTTACAAAATAAATTCATCAGGATGTTATAAACAAACGTGCATAACACAAAAACAATGACAAAGAGCTGTATTACTATACTCGTTATTGCCATGACTTTCTTGACTTTACAGACTATTTTAAAAGTGTGGTTTTTGTGTCTTCACAGCACTAAATGGCCCACTGCTTTAAAGTCAATGTTATTTTTGTCGTTTGGAGAGTTTCAGCAGGACGCAGCAGCTAGTAGAATAAATTCTTCTCTTGTGAGAAACATAAAATGGTAGATAATAATGATGAAGTTAATATTGTGGCTCAGCTCTTTCTCAAACTAATAATATGACCTCAAATAAGCCATTTAACTGCTTTGAGTTTCACATGGGGAAAATATTCTAGGGGGATGCCAGAATTTTCTCTAACTCTATTCAGTTATTCTAATCATTGATTAATGTGATGTGTCAAAAAACTAAAGGATATAAAAAGTTACTCACCCCTGTAAATACGGCAACTTTACTCATTTCTGAAATGAATGGGTATGGCAAACTAAGAACGCTGGCAAATGGCTCCACTTTTTTCTAAATATACAACAATGGAAAAACAATTATAAAAAATTCATTCATCTTTTCAATATCCAAAATATTCATTGATTACCTGTTAAAGCATAAGAGATTATATTTCCTTTGTAAGAAATCAAAATAAAGATATAAACCTCTTTCCCCAACTCCACACTCCCATGGCACGTGGCTTCTTTCTTTATAGCATTCACCACACAGTCTTACATATTAAATTAAGATCTGTGTTTGCAAAGCATCTCCTGCAATGCAGGAGACCCAGGTTCGATCCCTGGGTCAGGAAGATCCCCTGGAGAAGGAAATGGCAGTCCACTCCAGCACTCTTGCCTGGAAAATCCCATGGACGCAGGAGCCTGATAGGCTACAGTCCATGGGGTCGCAAAGAGTCAGTCACGACTGAGCAACTTCACTATCACGTTATCTTCCCGAGCACCTAGTACAAGGCTTTCCACATGATGAATGCCAATAAATGTTTTCTACCTTGAATTAAATTCAAAAAAACATGTAATTTTTTTTTACATCATCAAGGAGGACATGTATACAGCTATGCACATTGAACAATATATCCAGCTAATCTGCTCAGTGGGTCACTCCTAATTTCCATGTTGATTCTAAACAATCAGGTGAATCTGATGATATTAACTCTAAATCCAAGACAGACTGCCAAATCTGCAAGGCTATTTCGAGCGGGCCTATTTTGAAACAACCTGGACCACCCACAACTTCTAGACATGTATGGGAAGTCAGTCGGAAAATCCCAAATAATGGCATGCATTTGAGGCACCCCAATACGGGTGGAGTTTTTACAGGACCTCAAAACTAATTTGTTTAGTCACTGGGCCAAGGACCTGCCTAGACCTGTGACTCGGATCTCTTAGGGAGACTTCACGCGGAAACAAGTTCTAGGCCCATAGTTTTGGTGCAACCTTAAGGTCCAGAAAAAGAGTCGTTTCATAATTAAAACTGATTGAAAGATCATATTTTTAGAAAAACTTGAGTAAGATAACCTCCTGAGAATTTCTTTTCAGACAAGACAGCACAAACTCTTAAGCACACTTTATGTCAGACGTGCAACTCACTTTAACTGACTGTCATTCCTTTGCCATTAACATGTCACAACTGGCTTCAGTAAATTTTTCAATGGCAAGCAATCACAATAATAGCATCCCCTGGGGGAATACTGGCTTGTTTTACAAGCACTCTGTCAAGAACAAAAAAGGTCTCAGGAAGAAAACTGAACCTTTTCAATGGTATTAGTTTACAAGTGGCTAACATTTACAAAATGAAACTTGTGGTCCTACAATACTTCATTACAAATTACACTATTGGTTGACTGAGAAAGTGGTTATGTTAGACACTACAACGTTTTAAAATAAAAGAACAGTAACACTATAGTATAAAATAAAATTTCAATAGGACTGAAATGAACAAAAAATAACCAAGAAATGAAACAGAC
Source organism: Bos indicus x Bos taurus (assembly GCF_003369695.1). Lineage (NCBI taxonomy): Eukaryota > Metazoa > Chordata > Mammalia > Artiodactyla > Bovidae > Bos > Bos indicus x Bos taurus. The sequence continues at coordinate 92,158,026 of NC_040081.1, read as the reverse complement.
TTTGGTTTAAATCCTAATTCCACCCCCACCTCTGGTGACCTTGAGCACGTTACTTCACTTTCAATGTCTCAGCTTCCTCTTTTGAGATTAATATAGAATTAAATGAGAACATGCATGAAAATAAGCATTTTACTTCCCTTTATAAAGAAAGGGAAAAACTGGGATTTGGAGAGGTTAAACCAGAAGCTCAAAGACCAGGTAACTCGTGACCCCAGGATTCTGGCCTGTAATGCAATGTCGGCCTAGGCTCTTAAGCACTATGTTTTATTCCTCCTCCTCAATTACTTGTTGCTGCTGAGGTTGTTAAATTGTACTCAAAAACACAGACCCTCCAGTTTGACAAAAAAAAAAAAGACATCCTCAGAATAAAAATCAAAGTATCATCTCCAAATAAATTAAGTGAGAAGCTTATCAAATTGAGAGCTGTAATGGACCTCATTCTAATCTAGTATTTTTCCCACCTTTAGAATTTTATAAACAAGTCTTTTGTGGAACTGCAATATATAAGCAGACAAAGCAGAAATGTTTTGGTTGAGATGAGTGTAAGGGGCTTGGCACCCCATCCAAACTTAGTCTCAACCTAGGATTCTGAGGAACACATCTTCAGGCCACTGAGCTATCCAAAGTCCTTACTGACCAAGAAGGAACGAATACCTGGACAGCTTAAGTCATTTTTCAGTTACAGTAATACCTCAATTAATTTTGACACTACTTTTGTTCCTACCAATGACTTCCAGATAAATAGGAGATATATGTTCATCGACTCTACAGAATGAGTTCAACATTCTATTTTATATTTGGAAAACTAAAAGACAAACTTTAATATTTCTCATCCTAAAGTTTAGAAAGAGCATAAGATTTTCTAAAAATTATTACAGGAGACAAAACATATTTTAAGTTAAGAAACAGCAATTCATTCAACCACTGTTGACAAATAAATTTTAATTCAGTCTACATACCTTCTTCCCCAGTGTCATATCCAGTGTCAAATCAAGATAAACACCTTGCTTTGGATTCGTAAAGTCCAAAACTTGAAATTTCTTAAGTAAGTTAACAGCTTTCTCCACCTCGTATATCTGCCTTGGGTATAAGCGTTTTAGGTAGACATCGTCTTCAGGTTCACCTTCCATAAAAGGATATGACTTTATTTTTTCTATATCATCTTTTTTCTCATTTGATGCTTTTTCTTTAGTACCTTTTTTTGTTTTCTTTGCAGGCCTTAAAAAAAAATTCAAATCAGTTATCTAAATATGTACCAAGAGACTTAAAAAGGAAGCTAATATACTTAAGTTAAACAAAAAAAAATTACAAAAGATAAAGTTTATTTTAATTCAAAAGCACAGACTGTTTTATAGTTTTTTTTTTAGTTCAACAAATATTAAGCAAATTTTTCAACTGTTTGCAGTTGATACAAAGTTGGATAAGGTATTGATGTTGCTCTCCAGAAACTCAGAGTAGGGAAGATGTTCATGCAAACAGATAATTTCAATATGATGTGGTAAATACTATGAGAATGTTATCAGGGCTATGGGGAAAAGATTATTAACCCAGCCTAGCAGGCAGGGAAGAGTTCAGGAAAAAAAAAAAAAGACCCCAAAGTCAATTCTTTTTTTTTTTTTTTCTTTTTCTTAAAACTTTTTATTTTGTATTGGGGTATAGCTGATTTATGTTGTGATAGTTTCAGATGAACAGAGAAGGGACTCAGCCATACATATACATGTATCTATTCTCCCCCAGACTCCTGTCCCATCTAGGCTGCCACATAACAATGAGCCAAATTCCATGTGCTATACAGTAGGTCCTTGTTGTTTATTCATTTTATTTTTTATATAAATTTATTTAATTGGAGGTTAATTACTTTACAATATTGTATTGGTTTTGCCATACATCAACATGAATCCTCCATGGGTGTACATGTGCTCCCCATCCTGAACCCTCCTCCCTCCTCCCTCCCCGTACCATCCCTCTGGATCATCCCAGTGCACCAGCCCCAAGCATCCTGTATCATGCATCGAACCTAGACAGGCAATTCGTTTCATATATGATATTATACATGTTTCAATGCCATTCTCCCAAATCATCCCACCCTTTCCCTCTTGCAGAGTCCAAAAGGCTGTTCTATACATCTGTGTCTCTTTTACTGTCTCACATACAGGGTTATTGTAACCATCTTTCTAAATTTCATATATATGCGTTAGTATACTGTATTGGTGTTTTTCTTTCTGGCTTACTTCACTCTGTATAATAGGCTCCAGTTTCATCCACCTCATTAGAACTGATGCAAATGTTTTCTTTTTAATGGCTGAGTAATACTCCATTGTGTATATGTACCACAGCTTTCTTATCCATTCATCTGCTGATGGTCATCTAGGTTGCTTCCATGTCTGGCTATTATAAACAGTGCTGTGATGAACATTGGGGTACATGTAGGCAAAACACTCTCCAACATAAATCACAGCAGGATCCTCTATGACCCACCTCCCAGCATATTGGAAATAAAAGCAAAAATAAACAAATGGGACCTAATTAAAATTAAAAGCTTCCGCACAACAAAGGAAACTATAAGCAAGGTGAAAAGACAGCCTTCAGAATGGGAGAAAATAACAGCAAATGAAGCAACTGACAAACAACTAATCTCAAAAATATACAAGCAACTCCTGCAGCTCAATTCCAGAAAAATAAACGACCCAATCAAAAAATGGGCCAAAGAATTAAATAGACATTTCTCCAAAGAAGACATACAGATGGCTAACAAACACATGAAAAGATGTTCAACATCACTCATTATCAGAGAAATGCAAATCAAAACCACAATGAAGTACCATTTCACGCCAGTCAGAATGGCTGCGATCCAAAAGTCTACAAGCAATAAATGCTGGAGAGGGTGTGAAGAAAAGGGAACCCTCTTACACCATTGGTGGGAATGCAGCCACTATGGAGAACAGTGTGGAGATGCCTTAAAAAACTGGAAATAGAACTGCCATACGACCCAGCAACCCCACTGCTGGGCATACACACTGAGGAAACCAGAATTGAAAGAGACACATGTACCCCAATGTTCATTCCAAAGTCAATTCTTAAAGGATGAGGAAGAATTAGCCTAAATATAATTAATTAGCCTAAATATAAACCTAAGAGAAACGAAAACATGGACACACAAAAACTTGTACACAACTATTCACAGCAACATTACTCAATAAAAGTCAAAAGGTAAAACAAGGTGAATAAACAAAATGTGGTATATCCATACAGCAGAGTATTAATAGGCAATGAAAAGGAATGAAGCATTGAAATGAATGCAATGAAAAAGAATGATACATGCTACAACTTCTATGAACCTTAAACACAGAATGCTAAGTGAAAGAAGCCAGTTCCAAAAGACCACACATTGTATGGTTCCATTTACGGGAAATGTCAAGAATGGGCGGAAAAAAAAAAAAGAATGGGTATACCTATAGAAACTGAAAGTAGATTCAGGTTGTCTAGCGCTGGGGAGGGGATAGGGAAATGGGAAGTGACTGCTAATGGCCGTGGGGTTTACAGGGAAGATAATGAATGTTCCAAAATAGACTGTGGTGACAGTCACACAACTCTGTGAACACACTATAAAAATCATCGAGTTGCACACTTTAAGCGGGTGAACTGTATGGTATGCAAATTGTACCTCAATAAAGCTATTATTTTAAAAAACAGAGTTATCCAGGCAAAGAAACAAGGTAATAAAAGTACTGAGGCATGATTAACAGAATGGTACATGAGGGGAGCCATTGTAAGTTCTAGCTGACTAGAGGAGGGGTTGGTAAACTTTTTCTGGAAGAGGATCAGACAGTAAATGTTTTATGGACTCATCTCAGTGACTCAACTCTGCCATTCAAATGCAAAAGCAGCCATACACAACACAAAAATGAATGAGCATAGTTGCATTCCAGTAAAAATTTATGAACACTGGTTTAAATTTTGTAATTTTCACGTGTCACAAAATGCTATTCTTTTTTCCCCTTAAAAATTTTAAAAACATCACTTAAAAATGTAATGGCCCTCTGGCCACATTTTGCTGACTCTTGAACTTTACCTCAGGAAACAGCAGCACAGGAGGCTGGAGAATCCAGATAATAGAGGCCTCCTCTAGAGACAATGAGAAGCCACTGGACAGAGGGTGGCGTCTGTATTTCACAGAGTATTCTGGCTGCAATATAAGGGATGGATCTGAAGGAAGCAGACTGGAGACGGTTAAAGAGAGGACCCTCCCTCTCTTCTCAAGGAGACATGACAGCCTGAAGCAGAGCAGTGATGATACTAGGCTGGACAGATTACAGAGACATTTTACAAGGTAAATACAAAGGGGAAAGAGATGACTCTAGGATACTACGCAGGTTTCTGGCTCACATGATTAGACATGAGTGGTATTGTTAACTAAAACCAGAAATAAAGAAAGCAAAACAGGTTTCTTTTGAGGGAGGTAGTCACGGAGATGAGTTCAGTTTGGGGCAATAGAGAGTCTGAAGTCTGAGTGTGGGGTTAGTTGCATCATTGGCCCCAATTCCTTGCCTCCTCTCTCAAGTCCCTCTGCTAAGTGACTTTGCACTTCCTCCCACTTAAAAGTGCCTTGATTTGGTCACATGACTAGTAGGCCAATAGAATAAAGCAAAACTGACAGATTCTATGCTCTAAGCTTAGGCCTTAAGAGGCTACATCTGTTTCCATTTATAAGTTTGTCTTTCTGCCATTTTCATAAGCACAGGCCTGGGCTAGCCCAAAGGTGGGAGGATGAGAGACAAGTGAACAACAGTGCTGGCTCCACAGAGCCTCAGGCTAGATTAGACAACTCTCAGCTGACCTGCAGATTCACAGAGGCACAGCAAGCCCAGCCAAGGTCATCAGAGACACCTATACAAACCTAGCTCAGATCAGCTCACAGACATGTGGGCAATGATAATCTCAGGGTGGTTTGTTACATAACAAACACCAACAAAGCGCTTACAAAAAATCTAAGAAAATGTGTTCCACAGGTAATTGCAGGTAAGAGTTTGAAGCTAAGAAGACAGAAGTAGAGGTGATATGATACACTTTCTCAGCATTAATTCCAATCACACCTTTAATCTTTTAACCATAAACGCTTTAAATTAGGGAAATACTATTCTAGAAAGACGTCTGGGTTCTGTGGTAGACAGGATTACAGCTTCCCAAATATGGCCACATCTGCACAGCAAAAAGGACTTTCCAAAGTGATTACCTTGAGAGGATGCTGCACTATTTAGGTGGGCCCAATCTAATCACACAATTCCTGAAAGCAGAGAAACCTTCTCCTTTTTCATCCTCATCTCAAAGCAATGGGAAGGAGAAATCTGAGCATGAGATGGACCCAATATGCCATTCCTAGCTTTGAAGATGGAGGAAGGGGGAGCCACGAGCTAAGGAATATGGGTAGCTCTTGAAGCTGGAAATGGCAAGGAAACAGATTCTCCTCTCGAGCCTTTCGAAAGGACCGAAACTCTGACAGCTCCTTAATTTTAGTCTAGTGAGATCCTTATCAGAATTCTGACCTACAGAACTGCAAGATGATAAACTTGAGCTGCTTTAAGCCACAAGGTCTGTGGTAATTTGCTATGGCAGCAATAGAAAACTTAGTAAGAGGTCCTATAAAATTTATGCAAAAGAAATGGATGACAATAAAATGATATTTAAAAAAAAAAAAACCTCAAAAACCAATTCAACATATAATTCCATGCTCATTTACAGCACTCAATGAATCCTTATTACTACAACTAATAATAGTATCCTCCCAGCTAATGAGCAATTTGACAGAATAGCAGATAATGACAACACTCATTTTTAATGGGACACAGGTGCCCTCCTGGACTGCCGACAAGTGTAAGTAGGTGCCTGAGTGGGTGGATGCAACGTGCCTCAGTACTATGTGGAAGTACACCACAAAATCCTGAAACCTTCCAAACTGAAGAAATCACACTTTATATTTAGTAAAAGAGTAGAGTGGCCAATAGGGGAAGGAGACTAGAGAGCCTGTTTTAGTAATAAACTATCTAAAATAAACAAATGAATAAAAATTGTAGCTATAACCCACAGATTTACTTTACATAAATACTGATTTCACCACTAAATTCTTCATCATGACTGAACCTATCCATCTAATTTACAATTAGTAATACGAAGTTCCCAGAGACTAAAATGTGATTTTTAAATTAATATTTGCAAAACCTGATACAAGTCAGGAACATAAAGAGATTGAGCTGGGTATACAGCAGTTTACTTATTTATGCTTTGGACCTTGTTTCACAAAATTTGAGATGGTGTTTTGAATGGTTTGAGATGGTTCAATGAAAATATTGTTGAGTTACAAATGAATACTTGTAAAAATAAATAAAGTAAAACATCATTGTTGTTTAGTGCTAAGTTGTGTCTAACTCTTTTGCAACCCCATGGACTGTTGCCCACCAGGCTCCTCTGTCCATGGGATTTTCCAGGCAAGAATACTGAAGTGGGTTGCCATTTATTTCTCCCCAGGGGATCATCCCAACCCAGGGATCAAACCTGCATCTCCTGCACTGGCAGGCGGATTCTCTACCACTGAGCCACCAGGGAAGCCTACAACATCATTTAACATAGAGCAAATAGGATTCTAGGGAAACACTTTCTTCCAAAATTAAAAAAAAAAAAAACTGCAACTGACTAAAATCTGTCAATAATAATCAATTTTACAAACCCACCACCTGCTGTTGTCCCTGACCCTCCAAAAGGTGTGTCTATTCATAAGAATCACATCCAGAAGAACTCTGTTGTTTATTCAGTATGTAAGGTCCTATCCAGAGAACGTAAAAACTATGTTATCAGGGAGTAAAATAATTGTATTAGAAAGGTTTGGGGGAAGGTGAGGGAGAAACACCTGGTAGTCTGAGCTAGAGAAAACACAGTCTAGCTGCAGTTACCTGGGTAACTAAACCATGCAGACTAAATGAGTCACAAGAGACTGCAGTCAGATAATAACTTTCTCCCTGCTTCTCCTGTCTCCTAACTCCAAGACAATGAAAGGAAAAACAATTCCATGGTCTTAACCAAATAAAACAAGACAAAAAAAAATCAGTACTATAATAAAGTTCATTTCAAGATCCTTGAAGATCTGTGACCCTAGAGATCCAAGTCTTTTTAAGGCTGAATAAGTCTTTAATTTGAGGAATCAGGGTGAGAGTAGGGGACACACAACCTCAGTCAAACTAAACAGAACTAAAGAGAAAATGCCTAAGGCATATAACTATTAATGGAATGCAAATGTCTGGAATTCTTATTTCTCAGTGTAATCACATAAATAAATTCACTAACATCTCTGATGCTGGTTTAGTCATTAAACAAAATGCGTAAGTACTGCTTACACTTACAGTGTAAAAACTGACAGAATAAAACCTAGTTGATACAAATAAAAGCTGGAAAGAGCATTAACAATGACAGGCAGACAGAATCACAACTTTTCTTGAACCCATCACAGAGCTGATGACAGCAGGGCAACCAAGTAGGTCTAAAATCTTCCCACACCCCCTACTCCACATGTGTACAGCCAGGAGGGTCTTGCCTAGAGCAGAGAATGAGAGGAAGGCAGGTAAGAAGGAAGGTAAGGAGGCAGGTAAGAAGAAGAAAAAAAAAACTCAGCTAAACTTTTAGTGCTAGTGTGACAGTATAAACCCGAGAGATCCAGACACAAAGGAAGTTCACGCTCACTGGTCCTCAGACCTCCACCAGGTCCTGCTAGGAAAGACTGGAATAGGCCAGGAGATAGAGAGCCTCCTTCAAGGGTGCAGCACAGAGAAGAGCAGCCACTGCTGCAGGAAAGACAAGCAACCCTGAAGCCCTTGAGGGCAGGGGACCCAGCTTTCTGGGATCTACAGCCTGATGATCTGAGGTGGAGCTGACGTAATAGCAGAAATAAAGTGCACGATAAATGTAATGCACTTGAATCACCCTGCAACCAACATCCCCACCCCAAACGGTCGGTCCATGGAAAAACTCTTCCACGAAACCAGTCCCTGGTCCAAAAAGGTGGGGGACTGCCGCTCTAGGGCACAGGTAAATGAAAGAAAGGAAATGTGTAGGGAAATGAAAGACGAAGAAAACACTAGAAAGATGAAAAAAATACTAAAACTTCTATCCTTAAGGGAGGGTTGCACACAGTCCTGATCGCGATATCCTCTACCGATAAAGCTCCGGAAGGGCCCAGACACTGTGGCACAAGACCTTCGATAGATGTAGGCCATGGGGGGAGAGGAGAGAAATATGGAGAAAACAATCCCCAAGGACCAACAACACTGGCCTGCTCAAGACAAAGGCTGGCTTTGGAAACTGAGAATCCCGTCCATACCCATCACCAGCCTAACAAGCGCTGAGCAATAAGCAACAGCAGTCTTCTACTAGGAGAGAAGCCAGAGTACGGAGAGCAGCCCCCTTCTGAGGCGTAGCTGCACAGCCAAGGCTCAACACTGAGCACGGAACAGGAACCCTGAGGGGAAAAACCTTCCAGCAACCCAGCCTTCACCCTGAGCACAAGGTAACAGTCCGGAAATCTGATGCTGCTGTGGTAACCACAGCAATGACAAAACCAGTCCCCTGCTCAGTTTCTGATGGGACTGACACAACATTTGCCAGAAGAGGTGTGTCCCTTTCCAGTCATAAATATTATATATTTTAGCCTCAACTATTCTACACAAAGTATCCAGCGGTCAATAAAAAATTCTGAGATGCAACCAAAGAAGCAAGGAAAAGAATCTATTGTCAAGAGAGAAGCAGAACCAGAGTCAGAGACATCACTGGCAAACCATGGAGAAGAGAGGAAATTCAGAGTGACAAGACAGAAGAGAAGAGTAAGTTCAAGCTCCTCTACCCTGTCTCAGATCCATGATAAAAAATTAGCCAGGAAAAAACTATTTTTTAGGATATTATAAAGCCAATAAATTAAAAACTAAAACCACAGCTAGGACTTTCCTGGTGGCTCAGTGGACAAGAATTCTTGCCCGCCAATGCAGGAAACATGACTTCAATCCTTGGTCTGAAAAGACTCCACATACCACGGAGCAATAAAGCCTGTGCACCACACTGCTGAGCACACGTGGGGCAGCTACTGAAGCCTGAGCACCGAGAGCCTGTGCTCCACAGAGAAGCCACACAACGTGAGGGAGAGTAGTCTCCGCTCACCATAATAAGTTTTCATAGTTTTTTTTTTTAATTAACAGTAAAAAAAAAAAAAAAAAAAATTTTTAACACTAAACATTTTAACATTTTTTAACATGCATATTTCATATGCTACAGTTTTTAGGTGAGGGAAAACTCTTTTAAAGTTGTACTGAAATAGAATATGAGGAAGACATAAAATGAAAAATTTCTATAAAAGAAAATAACATTTAAAGAAAAAATATTCTCAAAATAAGCTATGTTGCTAACAAACAAATACTTCCACAAAACAGAAAGAAAAAAGACAAACAGCTCAAAAGAAAAATGGGCAAAATGTACAAATCAGATATATAATGAAGAAACACAAATAAAGACTGACTATCTCCAGAGTTGTTACAAGTTAGGGCACTGTTACTCACTACTACGTAGGGATGTAAGTTGGTACAACCAATACTCTTTCAAATTCTCAACCAAAAAGAACCCACGTACTATTCAGACTCAAAGGAAGTCTCCTTTCTAGTAACATTTCTGCCTCCTCTTTCTTCATCCTGTATTCATGTCATTTACTTTCGTGCCTCTGCACCACTGAAATACCTTTCTCACAATTTCCCTGCAAAATCCTATCTATCTTTAAAGACTCAGCTCAAATACTTCCTGCCGTATTCTCCTCTAGGAAGAATTAAATGACTTTTCATCTGTGAGCACATAGCACCTGGTCCATTCCTCCACTATAACAGTTAAAACATATTAAAGTTATAGTGCAGATATGTGCTAATTTATAAAGACCTTCTACTAATCACCAGCAAAAAACTGAGAATAGGATATAAACAGAAAACTCACAGTAAAGAAAGCATAAATGGTTCTTAAACAGATAAAAAAAGACAAACAACCTCAATAATAATAATAAAATAAAAATTAAAGCCATGATGTGACTATTTATTACCTATCAAATTGGCGAAGTTCAAAAATTTTGACTACACTGTATACAGGATCTCTATGAAGGCAACTTGGTATTACCTATGAAAATTATAAATGCACACAACTTTTGATTCAATTCTATTTCTGAGTTCATACTACAAATATTCATAATACTTGACAAGTTCTATGTACATGACCCTTCAATGCAGGATCATTTATAATAGCAAAAGACATGTCTTTTGGAAAGATAAATGTATATCAATAGGGGAATGATTAAGTAAAATTATGGAACACAGACCCAATAAAATATTATACCCATGTTCACTGTAGCCATATATACAATAACCAAGACATGGAAGCAATCTAAGAGTCCACTAATGGAAGGATACATAAAGAAAATGTCATATACACACACATACACACACACACACACAGAGGAATATTATTCAGCCATAAAAAGAATGAAATCTTGCCATTCGTGAAACACAGATAGACCTTTCTCTTATATTAAGTGAACTAAGTCAGACAGAAAAACAAATACCATGTGATTTCACATATATGTATAACCTTAAAAGAAAAAAAAACAAACTTACAGATGCAGAAAACAGATTTCGGCTGCCAGAGCCAGGGCAGGGAGTGGGGTATAAGTGAAACAGGTGAAGTGGTCAAAAGGTACAAACTTCCAGTCATAAAATAAGTCATGGGGATGTAATGTACAACACGGTGACTATAATTAATAATACTACAATGTAAAATTATATAATGTAATAATGGACTATAATGTAATAATACTATAATGTATATTTGAAAGTTGCTGAGAGTAAATCACAATAAACTGTGGAAAATTCTTCAAGAGATGGGAATACCAGACCACCTGATCTGCCTCTTGAGAAATTTGTATGCAGGTCAGGAAGCAACAGTCAGAACTGGACATGGAACAACAAACTGGTTCCAAATAGGAAAAGGAGTTCGTCAAGGCTGTATATTGTCACCCTGCTTATTTAACTTATATGCAGAGTACATCATGAGAAACGCTGGACTGGAAGAAGCACAAGCTGGAATCAAGATTGCCAGGAGAAATATCAGTAACCTCAGATATGCAGATGACACCAACCTTATGGCAGAAAGTGAAGAGGAACTAAAAAGCCTCTTGATGAAAGTCAAAGTGGAGAGTGAAAAAGTTGGCTTAAAGCTCAACATTCAGAAAATGAAGATCATGGCATCTGGTCCCACCACTTCATGGGAAATAGATGGGGAAACAGTGGAAACAGTGTCAAGACTTTATTTTTCTGGGCTCCAAAATCACTACAGATGGTGACTGCAGCCATGAAATTAAAAGATGCTTACTCCTTGGAAGCAAAGTTATGACCAACCTAGATAGCATATTGAAAAGCAGAGACATTACTTTGCCAACAAAGGTTCGTCTAGTCAAGTCTATGGTTTTTCCTGTGGTCATGTATGGATGTAAGAGTTGGACTGTGAAGAAGGCTGAGTGCCAAAGAATTGATGCTTTTGAACTGTAGTGTTGGAGAAGACTCTTGAGAGTCCCTTGGACTGCAAGGAGATCCAACCAGTCCATTCTGAAGATCAGCCCTGGGATTTCTTGGGAAGGAATGATGCTAAAGCTGAAACTCCAGTACTCTGGCCACCTCATGCGAAGAGTTGATTCACTGGAAAAGACCCTGATGCTGGGAGGGATTGGGGGCAGGAGGAGAATGGGACGACAGAGGATGAGATGGCTGGATGGCATCACTGACTCGATGGACATGAGTCTGAGTGAACTCCGGGAGTTGGTGATGGACAGGGAGGCCTGGCGTGCTGCGATTCATGGGGTCACAAAGAGTCGGACGCGACTGAGCGACTGATCTGATCTGAGAGTAAATCTCTAAAGTTCTCATCACAAGGAAAAAAAATCTGTAACTCTGTATGGTGATGGATGTTAACTAGACTTCTTGTGGTGAGTATTTCCCAGTATAGACAAACATTAAATCATTATGTCAAAAAGGAACGCATTTGAGTCAGTTTTGATGAGGTGGATGAACCTAGAACTTATTATACAGAGTGAAGTGAGTCAGAAAGAGAAAGATAAATATTGTATTCTATTGCATATATACAGAATCTAGAAAAATAATACTGAAGAATTTATTTACAGAACAGTAGTGGAGAAACATAGAGAACAGATTTACTGACATGGAGAGAGGGGAAGAGAGGGTGCTGCTGCTGCTGCTGCTAAGTCACTTCAGTCGTGTCCAACTCTGTGCGACCCCATAGACAGCAGCCCACCAGGCTCCACCATCCCTGGGATTCTCCAGGCAAGAACACTGGAGTGGGTTGCCATTTCCTTCTCCAATGCATGAAAGTGAAAAGTCAAAGTGAAGTCGCTCAGTCATATTCGACTCTTAGCAACCCCATGGACTGCAGCCTACCAGGCTCCTCCGTCCACAGGATTTTCCAGGCAAGAGTACTGGAGTGGGGTGCCATTATTACCTTCTCCGAAGAGAGGGTGAGATGTATGGAAAGAGTAACGTGGAAACCTACATTACCACATGTAAAATAGACAGCCAACAGGAATGTGCTGTATGGCTCAGGAAACTCAAACAGGGGCTCTGTATCAACCTAGAGGGGTGGGAAGAGGAGGGAGATGGGAGGGAGGTTCAAAAGGGAGGAGATATATGTATACCAATGGCTGATTCATGTTGAGGTTTTACAGAAAACAACAAAATTCTGTAAAGCAATTATCCTTCAATAAAAAAATTAAAAAAAAATCATTATGTCACATACCTGAAACTAACATAATTTTATATGTTGATTTTAATCTCAATTAAAAGAAAAATACTGAAAGCTCCATCTGAAACAATCTCCAGTTAGAAACAAGGAAGTAAGATGCACACAGAGAGTATAGTTAGATATGAAACTGTTTTCCTCTACTCACAACAATTCTGACACTAAATGTGTGGATATGTCCCTCACAACCTCCAGTTACCCAATACGAGCCAGACAGCTGGCAATTCAACACGGTTCTGACACCATCTATCTGGATGAAGCACCAGATGCACTAAGCTGGAGGAGTTTGGCAACCCACAAGCTCTCCAAACCCCACAGCTCTGGGATTTTTATGGAGGCTTCATCATGGAGGCATGATCAATTATGAATTCAATCTCTAGCCCCCTCTCTCCTCCCTGGAGGATGGAAGGCAGGGCTGGAAGTTCCAAGCTTCTAATCTTAGCTTGGTCTTTATAGTGACCAGTCCCCCTTCAGGAGGCCACCAAGAGATGCCTGACTAGACAAAGAGACATGCCTATGACCCAGGAAATATTAAGGGTTTTAGGAACTCTGTATCAGGAACTGGGCCAAAGGCCAGGTATTTTTGAAAACTGCTCTCCGAAGGTGATGGCACCCCACTCCAGTACTCTTGCCTGGAAAATCCATGGACGGAGAAGCCTGGTGGGCTGCAGTCCATGCGGTCGCTAAAAGTCGGACACGACTGAGCGACTTCACTTTCACTTTTCAGTTTCATGCATTGGAGAAGGAAATGGCAACCCACTCCAGTGTTCTTGCCTGGAATATCCCAGGGACGGTGGAGCCTGGTGGGCTGCCGTCTATGGGGTCGCACAGAGTCGGACACGACTGAAGCGACTTAGCAGCAGCACCCCTATGGCTCAGGAGATCACAAGGATTTTAGGACCTGTGAGACAGGATTTGGTGGCAGAGACCAATTTAAACACTTCTTATGTCACAAAATCCTAGCTCTGACACTTACTAGCTCTGTGACCCTGGGCAAGTTACAATAATCTACTGGTGCCTTGCTCTCCGCCTCTAAAAAAGAGCATAATAACAATGGTTTCCTCAAAAAGTTGCTGTAGAGATTAAGTTAGTTACTGAATGTCAGTGTTCAATACATATGAAGTATTATTATAATTAGTCATATCTCTCCTTCAGAACTATCAGGCAAAGAAGCAGAGATGTTAAACTTTTACAACTATATGTCCTTGTACATCTTTAAAGAACCAAGCACAATGTTTTCTAATCAAAGACTGAAATGGTAGCAGACGAAATAACCAAGATATAAAATACTTACTTTGCAGCGGCTGCAAAATGTCTGTTGGGAACTGGAACGTATATGCAACAAGGATAAAGAGACGTCTGAGAAGTCACCGTGGCAAGACTACACCTTTGATGACGTATCAAGACTTAAAAGAAAAAACATATAAAATATTAATATTCATCATTATATTCATAGTTTTTACATTCTCCATGTTTTCTAAAACAAAAATATTCCAGATTTTGTGACTGTTAACCACAATCTTTAAAAAGTGTAAAAATGGAAACTGCTCTTCTTGAAATGAAAGCCAAGTAAACAAATCTAATTGAAGATCTGCGTCCTCATTTATTTTTAACTGAATCTAGTTTGGACTCAACAGAATACGTTAGCTCTATCTTTATGGATTATGTATATGTATCCTGAACTTTTCTTAAATTTTATTTATTTAATTTCACACAGATAATGCATTCAAGTTGCCCAATTACTTCTGAAGGATAAGAACAAATTGAAGGGAACTGCCTTACCAGAAGTTAAGACTTGGTATGAAGCTATGGTAATTAGGGCACTTTGGTATTGGTACAAGTATAGAAAAACAGACTAACGAAACAATAAACAGCCCAGCAACAGACCTACGCACATATGGATATGGAAATATGATAGACATGTTATCGCAAATCACTGGGCAAAGAATGCAATAAGTGGCGCTAAGACAAGTGATTATCAATAGGGAAGAGTGTATTTACATCCCTATCTCATACCATACACACACAATCAAATCTAGATGGACTAAGGACTTATATGTGAGTGGCAAAATTTAAAAGACTTCCAGAATATAGGAAAGTAATCTTTACAACCTTTGAGGAGGGAACAATTTCACAAACAAAACCCAAAAGCACTAAAAAGTGACTCTGTTAGTGTTAAGGACACTTGTTTATCTGGATCCTATTATACAGAGTGAAGTAAGTCAGAAAGAAAAACACCAATACAGTACACTGATGCATATATATGGAATTTAGAAAGATGGTAATGATGATCCTATATATGAAACAGCAAAAGAGACACAGATGTAAATAACAGCTTTTAGGCTCTGTGTGAGAAGATGAGGGTGGGATGATTTGAGAGGAATAGCACTGAAACATGTATATTATCATATGTGAAATAGATCGCCAGTCCAGGTTCGATGCATGAGACAGGGTGCTCAGGGCTGGTGCACTGGGATGACCCTGAGGGATGGGATGGGGAGGGAGGTGGGAGGGGGGGTTCAGGATGGGGAACACATGTATACCCAAGGCTGATTCATGTCAACGTATGGCAAAAACCACCACAATATTGCAAAGTAATTAGCCTTCAATTAAAATAAATAAATTTTTAAAAAAGAACACTTGTTTATCAAAAGATACTTGAAAATGAAAAGACAAGCCAAAAACTGGGAGACTAGTAACACACACACTGGCCTAAGAATTAACACCCAGAATATGTAAGATCAACCCAACTGAAAAATAAACAAAAGAGATGAATCGATTTCTAACTGAAAAGGAAATACAAACGATGAATTATTATATGGAAAAATGTACAGTCTCATTAGCAAGCAGGTAAATATTAATTTCAACCACAGTAAGATATCATTTTACAGCCCTGCTTAAGGAGTAGTCAGATGGCCCGTCACAGGTCTGTGTGCGTGCTCAGTCATATCCAACTCTTTGCAGCCCCATGGACCATAGCTCCCCAGGCTCCTCTGTCCATGGGATTCTCCAGGCAAGAATACTAGAGTGGGTTGCCATTTCTTCCCTCCAGGGGATCTTCTCGACCCAGGGATCAAACACATGTCTCCTGCATCTCCTACACTGGCAGGTGGATTTTTGACCACTGAGCCACCTGGGAAGCCCACTCACTGTCCTACACCTTGCTTTTTCATGTAAAGGTATTAGATAGAGCCCATTTTCACAAGCAGATATAGACATACACGCCTATTTATAAGAGATGTATATATATCTACACACATATATATAATCTCATGTATACCTTTCATAACGGTACATTCATATGAAAATATTACAGCAATAATTTCACATCACTTCATAAAGACTATGTTTTTAGAGCTGCAAAGTATGACACTGTGGGGTTGTATCATGATTTAATCAGTGACCAGCCATTAGGTCATTTACAATATTTTGCTATTATCAACAATCCTGCAGGGAATGACCTTGTACAAATACCATTTTGCACACAAGTAAGTATTTCACAGGATAAATTTCAAGATGGAAATGTGCTGGGTCAAAAGATATGAGCATTTGCAATTCTGATAAACACCGCTCTCTGCAATAACAGTGCCATGCACATAGTCACCAACAATGAAAAGGCTACCTATTTCCGTACACTCATGCCAACACAGTCTGTCACCAAATGTTTTGGTCTTTTGTCAATCTAGCAGAAGAAAGATGGTATATGGAGTTGTATTAATCTGCATTTCCTTAAGAGTTAGGTTGAGTATGCTTTCATGTTTGATCATCTATATCTTCTGCTGAATTCACTTAAACTCCATTTTTTAAATTGGCGCTCCACAACTAAGTTTTCATGTAAAATGACTATTAAAATCCAGAATCTTAAAATCCATTCAACAAACTGAGAGCATGTAAACTAGAGACCTGTCTACACATCAAATGAATTCATTTCATGAGTTACGCCTCCAAGTGCAGAGCGCTGTGCTTGCAGAGGAGCGCCCACGTCCTCACTGTGGTCTATCAGCCCCTATGTGAGCTTGTCCCTGCCTATTACTCCAAACCCCTCTCTAACCTCCTCACTCTGATCCTTCTTTCAGATCCCTGAATCCCTCCAGTCCCTCAGGTTAACTCCTGCCTTAGGGTCTTTACATTTAATGTGATATTTGACTGGGATGGACCAGCTCCAGATCTTGCCCTGGCCTTCCCCTCATTATTAGCTCAAATGGCATCACATGCCTAACAACTCAATTTCATCTCTAATATCCCACAACAAAGCAACAAGTACAGGAAAACCACCTAAACTGTGAATTCTATGAGTGTATGGAAATGACATCTGAGACAGTCTAGGAGACCTGTTTATTACTGGGAATTCTTTGTGGCACAAAGGGCTTTAATGGGTAGGGGAAAAAAAGAGAAATAGACTAATGAGATCCAGTTCCTGCCCTTCAGAATCTCAAATTGAGTGGGCTATGCTGGTACGCAACTGTCTAGGAGGAGATCCCCCACATTTTTAAAGCCAGCTATCTTGAAAAATCACATATGGTAAGTGAAGGAAGAGCAATTATCCACTTACGATTTGGCAAACACTTCAAAAAAATAATTCTAACTGTGTTAAGCAAAAACCCGACAACCTTGGCAGGATCCTCAAAATAATAATAATTCTCTTGCATCAATTGCAACCTGCTATAAAATAATCAACACTACTTTCAAGAATCCCCAGTCATGACAACCAGAAATTAAAATTTTCAACAGGTATCAAACTGCCTCAGACTAAGGAAAAAACCAAACTACAAAAACACTACTTAAATAGCATTGTTGATTTCCCTGATGGTTCTCCTGCCAATGCAGGAAACATGGGTTTGATCCCTGGGTCAGGAAGATCCCCTGCAGAAGGAAATGGCGATCCACTCTAGTATTCTTGCCTGGGAAATCCCATAGACAGAGGGGCCTGGCGGGCCCCAGTACATGCGGTTGGAAAAGAGCTGGACACAACTTAGTGACTGAACAACAGAGAAACAGCACTATTAGAACATATCTGTATTTTCAATTCCTCTGTAATCAGTTTATCTATCTGTAGTGTTTTATTATATTCCTTTAATATATTTCTTTTCCTCTCAGCAGAAAACCTCACTTGCTACTTCAGAGAAAGCAGATGCTCTCCGAATTTCCTGCACTACTTACGAACCTAACTAAATCTGCATTCATTCTCAAAAGTCATCCCCACCCCTACCCCACAGCAATAAGATGGAAATTAATCCATCACCTTTGCTAGCTGATTTTCTTACACAGGATACTGAAAGGTTAGAGATCCCCAGGACTTCTCAACCTAACTCTATAATCCTTGTTTTCCCCAGGAGATCTCATTCATCTAGTCCTTGCCTTCCCACCATAAGCACCAGTGCAGGCCACCATCATCTACTACATGAAACACTGCAACAGACTCCAAACTATTCTGTCTTTGGCCCTCTTCATTTCTTTCCCTCCTCCTACTAAGAGGGATGACTTAAAAATGAAATCACATATCCTTACAACACTTGGATGCTTCTTCAAATAAAGTAAATACTTAACAAGGTCCTCCGTGAGCTACCTCTAACCTATCTAGGCAGCTTCATCTAACACCACTCTCTTAGGCTTTCTGCACTTCAAATACACTGCCTCCTTTGAGTTACTTGAACACACCGAGTTTTCTACAACCTTCAGACTTTCAAACATAATC
The DNA here is from genome assembly GCF_003369695.1 of Bos indicus x Bos taurus. Lineage (NCBI taxonomy): Eukaryota > Metazoa > Chordata > Mammalia > Artiodactyla > Bovidae > Bos > Bos indicus x Bos taurus. Next base: position 92,139,458 of record NC_040081.1, on the reverse strand, counting down.
TTCCCTCCTTCTGTGACATTCTCGTCTACTACTTTGCAATCCCCACTTCCCAAAGCTAATTCATAACTACCGAGTGATCTTTCAGGGACTCTACTTAAGCTTATTCCTTCAGAAAAGTCTTCCCTAAAGGCTCAGAATCGACTAAGGTTTCTCACATGCACTCTTACAACTTGTACTTTTCCTTCACAGCACTTAGGACATCTGTAATTATGGAAAGAACAATCCAGTTAATGTCTGCTTCTCAATAGATAAGCACCATGGCCAAAGAATGTATATAACTTGTTCACTATTGTGTTTCTAACACAAAACCCAGTGTTTTTTCAAATGAAAACACAATAAATATCTCTTTAACGAAAGAAGGAAATGTGAACTAATGAGAGCAAAACCTGGATTCAAATTACTTTAAGCATTATTCATTCAGTTCAGTTCAGTCGCTCAGTCGTGTCCAACTCTTTGTGACACCTTGAACTGCAGCACATCAGGACTCCCTGTCCATCACCAACTACCGGCATTTACCCAAGCTCGTGTCCATTGAGTGGGTGATGCCATCTAACCATCTCATCCTCTGTCGTCCCCTTCTCCTCCTGCCTTCAATCTTTCCCAACATCAGGGTCTTTTCAAATGAGTCAGCTCTTCGCATGAGGTAGCCAAAGTACTAGAATTTCAGCTTCAACATCAGTCCTTCCAATGAACACCCAGGACTGATTTCCTTTACGATGGACTGGTTAAATCTCCTTGCAGTCCAAGGGACTTTCAAGAGTCTTCTCCAACACCACAGTTCAAAAGCATCAATTCTTTGGCACTCAGCTTTCTTTATAATCCAACTCTCACATCCATACATGACCACAGGAAAAACCATAGCCTTGACTAGACGGACCTTTGTTGACAAAGTAATGTCTCTGCTTTTGAATATGCTATCTAGGTTGGTCATAACTTTCCTTCCAAGGTGTAAGCATCTTTTAATTTCATGGCTGTAATCACCATCTGCAGTGATTTGGGAGCCCAAAAAAATAAAGTCCGACACTGTTTACCCATCTATTTGCCAGGAAGTGATGGGACCAGATGCCATGATCTTAGTTTTCTGAATGTTGACTTTTAAGCCAACTTTTTCACTCTCCTCTTTCACTTTCATCAAGAGACTCTTTAGTTCTTCTTCACTTTCTGCCATAAGGGTGGTGTCATCTGCATATGTGAGGTTATTGATATTTCTCCCGGCAATCTTGATTCCAGCTTGTGCTTCCTGCAACTCACCGTTTCTCATGATGTACTCTGTATATAAGTTAAATAAGCAGGGTGACAATATACAGCCTTGACATACTCCTTTTCCTATTTGGAACCAGTCTGTTGTTCCATGTCCAGTTCTAACTGTTGCTTCCTGACCTGCATATAGGTTTCTCAAGAGGCAGGTCAGGTGGTCTGGTATTCCCATCTCTTTCAGAATTTTCCACAGTTTATTGTGATCCACACAGTCAAAGGCTTTGGCATAGTCAATAAAGCAGAAATAGATGTTTTTCTGGAACTCTCTTGCTTTTTCAACAATCCAGCAAATGTTGGCAATTTGATCTCTAGTCCCTCTGCCTTTTCTAAAACTAGCTTGAATTTACAACGTATGAAAGAGGAGTGGCATTTTGTTGAAGATCCATGTATTCATTCATCATTTATTGGACAATAATTATGCCAATGAAACAATGTGCTAGCACTGCTTTAAGTATTTCATAAACAAAACGAACAAAATCCTTTTGCTCATGGAGCTTACATCATAATAAGGAGAAGCAATACTAATAAACATAATATGGTAGTGGTAATGGGAAACCCTGAGGCTTCCCTAGTGGCTCAGACAGTAAAGAATCTGCCTGCAATACAGGAGACCTGAGTTCAATTGCTGGGTCAGGAAGATCTCCTCAAGAAGGGAATGATTACCCACTCCAGTATTTTTGCCTGGAGAATCCCATGGACAGAGGAGCCTGGCAGGCTACAGTCCATGGGGTCACAAAGAGTGGAGACAAATGAGCAAGTCTTTCACTTTTGCACTTCAGTGGAAAACCCTCTGGGTAAAAGGAATTGAGAATCAAGGGGAAAGTTAGTTGTAATTTTAAATAAGAAGGTTAAGGTAGGCCCTTTTAAAAAGGTGACATTTGAGCAAAGGCTTGAAACAATTGAGAAAGTCAGTAATGCAAATACCTAGAAAAAGTGTTCCAGGCCCATTCCACTTGAGAGAAAAAGTCCTCCCAACAAAGGAATGTTTTTGGTGTGTTTATGGAACAAAGAAGCTGCTGTGAGTACAATGAGTAAAGAAGAGAAAAAAGAGCTCAGGGTGGTAAACTGGGTGAGTGGAGGGAGGAGAAGGCAGGCACCAAATGACATGGAAGACCCTAGGTCAGTGCTGTCAAACAGAGATATAATGTAAGCCACAGGAATAATTTTCTAATAGCCACAATTTTTAAAAGGGTAAAAAAAAAAGTTAATTAATAATAAAAATTAACATTTTATTACAACCAATAGCCAAAATATTATTTCAACATGTTTTTAATATAAAAAAATTAGAGATATTTTACCTCTTTCGGTACCACATCCTCAAAATCTAACATGTTTAACACACTCATTCGGATTAGCCACATTTAAAGTGCTCAATCACAGATAACAAAATGGACAGCACAGCTATTGGTTATTCTAAAGACTTAAAACTTAGAAAAATGGGGAGGTTTTGAGAATTCTGATCATAGGAGCAACGTGATTTGATTTATGTTCTTAAAGAACCAATCTGACTACTTGTTGAGGGTAGATTGTAGAGAAATCTAAGTCAGGGGTGATAATGGCCTGGAAGGTCGTTTCAGTGAAGTAGTGAGAAGCCGCCAGATTCTGGATTTATTTTGAGAGTACAACCAAAAGGATCTGCCAACTACTTAATGTGAAGTGTGAGGAAAAAGGGGGGGAGTCAGGAATATTCTGAGGTTTTGTGTCTGGGCAACTTAAAGGATGAAGTTACCATCAAATGAGACGGTAAGACTCCAGGTCATGACAATGAGTTTGATTCTAGTTAGATGCTGATTAGATATACAATTGGAGATCTAGAATAGAGAGTAGTTTAGAAATCTACAGTTCAAGTACTTATTGTAGATAATTTTGAGAACCATTAAGATACAGACAACAGTCAAACCACACAACTTGGACGAGATCACCAAAGGAGTGAATTCAGATACAAAGACATGAGGTTGAAGGATGGAGAATCCTGGCTGCTGAGGCATTCCAAGGTAAGAGATTGGAAATAGGAAGACGAACCAGCAAAGTAATGTGACAAACGACAGGTGAGATAAAAAGGAAATTAAGAGAGTAAGGCATCCTGAGAGCCATGAGAAGAATACGTGGCAAGGAGAGAATGATAACCTTTGATTCTAACTCCTTTCCTCCCCCGTCCTCGCAGCCCACATCTCCAGCATCGGAGACAAAACTGTGTCTCTGACTCCTTCCCTACGGCGGCTGGAAGGATGTCCATGTACATCCCCCTCCCACTTCAGTCCTAGGGTGGACAGCTCCAGAAAGGAGTGAAAACCTCTATGAGGTAGCTTTTGAGTATCAACGACCCTCTGGAGAACTTAGAGCCAAGAAAAAGTAGAGGTTCATCAAGCCCCCCGCTTCCCTGGGTTGGGAAGATCCCCTGGAGAAGGAAATGGCAACCCACTCCAGTATTCGTGCCTGGAGAATCCCACGGACGGAGGAGCCTGGTGGGCTACGGTCCACGGGGTCGCAAAGAGTCGGACACGACTGAGCGAGCGACTTAACAGACTTATCAAGCCCCCAGTGCAGACCCGCACGTTGGAGTGTCCGGCTTGCACTGCGCAGCCGGAGAAGACCCCGCGCCAGAACTATTTTTTCCCGCAAGCCCAGCTGACCCTCTGTTTTACCTCTACCGAAGCATCTTACGGTCGCCGCCATGTTAACCACTCCGGAATGTGTTGACGAAATTGGTCCCACGCTTCAACGTGAAAGAAATTTACAAAGGGTTCCCATCCGGAAATGGCGGAGGGGGAAGGGATTCGAAAGCGCAAGAGGAAAGGGGCGGGAACCAAAGTAGACTTTCGAGCCGGCAAGAAGGGGGGCAGGGGAGGGCGGACAGCAGGGTGCCCCGTGGCGGTGTTCCCGTCAGTCCTTCGTGCTGCGTAGGGGCCTGTGTTCGTGGTTCCGGTTCGACGGTTCAACCTCCTTCAGGGAAAATCTGCCCTTCCTGGAAAGTGCGGTCCTGTTGGCGATGCTCCAACTATTTTATTCCTTTTTATTTATTTGATTCTACAAGCGTACTTAGAACGATCATTTTAATAAATTGTGAGAGTACCCAGGAGAATACGAAAAGCAGAAAATCTGGAGAATCTCACCAACTCTCAGCACCACATTTCCAGCCTTGTAAAGACTTTTTAAAAATTAGCCAGGCTGTGTCCCACTCACTGACAAACTCTTTTTCACTCATCGCAGGATCAGCGTGGTTTTAAGGTAATCTGAACATTAAGCAACTTTCCATGTTCCCCCTGCTGACAAACCATGCTGTTAGGCTCAATCGACTAACAGGACGACAAATTTATATAACACTTCTAGCTTTAAAATGGCAGACCCAAGCCCTACGCACAGGTTATTCTGACTGGGGGCGGGTGCGGGGACGGGGGCGGGGGGTGGGGTGGGAAATCAGCATCCTTTCCATTACGTCACAGCTGATGGTGTGGCTTATCTAAAACAAATCTGATCACGAATTGTAACACTTTCCAGTTTAAATAAAACCCTCTCACGACTACCTCGAGCTCGCTTCTGGCCTCCGCCTACCTCTCTGGCTTTAAAGCCCTGCCAACAGCCCACCCGCCGACCCCGACTCCGACCCCCACCCCCGTACACATACCTGGTTTCTCACTTCCATGCCTTTGTTCATTCTGTCCCCTCTGGAACGTCCTGTACATATCACCTAGGTAACTTTTTGGTTGTTTTGTTTTGTTTCGTTTTTAATTAAGATTTCAGCTCAGGCTCTATTCATTGATGAAGCATACTTCTTCCCTTCCCAGGCTGAGTTATGGCCACCTCTTCTTGGTTTTGTACAAGGCTTATACCTGACCTAGAGCCAGACATCCTGGAATGTGAAGTCAAGTGGGCCTTAGAAAGCATCACTACGAACAAACCTAGTGGAGGTGATGGAATTCCAGTTAAGCTATTCTAAATCCTGAAAGATGATGCTGTGAAAGTGCTGCACTCAATATGCCAGCAAATTTGGAAAACTCAGCAGTGGCCACAGGACTGGAAAAGGTCAGTTTTCATTCCGATCCCAAAGAAAGGCAATGCCAAAGAAGGCTCAAACTACCGCACAATTGCACTCATCTCACACGCTAGTAAAGTAATGCTCAAAATTGTCCAAGCCAGGCTTCAGCAATACGTGAACCGTGAACTTCCTGATGTTCAAGCTGGTTTTAGAAAAGGCAGAGGAACCAGAGATCAAATTGCCAACATCCGCTGGATCATGGAAAAAGCAAGAGAGTTCCAGAAAAACATCTATTTCTGCATTATTGACTATGCCAAAGCCTTTGACTGTGTGGATCACAATAAACTGTGGAAAATTCTGAAAGAGATGGGAATACCAGACCACCTGATCTGCCTCTTGAGAAATTTGTATGCAGGTCAGGAAGCAACAGTTAGAACTGGACATGGAACAACAGACTGGTTCCAAATAGGAAAAGGAGTATGTCAAGGCTGTATATTGTCACCCTGCTTGTTTAACTTATATGCAGAGTACATCATGAGAAACGCTGGACTGGAAGAAACACAAGCTGGAGTCAAGATTGCCAGGAGAAATATCAATAACCTCAGATATGCAGATGACACCACCCTTATGGCAGAAAGTGAAGAGGAACTCAAAAGCCTCTTGATGAAAGTGAAAGTGGAGAGTGAAAAAGTTGGCTTAAAGCTCAACATTCAGAAAACGAAGATCATGACATCTGGTCCCACCACTTCATGGGAAACAGATGGGGAAACAGTGGAAACAGTGTCAGACTTTATTTTTCTGGGCTCCAAAATCACTACAGATGGTGACTGCAGCCATGAAATTAAAAGACGCTTACTCCTTGGAAGGAAAGTTATGACCAACCTAGATAGCATATTGAAAAGCAGAGATATTACTTTGCCAACAAATGTCCATCTAGTCAAGGCTATGGTTTTTCCTGTGGTCATGTATGGATGTGAGAGTTGGACTGTGAAGAAGGCTGAGTGCCAAAGAATTGATGCTTTTGAACTGTGGTGTTGGAGAAGACTCTTGAGAGTCCCTTGGACTGCAAGGAGATCCAACCAGTCCATTCTAAAGGAGATTGGTCCTGGGTGTTCTTGGAAGGAATGATGCTAAAGCTGAAACTCCAGTACTTTGGCCATGTCATGCAAAGAGTTGACTCACTGGAGAAGACTCATGCTGGGAGGGATTAGGGGCAAGAGGAGAAGGGGATGACAGAGGATGAGATGGCTGGATGGCATCACTGACTCGATGGACTTGAGTCTGAGTGAACTCCGGGAGTTGGTGATGGACAGGGAGGCCTGGCGTGCTGTGATTCATGGGGTCGCAAAGAGTCGGACACAACTGAGCGACTGATCTGATCTGATCTGATATACCTGTTTTTTTCTGTTTTAACAGTTTTATTGAAGTGTAATTCACATACCATACAATTCACCAATCTAAATTATGTAACTCAATGGTTTTTAATTTATAGAGTTGTGTGACCATCACCACCATGTATCTGTCTTTCCCACTAATTGTCTGAGCTCTTGTGGCCAGAAATGGTGTCTTACTCATTTTTGTAACCTCAGCACATACTACCTGCCTGGCAGGTAGGAGGCTCTCAATAAATATTTGTTGAATAAGTCATTATACTTATTGAATTATTGACTTGCAAACTTGCTTCCATGAAGCTGCCCATAGGACTGGATCAAAGTAGAAATTTCACAAATGCTTTATTTCATATTTGCATATTGTACTCCTCTACATGAAATATGTTTTCTTCTACTTTGTTGGCCTGGCTTGTCAACACCTAAACAGTTACTTCAAAGGTTACACACACATTTAGGGCTGTTAAAAAAATTCAAAGACATTTAATATACCTTTATAACTTTCTTTTCTCTCTCCCTCCTTACCTTTCCTCCCTTCCTCCCTTCCTTTCACAAATACCTGAGTGCCTACCACGTGTCAAGCAGTGCCCTTTGACTGCATACATAGAGTGAATAAAATAGCCATTGCTCTCATGATGCTTAAAAATGAATTTCATATGAGGGTAAATGCCAGAATTAGAGCAAGTTCACCTAATTTATCTCAGACAAAATGCAAACATCCAAATTACAGGTGCTGGTCCTTTGATTCAACATCCCTTCCTTTTCATAGTTGGAATCAGTTGGCCCCCATGTGTGTGACTTTTATGTCTTGTATTATAACAAGAGAATTTAAACATCCAATATGTGGATTCAGAGTAGCATGTAATATGCTTGTGATAGTAGCCTTATTGAAACAATGTCCTGTAGAGGTGTAGCTCACCTGATTGTCAGTCAGACCTTGATAGCATCAGTCAGGTAGGGTCCAGAGTCCCTATACAAAAATATATAAAGAGGTTATTTAGCTTGAGACTTGTAAAAACCACAAAAATGCACCCTCTGAAATGGGAACTCCAAGCCTCTGAATATTTAAGACTTAATGACGTTCTCATTAAAGAGAAATAATAGAGCAATTTTGCTTAAGCAGTGGTGCTCTGGAACAAAACTTCTTAGATTTGAATCCCAGTATTATCACTTTCTAGCTGTGTGAGTTGGGGCAAGTTACTATACATTTCTGGGGCTCAATTTCCTTACCTGTGATACGGGGCTAATAATGAGATATTTACTGAAGTACTTACTACCATACCTGTGCCAGGTATGGTATACTCTTTAAATGTTGTCATTATATTAAGGAATCAGTGAGAGCTCTTAAACAGAGAAGCAAAATGAATAAGCTGTTCTAGTACCCTTTCTTCCAATATCTGAATAATTCTTAATTGATTTATTCCTATGTGTGCTAGGATGTCACCTTCTTTAAATGAGAACTTTTATTAGTATTTGCAGAAATACTGCAAGTACTTATGCACTTCCTCAAAGTTCACTTTGAAGCAACTTTTCTCAATTGATTTCCAGGAAGGCTTTTACTCTCCAGGAGTCTTGGCATCATGCCAGGTGCTTGCATGCCTGGCTGATTTCCCTGGAAAAAGCTTCTTAATATTTGCCCAGCCCTGTAGTTCTCTTAGCCTGTGTTCTCTGCCTTCCTCACCTATCTTCCAGTTGCACTGGAAACTCCTTTGCAAGAAGAGTCACTTCCCATTTGGGGTTCAAGTTGAAAATGGATCCTCTGATTGGACCAAAAAAGGAACTCTCCGACATTTCCTGCTTCAGGAGTGTGCAACAGAATCACTTGAAGGCTTGCTAAAACTCAGCTCACTGTTCTCTACTCCCCAGAGTTTCTGATCTGGTAGGTCTAAGGCAAAGCTCATTAATTTGCATTTACAATAGATTCTTGGGTGATGCTGATGCACTAGTCTAGAGATCACACTTTAAAATCCGCTCCCTATATTATAGCATGAAACATTTACATCCATACCTACCATTAACTTGGGGAGGAGTCATTTTGTTTAACAATTTTATATTCAATACAATACAAGCAATGAATTTCCCCATGTGATATGTCTCCAGGACCAGAATCTACTCACCCTTGTCTTCTCCTCTATTTGGAAACTGCTGTTCCATGTCTGGGTTTCAGCTCCAAAGCTGTCCAGCTGTCAGTGGGGAGAATCCTCAGTGTTTGCCTGCCTACCTATCTAGATTTTGAGTATTACCAACTCCTACATTCCCCTCCCTCCTTGTGCTTCTTTCATACTCAGATTAAAAAAAAAAAAAATTTATTTCCGTGGCTGCACCAGGTCTTAGTTGTAGCACTCGGAATCTTCAGTCTAATGATTGAAGACATGTGGAATCTGGTTTCCTGACCAGGTATCAAACCTGGGGCCCCTGCATTGGGAGCATGAAGTCTTAGACACTTGACCACTGGGGAGGTCCCTCAGATTATTTTTTATAAAGAAATAACTATCTAGAATAATATTGTCATACAAGATTGAAAGTTTGCTGAGGAATTGGAACTCATTGTCTTGTCCCTTCCATATATGGGAGCTTCTGTGTCCAACAATCCCTAGGAGACTGTTCTAATTCTAGATTGAATTAGATTTAGAACTTTCCAGTGGAATGCTGGTAAATGTTTGACGATAGGCTTTCCAGTACAAAACACACAAATTTATAGTATTTGCCAATTTCCATGGAATAAACATTCCCAGAATAGCTAATTTCAAGCTACCAAACATAAAATCATGCAACTTACAAAATTCTGACAACTTAACACTGGTTCTCACATGGCTAGAGCACTACTGGGAGTTTGTAAAAACCTTCGATAACTTTTAGAAGGCCTTTGTTGTTGTTGAGTTGCTAACCTATGCCCAACTCTTGGGACCTCATGGACTGTAGCCTACCAGGCTTCTCTGTCCACAGGATTTCCCAGGAAAGATTACTGGAGTGGGTTACCATTTCCTTCTCCAGGGGATCTTCCTTACCCAGGGATCAAACCCCAATCTCTTGCCTTGGCAGGCAGATTCTTTACCACTGAGCCAACAGGGAAGCCACTTTAGAAGGCCTATTCTAAACCAATTCTAGAGCCACACTTCTCAAAATTTAATGTAAATACAAATCATCCAGGAATCGTAATATATATATTCTAGTTTAGCAGACCCAAGGTGGAGCCTAGGATTATGACTTCTTTGGAAATCTATTGGCTCCTAAGTGATATTGACACTGCTGTTCCATGTTGATGTTCAGTCACTCAGTCATGTCAAACTCTCTGCGACCCCGTGGACTGTAATATACCAAGCTTCCCTGTCCTTCACTGTCTCCTAGAGTTTGTTCAAACTCATGTCCATTGAGTCAGTGTTGCCATCCAGCCATCTCATCTTCTGTTGCCTCTTTCTCCTGCCCTCAGTCTTTCCCAGCATCAGAATCTTTTACAATGAGTTGGCTCATTTGCATCAGGTGGCCAAAGTTTTGGAGCTTCAGCTTCAGCATCAGTCCTTCCAATGAATATTCAGTGTTGATTTCCTTTAGGATTGACTGGTTTGATCTTGATGCCCCGGGAACTCTCAAGCATCTTCTCCAGCACCACAATTCAAAAGCATCAATTCTTTAGCAGCCTTCTTTATGGTCCAACTCTCATATCTGTACATGCTGCTGCTGCTGCTAAGTCGCTTCAGTCGTGTCCGACTCTGTGCGACCCCATAGGCGGCAGCCCACCAGGCTTCCCCGTCCCTGGGATTCTCCAGGCAAGAACACTGGAGTGGGTTGCCATTTCCTTCTCCAATGCATGAAAGTGAAAAGTAAAAGTGAAGTTGCTCAGTCGTGTCCGACTCTTCACAACCCCATGGACTGCAGCCTACCAGGCTCCTCCGTCCATGGGATTTCCTAGGCAAAAGTACTGGAGTGGGGTGCCCTTGCCTTCTCCGATATCTGTACATACCTACTAGAAAAATCATAGCTTTGACTCTACAGACCTTTGTCGGCGAAGTAATGTCTCTGCTTTTTAATACGCTGTCTAGGTTGGTCATAGCTTTTTTTCCCAAGGAGCAAGCGTCTTTTAATTTCATGGCTGCAGTCAACATCCATAATAATTTTGGAGCCCCCCAAAATTAAATCGTCACTGTTTCCATTTTTTCCATTCTATTTGCTGTGAGGTAATGGGATGGGATGCCATAATATTCATTTTTTGAATGTTGAGTTTTAAGCCAGCTTTTTCACTCTCCTTTTTCACCTTCATCAAGAGGCTCCTTTTCACTTTCTGCCATTAGGGTGGTGTCCTTTGCATATCTGAGGCTATTGATATTTCTCCCTGCAATCTTAATTCCAGCTTGAGCTTCATCCAGCCCAGCATTTCATGTGATGTACTCTGCATATAAGCTAAATAATCAGGGTGACAATATACAGCCTTAACATACTCCTTTCCCAATTTTGGGCCAGTTCATTGTTCCATGTCCGGTTCTCACTGTTGCTTCTTGATCTGCATACAGGTTTCTCAGGAGGCAGTTAAGTTGGCCTAGTATTCCCATCTCTTTAAGAATTTTCCACAATTTGTTGTGATCCACACAGCCAAAAGGCTTTGGTGTATTCAATGAAACAGAAATACATTTTTCTGCAATTCTCTTGCTTTTTCTATGATCCAGCAGATTTTGGCAATTTGATCTCTGGTTACTCCAACTTTTCTAAATCCAGCTTGTACATCTGGAAGTTCTTGGTTCATGTCCTGTTGAAGCCTAGCTTGCAGGATTTTGAGCATTACCTTGTTAGCATGTGCATGTTAGTTGCTCAGTCATGTCCAGCTGTTTGCAATCCCATGGACTATAGCCCATCAGGCTCCTCTGTCCATGGGATTTCCCATGTAAGAATACTGGAATGGGTTGCCATTCCCTTCTCCAGGGGATCTTCCCAACCTAGGGATAGAACCAGAATCTCCTGCATTGCAGGCAGATTCTTTAGCATGTAAATGAGTGCAGTTGTGCGGTAATTTGAACATTCTTTGACATTGCCCTTCTTTGGGATTGGAATAAAAGCTGGCCTTTTCCAGTCCTGTGGCCCCTGCTGACTTTTCCAAATTTGCTGGCAATTTGAGTACAACACTTTCACAGCATCATCTTTTAGGATTTGAAATAGTTCAGCTGGAATTCTATCACCTCCACTAGCTTTCTTCATAATAATGCTTCCTAAGGCTAGTCTATGGACCACACTTTGAGTAGAAAGATCCTAAAACAGATCCTGGAGCAAAATTCATGATTCCATCATTAGTCTCAAGCCAAGACCATTTGAATAAGTCGCTGATGCAAAGAGCTAACTCATTTGAAAAGACCCTGATGCTGGGAAAGATTGAGGGCAGGAGGAGAAGGGGATGACAGAGGATGAGACTGTTGGATGGCATCACCGACTCAATGGACATGAGTTTGGGTAAACTCTAGGAGTTTGTGATGGACAGGGAGGCCTGGCATGCTGCAGTTCATGGGGTCACAAGGAGTCGGACACAACTGAATGACTGAACTGAACTGAACTTCCTAATAGAATGAATAAACTTAAGTGGGACTCATTCCAATTCCAAAGAAAAGCAATACAAAGAATGCTCAAACTACCACACAATTGTTCTCATCTCACACCCTAGCAAAGAAATTCTCAAAATTCTCCAAGCTAGGCTTCAACAGTACGTGAACCAAGAACTTCCAGATTTAAGCTGGATTTAGAAAAGGAAGAGGAACCAGAAATCAAATTGCCATCATCTGTTGGATTGTAGAAAAAGCAAGAGAATTCCAGAAAAACATCTGCTTTTGCTTCATTGACTATGCTAAAGCCTTTGACTTGTGTGGATCAGAACGAACTGTCGAAAATTCTTAAAGAAATGGAAATACAGACCACCTTACCTACCTCCTGAGAAACCTGTATGCAAGTCAAGAAGCAACAGTTAAAACCACGCATGGAACAGTGGACTGTTTCTAAACTGGGAAAGGAATACATCGACATTGTATATTGTCACCCTGATTATTTAACTTATATGCAGAGTACATCATGTGAAATGCTAGGCTGGATGAAGCTCAAGCTGGAATCAAGATTGCTGTTAGAAATATCAATAACTTCAGATATGCAGATATCACAACCCTTATAGCCCAAAGCAAAGAGCAACTAAAGAGCCTCTTGATGAAAGTGAAAGAGGAGGATGAAAAATCTGGCTTAAAAGTTAGCATTTGAAAAACAAAGATCATGGCATCTGGTCCCATCACTTCATGGCAAATAGATGGGGAAACAATGGAAACAGTGACAGACTTTATTTTCTGGGGCTCCAAAATCACTGCAGATGGTGACTGCAGCCATGAAATTAAAAGATGCTTGCTCCTTGGAAGAAAAGCTATGACCAACCTAGACAGCATATTAAAAAGCAGAGACATTACTTTGCTGACAAAGGTATGCAGTGTCAAGGCTATGGTTTTTCCAGTAGTCACGTATAGCTGTGAGAGTTGGACCATAAAGAAAGCTGAGCACAGAAGAACTGATGCTTTTGAACTGTGGTGTTGGAGACAACTCTTGAGAGTCCCTTGGACTGCAAGGAATCAAACCAGTCAATCCTAAAGTAAACCAGTTCTGAATATTCATTGGAAGGACAGATGCTGAAGCTGAAGTTTCAGTACTTTGGCCACCTGATGCGAAGAACTGATTCATTGGAAAAGACCCTGATGCTGGGAAAGATTGAAGGCAGGAGGAGAAGGGGATGACAGAGGATGAGATGATTGGATGGCATCACCAACTCAATGGACGAGTTTGAACAAGCTTTGGGAGTTGGCGATGGACAGGGAAGCCTGGTGTGCTGCAGTGCATGGGGTCAGAAGAGTCAGACGCAACTGAGTGACTGAACTGAATGAAACTGAACTGAGACTTAAGTGGATTCCCAAATTTCTGAGTATAAACTCCATGACCTCCATTTTCCAATGGAGATACCAGAAACATCACTAACTTCCTGCCCCGCCTACATCTGTTGCTCTTGGAAACCTCCCTCTGCCACATAAATGAAATTCCCCAAGCCCCAGCTATTTGGATCTGTGGAGACCATCTGACTCAAGGAAAGTCCATTCATACTGTAGCCAGTGGTCTGGCTTGAAAAGAAAATCTGGGCCACTCATCCTTCTCACAAAACTGGATTTTGGAAAATGAAAGGTTCAAACATTTAGTCAGGAGTACTCAAGCTGTAAGGTCATGGTGTAGATTCAAGGCTAGAGAAGCCTTAAAAGGCAAGGTATGATTATTAGCAAGCAGAAATGATTCTTGAATAGAGTCACAAGAAGCCAGTCAGTTTCAAGAACAGAATGGAGTAAGAATGCTGGGAAAAGCTGAAATATCATGAAGAAAGAGATCTACTTGCCTCTGAGAGGAAGACAGATGCTGCATTAGTTCCTGTTTCTGTCAAGCCTGCTGTATCACTGTCCATCTCCCTGTGTTCTGGTGAGATTTTTATCTGCCATATATAACACTACAATAAATCCTGTTTTTCACCGGTCAATGTCTTTATTTTCTAAACAAACAAAGACCTAATTAAAATCATGGGTCTCTAGTTATTCTAGTCAAGATACATGAATTGACAGCTGTCTGCCAGAATTAATAGCAAAGCCTTCATCATGAAATCTCAGTTTGAAAAGGTAGATGTAAAAACCCTCTCTATAATTCTCTGCTTAAATTTCTGGTTACAGGAACTTCCCTGGTGGTCCAGTGGTTAAGACTCTGTGCTTCCACTGCAGGGGGCACAGGTTTGCTCTCTGGCCAGGGAACTATTGGTATTTATGCCTCACAGACCAAAAGAAAAAAAAATCTGGCTACAAATGAATGAACAGAGACACTGAGAAGTTCAGTAATTAGCACAGTAAATATGTAGTTGATTTGGGATGTGAACCCAGGAAACCTAACTCCAGAGACTATGTAACCAACAGGATACATGTATTACACACACATGGTTCATGCTGGCCATTTATGCTAAGCACTTCACATTAAGTAGCTTCCTTAATTCCCATTTTACAGATGAAGAAACTGAGATTCAACAAAGTTAGTGAGTCGCCCAAGGCCACCCAGGTAGCGTTCGAACCTATCATCAAAGTCAGTACATTTTACCATCACACAAAAGCTTCAAGGCCACCCTGAAACTCTGGTGTCTATATACACAAACATCTATGACTCAATATTTTTCATGCCAATGTTCTACATTAGAAAATGGCCAGATAATATCAGAGTGTGTGGAGAAAGTAGATAACGTGTAAGCACATACTATTATTTTTTGATCTTCAAAGCCAAGGGTGGAAATCACGAGCAGCAACAAAACACTAATTAGAATTACTTTTTTTTTTTTAATCTCTAATGCACTCAGAGGTAAAACGTGTTTGAAACATTTATCTAAAACATGGCGATGCGTTTTTAAAATGTGATAAATCTGAGAAAAGTGACAACAGTAACAAAGTAATGCTCAGGAAGATGTTTTCTTTTTGTAGAAGAGTGAGAAGAGGCAGTAAGTATTGAGAGGATGTGACTCTCTTCCTCCCTCTATGCTGTGTGGCTAGATTGTTTTGTAGACTCAGAGGTGAACTTGACATTTTGCTGTGGCACTCCTTCAGGGCCTTTTTTAAAATTAGGTCAGACTGAAGCTGAACTCTCCAAACTCTGACCTTAGGGTCTAATAAGGGGCTGATAATCATTATTAAGATTAAACAGGTATTTCTTTGTCATTTTTACCTGAAAAATATTGAATCTAATATTCCAGTATTTGCTCATGTACAATAGCATCTTATTCTGGGCTAAATTGTTTATTCTATTTAGCAGCTCTTCTATTGTTGCTACTGTGTGTGTTAATCACTCAGTCATGTCTGACTCTTTACGACCCCATGGACTGTAGCCCAACAGGCTCCTCTATCCATGGGATTTACCAGACAAGAATACTGGAGTGGGTTGCCATTTCCTCCTCCAAGGGATCTTCCTGAGCCAGGGATTCAACCTGCATCTTCTACATTGGCAGGTGGGTTCTTTACCACTGAGCCCTGGATTAACCTTTTTTTTTTTCTCCTATCAAATGGAAAAAGTAGAATAGTGGTGGTCTTGGAGGGAATGGTAAGGAATGGGATGGGAAGAAAAGAGACTTGGAGTGGAGTGGCCTTTAATAATTAAGAAGTCAGTGATTCAGTTCAGGTTTTTGTGGCATGGCCAACCCCAGCAAACCATTTCCCTACCCAGTGCCTCAGTTTTTCCATCTGAAAATAGGAGCCACAACAATTTTGCGGTGCATAACTCTTCATTGCAGTTCATCAGCTTCAGTGACACTTTGTTAATGTATGCTAAACAAATATGGATAATGGTTGAGGGTTAATTTTTAATTTTTTTTGGCCATGCTAGGCTGCATGTGGGATTTTATAGTTACCCAACCAAGTATGGGCTTTCCTGGTGGCTCAGATGGTAAAGAATCTGCCTGCAATGCAGGAGAACCAGATTCAATCCCTGGTCAGGAAGATCCCCTGGAGAAGGGAATGGCTACCCCGTCCAGTATCTTGCCTGAAGAATCCCATGGACAGAGGAGCCTAAAGGGCTACAGTCCATGGGGTTGCAAAGAGTCAGACATGACTGAGGGACTAACACTTCATCAGGTATGGAATCTATGCCCCCTGCAGTGGAAGTATAGAGTCTTAACCACTGGAGCACCAGGGAAGTCCCATTAAGGGTTAATTTTTAATGGATAAAAGATGATTTTCTGGCTCCTCTGGGTCAGATGATGGAGTTCTACCTGAGCAAAAAATGAAAGCAAAAACACAACAGGTTAAAGGGATATGCAGGAACCCAAGGGGAGGGAGAAATTAGCATTCTGACCCATTAGGGAAAAAATAGATTGTATTTAGAAAAATAAATAGACTTCTCCAAAAAGCAAAGGAAAAATGATAATGGCTGGGCATAGAGATAAGAATGGAAATTTTTTACTAAATAAAATTTATTTTTAACTGTAATAATTTAGGTCCTAAAATATGTACTGGTAATTGCTTCTCTTTCCTTAGTTTGAACCATTTTAACTGGTATAAAACACATGATTCTTCAAGAAAACATAAGAATACACCACTCTCCAGAACCCTCTTCAGTGGGGAGGGCTGCAGAATATTAGGAAGAGTAAGACACCTGGTGCTCAAGGATCCACCATAGGAAGAGGCCCAGCCCCTTGTGTGGCCAATGGTGAGGGTAGGGATTTTTGCAGGGTTACCACAACTCACCATGTAGGCAGCGCACAGAATGGATTCAGGAAGTAGTGGCTGTGTTGTGGGAGAGCTCCACTTAACACAAGTTGTGTGCACCCCAAGATTCAGACATATGTTGGACAGACAGAGGATCTGCAGTGTGTCTATGCTTGGCTCTGAGGAGCAGTCATCTGCTCCTTGAAAGATGAGAGCCTTTCAAGGACACAGGGATGTGTGAAGGGAAGGCAATTCTGGGTGTGTTCTTCAGGCACCTGCTTCTACCCACTGCCTTCCAAGGGTGAGTGTTAGATTGGGCAGGGAGGCAAAAGAATATAAAAAAAGACATTGCACTGAGTCCTCTGGGGGACCTGTGAGCACAGGACTTCTTGTCTATGAGAAACAGTAACAGTGAGGACATCAGAGAAACCCTCCGAATGCCACATACTGCAGCCTTTGACACACGTGGGACAGGGATGTGTTCAATGGTTTTGCCCCCTTTCTTACAGACAGCAACCAAAAGCAGCAGGAGAAGAGAAAGAGGACTGATGCCGGGCAGCAGCAAGTGTATTTGGGAACACTCAGTGAGACACTCCCTTGCTACAATCCACGCATCCATTCAGAGCCTGGGAGAGCTTGGGAGAATTTCACGGTGACGTAAAGAGCCAATACAATTAGTAGTGTCCTAAAGGCAGAGAAATAGTCAGACTCTAGTTCACCCTCAGTCTGGAAAACACTAGCTGCAAAAAAATCCTCTGAGAGTAAGACAAGCAAGTATGATTATATTGTTTTACAATAATCTTGACAGATTATAAAGTTTGCTAGGTCTCATTTAATGTTTAATTTTCCTAAACTTTCTTTGGCCAAAGATTAGCAAAAATTTCCCCCTTGTAACTTTTTATAAAATATATTAATAGAATTCCAGGTTACACAATAAAATATGACACACTGGACCCTATATCATAACTTACTCTTCATTGAATTCATATGAAATCCTGGTGTATTATACCAAAAATTTAGAGGAGAGCTAACACCTATCCTACTCAAACTCTTCCAGAAAATTACAGAGGAAGGTAAACTGCCAAACTCGTTCTATGAGGCCACCATAATCCTAATACCAAAACCAGACAAAGATGCCACAAAAAAAGAAAACTGCAGGCCAATATCACTGATGAATATAGATGCAAAACTCCTCAACAAAATTCTAGCAAACAGAATCCAGCAGCGTATTAAAAAGATCATACATCATGACCAAGTGGGCTTTATCCCAGGGATGCAAGGATTCTTCAATACTCACAAATCAATCAATGTGATACACCACATTAACAAGTTGAAAGATAAAAACCATATGATTATCTCAATAGATGCCTTTGACAAAATTCAACATCTATTTATGATAAAAAACCTTCCAAAAAGCAGGCGTAGAAGGAATACACCTCAATATAATAAAAGTCATATGTGATGAACCCACAGCAAACACTATCCCCAATGGTGAAAAATTGAAAGCATTCTCCCTAAAGTCAGTAGCCAGACAAGGATGCCCACTCTCACCACTACTGTTTAATATAATTTAGGAAGTTTGCAATCTCAAAAACGACAGAATGATCTCTATTCATTTCCAAGGCAAACCATTCAATATCACAGTAATCCAAGTCTATGCCCCAACCAGTAACGCTGAAGAAGCTGAAGTTGAATGGTTCTATGAAGACCTACAAGACCTTTTAGAACTAACACCCAAAAAAGATATCCTTTTCATTATAGGGGACTGGAATGCAAAAGTAGGAAGTCAAGAAACTCCTGGAGTAACAGGCAAATTTGGCCTTGGAATATGGAGTGAAGCAGGGCAAAGACTAATAGAGGTTTGCCAAGAAAATGCACTGGTCATAGCAAACACCCTCTTCCAACAACACAAGAGAAGACTCTACACATGGACATCACCAAATGGTCAACACTGAAATCAGATTGATTATATTCTTTGCAGCCAAAGATGGAGAAGCTCTATACAGTCAGCAAAAACAAGACCAGGAGCTGACTGTGGCTCAGATCATGAACTCCTTATTGCCAAACTCAGAGTTAAATTGAAGAAAGTAGGGAAAACCACTAGACCACACAGGTATGACCTAAATCAAATCCTTTATGACTATACAGTGGAAGTGAGAAATAGATTTAAGGGCCGAGACTGATAGATAGAGTGCCTGACGAACTATGGAATGAGGTTCGTGACATTGTACAGGAGACAGGGATCAAGACCATCCCCGTGGAAAAGAAATGCAAAAAAGCAAAATGGCTGTCTGGGGAGGCCTTGCAAATAGCTGTGAAAAGAAGAGAAGCAAAAAGCAAAGGAGCAAAGGAAAGACGTAAACATCTAAATGCAGAGTTCCAAAGAATAGCAATGAGAGATAAGAAAGCCTTCCTCAGAGATCAATGCAAAGAAATAGAGGAAAACAACAGAATGGGAAAGACTAGAGATCTCTTCAAGAAAATTAGAGATACCAAGGGAACATTTCATGCAAAGATGGGCTCGATAAAGGACAGAAATGGTATGGACCTAACAGAAGCAGAAGATATTAAGAAGAGGTGGCAAGAATACACAGAAGAACTGTACAAAAAAGAGCTTCATGACCTAGATAATCACGATGGTGTGATCACTCACCTAGAGCCAGAAATGCTGGAATGTGAAGTCAAGTGGGCCTTAGAAAGCATCACTACGAACAAACCTAGTGGAGGTGATGGAATTCCAGTTGAGCTCTTTCAAATCCTGAAAGATGATGCTGTGAAAGTGCTGCACTCAATATGCCAGCAAATTTGGAAAACTCAGCAGTGGCCACAGGACTGGAAAAGGTCAGTTTTCATTCCAATCCCTAAGAAAGGCAATGCCAAAGAAGGCTCAAACTACTGCACAATTTTACTCATCTCACACGCTAGTAAAGTAATGCTTAAAATTGTCCAAGCCAGGCTTCAGCAATATGTGAACCGTGAACTTCCTGATGTTCAAGCTGGTTTTAGAAAAGGCAGAGGAACCAGAGATCAAATTGCCAACATCCGCTGGATCATGGAAAAAGCAAGAGAGTTCCAGAAAAACATCTATTTCTGCATTATTGACTTTGCCAAAGCCTTTGATTGTGTGGATCACAATAAACTGTGGAAAATTCTGAAAGAGATGGGAATACCAGACCACCTGATCTGCCTCTTGAGAAATTTGTATGCAGGTCAGGAAGCAACAGTTAGAACTGGACATGGGACAACAAATTGGTTCCAAATAGGAAAAGGAGTATGTCAAGGCTGTATATTGTCACCCTGCTTATTTAACTTCTATGCAGAGTACATCATGAGAAACGCTGGACTGGAAGAAACACAATCTGGAATCAAGATTTCCAGGAGAAATATCAATAACCTCAGATATGCAGATGACAGCACCCTTATGGCAGAAAGTGACAAGGAACTAAAAAGCTTCTTGATGAAAGTGAAAGAGGAGAGTGAAAAAGTTGGCTTAAAGCTCAACATTCAGAAAACGAAGATCATGACATTTGGTCCCACCATTTCATGGGAAATAGATGGGGAAACAGTGGAAACAGTGTCGGACTTTATTTTTCTGGGCTCCAAAATCACTGTAGATGGTGACTGCAGCCATGAAATTAAAAGACGCTTACTCCTTGGAAGGAAAGTTATGACCAACCTAGATAGCATTTCAAAAGCAGAGACATTACTTGGCCAACAAAGGTCCGTCTAGTCAAGGCTATGGTTTTTCCTGTGGTCATGTATGGATGTGAGAGTTGGACTGTGAAGAAGGCGAGCACCGAAGAATTGATGCTTTTGAACTGTGGTGTTGGAGAAGACTCTTGAGAGTCCCTTGGACTGCAGGGAGATCCAACCAGTCCATTCTGAAGGAGATCAGCCCTGGGATTTCTTTGGAAGGAATGATGCTGAAGCTGAAACTCCAGTACTTTGGCCAACTCATGTGAAGAGTTGACTCATTGGAAAAGACTCTAATGCTGGGAGGGATTGGGGGCAGGAGGAAAAGGGGACAACAGAGGATGAGATAGCTGGATGGCATCACTGACTCGATGGATGTGAGTCTGGGTGAACTCCGGGAGTTGGTGATGGACAGGGAGGCCTGGCATGCTGTGATTCATGGGGTCGCAAAGAGTCGGACACAACTGAGCGACTGAACTGAACTGAGGAAGCTTTAGCCACAGCAATCAGAGAAGAAAAAGAAATAAAAGGAATCCAGATTGGAAAAGAAGAAGCAAAACTCTCACTGTTTGCAGACGACATGATCCTATACATAGAAAACCCTAAAGACACCAACAGAAAATTACTAGAGTTAATCAATGAATAAAGTTGCAGGATGTAAAATTAATACACAGAAATCTCTTGCATTCCTATACACTAACAATGAGAAAACAGAAATTAAGGAAACAATTCCATTCACCATTGTAACAAAAAGAATACAATACTTAGGAAAAAATCTAACTAAAGAAACCTATATGTAGAAAACTATAAAACACTGATGAAAGAAATCAAGGATGACACAAATAGATGGAGAAATATACCATATTCATGGATTGGAAGAATCAATATAGTGAAAATGAGTATACTCCCCAAAGCAATCTATATATCCAATGCAATCACTATATCAAGCTACCAATGGTATTTTTCACAGAACAAGAACAAATAATTTCAGTTTGTATAGAAATACAAAAAACCTCAAATAGCCAAAGCAATCGTGAGAAAGAAGAATGGAACTGGAGAAATCAACCTGACTGACTTCAGACTATACTACAAAGCTACAGTCATCAAGAGAGTATGGTACTGATACAAAGACAGAAATATAGATCAATGGAACAAAATAGAAACCCCAGAGATAAACCCACACATCTATGGACACCTTATCTTTGACAAAGGAGGCAAAAATATACAATGGAGAAAAGACAATCTCTTTAACAAGTGGTGCTGAGAAAATCAGTCAGCCACCTGTAAAAGAATGAAACTAGAACATTTTCTAACACCATACACAAAAATAAACTCAAAATGGATTAAAGATCTAAATGTAAGATCAGACTATAAAACTTCTAGAAGAAAGTGGGGAAAACCACTAGACCATTCAGGTATGACCTAAATCAAATCCCTTTTATACAGTGGAAGTGAGAAATAGATTTAAGGCACTGGATCTAATAGACAGAGTGCCTGATGAACTATGGACGGAAGTTCATGCCATTGTACAGGAAACAGGGATCAAGACCATCCCCAAGAAAAAGGAATGAAAGAAAGCAAAATGGCTGTCTGAGGAGGCCTTGCAAATAGCTGTGAAAAGAAGAGAAGAGAAAAGCAAAGGAGAAAAGGAAAGATACAACCATTTGAATGCAGAGTTCCAAAGAATAGCAAGGAGAGATAAGAAAGCCTTCCTCAGAGATCAATGCAAGGAAATAGAGGAAAACAATAGAAAGAAAAGACTAGAGATCTCTTCAAGAAAATTAGAGATACCAAGGGAACATTTCATGCAAAGATGGGCTCAATAAAGGACAGGAATGGTATGGACCTAACAGAAGCAGAAGATATTAAGAAGAGGTGGCAAGAATAGACAGAAGAACTGTACAAAAAAAGATCTTTACAACCCAGATAATCACAATGGTGTGATCACTCACCTAGAGCCAGAAATGCTGGAATGTGAAGTCAAGTGGGCCTTAGAAAGCATCACTACGAACAAAGCTAGTGGAGGTGATGGAATTCCAGTTGAGCTCTTTCAAATCCTGAAAGATGATGCTGTGAAAGTGCTGCACTCAATATGCCAGCAAATTTGGAAAACTCAGCAGTGGCCACAGGACTGGAAAAGGTCAGTTTTCATTCCAATCCCAAAGAAAGGCAATGCCAAAGAAGGCTCAAACTACCACACAATTTTACTCACCTCACACTCTAGTAAAGTAATGCTTAAAATTGTCCAAGCCAGGCTTCAGCAATACGTGAACCATGAACTTCCAGATGTTCAAGCTAAATTTAGAAAAGGCAGAGGAACCAGAGATCCAATTGCTAACATCTACTGGATCATCGAAAAGCCAAGAGAGTTTCAGAAAAACATCTATTTCTGCTTTATTGCCTATACCAAAGCCTTTGATTGTGTGGATCAAAATAAACTGTGGACAATTCTGAAGGAGATGGGATACCAGACCACCTGACCTGCCTCTTGAGAAACCTGTATATGCAGGTCAGGAAGCAACAGTTAGAACTGCACATGGAAAACAGACTGGTTCCAAATAGGGAAAGGAGTATGTCAAGGCTGTATATTGTCACCCTGCTTATCTAACTTATATGCAGAGTACGTCATGAGAAACGCTGGGCTGCAAGAAGCACAAGCTGGAATTAAGATTGCCCAGAGAAATATCAATAACCTCAAATATGCAGATGCTGCTAAGTCACTTCAGTCATTTCCGACTCTGTGTGACCCCATAGACGGCAGCCCACCAGGCTCCCTCATCCCTGGGATTCTCCAGGCAAGAACACTGGAGTGGGTTGCCATTTTCTTCTCCAATGCATGAAAGTGAAAAGTGAAAGTGAAGTCTCTCAGTCATGTCCAACTCTTAGCGACCACATGGACTGCAGCCTACCAGGCTCTTCTGTCCATGGGATTTACCAGGCAAGACCACTGGAGTGGGTTGCCATTGCCTTTTCGGACTATATATCATATCCCTTAAGTATTCTTCATAGTCCACAGGCATAAGAAGGCATTATTGGGAATTCCCTGGTAGTTCAGTTGTTAAGATCCCTCACTTCGATAGCAGGGACCACAAGTTTGATCCCTGGTCAGGGAACTAAGATCCGACATACCACATGGTGCAACCTCTCAAAAAAAAAATAAAGAAAGAAAGAAAAGCTATAAAATAAAATATTGAGTCTGTCTGCAGCAACAGCAGCAGCAGACCATGGGAAAAAAAAAAAAAAACGAGCAGGCTTTATCACAATTCTCAGCAAAGTCTGAATAAATTATACTCACTGGCTAATCCTCCTTTGTGATATATGTTGACTTTCAAATAATTTAGCAGATTAGAAGGAAGCTTTATTTTTACAAAACTGTTCTGCCCTTATCATGTTGCCAAAAATCTACCAGCTACAAAAATGCTTCATTATCTCTACTAATTTTCTCCTGACATTTTTTTATCCTTGCAATAATCAGCTAATTATTTATAATTTCTTATTTTAAAAGAAGACTGTACTGGTTATACTCTATTTGCCACCAACCAGATCCTTTCTTTGGGCTTCCCTGGTGGCTCAGACAGAAAGAATGTGCCAGCAATGTGGGAGACCTGGGTTGGATCCCTGGGTTGGGAGGATCCACTGTTGAAAGGAACAGCTGCCCACTCCAGTATTCTTGCCTGGCAAACCCCATGGACAGAGGAGCCTGGAGGGCTACAGTCCTTGGGGGTATCAAAACAGTGGGACATGACTGAGCGACTAACACACTCACATGTATCCTTTCTTTCTCCTGTCCACTCTGCTAGGTGTAGGCTTGCAGCCTGACTCTTGTAAATAGTATCACTCTTAACAAATACAGGATTGCTATCATTCAGTCAGTCACTTGTGTGACTCTCTACTCTCTGCGACCCTATGGACTGTAGTACGCCAGGCTTCCTTGTCCTTCACCATCTCCTGGAGCTTGCTCAAACTCATGTCCATTAAGTCACTGATGCCATTCACAGTTTCATCCTCTGTGGCTCCCTACTCCTCTTTCCCTCAATCTTTCCCAGCATCAGAGCCTTTTCCAATGAGTTGGCTCATTCGAATCAGGTGGCCAAAGTATTGGAGCTTCAGCTTCAGTATCAGTCCTTCCAATGAATATTCAGTATTGATTTCCTTTAGGATTGACTGGTTTGATTCCTTTGATGTCCAAGGGGCTCTCAAGAATCTTCTCCAGCACCACAGTTCAAAAGCATCAGTTCTTTGGTGCTCAGCCTTCTTTATGGTACAACTCTCATATCCATACATGACTACTGGAAAAACCATAGCTTT
This sequence comes from Bos indicus x Bos taurus, assembly GCF_003369695.1. NCBI lineage: Eukaryota > Metazoa > Chordata > Mammalia > Artiodactyla > Bovidae > Bos > Bos indicus x Bos taurus. The sequence goes on along the minus strand of NC_040081.1, from coordinate 92,114,616 downwards.
GACTACACAGATCTTTATGGCACAGTAATGTCTCTGCTTTTTAATACACTGTCTAGGTTTGTCATAGCTTTTCTTTTAAGAATCAAGCATCTTTTAATTTCATGGCTGCAGTCACCATTTGCAGTGATTTTGGAGCCCAAGAAAATAGTCTGTCACTGTTTCCATTGTTTCCTCATTTATTTACCATGAAGTAATAAGACTGGATGCCATGACCTTTGTTTTTTGAATACTGAGTTTTAAGACAGCTTTTTCAGTCTGCTCTTTCACCTTCATCCAAAGGCTCTTTAATTCCTCTTCACTTTCTGCCATGAGAGTGGTGTCATCTGGATATCTGAAGTTATTGATATTCCTCCCAGCAATCTTGATTCCAACTTGTGCTTCATCCAGCCTAGAATTTCACATGATGTGCTCTGCATATAAGTTAAATAAACAAGGTGACAATATACAGCCTTGACGTACTCCTTTCCCAACTTTGAACCAGTCCATTGTTCCATGTGCAGTTCTAACTGTTGCTTCTTGACCTGCATATAGGTTTCTCAGGAGGCAGGTTAGGTAGTCTGGTATTCCCATCTCTTTAAGAATTTTCCATAGTTTGTTGTGATCCACACAATCAAAGGCTTTAGCATAGTCAATGAAACAGAAGTAGATTCTTTTTTGGAATTTCTTGCTTTTTCTTTGATCCAACAGATATTAGCAATTTGATTTCTGGCTCCTCTGCCTTTTCTAAATCTAGCTTGAACATCTGGATGTTCTTGGTTCACATACTGTTGAAGCCTACTTGGAGAATTTTGAGCATTACTTTCTTAGCATGTGAAATGAGTGTAGTTGTGCTATACAAAAGAGAAACCTGTTGCTAACTCACCATGGGAACAAATAAGAGAAAAAGACTAAGGCCCAGTGGGGAGAATCTCAGGTTTGGAATGAAAGTAGAACTTTCATTAGTGGCTTGAAGAATGTGTAGGCGTGGACACTGTTAAGGTGGTAAAAAATACTCAAAGGAAGCTGAATTTTAGGTAAATTGGTCATCAACATCTGTGATCAGTAAGTAAACAAGTTTTGGGAAAATTAGCTGCAGATTAAAATATCTCCATTAACCAATTTTAGGGAACTGTTTTTGTTTTTGTTTCCTTAGAAGGATTGACTTCATATGAAAATGTTGTTGAGCACCCACTGTGAAAAAAGGTAGATGGATATTAGTGGATCTCTGCCCTAGGGCTGTGGGTCAGAATCTCCAGAAGTGCTTGTTCAAACACAAAACCCTAACCCCTCTCTAATTCCGAAGCTCCAACATGTGTCTGGGGCTACCCTCATAGCTCAGTCGGTAAAGAATCTGCCTGCAATGCAGGAGACCCAGGTTTGATTCCTGGGTCGGGAAGAGCCCCTGGAGAAGGAAATGGCAACCCACTCCAGTATTCTTGCCTAGAGAATCCCCATGGACAGAGGAGGCCGCAGGCTACTGTCAATGGGGTCACAAGATTCAGACATGACTTCGTGACTAAACCACCACCACAGCATGTGACCAGTGAATTTGCACTGCTCGCAGGTTCTCGATGAGGTGCCAGTAGGGGACTGCACTAGAAAACCACTGCCCAAGAGCAATCTCAAACTAACCGGAGGGAAGACTGGCATTTGGGAGGATTTCACAACTGAGTTTGAAATGGGAGGGTGACAGGAAGGGGATTCTGGGAGGGGTTTCGCATTTCCAAAAGCAGAGACTGTCAGAGAGAATTCTGAGAGAGCAAGTGACAGGAAGCTTAGAAACCAGGGAAGGCTTTAGGAGATGCACCAGGAAGAGCAGCTCTGACCTGCTAGGCTAAGGAGTTGGTATATCACTATAATCCTTGGGGATGGAGGATTTTAATAAAGGCGGGGAGAAACTGTAATAATTTCATCACAAAACTCCTTTGACGCCCATGAAAGTTAGTGATATCTGCCACATTCTATTAAAAATGAGAATAGAACTTAATAATGCAACAGTACTGCTACTGCTGCTGCTAAGTCACTTCAGTTCAGTTCAGTCGCTCAGTCGTGTCCAACTCTTTGCGACCCCATGAATTGCAGCACACCAGGCCTCCCTGCCCATCACCAACTCCCGGAGTTCACCCAGACTCACGTCCATAGAGTCAGTGATGCCATCCAGCCATCTCATCCTCTGTCGTCCCCTTCTCCTCCTGCCCCCAATCCCTCCCAGCATCATAGTCTTTTCCAATGAGTCAACTCTTCGCATCAGGTGGCCAAATTACTGGAGTTTCAGCTTTAGCATCATTCCTTCCAAAGAAATCCCAGTGCTGATCTCCTTCAGAATGGACTGGTTGGATCTCCTATAGATGGGGAAACAGTGGAAACAGTGTCAGACTTTATTTTGGGGGGCTCCAAAATCACTGCAGATGGTGACTGCAGCCATGAAATTAAAAGACGCTTACTCCTTGGAAGGAAAGTTATGACCAACTTAGATAGCATATTGAAAAGCAGAGACGTTACTTGGCCAACAAAGGTCCGTCTAGTCAAGGCTATGGTTTTTCCAGTGGTCATGTATGGATGTGAGAGTTGGACTGTGAAGAAAGCTGAGGGCCGAAGAATTGATGCTTTTGAACTGTGGTGTTGGAGAAGACTCTTGAGAGTCCCTTGGACTGCAAGGAGATCCAACCAGTCCATTCTGAAGGAGTTCAGCCCTGGGATTTCTTTGGAAGGAATGATGCTAAAGCTGAAGTCGCTTTAGTCGTGTCCAACTCTGTGCGACCCCATAGATGGCAGCCCACCAGGTTCCCCCGTCCCTGGGATTCTCCAGGCAAGAACACTGGAGTGGGTTGCCATTTCCTTCTCCAATGCATGAAAGTGAAAAGTGAAAGTGAAGTTGCTCAGTCGTGTCCGACTCTTCGCGACCCCATGGACTGCAGCCTACCAGGCTCCTCCGTCCATGGGATTTTCCATGCAAGAGTACTGCAGTGGGTTGCCATTGCCTTCTCCAAATGCAACAGTACTAAAAAGTGATTATTTCTAAATGCATCTTTTCCCAAACAAAACTCTACAAGTGAGCTGCATCTTGGTACAGAGGGATTTCTATTAGACATTCTATATTAGAAACTCAAGATAAATCTGTGACAATATTTAAATAACAGTATTTCAATTTTTTCTTCATTTCTGATTGTAAATAATTACCTGGGAGAGGAATATAGTTGATCTTTCTTGGCAGATTTTGACATTTAAAATATGCATAAGCCCAAAGGGTAGGGATTTTCAATACTAAAGTTTACTTTCAACAAATCAAATTGCTGTTTTGTATAATGTTATCCAGCAGGATTCATTCCGTATAAAGAATCAAAAGAACATTGTAAATGACTGTTTACAATATCTCAAATATATTTAAACTTTAGTAAGGAATTAAAGCCACCACAATAGTAGTGTACATTTATCAGTGATTATTCTGAGACATAACACTGGCAAATATTTCAGAGGCAGATAAAGCTAAGAAAAAGAATTTGGAATAGAAAAAAATCATTTAAAGAACATTTGTATTTTCAAATAGAATTATGAAATGACAAGGATTTGTGTCTGTTGGTCAAAAGCTATAATTCAACAATGGTGCCAGCCAACCTGTGCTGGTACTTAGACTGGGATAGATACTTGGCATAGTTGGCTCCTACCAGGAGTGGATTGTGTTCTAAGAGTTGCAAGCCACAGAGAAAAACTTTTAATTTCCACAACAGTTTGTAAATGCAACTGTGAAAGCTTAATTCACATGAACAATAGTTGGAAGGGAAAATGCTGTTCAGCACAAAAAAGATCAAGAGAGGTAAATCTCCAAAGCCAAAGAAATTTAATAAAATTCATATGAACATCAAAGGAAGTGAGGGAAAAAACTCATTTGCGCATACAAACAAGTTTCCCTCTATAGCAACTAGCTTAATTCCAAAAAACTACAGGAAAAGACTCAGTAGAAATGTAATAAGGGAAAAAAAAGAAAGGAAAATAGATTTAGTAAAATCTAAGCTACTACTGCCAAAACCTTAATTTTCTCTTTCTTTTTTCAGAGTGTATCTATCAATACCAATTTTTTTTATTACGCACCATTCCAACTCAATTTTAAAATGTGAAATTAAATAAAATGTAGCAAAGAAATCTCAGTAATTCAGATCCATTTTAACTCAACAAACATTTATTGAGCACCTATTATGTACCAAAAATAAATGCTATTCCTTGAAAAATTTAGGCACACAAAAATCTCTGAGTACAGTCAAATAATGAAATATTTGTGAAGGGAGAAAAGTGATAAAAATAATTTTTTTCTAAGTACCCATAAATACAAGCCATCTTGGTGAAACCTACTTTAGAAAGTAGAGATTTTTTTTTCACTCTGAGAATCATAAGTGTCTGGATGACAAGTCCTTTTTCAGTTTGGGGTTATTAATAGAGTACATTATAGTTCTTTATTTTTTATAACAAAAGTAATATACTAATTTGAAAGCATGTAAAGTAAAACTGGAAGTGTCCCTGCAGTAATACCTCTCCCTAAGAATAGCTACTATTAACAAGTTTATTCACCTGGACATTTTTTTCTATGCACTAGATTATAGTAGATGATCCAAGAAAGTATAAATTTTCAAAGTACTAGGAAATTTGACAGTTAAACCTCTTCCATAATTGGCAAGTGCCAAAGAGAATTTTTTCCAAAATATTCTTTTTAATATTTATTTTTTAATAATTTTATTGACTTATTTATTTATGGCTGTGCTGGGTCTTGGAGAAGGAAATGGCAACCCATTCCAATATTCTTGCCTGGAGAATCCCATGGACAGAGGAGCCTAGCAGGCCATGGTCCATAGGGTCGCAGAGAGTCAGACACGACCTAAGAGGCTAAGCATGAACGCACATGCTGGGTCTTTGTTGCTGCTCAGGCTTTGCACTAGTTGGGGACAGCCGGGGCTTATTCCAGTGTTTTCTCATGTCACAGAGTGTGGCCTCTGGGGTGAGTGGGCCTCAGTAGTTGTGACATGTGGGCTCAGTAGTTGGGACTCCCAGGCTTTAGAACACAGGCTCAGTAGTTGTGGTACATGGGCTTAGTTGCTTCGCAGCATTTGGTATCTTCCTGGATCAGGGATCCAACATGTGTCTCCTGCATTGGCAGGTGAACTCTACCACTGGGCCGTCAGAGAAGGCACAAGGAAAATCTTAAGTTACCTAAAGATCGCCAAAACTATGTGCCTCTCCCAGCTGATCAGTGGTGCGTTCAACATCCTTTACGTGCTAGGGTATAAGTGTGTGTGTGTTAGTCACTCAGTCATGTTCAACTCTTTGAGACCCCAGAGACTGTAGCCTGCCAGGTTCCTCTGTCCGTGGGGATTCTCCAGGCAAGGATACTGGAGTGGGTTGCCATTCCCTTCTCCAGAGGATCTTCCCAAGCCAGATTGAACCCACATTTCCCACATTGCCAGCAAATTCTTTTCCGTCTGAGCCACCAGGGAAGCCCAGTGTATAAGTAGCAGATTGCAAGAGAGGATGTTTCTCCAACCCCTCCCAGTCCTGTTGATGTCCATCAAATTAAGAGTTAAAAACTTCAAAACAATCACATATGAAAATCTGGGCTTCAGTCTTCACAGGGCTTTAGCTCATCCCATTGATGATTGCCAGACTTTAATTTCATGAGACCACATGTTGGATATTTCCAGAAAGGAGGCCTTTAACACATCTCCTTTCCCAGCTTGTACTCTCATTCAGATCTGAGAGACTGTCATAATACTGGCCAAACATGTATGTGAAAAACAGGCTAATATTTATTCCTTCAATTAATTTTTTTCAACACCTGCTTCAGTTCGATGAATATTTAAGAAGGAAGACCCTGAGAAGACATCAAGGTCACGTGAAAAGACTCTTCCAAAATTACGTGGTTGGCTGGTTAAGCAGTCACCTCAGGACCTGGGTCTGTACCCAGGTTAGGATATTACAGCAAGGAAAGAAACTTACAGGAAACATTAATGCAGCAAGAAAACAAAACAAAATTTGAAAAAAAAAAAAAAAAGGACAACATTTTAAGATAAATAGGGACTTCCCTGGTGGTCCAGTGGTTAAGACTCTCAACACAGGGGTCCTCGGTTCGATCCATGGTCAGAGAACTCAATGCCTCAACTAGAGATCCCTCATGCTGCAACTAAGACCTGGTGAAGACAAAAAAAAAAAAAAAAAAACAAAGTGTACAAAATACACCATGCCTAGTTGTTTAAAATTCCTTTATGACTTCCAGAAATTACTACCGAGAGCAGAAAAGCAAAACAATGCATGAGACATGACACACAAGATTAACAACTTAGTCTTTTTTTCTGGGTAAATCATTCTAAATGCCCAATATAAACTGCTAATAAGATGTTTTCGATCAAAAGACTTTCTGACAGCCAGAACAAAACCCGGAACTAAATCCTAAGAGTACGTGAATGACGGGCCTATTGCATTTTTTACTATTAGCGAGCAGGCTCTAGTCTCAATTATATGATAGATTAAGTTGATGCCAACATATTTCTGTTCTAATGCTTTCTTTGCTTTATGTCACATCTTAGTCTGCAAGTGTATAATCACAGGAATACAAATATAATAGAAACAAGAGCTGTTAAAGATTTTGGTCCACATCTTAAGTGACCTTACTGAACTTTATTACCTGATTTTGACATTGTTGTACTCCTTGAATGACAAACATCCAATTCACAAACACCAGGATGTAAATAAATGCCTTAAAAATTCATTTGTGGAAAGAAATTTTTTGTTTGTTGGAATTTGGTTTTATGTGAAAAGTATGGGAAAGAAAAGAGTTTTAAAAAAACATGTTTTTGATCAGCTGATTCCCAGTTTGTCCTTCAATATGCCAAACAACCAAGGGCATGAGACTTATGACATTTTTAAGATTTAGTCTTATACGACTTAGACATATACAAAACTTCTGAAGACTATTGAAGGTAATACATTATAAGGTCTTTCATATTTACTTCATTTTTTTAGCTTGTCATTTCCATTGAATCCTTCTATCAGAAAACTCTATCTCTTAAGAGATTAATGTCTAAAACATTTCCAGAACTCCTACAACTCAATAGAAAAACAAACAACCCCCAATTAAAAAATGGGATGGGATCATAACAGACATTGTCCCAAAGGAGACATATAGATTGACCAACAGGTATATGAGAAGGTGCTCAGCATCACTAATCATCAGGGAAATTCAAATCAAAACTACTCTCATACTTGTTAGAATGGCTACTATCAAAGGCAAGAAATGACAGGTGTTGGTGAGAATGTGTAGAAAAAGGAACCCTTATGTTTTACTGATGGGAATGTAAACTGGTGCAGTCACTGTGGAAAACAGTATGGAAGTTCCCCCAAAAATTAAAAATAGAACTATCAATTGATCCAGCAATTCCAACTCTGGGCATTTGTTTGAAGGAAATGAAAACACAGACTCAAAAAGATACGTGTACCATGTTCACTGCCATATTATTTATAGTAGTCAGGACGTGGAAATAATATAAGTGTCCATCAGTGGATGAATGGTTAAGAAACATGTGAGAATACACATATTTCTCCAGCTCCTATGCTTCAAGAAGCACCATCTGCATTCAGTTCAGTTCAGTTCAGTCACTCAGTCGAGTCCAACTCCCTGCGACCCCATGAATCACAGCACACCAGGCCTCCCTGTCCGTCACCAACTCCTGGAGTTCACTCAAACTCACGTCCATCGAGTCAGTGATGCCATCCAGCCATCTCATCCTCTGTCGTCCCCTTCTCCTCCTGCCCTCAATCCCTCCCAGCATCAGGGTTTTTCCAATGAGTCAACTTTTCGCATGAGGTGGCCAAAGTATTGGAGTTTCAGCTTAAGCATCAGTCCTTCCAAAGTACACCTAGGACTGATCTCCTTTATGATGGACTGGTTGGATCTCCTTGCAGTCCAAGGGACTCTCGAGTCTTCTCCAACACCACAGTTCAAAAGCATCAATTCTTCAGCCTTCAGCTTTCTTCACAGTCCAACTCTCATATCCACACATGACTACTGGAAAAACCATAGCCTTGACTAGACGGACATTTGTTGGCAAAGTAATATCTCTGCTTTTGAATATGCTATCTAGGTTGGTTATAACTTTCCTTCCAAGGAGTAAGCGTCCTTTAATTTCATGGCTGTAATCACCATCTGCAGTGACTTTAGAGCCCAAAAAAATAAAGTCTGACACTGTTTCCCCATCTATTTCCCATGAAGTGATGGGACCAGATGCCATGATCTTCGTTTTTCTGAATGTTGAGCTTTAAGCCAACTTTTTCACTCTCCTCTTTCACTTTCATCAAGAGGCTTTTTAGTTCCTCTTCACTTTCTGCCATAAGGGTGGTGTCATCTGCATATCTGAGGTTATTGATATTTCTCCTGGAAATCTTGATTCCAGCTTGTGCTTCTTGCAGCCCAGCATTTCTCATGATGTACTCTGCATATAAGTTAAATACTTATATACAACCTTGAGGTACTCCTTTTCCTATTTGGAACCAGTCTGTTGTCCCATGTCCAGTTCTAACTGTTGCTTCCTGACCTGCATACAAATTTCTCAAGAGGCAGATCAGGTGGTCTGGTATTCCCATCTCTTTCAGAATTGTCCACAGTTTATTGTGATCAGGCTTTGGCATAGTCAATAAAGCAGAAGTAGATGTTTTTCTGGAACTCTCTTGCTTTTTCCATGACCCAGTGGATGTTGGCAATTTGATCTCTGGCTCCTCTGCCATTAGTAGTTGCTAAAGCCTGACTTCTAAATAATGAGATGCTTTGTTGTACTTGGTAACCACATTATCTATCTATAAAACTGTTTCTCAAGTTGTGCAGTTAGCAAAGAATTTGCCTGCCAATACAAAAGATGCAAGAGACACAGTTATGATCCCTGGGTTGGGAAGATTCCCTGGAGAAGGAAGTTACAACCCACTCCAATATTCTTGCCTGGAAAATTCCATGGACAGAAGAACTTGGTGGGCTACAGTCCATGGGGTTGCAAAGAGTTGGAAACGACTGAGCAAGCACATGCACACACACGTATATATATACATAAAATGAAATACTATTAGCTATAAAAAGAAAATCCAGCCATTTAGGACAACATTATGTTAAGCAAAATGAGTTAGAAAAAGACAAATATCATATGATCTCACCTATATGGGGAATCTAAAAAAAAAAAAAAAACTCCCAAACTCATAGACACTGAACACACGTTGGTGGTTTCCAGAGGTGAGGAGTAAGGGTGAGGTGAAATGGGTGAAGGTGGTCAAAATGTACCAACTTCTAATTATAAAATAAATAGTCCTGAGTTTGTAATGTATAGCACTGCTGCTGCTGCTAAGTCACTTCAGTCGTGTCCGACTCTGTGCGACCCCATGGACAGCAGCCCACCAGGCTCCCCCATCCCTGGGATTCTCCAGGCAAGAACACTGGAGTGGGTTGCCATTTCCTTCTCCAATGAATGAAAATGAAAAGTGAAAGTGAAGTCGCTCAGTCGTGTCTGACTCTGTGCGACCCCATGGACTACAGCCTACCAGACTCCTCCGTCCATGGGATTTTCCAGGCAAGCATATTGGAGTGGGGTGCCATTGCTTTCTCCGAATGTATAGCACAGTGACTATGATCAATAATACTCTATGGTATATTTACAAATAGCTAAAGGAGGAGATCTTATAAGTTCTCATCACAAGAAAAAGAAAAATTTGTAACTATGTGTGGTGATGGATGCCAACTAGATTTATCATGGTGACCATCTAGCAATATATATATGTGTGTGTGTGTATATATATATATATATATGTTATATATAATCACTACATTGTACACCTGAAACATATAATGTTTTAAGTCAATTATGTCCTTAAAAAAGTCCCCAATAATTTCTATTCAGTTTCAAGAAATTGTAGCTGCCCCATGTTGTTTCACAGATATAAATCTGACTCCACAAAACTTCACTTGAATGAAAAGTCAAATCACTGTTTTTTCATTTAATACTATAATAGATCCCTAACTCTCTAATATTTTTGAGCATTGGTGTTAATTCATTGACCTAGACAATTGGTTCTCACTCTAAAGGAGTCTTCAAACTGAAGCTCATTAGAGAGCTCTCTTTGGCTTAAATGCAATTATTTAGATCTATAGAATTTTTCCAGCTCCTATGTTTGAGGAAGCACCATCTGCATTAGTAGTTGCTAAAGTCTGGATTCTAAATGATGAAATGTTTTGTCCTAATTGGTAACCACATAATCTGTACTAATTTTCTACACACATGTCTGGTGAAATACATTTCCAGAATAAAGGTTGTGATTCAGAAATTTCAACATAATTAAAATCACATTTAAATATAAATAATAGATAACTAATAAGGACATGCTGTAATAAGGAAATCTACTCAGTACTCTGTAATGGCCTATATGAGAAAAGAATCTGCAAAAGAGTTGATATATGTATTTGTATAACAGATTCATTTTGCTGGACACCTGAAACTAACAAAACATTGCATATCAGCTATGCCCCAATAAAAAAAATTTTTTTAATGTAAATCTAAATAGCTGAATGTATAGCATGAAGAGGTAGAAGAATCATGTTCTAAAGGTTCAGTTCAGTCGCTCAGTCGTGTCCGACTCTTGCGACCCCATGAATTGCAGCACACTAGGCCTCCCTGTCCATCACCAACTCCCGGAGTTCACTCAAACTCACGTCCATCGAGTCGGTGATGCCATCCAGCCATCTCATCCTCTGTCGTCCCCTTCTCCTCCTGCCCCCAATCCCTCCCAGCATCAGAGTCTTTTCCAATGAGTCCACTCTTCACATGAGGTGGCCAAAGTACTGGAGTTTCAGCTTCAGCATCATTCCTTCCAAAGAAATCCCAGGGTTGATCTCCTTTATGATGGACTGGTTGGATCTCCTTGCAGTCCAAGGGACTCTGATGAGTCTTCACCAACACCACAGTTCAAAAGCATCAATTCTTCGGCCCTCAGCTTTCTTCACAGTCCAACTCTCACATCCATACATGACCACAGGAAAAACCATAACCTTGACTAGATGGACCTTTGTTGGCAAAGTAATGTCTCTGTTTTTGAATATGCTATCTAGGTTGGTCATAACTTTCCTTCCAAGGAGTCAGCGTCTTTTAATTTCATGGCTGCAATCACCATCTGCAGTGATTTTGGAGCCCCCAAAAATAAAGTCAGCCACTGTTTCCACTGTTTCCCCATCTATTTCCCATGAAGTGATGGGACCAGATGCCATGATCTTCGTTTTCTGAATGTTGAGCTTTAAGCCAACTTTTTCACTCTCCTCTTTCACTTTCATCAAGAGACTTTTTAGTTCCTCTTGACTTTCTGCCATAAGCGTGGTGTCATCTCCATAGCTGAGGTTATTGATATTTCTCCTGGCAATCTTGATTCCAGCTTGTGCTTCTTCCAGCCCAGCATTTCTCATGATGTACTCTGCATATATGTTAAATAAGCACGGTAGGAATGCCTGTATTTGAGATCTGGATCTGCCACATAAAAGCAGATGTTATGAATTTAAAGATGTCATTTAGCATCTCTGAGTTTTCTTATCTGGTACAAATGATAGTTGTGACATAACTCTGATTTTTTCAAAAGTATGTTATTGTAAAGATCAAATGAGCTGATTGTACATCAAAAAGTTTTCTAAAGTGCTGTAAGAAATCAGAACTATAGTGATCAAATATTTGTTTAAAAATGCAAAGTAGTATCTCATTTTTCTTTCACTAAAATCAGAAAAAAAACTAGAGAGGTTTACAGTGGCGTTAAAGTTTTTGGCCCTGAATCCGTTTTACTGGACCTTTGCTACACAAGTCAGATAACAATTTTTATTGTCTCTGATTTTATGTCTCTGTAATTTGATTTTAATGAGGCAATACTGTTTATAACAGATAGCATGCATATGTTTGCCATTAAGAATTTCAACCAGTTTCTGTAATATATTATGTGTTAAGGAGTGAAGGATGGAGAGACGCATACTAGGCATTGATTTTTTTACTTTACTAACAAAACTTTTACTAAGTACCTTCTGGAGAAAATATAGAGAAGGCTTCCCAGGTGACCCAGTGGTGAAGAATCCTCCTGTCAATGCAGGAGTCGCAGATTCGATCCTTGGGTCAGGAAGATCCCCTGGAGAAGGAAATGGCAATCCATGCAAGTATTCTTGCCTGGAAAATCCCATGCACAGAAGAACTTGGTGGGCTATAGTTCACGGGGTCTCAAAGAGTCGGACACAGCAGCACATGCACTTCTATTTCTAATATTCTACCAAAAGTTACAAATGCCCAACTTCAAGTACAGAAAAAAAATTTTTTTAAAAGGAAAGAAACCAAACTTGAAAGATAAAGAAAAGCCTTCAGGTAAGTCTTTTCTCCAGTCAAGAAGGATGTGCTCAAACTTGTTCAAATAAAGAGAGGAAGAAGCCATTAGAATAAGAAGAATTGAAAGGATATGAAAGAACATAAGAATGGTGTCAAGGGAATAAAAAAGGCAAGGAAGATGAAGCACAAAAGTACAAGTGTTCTTCAGGGAAACAGAAGTTGAAAAATGCTTGGAAAAAGAGAGAAAGGTAATGAGTTGGGGAACTTGAGACATCCCTGAGGTTTTATGTTCAAGAAGCTGTGATTTATGTCTGTGTCTATCTCCATCGTTAGATTTTTAGCTTCTTAAGGCAAGATGCATCCCTTGGGTTTCCCTGGTGGCTCAGTGGTCGAGAATCCACCAGCCAATACAGGAGATGCAGGTTCAGTCCCTGGCCCGGGAAGATCCTACATGCTGTGGAGCACTAAGTGCATGCACCACAACTGTTGAGCCTGTGCTCTAGAACCCGGAAGCTGCGACCACTGCAATCACACTCACAGACAAAAATAAATAAATAAGACATATAAATGACATAGCTTTATTCATATTATGCTTGTGTCTCCCAGAGCAACTAGTTCAGTTTCTTGTTCATAGAAGTTACTCAATGGGTATTTAGTTGAAACTGAATAAAAGTTGCCTGGGCTGCAGTTTAGATTCTGGTTATGAAATACAGTGATAGAGACATAGCAAGACAGGGCTCAGTAAGTATATACAGGCTCACTTATTTATTATAGACATTCTTAGTGAACACCATGTACTAGGAAGTCTCTGAGGATAGAACAATGAATCATATGTGTTAGGATTCTGCTTTTCTTTACCAAAATATAACCCAGATCTTCCAAGTTTAGCATTAGAACAATTTCCAGATGATCAGGTGTCACTTGTACCACAAGGCCCTGTCTGTTTCCCCTGGCTTTCCCTAGCCATTGGCGTCTTCAAACTGATTGCCATTGGGATGTCCCTGGTGGTCCACTGGCTAGGACTCCATGCTCCCATTTCAGAGGGCCTGAGTTCAATCCCTGGTGAGGGAACTAGATCCCACATGCCCCAACTAAAGATCCTGTATGCCTCCACTAAGATACAGCACAGCCAAAATAAATAAATAAATGTTCATTAAAATAATAGAATAAAATAAACTGATTGCCACTGAGATAACCATGCTGAGGATAGAGGGATGGAACGAAGATCCTCCTTTAGGCAGTTTGGCCCAAGCATGAACAAATGACCCTGTCTTCATTTCCTGTAATCCAGCTAGAATAGTTTATTAAAGATTGGTGGATAACAAAAGGTAAATAAACCTAAATAATAGCATGAATTTGGAAGATCTGAGTTTAAGCTATACCTTGCCTTCAAAGCTCATGTACTACCCTGGGGGAAAAAAGACAAAAAACAAACAAATCTTATCTGTGTCCTTCCTTCTTGGCTCCCACATGGAGGGTATGGGGAGCCACCTTTAATAGTAATTACAAAAAGTACATTTCCAAACATTCTGACCCAATCTTTGGAGATCAAACTTCATTTCATATCAATTATGGGCCCACCCACTCAGTCAAACTTTCCTGTCTGAAGACTAGTTTCTGTCCTTGGCATGTATCAACAAGAAAAACCTAGTCCTTCAGACTGTATCACAACATAATAGGCTGAACATTCTCTCAAGAGATACATACAGTTCAGTATAAGTGAAAAATTAGTCCATGAAATGTGGGTAAGATATGCCCCAGTTTCAGCTTTGACTCCTAATTAGGGAAATGGGCTCTGTATCTTTTAAAATAATAACAACATAAAGCTAAAAGTTTGTTGACTATGTCCATATATCCCACCAAATTGTATATGCATGTCATGCAGAAAGGAAAAAAAAAAAACACATGAACACAAGTCCAAAATTTGAATCCCGAACACTTTCGCCCAAAGCATTCTATGAAGGAAAAGAGATTGCAGGGAAAAAATTAGGAGAAAGAAAAGCTACTCTTCAAATTTCCCCTAGTGCTAGTATAGTTCTGCTGCTGCTGCTAAGTCGCTTCAGTCGTGTCCGACTCTGTGCGACCCCATAGACGGCAGCCCACCAGGCTCCCCAGTCCCTGGGATTCTCCAGGCAAGAACACTGGAGTGGGTTGCCATTCCATTTCCAATGCATGAAAGTGAAAAGTGAAAGTGAAGTCGCTCAGTTGTGGTCGATTCTCAGTGACCCCATGGACTGCAGCTCACCAGGCTCCTCCATCCATGGGATTTTTCAGGCAAGAGTACTGGAGTGGGGTGCCATTGCCTTCTCCGAGTATAGTTCTAGCAACACACAAATAGTCTCCTGTGTCCTTGTAACAGTTCTAGGAATTCAGCTCATTTTATAGGTATGGAAAACAGAATAGCAAGGATAGAAGTGAATAAATCTGTTTATGTTTAGCTTGTAATTATTGTGCAAACTTTAGCTTCACGTCTTCACTCAATAGATATTTATTGTGAATTAATTACATATAAGCATTATAATATAACATAGCCAAGTCACAGTGACATACATTCTCTGTCCTCAAATTACGTCCACTCCAGTAATGAAAGAAAAAACACTGCACTAATGAGAAGGTCACTCATACGTACTGAAATAATATTTTAGATGTCAATGTCAGGGAGTGAAAGTAACCCTCCAGTTATTTAAAAAATGAGTGGCTGGTGAGGAAAAGGAGGCAATGAACATGTAATTGAATACTCCCTGGACGTCTTAGTTCAGGTTAAAAATTCTCGAGCTACTTTAAAAATTGAATTTGTTCAGTTATATTGAGTCATTTATTCAGAGACAGCCTGAGGGTAGGGACATTAATTAGAACCAATTGTGGCAGATCCAAATCTAAAACAGCTCTCCACTTTAAAAGGCAGGGGGAGTAAGGAGTGGGGGAACAACCTCATGTTTCCAGAAAAGAATGGTTCCAGAAAGATTTAAAAAAAAAAACGACAATTATGAAGGGAAGCTGAATCAGAAGGTAAGAAAAGAACTGAGCAGAAAGAGAATGGCTGCTCTAAGAAGTAACACAAACTACATCTGGCAGCATACGGTTATGACTAAGAACATGGACTTAAACATCAAAAAGACCTGGATTTAGAGTCTGGCTTCCCTGAAAAATGGTATATCTGCATATCTTTGAGCCTCAGGTTTCTCATCTGTAAAATGGGGAAAATAATAATACCTTTTTCGTCTACATGGCAGCTTAAAGGTTAAGTAACCAAATGCAAATAAAATGCCTGGGACATTGTGTGCTCTCAGCTAGTGGTTCCTATTTATGATGATTCAGTAATTTAAGGAGACTGTGTCCTTGAACTTAGTGAACATTTGGTAATCACTGGTGCCTATTAATTCAATGGAATGCTAAGCAATCTTTAAAATACATTCTACAGCAGCAATCCTTAATTAGTACACACCTACTCACGGGTGGGGGCATTTTGAGAGCTTGAAGGGAAAGTTTTAGGACGTTGTAATCACAGGAATAGCAGTGGAAAGTGATACTCTGGATTAATGGACAGGAATTGGAGATGCTAGATGTTCCGGAATTCTCAGGAAAGTTCTACACATAAAAGGATGCATGCCCTTGCATCCTATGTGATTTTCAAATGTCCTTCTAGACATTCATGGAGGTATATGATCTGAATCTAGAGCTCAACTCCATTATACATGAACATAAATGGTTTTTTTCATGATTTTAATGTAAATTTTCTAGGAAAGCCATTATTATGTAAATAGAGGACAGAAGGTATTTTGTTTTGTTTGGAATTTTACCAAGGTTAGTTCACCATCTTGGTAAAATCATGTGACTCATGACAGTGTCACCCCTATGACAAATCAACACAACTCTATATCAGTCTGCTTTTGTAGTCATGACATTAGACTTAAAGCTACAAGAGAAAGATAAACACCATATGATTTCACTTTTATGTAGAATATAACAAAGAAACAAAACCAAAAATGAACGAGTTAAACCAAACAAAAACAAACATGTAGATATGGAGAATAGAGTAATGAAGAATAGAGAAATGGGGATGTTGGGGAGGCCAAATGGGTCATATATGACAGAAATGAAATTTTTAGTAGTGAATACACTTTAGTGTATACAGAAGTAGTAATACAATGTTGTACACATGAACTTATATAGTGTTATAAACCATTGTTATCTAAATAAAAAATTTTAAAAAAGAAAGCTCCTTAAAGGTATACAAAACCTGACTTGTTCACTCTGCCTTCCAGTGAAGTCATGCCTCAGCACTTCATATATTATTTCATTATAAATTGCTTCACTTTTAATTATCCTATGTATTATAGCTAAGGCATTTTTTAAATAAACTGTTTGGTCATGGTGGTTTAGTCACTAAATCATGTTCAACTCTTATGACCCCATAGACTGTAGCCCACCAGGTTCCTCTATCCATGAGATTTCCCAGGCAAGAATACTGGAGTAGGTTGCCATTTCCTTCTTTAAAATAAATTGGTCATGAAAATATATTAATAACATAAGATTAAGTGAAAAAGTAGATTCAAAGCATTACCTATGGATTGATCCCAGTTCTATAAACAAAACAAACAAAATTTACAAAACTCACATTCCTTTCCCTGTAAGATGGGATCACAGTAACCCAGCTGAAGAGATCTCTTATCTGCTCCACAGTCCTGTAAAACTTTGATCGAATATTTTGTTTTATTTCAATTAAATTATAGCAGTGAATTATAGAAGTGTATTGTTTGTGTTTCCAGGGATTAGATGGGAATGAAATATGGATTTTAACCTTGGCGTTATTATTTAAGCCCAGTCCTTTAACTTTTATAGGTTTATTTTGCAATCTGAAAAACTTGACGATGCATCATCAATAACACAAGATTTCCAGCTTTCTGTTTCTTTGATTCTAAAGCAAGTGTTTGTTGATTACAGGTTTAAGTAATATTTCCCCAACAATGCTCTACCTGGGGACATTTATGGATATTAAGTAAATAGAGTTCTATGGTTAGTATATCTTAGAAAACACTGGGCTAAATGAAGTAAAACATGTTTTTGTAGGTACGACTTTTCAATTTTCTTGTTAAGCTTAAGAATGTTGAGTTTTTCAAGAGAAGTACAGTGTGTAGCATTTCCTATATATATTTGACCACAGAATCTCGGTTCATATACCCTGAGACTTCCATGGAAATAATGTTCTACATAGCAAGTGCTGGGCCACACTAATTTAAGATGGTGTATGTTTTAATATATTTTACAAGATTTTCTTTTACTTTCAAAAGACTGACTCCCTATGGTTAATTTTCAGGCATTATAACAAGCAATGGAGAAAACAGTTATGTATAGTGGTTCTCTTAAATCATATCACTTGAAATCAGAACTTGTAAGTTCAGGTTAATAGAAAGACGCTTGCTCCTTGGAAGAAAAGTTATGACCAACCTAGACAGCATATTAAAAAGCATAGATGTTACTTTGTCAGCAAAGGTCCGTGTAAGTCAAAGCTATGGTTTTTCCAGTAGTCATGTATGGATGTGAGAGTTGGACTATAAAGAAAGCTGAGCGCCAAATAATTGATGCTTTCAAACTGTGGTGTTGGAGAAGAACCTTGAGAGCCCCTTGGATAGCAAGGAGATCCAACTTGTCCATCCTAAAGGAAATCAGTCCTGAATAGTCATTGGAAGGACTGATGCTGAAGCTGAAACTCCAATACTTTGGCCACCTAATGCGAAAAACTGACTCATTTGAAAAGACCCTGATGTTG
This sequence comes from Bos indicus x Bos taurus, assembly GCF_003369695.1. NCBI lineage: Eukaryota > Metazoa > Chordata > Mammalia > Artiodactyla > Bovidae > Bos > Bos indicus x Bos taurus. The sequence continues at coordinate 92,096,505 of NC_040081.1, read as the reverse complement.
GGAAAGATTGAAGGTGGGAGGAGAAGGAGACAACAGAGGATGAGATGGTTGGATGGCATCACCGACTCAATGGACATGAGTCTGAGCAAGCTCCAGGAGTTAGTGATGGACAGAGAAGCCTGGCATGCCTCAGTCCATGGGGTCGCAAAGAGTTGGACATGACTGAGCGGCTGAACTGAACTGAATAGAAAGAAGGAACCAAGAAGGTTAACAAAGAACACAAATTGTAATGTCTGATGAACACAAGTCATTTTAGAGCTAAAAGGTGACACAGAGCTCTCTTTACATCAAAAGACTGATCTATTTCAAAAATTTGTCCAAAAAAACCCCAAGTTTGATGTATCCATTAAGTCGAAATAGTTAAAGTCTGAAAGTTATTTATAGAAAATCTACACAGTGCAGATATAGAAAGAATGTAATATTATATATGGAGAAAGGAAGAAATTAGGTGATTTGAAATATTAGAAATATTGTGCTTTCTCAGTTATTTTAGGAAGATTTGGCCACCAATACAGACAACCTAAATTAAAAACTAGAGTATAATTCTAGAAAGAACATAAATAACAAGATTATCCCAGCTGCAGAAAAGAGTATAATTCCTTTAACTGATGATTATTTTAAAGGTCAGCTGGTGGAAATTCACTGAATTTGTTTTGCGTAGGTGTATCAGCAGTTGGTCAGAGAAGGCAATGGCACCCCACTCCAGTACTCTTGCCTGGAAAATCCCATGGACGGACTGGCCTGGTGGGCTGCAGTACATGGGGTCCCTAGGAGTCGGACACGACTGAGAGACTTCACTTTCACTTTTCACTTTCATGCATTGGAGAAGGAAATGGCAACCCACTCCAGTGTTCTTGCCTGGAGAATCACAGGGACGGGGAGCCTGGTGGGCTGCCGTCTATGGGGTCGCACAGAGTCGGACACGACTGAAGTGACTTAGCAGCTGCAGCATCAGCAGTTGGTATTAGTTTAAAAACTCCTGAATATTTGACATTTAAAGAATTATTTTAGATTGTATAAATTTCAAATTTCAGAATGCAAATTATTTAATGAGTGGAATATCTGTTGAAAAATTTAAACATTGAGGTTCACTTGCCCAGCTGTATAGTGTGCTTCTGGGTCAACAGTTTACTGCACAAGATGGTTTATGAAAATGAATCTTAATAGCATACCATGTAAAATTTAATCATGAAGGTAAGTCTACCATCGAAATAAAAACAAAACAAAACACTCAGGTAATAGATTCTAAAACCAACTTAAGGCTTAATTAACATATAAAACCTTTAAGGGCAAAAGCAATACTGAAGTGTGTATTTTGAAAGTTAGTCATTTAGTCGTGTCCGACTCTTTGTGACCCTGTGGACTCTATCCACCAGGCTCCACTGTCCATGGCATTCTTCAGGCAAGAATACTGGAATGGGTTGTCATGCCCTCTTCCAGGTTATCTTCCCAACCCAGGAATCGAACCAGCATCTCTTATGTCTCCTGCATTGGCAGGCAGTTTGTTTACTACTAGTGCCAACTGGGAAGCACCTAGATGCAGAGAAACTCAGTCATATTAACTAGATGCAAAGGGCCACCAGGTCTAAAACGCAGCTCTGCACTCTTTCTCACATCAGTGGAGTAGACTGTGTTTCTGGCTCCGAAATCTTAGCTGGACATCTGGGCAGAGCCCCCTCAGTGCCTCCCACCATGGGAACGTGGCCTGCCATCCTCTCTCTGTCCCACCTGTTGCTGCCTGTCCACCAGTTTTCTTCTTGCTGATCCTGCTTCTCACGTGCCGCTGGGTAACTCAGCCAACCAGCCCTTTTTCATTTCTGTGGGAAAGAATGCCTGACTTGGGCCTCAGGCCAAAGAGTGTAGCTAGTTCAACAGTCTCTTTTAGCACAATATGGGACATAGATTTAGAGGCTATATGATAAATGTCCTTTGTTGACAGGGAAAAATCTCAGAAATATGTACTTGGTTTCTGGAAGAAATATAAAAATGCTTCAGGGAATTCGCCTGCAGTCCAGTGGTTAAAACTCTGAGCTTTCCTTGTGTAGGGTGTGGGTTCAATCCCTGGTCAGGGAACTATGATCCCACAAAGATAGTGGTGTAGCACACACACACACACAAAAGCTTCAGGTAGAATGTTTAGAGAACACGAATGTCAATTCCTTACAATTCTTTAGGAGAATTATGGTACTAATGCATATGTATGGAATCTAGGGAAATGGTACTGATGAACCTATTTGCAGGGCAGGAATAGAGACCCGGAGGTAGGTAATGGACTTGTGGACACAGTAGGGGAAGGAGAGGGGGTGATGAATTGAGAGAGCAGCATTGAGATAGATATATACACACACTATCATATGTAAAATAGATAGTTAGTGGGAAGCTGTTGTATAGCACAGGGAGCTCAGTTCAGTGCTCTGTGAAGACCTAGATGGTGTGGGTGGTAGGAGGGAGGCTCAAGAGAGAGGGAATATATATATATTTATGGCTGATTCATGTTGTTGTAGGACAGAAACCAACACAACACCAGAAAGCAATTATTCTCCAATGAAAAGTAGATTAAGAAATAATAAAATGGAGAACAACAACAACAAAAAATTATGGCACTATGCATGCTTTCAGAATAATGTGGCAGGTAGTGAAATCTTGATAAATCTAAATACACTGTTTTTTCTTCAGGCACTTCAACTTCTCTATTGAATGTGCGGATATTTTAATTTAAAAGTAGACAATACAAATAAAAACAAAAATAAATTCAAAGTTTGGACATCTTTATTTTTTTGGAAATTTGCAATTTCATGGAAATTTGTCCGAAAGATCATCCTTATAGCAACTGACTATAACTTTATCTACAGATTTACATATCAATGTGAAGCCTGGGTAGATGTCATATAATCTTTCTTGGATTTTCAAGCCCTAGCTCATGCTTTCCACACAGAACTCCATGTTACCCTGAAAAATAAGAACAGGAACAACAGAAAAGCATATCCTTTCTCAATGCTTTCAGCAAGAGAACGCGATGACATTTGGTATTTTTGGTAAAGCAGTTATTTGGGTCATCCCAAGCATTAGCATGTAATCATCTTCCATCTGCGAAAAGGGTTGGTCAGGTAAAAATATTAATTTATCTGACAATTGTAAATCCTGTGCTATTAAAGGAAGAAAGGAAGGAAGAAAAAAAGTAAGGTAAGTGAGTAGGTGGTTCTAGGGAACGGCTTAGTGGGTGCTATCAGCAAACAAGTCATCTTAGCTGATAATAAAGCGATTCATTGCAGGAAGAGAACCAAAAGAGACATACTTTCTTAAACCATTTATTTGCCTTATTATAATAACATAATTACAAGAGTTAATATATAGCATTTTTTGGTTATTTTTATTTCTCAAAATATTTTCACTCAGTTATCTTCATCTTCAAGTTGTTTAGGGTATGTAATATCCTGTTTTTATTCGCCTATTTTTGATAGACAAAGAAACTTTGAAATGAAAATCCTGGCAAACTGCCAAAGCTAACAAAACTATTTAATGACAGAATTGGAAGCAGAACACATCACTTCTGCCTCTATTCCAGTGCAAACAGATATGTGTATTTCCACAAGTTTTCAGGCTATGGTTACCTAGAGATTATTTGCGAAGAGATTTCTTGAATTTAACACATACTCTGAATTTTTCTACTTGTGGTTTCATCTTTCAATTGTGTCAGTGTGTTTTGTTTTCATGATTCTGCACCCCGCCCCCACCCTCTTTGGATAAAATCTTATGGAAGAAAGCACAGTAGCTATTCCTTGAAAGTATCTTTGAAAAATTCACAGTGTTAATACAAGTCAGCACAAACTTGTATACTGTATTTACTAATTTAGTCAAGAAATGCTGTTTGCTCTTGTCAAGCTTAACATTTATTATTTTACTTGTTTTCATACCAACCCTGCAAGTACATATTATTATGTTTCAGATGAAGTTGAGCAATTTGCCTGGGATCATAGAGTAAGTGGCAGAGCCAGAATTTGTACCCAGATTGGTGGTACTCTAAAAGCCATAGGATTTCTACTCCACCAAGTTAACATGACAGAGTCTCTTCTCTCAAAGTGGCTGTGGGTGTTCAGATGGGGATAAAGGTACACCTGGCTGGGCGGGGATGAGGATGGTGTGGGATCCAGAAGGGTTTGTGAATGAAGGAGCATTGGACCTAGTGCCTGGAAGATGTGATTCTTTTGATCGCGCACAAATGCAAGGTTGAGAAGTGTAAGCCAAGAACAGTGTGAACAAAGCTACAGAGTGGGAAAGTCAGAGCATATGTAGAGAACAAGTTTGGATAGAGCCTAAAGTGAATGAAGGAGAAATGTGCAAACTTTGGAAGCGTGTTTGTGGTTATGAAGATCCTTGAACAAAAGGCAGTGGACAGTCTTTACTACCAGTGGCTTACACAGATGGGTATGAATATAAAACACTCAGTCTTCAAATTTCAATGGTATCTGGATTAGGAGAATGACCCTATTAAGAGGAGGTTTTGTTTGTTTGATTTGCAAAGAGTAAGGGAACCCTTCTAATTGACAACTTAGGACTTAAGGATAGATGGTGTTTGGGATACCAAAAACAAACTCTACTGACCTTTAGCTGAAAGAGAGAGAGAAAAAAAGAGAGAGAGAGAGGGACAGAGAGAGAAAGAGAGATTATTGGTTTCTGAAAACAAATCATGAAAGTTTTGGTGAAAGTATCTAGCTTTGATTTAGATAAACGTAATTAGAAGTTTGCTAGAGTAAAAACTTTTAGTTATGAAACTCAATGCAATGCTTTGACTCTATTTCTTTAGATACAGCAACCATCCAATCACCACTGAGGTGATGGATTATATATATGCCACACCTATACCTAAGCTTCCTTTGGGAAGCTGGGAAATAGTATTTCAGGTAAACACGCTGCCACCAGAAATAAATTGAGGATAATTTTGCCCTGCCAGGAAAATGAATGAGATAGTTGGGATCCCAATGGCCATAGTATCTCTGATAGAAAGAAGCATCCATCCCTGTAGATAAATTAGAGAAAGTTCCTCCACTGGGTAGATGCTCCACTTGGTGAATCTCACTTCTTGGCAGGGTGCCTTTGCAGTAAACAAACGGCACAACCATATGAGATGGTCCTGGACTATGAGGAAGGAAAGAAAGATATGTTCTAAAGATGGCAAAGCCAAAGAGAGAAGGAAACTTGTTCCTACTGACCATGGATGGGCCATATCAACCCTGAATCAACTATTTTCAGACTTATTTTATGTGAGAGAAAAATAAAATGTATTTTGTTTGTGACCGCTATTTCTGATTTCTTTTCCTAGCAGCAAACTGCTAGTAAATTGACATATGGTATGATTTGAGAAGTACTATTCTTAATTAATGAATTAAACAAATGTTCCTTGAGCATTATATGTCAGACACTCTGTGATGCTGTGATGTACTAGGGATAAAGACAGAGCTTACAGTCTAGGAAGTGAATGATGGATATGTACTTACATAGATAATTGCAGTATACGGTGATAGGGTGGTTCAGTTTGCATATTGCATAAAAACATCTGGCTAAGAGGTGAGTGGGAGCTGTGCTCTGACAGATTGCGTTCACCCAGAGGGAGAAGTTTTCTAGTTAATCTCCACAAATGGGACACTTTTTAAAAAAAGACTATAATTCAACTAATAATAATGCCTTATTGTAATTTCATTCAGTGACTTCCAAATTTATTGTAGCAGCAGTTAGCCTTCTTTGAAAGAATTTTCCTTCAGGAACAAGATGTTCAGATGTTTTGGTTGTAGAGGTCTAACAAATTAGTTTGGATGTAGAAGAAAATTACTAGTTAATTTAATCATACTAACTGTAGTAGAAAGCTGAAACTCCAATACTTAGGCCACCTCATGCGAAGAGTTGACTCACTGGAGAAGACTCTGATGCTGGGAGGGATTGGTGGCAGGAGGAGAAGGGGACGACAGAGGATGAGATGGTTGGATGGTATCGCTGACTCAATGGACATGAATTTGGGTGAACTCCGGGAGTTGGTGATGGACAGGGAGGGCTGGATTGCTGCAATTCATGGGGTCGCAGAGAGTCAGACATAACTGAGCGACTGAACTGAACTGAACTGAATTGTAGTAGAGGTGAGCACAGTGCACTAAGAAAATACACAGTAGGGCTTCCAGAGGCAGCTTTGCAAAGGAAGTGATGCTTGAGTTAAATCGTGAAGGATGATTTCAAGAGGAGGACAAATTAGGAAAGAGCACACCATGCTGAGGGAATATCGTCAGCAAAAGTACCTAAGAGAGCATGTCTTGTTTCAGAAACAGCAATAGTTCACTAAAGGCCAGGAGTGACAGAGATGGTGATAGTAAGTAAGAGATCATTAAGGAGTAGTCATGCTTGTGAAATTAGGTTTTAGTTTACAAATTATGGAGAAGTCACTGAAAGATTTTAAAGAGCAGAGTAATTTGAATAAAATATATTCTAGAAGATGTTGTGCTTGTGCTCATGTTCAGTTGCTTAGTTGTGTCTGAGTCTTTGTGACCCGCCATGGACTGTAGCCGGCCAGGTTACTCTGTCCATGGGATTCTCCAGGCAAGAATACTGGAGTGGGTAGCCATTCCCTTCTCCAGGGCATCTTTCCGAGCCAGGGATTGAACCTACATCTCCTGCATTGGCAGGTGGATGCTTTACACTGCACCACCTGCAAAGCCTGATTAACCAGGGGTACATTAATGGACAAAACGCAAAAAACTCAGGCATCAGGTGACACCACATTATGGTGCATTGAGATGGAGGGACTAGAGTAATACAAATATTAAAAATGTTAATTGGTAGATGCTGATTATGGGAAGAAAAGTTAAAGATGATTCCTAGGATGAATTGGGTGACCATTCATATGTGGGAAAGGTCAGGAATAGATTTTGGAGGAAAGAGAACAAGCTCTGTTTTAAACATACTGATTTTGAAATATGCAGACTGTCCGAATGGAAATACCCAGGAGGAAATTGACAATATAGACGTGAATGTCTGGTGAGAACTCTAAATTAGAGACGTAGATTTGGGAGTTATAAGCATCAAGATGGTAGTTAAAACTTGGAGACACGGCTATCTAAGACTCGAAGAGTGTGTTTGAGTCCAATTTTAAAAATATATGGAAGTCTCCAAGAGGAAAAAGGGGTCTATTGTGGTCACATGCCACCAAATATCTTCTCACTAAGCAGTGTCTTAAATTGTCATTGTTGTGATTTATATTTTTAAGTTACAGTTGTATCTCTATGTAACCACCTCTTAAAAATACCACTGGGGAGAATTAAACAAATGACAGGGTAGAAGAATGAAGAGAGTAGCTGAACTAGGTATCTAGAAATCAGTTTCTAAAACTGACTTGCCATTGACTGCCTGGTTGATATTCAACAAGTCGCTTTGCTTTAGGTTCCTCATGTGGAAAATGAGGAAGTAAGACCAGGTGACCTTCAACTTTTGGTAAACTATGATTCAACCAATAAGACTGTCCTGTTGTAGTTTAGATCAGTAATTTTCAAATTTATTTAGCAAAATTTAACCTTCTTTGAAAGACCTTTCATGCATAAACACAACATACTGGTCAGGATGTTTGGTTGCAGAGGTCTAAGTCAAGTTAGTTCAGACATACAAGAGAATTTACTAGTTAATATAACTGCACTATGAGTAGTTGGATCCCCAGGCTGACTGGAGCCTGACACTGGCATACCACCAGGACTTATTCTCCACACTTCTTGTCTCTGTGTGATAGATTCATCCTACACAAAGCAGAGGGTAGCCATTGGCCACTCTCAAAATTTTCTTCTTTCCTGCCTTCTCATCTCAGATTACTATGATGGTGGACTAGCTCTTCTTCCTTTAGTTCTGTCTGAAAACATTCTGAGGAAGAACTCTGCTTGCTTTGACTTGAGTCATATGCCCAGAAGGGCATGGCATCCCACTCCACTATTCTTGTCTGGAGAATGCCATGGGCAGAAGAGCTCAGAGGGCTACAGTCCATAGGGTTGCAAAGAGGCGGACAGGACTGAAGTGACTTAACATGTATGCACGTAGTCAGGAAGTTGGGGGACTCTACTAAGATGCAACTGTCACTAGAATTATCTGTTTGTAGTACGAGGAATAGTTTTTCCAAAGGGAAGGAGCACTGTTCACAGAAAAAGGAAAATTCAGAAGTAGTCAAATAGATGGTCTATATTTAAAACAGAGGCTTTCTAGTTGTGATCCCACCTATCTGTTCCCCTCTGCATGCCCTAAGTGGTTTCTGAAGCATATTTCTGAACACTCCATGAAGATCGTTGAAGTACAACATCAAAATAATTGATTTTACTGATTGAATAGCACACCAGGTACCTCCAGATACTTAAAAAATTGAAGCACTGGATATTTATAGGTGGTGGTCATGGAACTTACATTCCAGAATATTTCTAGAATGTAGGGAAATACTAGAAGAATGGGTGCTGATGATGATGGGGTTGGAGTGGAGATTCTGAATATTCGGGGTTCAAGGGACTTGAGACTCCATCCTGGGAGTATAGAGAGAAGAGGCGGGAGGACATTAAAATGAATGTGGTCTACTTCATTATTTTATCTAGTACTAGTCTATGGGGTCACACAGAGTCGGACACGACTGAAGCGACTTAGCAGCAGCAGTAGCAGCATATCATATGAGGCTTCCCTGATGGCTTAGCGGGTAAAGAATCTGCCTGCAATGCAGGAGATACAGGAGGTGTGGGTTCGATCCCTGGGTCAGGAAGATTCCCCGGAGGAGGAAATGGCAACCCACTCCAGTATTCTTGCCTGAAAATCCCATGGAAGAGGATCCTGGTGAGCTACAGTCCAAAGGGTTGCAAAGAGTTGGACACAACTGAGTGACTGAGCACACAGCGTATCATACAGCAAGCACATTATTAAAAATGGTGGAAAATGTTTATCTTTGACCAAGAGAGTGGAATGGTCCTTCGCATCATCCATAATCATACTAGAGAAAGGAACAAATAGGAGGTTGATGAAAAGAGAGAGTTGATGGACTGGAAGAGGTGTGCAGGCAATGACTGAAGCCATTTTTTTCTTAGATGAACATACCCATGGTATATGGCATCTCAAAAAATATTAGACATGGGGATAAAGGGGGAGAGAGGAAGACGAATAAGATGAGTAAAGATGGGAAGATGGATAGGAATATAGTTCAATAAAAGATAGAATATGTTACTGGAATATAGTTTGGAGGCCCTGTCAGGAGGTCTGGGAATTAAAAATTTAAGATCACTTTGATTAATACCTATTTAAATGTTGTACTAATGAATATCAGGTAAATTACATTTAATTATTTTATTAATTATAGTTTACTAAATAATTTAAATGTAATACTTGAAAAGTTTTACAGCTATTAGTATAGAAATGTATACTAATATCAATAAAATAATATTTGATTCTTTATAAAGTAGTAATAACATTCTTAAGTTAAAATTTAAGTCTTTGCCTTTTGAGCAAGCTGCTCAACAGAATTTCAGAAAACAAAGGTATACAGTTATAAGGGATTTTATAGATCTGGCTACCCATGCTACCAACAGAAAAAACATGGAGAGATCAGATTTACTCAGATAAAATATTAATTGCTAATTTGGAAAAGATGCAGGTGGTCACTAGAACATTGTGGGTTTTTTTTGCTTTTTTTTGAGAAGTAATGAACCAATTCTGTTATAATGCAAATAAACATAAGTGTTTTCACAACAAGTTGTACCCTACACAGGTCTACTATTAAACCATTTTGGTCAAAAAGGCCTTACTTAACCCAGAAGTTTTTACTTGGATAAGTCACTTCTTTAAAGAAATATTTTCTTATTGTGTTGTTATTAAAAAAAATTTTTTTCAATATATACCTCCTTCTCTTTCAGTTCCCTAAAAACTCAGTTTTCAAAATTGCTCTCTACTTTTTTCTACACTTTCTCTTTCATAGACTTGTGTTCTCTTTCTTTTTTTATATCTTCATTGAAAAATTGCAACATCTGTCAAACATGGAAAATTCTCATGAAATAAGCTATCAAAATCAGGTTACTATTCTTTTGTGAACTTTGAACTACTATAAAACTGCTTTTTAAAAATGGCTTAGGTACTACTCTTTTGTTATTGGAATGTCTTTTTGAGACTTATGAGGGAATTTTAAAAATATCAGTGAAAATTAAGATTTCTCAGCTTTTGTACAGGGCCAGCTATTTGAAAATTATTATTCCTTTAATTTCAATCTTCTTGCAAATGAGAAAAACAACCTATTTTTTGGACAATATGGTTATACTCATTAATATATGAAAACATGGCTTTCCTGTTTTTAAGGCGAGCCAATCTATTTTCCGTGGTGTAAAGAGAACAGCCCTGACACTAGAGATTATTTAAGCTTAACTTGCATTCAATTGCCCTTTTTTAATAATAAAATTCACTATTCTTAACTCTATCACAATTCTAATTACTCAGTGGAAGGTGATGCATTTAGTATTTAAATTTAAAGGCCAACAATGAACATGGCCTATGTAAATCTGAACTTCAGGACCAGCAAACCCAAACATTTATCAGTGCTTCTTTCCCATCCACAGAGGTTCTCTCCTCCTTCCTCACTCCAGTCACTGACAGTTCGCCCTGTGAGACTGGCAGGTATCACATGGCTCCAGTGGAACTGCTAGTGCCATCAGCTTTATCCTCCTGGGCCTCATTGTGACTATTAATTTTTTGTTACCTTTCACACTTTCGTTTCTGGTGTGTTCTGTTTCCTGTTTATGGGTTGGCTTCCCCTACAAAGGCTGTAAGCTACTTAAGGACAGGGACCATATATGTTTATTTTTGTTTGTATCTGAAGAGAAATACAATATCTGGACTATAACACACCCTCCAGAGATGTTTACTGTATATGAATGACTACCTAGGAATCTATTGAATATATATTTACAGGTATTTGAAAAAGTTTAAATCTGTGAGAATATCCCATCATCTGATTTATGTTTTTCAGGTGTTTATTTTCCTCTTTTCTTCACCATTTGGTAGTATTTCTCCTTGGGGCAAATGTTTCTATGCCAAGGATAAATGCTGTGGCAAGATGCCACTGAGGCGGGTTACTATTCTGGGCTCCTGAAGTGACTTGTTTGGCTTAGTCCATTACAAAGCCTTAGAATCAAGATCGTTAGGAGTGAGTGGAACTTCTTTTACGATTTCAGACCCATTACAGAAGCTGGTTTGGGGGTGATGTTGCTAGGCAGGCAAATGGAAACAACACAGATGGAAAACAAAGTAGCCTGCGGTCTTCTACGTCTTGAGGGGCTTCTCTAATTACTCACACTTCCTGGTGACAAAGCTGAAAATAATGCAATTCTTCTTTTGGTGGACTCTTTCAATAACTGCTCCGTTGTGGCTAAATGATGATTTGCATTTTTACAGCAACTTTTACCCCAAGAGATGAAGACATTTTACATTCAATATAGGGCCTAAGATTAATTGCAACCAACACCACGTGTTTAGTGTGCTAAACACCGCCCCTGTGGGTGGGTGGGTGCGTGGGGAATCCTGAACACTGCTAATATACCCTTGACACTGGTTAAGTACGCAAGCCCGGAGCATGCATTGGGAAAGAGATTATGCAGAACTCTGTAAGAGCAGTATTTTGCCACTAGAGCTGGTGTGTTTTTTGACTGCTCGTGGTAAAAGCTGAAGCTGACCCACAAAAACAAAATTAAATCCCATAAACTTAAAATGTCAAGGCCATATACGCCAAGTACACATTCATATTTCTAGTTTACACTTTGCCGTTTTCACTATGTTGCTGGCACGGCCAAGCAAATGTATTTCTACCGTGAGAGGGGAGCCTCAGAAAATAAATAAGACAGGGTTAACGTAGAGCGTCTCAGGTTCTTTTATTCACCTCTCACAATGCAACTTACAGATGTTACACGTTAAAAAAAAAGTTAAACCACAGAAGATGCCAGGAAACATTTTCTTCGGTCACTTCCTTCATCTCACCTGGCATCCCAATCGCCACCTTGAGCAGCGCTGGCTGGGCTTCGCGGTCAGGCCGCCTCAGGCGAGCGCGCAGTAAACAGCGCCGAGTCCCAGCGCGAACACTGGGTGAGGCGGGATCGCTAGTGTCTTCCCGCCACCCCCCGTGGCTTTGCGGCTGTGTCTTTCTGATAACCGACCAGCCTCCCCGACTCGGCTCTTCACTCATGCCAAGAGAAACGAGTAAGAAAACAGCAAGGGTAAAGGAGAAAATGGGCAAGAGAACTGGCAGCCCCGCGCGCACGCGCACTACGGCCAAACGCGGCGCCCTGGGGGCGGGGCCAAGGCGCAGCGCTGAAGCTCCGCCTCCTCCCCCCTCACCCCACCCCTCCGCGCGGGGGAGTGACTGACTCTCGCCAGCCCCTCCACGTCAATCAACCCTCCTCCTTCTCGCACTCTCCGCACCTTGTTATTAATCTCAATACCGATATCCCGCGGACGCCTCTCCCCCGACTCTCGGGGGTGTGAACGTGTGTGAGCGAGAGCGGAGGCACCGAAAGCTGGCGTCTCGGTGCAGCACTCTCGGCCCCGGCAGCAGCAGGCGCAGCAGCAACCCCCGCAGCGGCGGCAGCCCCAGCGCCAGGAGGCCAAGGCCAAGGCCAGGCTCTGCGCGGCTCTCGGAGTAATAGCCGCGGCTCCAGCGGCTGCGAGGGCGCAGCTTCCTCGGGCAAGGGCCTTCGCGTCGGCGGCCGCGGCCGCGGGGCCTCTCCTGCGCGTCCGGGGTCACCGTCCCCGAAGCCCGGCGGCGCGGCCCTTGGTCCCCTCCCCGCCCCCCATCCGTCTCCTTCTCGCTCCCCTCAGCCGCCCTCCTCGCCGCCGCCTTTGCGGTTCCTCAGGCGGCCCGGCCCGGCCCGCCCGCCCCGCGTCCCCTCCGGCCGGTGCCTCTCCCCCCGGCGGGCTGCCTGCATGTCTTTGCTGCCCTCAGCCCCGCCGCCACCGCCGCCGCCGCCTCCCCCGCCGCCGCAGCACCAGCAGCAGCCGCCCCGCCGCCGCCGCCGCCGTCGCCGCCCGGACCCCGGCGCGCTGAATGCAGGTGAGGAGGGGGTCGCAGGCCCTCGGGGGACCCCAGGCCCGGGCGCTCTGCGCGCCCGTCCCGCGCGAGCTGGGATCTGGGCCCGGCCGGCCGTCGCCGCCGCCGCGGCTTCCCTTCGGGGCGGGCTGGCGGGAGCGAGGCCCGCCCGTGGGTGTTTGTGTTTGCGTCTGCGGCCGCGGCTCCGGAGGGGAAGCATCTGTGGGGGCCGGGTGCGCGCGCGCGCGCGCGTGTTTGTGTGTGTGTTTCCCCTGCCGCGGGGAAATGGCTGCTGTTGCTCCTTCTGGGCCGGAGGAAGAGAATGAGGTAGAGTGTTTTCGTGCCTTCGAGTAGTATCCAGAGCGTTGGGCAGAGGAGCGCGACTCCCGGGGAAATGAGGTGGGAGAGGGCCGAATGTGCGAGGGGGTGTCGTGCGAGTTGGGACTCCGGCGGGCGGCGAGGCGGCCAGAGGACTCACAGCGAGTGGGTGTGTGTCGGGTGCGGGGCTGACCCGCGTCTCTTTCCGAGGCGGCGAAGGTTCCGGTGTGTGTGTGTGTGTTGGGGGGTGGTCCGTGCCCAGGGCCCGGGACTCTGGGGGCCGATTCAGAGTGTCCGGGACCCCCGAGTGGCGCGTCCCTCCCCCCTTTGTGGCCGAGGCTCCGGAGAGCCTCGCAGGTGAGAGCTGCCCCGCGGGGACCGGGGAGGGTGAGTGTGTGCGCGGCACACGCACAGCAGCCGGGCCCGGGAGCCGCGGGTCGGGGCCGCGCCGCCGTTGCCGGGGCCGCGGCAGGAAGCGCGCCGGCCTGCAGCGAGGCCTAACCTCCTCGGCTCCCGCCCGCCCGCCGGCCGGCCTCCCTGCCTCCCGCCGGCATCCCCGGACGCCTCGCGGGGCGCGGGGCCCTGCCTCAGGCCTGGGCAGGTGAGGGTCGGAGGCGGGACGCGCGGATCGCCGCCGCCTCAGCCGCCCCCGCGTCTCCTGAGGAGCGGCGGAGGCAGCTTTTGGCGTTCCAACTGCGAGCTCTGCCCCTCGCCGGCGGTGGGACCCGAGGGAAAGTGAATCTAAGCAGTAAATCTCGCGAAGACGCGGTGTCGAGGTCTCTTCTTTTAATCCTTTCCTTAAGGCTGTGTGTGGAGGGACGAAGTACATATTTCCTTTTTTTCTTTTTTTCGTTGCAAATACTTTCCCGTTGATAATACGCTTTTTTTTTTTTTAATATTAAATTTTTCTCAGAGGGGCGGGGGAAGAAATGGAAGCTGGCTTCCCTGTCCTGTGGTGGTGGAAGGATTGGATGGAGTCTGTGGGTTTGAAATTGTTTTATCCTGCCTCCTAGGGGGAAAGGCGTGTACGCGCCGAGCTGAGGAGGTCGGTGAGGAAGAGGAAGTTACTGGAGCTGTCATCCTCCTCAGCACGGCCAACTCTCGAGCTTAGGCTGTTCAGAGATGCATTGTGTTGAGGGAGTTGGGTACACAGGGGAAGCTCAGGACTGTATTTCAGGGGATACTGCCTTACTGGCTCTAGTTCCCTTAATTATCAATCAAGATAGTCACTTATTGAATACAAACAAGTTTTCCCTCACAGTCTCCAAAACCTAGAGCAAGCCTCCTCTTTTGTCTGCTCTAAGCGTGTGCTCTTAGAAAGCTATTTTGAGAGTAGTTTAAGCAGAACGCAGCTGTAAAGGTAGATCTGCTGCCAGTAGGCGTACGCTGCATCTCAGAACCAAGTATCAGTGGTGGTTGGATGCTTATTTGCTATTTACTTTATCTTTCCCACTCTCTAATTACGTCTAGTTAGCTCATCTAGCTAGCTCATCTAGCTGAAAGTTCAATGGATGAAATCTTTATACAGATTCGATCCTTGTCGGCCACGCTCCGTGTCATGTCCAGAGGTTGCTCCTTTCTGAACCTAGTCTCACAAAGAAATGTTTCCTGCTGTTCGTGGGGGGAAGTGTCAAGGGGAAGAGGACGAAGGGTGGCGAGCTGTTTTCTGTGACCACTACTGGAAAAACAACACACGTAGTTTAGTGGGCAGAGGACTTGTTTTAAGGACCTCAGAACTCTGTCTGTGCCATTTCTCTTAGTTCTTTCACTTTAGGCAAGGTACCTAATGTCTCTTAAGCCTGTTTTCTTCATCAGTAACAACGAGATAAGACATTTATAGTAAGGTCCTGAGGATAAATTGAAAAAAAAAAAAAAAAAACTTTGGGACATAGTAGGTACTTAGTTAAATATTAGTTTTTTGTTTTTGTTTTTTTTTTCTCCTACAGCCCAGATTGTGGGAACTGAGATGCGTGTAAGTACAAATACTCATTGGGTTACTGAGAGCAATATTATGTCACTGTATGTTAAAAATCAAGACAATAGAATATTTCAGATATTTCAGAATATTTCAGATATACCTTTGATATACTTAATGTATTGAATATATCAAAGCAAAGTTAAATGTTGTATTTTAGAAGTCTTTTTCTTAGAACGAAGACTGTCAGTAAAATAGCCTAGTGTCCTAATTTATAGAGACTATCTGGTCATACCTAATTTGTTTTCATATTTTTGAATAGGGCATCTTTCAGTTTCGTTTACTCTTTTTTTTTGAGTTCTTGCTATGTAGTCCTGTAACAAAATCTTAAGCTATATACAGCACATATATATTAAGAGACAATCAAGTGTGAAAAAGGATCAAGGGCCTAGAGTTTATTTATGAATATAAGTGCCACACAATTCCTATGCAATTGTTTCAGTTCAAAACCAAAAGCTTTTGGAATATTTTCCTGAATGGAAGCAAAAATTTTCTATCAGTAATTTCAAAAATCTTCTATCAAAAATCAGCTTTCAGTAATTTTCCATTTTTAAAAATTCTGTGAGGAGTGGTAAATGTGTTGTTCATTTAATTTTAATTGTACTGTGGTGGGAAAAAATAGCGATATGGAAAGGTAAAGGCAACAGAGAGGTTAAATAGTTTTCTTCTTATTTGTGGAAGGCAGGGTGAAGATGATGTGGGAGGAGTTTCATTAGTTTAAATTTGTAATACCTCTGTTTACTAACACCAGGTTTCCTTAGGCCTTGTATCATTGTTATTTATATCAGCAATGTTAAGCTTGAAAAAACCCAAGTAAAGCATTAAAATTTTAACACATTTGTGAAGTATGTTTGTGAAGGATGGGGGAGAGAACTTTATTAGAATGGAAAATGTCATGGTTTTGTTAAAGTGTATATGTTATGGGTGTGTGTGCATTTACAGTGGACAGAATTATCTGTCATATGGTTATATTTAAAGGAAAAATTATTTAAAATTAGGAATAATTTTTAATCTTTAAAAACAATAAAATGGAAATGAATTTTGCCCTTAACTCAGGCAAAATTTGATAGTTTTTATTAGACATTTTGAATTATTATTAGACATGAATATTACTATAAGAAAATAATTTGTAATTTTTTAATTGGGAGAATCGAGGAAGACATTTTTCTATTATAATCGTGAAAATAAATGTTAATGAAATAATATATTAAGTGAACAGTGAACTTTATTATTTACAGTGGGACTCTTGCTATCATTTAAAGTAGTTTGCAAGAAAATTAAGGTGGAAAACTGTTTAGGTTTTAAAATTTAATGTTACTTAAATGGGCTTTTACATAATCTTTCCAAAATAGCCCTTATAAATGTTTTTAATTAGGGAGAATTGAAATATTTAAGATTCATGCATATTTTACTTTGGGTAATGCTAATTAGGGTAATAAATACATTCCAAAATTTCAGTGGCTTAACACATGTAAGTTTGTATTTTGCTCACATTAACAGACTAGTGCAGGTGCTCCTTGTTAGCAGGCTTGTGGCTTTTCTCCATGTGGTAATTGAGGGACATAGATGCCTTACATCTTATGTCTCCACTGTTCCCTGGAGCCTTGGAGCCCTGCCTGTAACCTACAGGACATTTAAGAACCCCCAAAGACAAACATCTGCCCACATTTCATTGGTAATAATTTGTCACAGAGCCTTATTTGAATGAAAGGGGAATGGGATTGTTGTCCCTGGGTGGTGAACAGCTTGGGGCATTTCATGAAGTTATTTCAGATGGTAGCATATATTTGTGAAATTATGTCTAAAAGGTGAATTATAATACTTAAAATTGCTTTCCTTCTTCAAAAAGTAAAGTTGTGTGAAGAGGTTGGGGAGCAGTGGGAAGAGAAGGGAAGGGGTAAGAGCCACAGGAGGAGGAGGAGAGATGGACCTCTCTTCTAAGGTGGGTTTGAATGACAAGTAAATGTCAGGAGCTATTTAAAGATACAGATTTTACAAAGAACTTTACAACTGGATTTTATAACCTTTAGTGGGTCTCTCCTGTACTCTCCAGTTGTTGATTGCCGTTGTGGTCTACTGGGTTCTGACTGTTTGAGTTATTTCTGTTTGTACTTTGAAAGCTGTTAACTTTGAATTTCAGTTTCTGAAGTATAGTTTCGTGGGAAACATATCCTTTGAATTTTCTTTTTCTGTTGGGATAGAGCATTATTATCATTATTATTTTAAAGGAATATCATTTAGATGGACCTTACTGTTTTTTAATGTTTTCTGTTGCTGTTTTTGTAATTCTAAAGTCATTGTAATTAATATTTTGTGAGCCTTAACCCAGAAAGAGCAATAAAATCAAGTAAACAACAAAGACTTAATTATTAACTTGTGCTCATGTTTCATGATGAAAATACTACAACTTTCTTTGACCACCTGCACTAATACTGAACCTTTAACTTTATTTCTGGACAACTGTAATTTTAATTGAATTGCAGTTTATTCTTTTATTATCTAGGATTGTTCTAATGTGAAAACTTGCTCTAGGTGCACTTTTATTTATCTTTATTCTGAAGAATTTGATTAGGAATCTGGGGAGTTTTGTGTATTTCTCTATTCCCCAAAAGGAAGATTTTAGAGTAAGTCTGACTAACTTCTATATGCTAAGTAATTTTTAATGTTTTGCATTTTGAAAATTAGAAACCCTATTTGAGGGCCTATTCTGTACCCATTATTATGTTGTTGTTTAGTCACTAAGTTGTATCTGACTCTTTTGCAATCCCATGGCCTGTAGCCTGCCAGACTCCTCTGTCCACGGGATTTCCTAGGCAAGAATACTGATGCAAGCTGCCAGGGGGATCTTCTCTTCCCAGGGATCGAACCCACGTCTCCTGCATTGGCAGGCCGGTTCTTTACCACTGAGCCACAAGGGAAGCCCGCCCATTATTGTACTTGGTTCTAAAAAGAAAGAAATAGAAGAGACTGTTGTGAAGCTTATAGCTTATGAATAAGTGAAGTAAGGCATATAATTTAGTTATTTCAATACAATAAGTGAACAAGTGGGAGTTAACTACAATATAAACTCTTTACAGGCATTCTGAGAGAGAGTAACAAAATGGATTGGTGGGTGGGCCAGGGACTATTCAAAGTTGAGGATTTTTTTGGTTAACAGCTTTTTTTGAGATATAATTCACTTATAGAAGTAGCCCATTTAAAATATATAACTCAGTAGTGTTTAGTATATTCACATTTGTGCAGCCATCCCAAAATTTATAGAACATTGTAGTCACCTGAAATATAAATCCTGTATTCTTTGAGTTATCTTTCATTTCCCCGTGTCCTTAATTCTAGGCAAACACTGACCTACTTGTATTTCCATATAAATTTTAGGATTAGCTTATCAATTTCTGCAAAGAAGCCAGCTAGCATTTTGATAGGAATTGTGTAAGTTTGTAGCTCGATTTGGGGAACATTGCCATCTTGACAATTTTAAATAAGTCTTCCTGTTTATGAAAATGCTTTATGAAAAATCTTTCCATTTATTTAGATCTTTAATTTGTTTTGACAGTGTTCTGTAGTTTTCAGAGTATAAGTTTTAAGCTTCATTTGTTGTATTATTCCTAAATATTTTATTCTTTTAGATGCTGTTGTAAAAATTCTTTATTTCATTTTTGGGCTGCTCACTGCAAATATATAAAAATACAATTGACTATTGTGTGTTGATCTTGTATTTTGCAGCCTTGCTGAACTTGATTATTAGTTCTAATAGTTGTTTTTTAAATGGATTCCCTCTGGTTTTCTGTATACCAAGGATCATGTCACCTGTAAATAAGTTTTACTTCTTTTCCAGTCTGAATGCATTTTATTTTGTTTTCTTGCTTATCTGCCCTGGCCAAACCCTTCAGTCCTTTGTTGAAAAGAAGTGTCAAGAGCAGATACTCTTGTCTTGTTTCTGGTCTTGGGAGGAAAGCATTCTTTCTTCCACTGTTAACTATGATACTGGCTGTGGGGTTTTCGTAGATGCTGTTTATCAGATTGAGGAAGTTTCCTTCTGTTTTAGTTTGTTGAGTGTTTTTATTATGAAGGGGTGTAGAGGTTGAGTTTTGAGGGAAATATGAAATAAGTGAAAAAAAAAATGAAGATGCTAAGACCTGTAATAAGTGGCAGATAATGATGCTTAACTTGTTTGGGAAAGAGGGGCTAAGCTTTTTCCCCCTTCTTTTTCCCTCTCCCTTCTTTTCTCTCTTCCCTATCCCTTTCATGCTCTTTAATTGTCTTCCTATTAATCCGTATACACATTTGGAGGGTCTTTAATCCTTTAGTGAAGATTTTTTGAATAACTCATATTTCTTGATCAGTGGAGAATATTGCTTCTTTTGAAAACATTTATTAAAAACAGTGTGGAGAATTTTTAAAGTTAGTTTGATGGCTAGATTGGAGGGGGACACAGGAAGCAGGGAGAAACTAAATCATCAATGAATTACTAAACATAGAACCTTGAGTATTCTTTGGAAGGACTGATGAAGCTTCAATACTTTGGCCACCTGATGCGAAGAGCTGACTCATTGGAAAAGACCCTGATGCTGGAAAAGATTGAGGGCAGGAGAAGGGGGCAACAGAGGATGAGATGGTTGGAAGGCATTACTGACTCAATGGACATGAGTTTGCGCGAACCATGGGAGATGGTGAAGGACAGGGAGGCCTGGTGTGCTGCAGTCCATGGGGTTGCAAAGAGTTGGACATGACTTAGTGACTGAACAACAACAAAATAATTGAAAAAAGGGAACAAATCTTTGTGGTATCAAGTGTATGTTTAATTAAGAATTCTATGTTTACTTTGAACCTGGCTGTCACCTGACTTTTTCTCCAAAACATTTCAGAATCAATTGTTTTGCCTCTGTAAGTTTTCTGCATAGTTTTCTATGAAATTTAATAGATTTTTAAAGGAAGTTTTGTGCTCCAAGGTAAGGTTATATTTCACTTGATGTAGTGATTATTCTTCATTTACTTTTTGAAATTTTAATTGTTTCCATGCAGCTACATTCTGATTAAATGTTTTTGGGTTTTTTTTTAAATTTCTGTCCTTCATGTTGTAAGCCTCAGAAATCAAGTAACTTTGGGTCTCAAGGCAAAAACTGATAAGTAGTAACAGAATTTTTGTTTTGTATTCTCTTTTGTACCAGGATTATTTTCATTAATCTTTTAAGTCACCTTAAAATCTCTCTATAGCTAAAATTTTATTTCTAATTTTTTGAAGAATAAGTAGTTCACTTTGCTGTGAGGCTCAATATTTCATACTAAATGGATATCTGGTAATCGGGGCTTTTAGATTGTTTTCATTTATTAACAGTAGAAATTGGTGACCCAGATTGGTGATACAAAATAAAAGTTACAACACTTTATCTTTCTTAATATTCATCTTGAACCTCTCTCTGTAATCTTACACAGCTTAGAATCTTTTTTTGTTTTCCTAAATTACTTAAATTCCCTGTGAATAAAATAGATAAGTTATATAATACCAGTTACAAATACTGCTAAGAGAATAGAATAAATTTAGGATACACCAACCTTAATTTCTTTCTATACGAAGACTTTGTTGGGATCTTTACATATATATCCGTTGCTTTCTGATCATAATGTTTATATTTAAGTAAAACCAAAAAAACTGACAGCATATGTTGTGCTGTAGATTCCTGTGTAGTGTAGTCTCCTGCAAAATTGACATACAAATTTCTGAAATAATATATTGTGATTATGTACAGAATGATAACCTTGAAATAATGAGAATGTGAATCACCAAAGTATATCTAACCTATTAATAAATATTTATTAAGCTCCTACTGGCTACGTACTGTTACATTGAGGATTCTGGGGAATACGTTCAGAATATAGTCTTTCATACTAGAAAGTGGAACTTGTGTTTATTGGACTACTGAATTCTAAGGACTGTGAAAGCCATCCCCTTCACTTTTAAATATGTAATCTAAATTAGTATACATAAAATTCCTATGAATGAGACAGTCTGATTCTCATTCTCTTGCTGCTTAAGAATGTGAGCCTTTGATCCTTTACTTTTCTAGTTCTTGGGAAAATTATTTAACTTCTCCATGCTTTAGTTTCCTCATCTGTCATAGGGAGATAGTAATTGATAGTCCTTATCTTACAGGGTTGTTGTGAGGGTTAAATGAAATAGTCATAAAGTGCTTAGAACAGTGTGGCACATCAGAAGTAAAAAAGCAAAGCAAAACTAGAAAACTCTTATGTGATAGCTGTGACTGTTTCTTGTTGTTAGGGAGCCATACAAGTTAAATAACAAACCTTAAACATTGAAAAACACAGTATTTAAAACAAGATCTGTTTGACTCCAAAATATTTACTCTTGATACCACTTTCACTTAGAGTGGATGTAAGCCTGAATAAGTAGTTAGCTAGTGAAGGCAAGTATGCTAAGTAACAAAGAACATTAAGTGCTGTATCATATACCAGAGTACATATGGGTGTGTAGCCTATAGGGATATAGACAGGAGATAGAAGTTGATCTCACCTGTATAGTTAGAAGGAAAGAAAGGAAAAGTTAATGGATTACTGCAGCATTCTTGCTTGTTTCCCACATCCATTATGCTGTTTTAACTTCTGTTTCTTTGTATGTGTTATCACCAGAGAAATCCTTTAAAGATTTATTCAGTATTTAAAATTCTTAATAATGTTACTATTTTTTGGTTGTCTGTTTTGTGCTAAGGCTAGGAGTTGGCAAAATTTGTATGTGAAAGGCCATAAGGTAAACATTGTGGCTCTGTGGGTCGCAAAATCTCTGTTTTGTATTCTTCTTTGGTTTCTTTCTTTTTTGTTAAATAAACAATCCTTTAAAAATGTAAAACCATTCATTGCTGGCAGGCCAAGCCATAGTTTATTGACTCCTGTGCTAGGAGATTTTTTACATGAATTAACTTCTCTTTAGAATCTTGGCAAAATTGATATTATCAATTTCTATTTTGTATTTGAGGAAACTGAAGCTTAGAGAGGCAAATTTGATGAAAGTCACATAGCAAATAAATGACACAAGAGGTCGAATTCAGATTTAGGTCATGGGAATTCCTCAACTTGTCTGCTTTCCAGCATATCCTGCTGCTACTTACTGCTTTTGGAATAAAATGGAGCTTTCATAGCATTATATGTGAGGCTCATTATGATTTTGTCCCCTTGTACCTTTCCAGTTTTATTGTTTATTACTCCTCTCTCTTCAAACATATTCTCGAGCCTAGCCAAAATGAGTGACTTTTACGTAGTCTGGTTTGTGCTTTATATGTGCTTACAATACCTTATACTTTATGATCTCACGGACTTCTTTAATAATTCACGTTAGGTGCTCCAACTCCAGGAAACCTTGCCTCCCCCTTCTAGTCTTTGCTTTATGCTCTTTCTCTGTGCTCCCCTAGCATCTGTGCATCCCTCTTTTGTGACATTTACCATACCGTCTTGTATTTACATGGTTTATGTCTCTGCTTTCTCATTAGACAGATTTTTAAAGAATATTTATTTGACTGCACCAGGTCTTAGCTGTGGCATGTAAGATCTTTAATTGCGGCATTTGGGATCCAGTTCCCTGACCAGGGGTTGAACCCCAGGCTCCAGCATTATGAACATGGAGTCTTAGCCAGTGGACCACCAAGGAAGTCTGTGTGCTAAGTCACTTCAGTCATATCCGACTCTTTGCAACCCTATGGACTGTAGCCCACCAGGCTCTTTTGTCCATAGGATCCTCCAGACAAGAATACTGGAGTGGGTTTTCATTCCTTCCTCTAGGAGATCTTCCTAACCCAGGGATTGAACCAGTGTCTCTCACATCTGCAGGCAGGTTCTTTACCACTGGCGCCACCTGGGAAGCCAAAAGGAGTCTCCTAGACTGAGATTTAAGTATTTGTTACAAAGTAGGAGCTTAACCCCTACTATGTACTAAGTGTTTAGTATATTTTAGGGGCCTAGTAACTGTTTATTGAATGAATGAATGAATCAAATGTCATTGCAAATCATAGAAGTTATATCAGCAAATATGTAGTAGCAGAAAGTCATGCATCCAGATTCCAGGAGGAAGAGGACATTGAGTTAATATCTGGTTAAATTCTGGAATTTCAGTGCAAACAAGGGAGGTGATAAGGCAAACTGGAGCGTGATTATTATGGAGGGGTTTGAATGAGGAATTTCAGTTTGAACCTAGGTTTAACTGTAGAGCACCAGGTGGCTTTTTACATTTATAAATTAGATTTCTCTTATTAATATGTGAATTTTATGTCATGATATTGTTTGAATGATATAGGACATGGCTGTAGAATTGTTTTGATAACTATTAATAGTTATTGCAGATATGGCTCTAGAATCATGTCATTATCAATACTATTAAAGACATTGGGAGCGTTGAGTGATATGGAGAGATTGGGGCAGTTTGAAAATAATTATTTAAGAAGATTAATCTGGTTGAGGTATGCAGAATCAGTTAAGATCAGAATGAGAAAAGGGAGGCTCTTTTTTAAAGAATTAAAATACGAAGTGATACGTCAGGAGAGAGATCTGTGTCAATTGGGATAGAAAAGAAAGCTTTTAAGTGACATCAGTGATTGAAAATGAAGGAAGAAGTCAGAGGTAACTGAAAAATCTGGAGGAGGATATGATTTGGGGAAGAAAATTTTGAATTTTGTATTAGACAAACTGATTAAAATTGGAATTTATTTATTTTTGTCTGAATTTAGGCCCTGCTTACTTTATGCCTGAGTAATTAGAATACGCTATGATTGGTTTTCCCTTCCTCTGTCTAATGTGTGGGTGTTGAGCTTGGATATGAGTGGATGTTTGGTTGTATGGACTCTTTGGCAGTCTGGAGGAGACTGTGGAGCCTTTTTAGAATAATGATTTTAACTGAATGAAATAAGATTAAAAAGGAATGTGTTATATTGAAATACATAAAAATAAATATGATATATTAATGTATGTGCCCCTTTATCAATGCAGTTAAAAAATAAGATCTAGTAGTGAGTCTAATAACTACCATAATTTTAAAGTAGTGATACATATGTAGATGATATTTTGAGGTATACGTAACAACTAACGTTATATGAAAATACAACTTGTATTAGTGATAAAAATCCTGGGTACTGCTAGCATTACTATGGTAGATTGTCTAGGTCTGGCTGAAATAGGTACTAAACTTTAATTAGAGGTTAGTGAACCTAGGGATAAAATTTTTTTTCTTTTACAAATTTACATTCTCTGAGATTTATGGATCCCAGGTCAATAATCTTTGCTGTTGTCTCCTGGTTTCAATTTGCTGTATTTATTTTTGTCATATTATTCTTTTTCTTTGCAGATGGTAATATTTTTTCATGTTTACTTTTGTAAATAATCATGTACTCTTTGTGTAAAAAAAAAGATGCTAAAGAGCATAATTTTCTGGTTATCCTGTCTCATGGAAATCAAGACTGTTAGTATAATATGTATAGGAATAGATACACATTATCTATTTCTGGGTAATATGACCTTATATAACCATATTAACATAATAAACTTTGTTGTTGTTCACTCAGTCAGTCATGTCTGACTCTTTGAGACCCCCTGGACTGCACACGCCAGGCCTCCCTGTCCTTAACCATCTCCTGGAGCTTGCTCAATCTCATGTTCGTTGAGTTGCTGATGTCATCCCCTTCTCTTCCTGCCTTCAGTCTTTCCCAGCATCAGAATCTTTTCTAATGAGTCAGTTCTTCACGTCAGGTGGCCCAGCTATTGGAGCTTCAGCTTCAGCATCAAACCTTCCAATGAAAATTCAGGCTTAATTTCCTTTAGGATTGACTGGTTTGATCTTGCAGTCCAAGGGACTATCAAGAGTCTTCTCAAACATCGCAGTTCAAAAGCATTATGATCCAGCTCTCACATCCATACATGACTATTGGAAAAACCATTGCTTTGACTATAGAGACCTTTGTTGGCAAAGTAACGTCTCTGCTTCTTAATATGCTGTCTAGGTTCTTCATAGCTTTTTCTTCCAAGGAGCAAGTGTCTTAATTTCATGCTGCAGTCACCACCTGCAGTGATTTTGGAGCCCAAGAAAATAAAGTCGGTCATGTTTCCATTGTTTCCCCATCTATTTGCCATGAAATGATGGTACTGGATGGCATGATCTTCGTTTTTGAATGTTGAGTTTTAAGCCAGCTTTTCACTCTCCTTTTTCACTTTCATAATAAATTAAAAGATGCTTACTCCTTGGAAGGAAAGTTATGACCAACCTAGACAGCATATTCAAAAGCAGAGACATTACTTTGTCAACAAAGGTCTGTCTGGTCAAGGCTATGGTTTTTCCAGTGGTCATGTATGGATGTGAGAGTTGGACTATAAAGGAAGCTGAGCACTGAAGAATTGATGCTTTTGAGCTGTGGTGTTGGAGAAGACTCTTGAGAGTCCCTTGGACTGCAAGGAGATCCAACCAGTCCATCCTAAAGGAGATCAATCCTGGGTGTTCATTGGAAGGACTGATGCTAAAGCTGAAACTCCAGTACTTTGGCCACCTGATGTGAAGAGTTGACTCATTTGAAAAGACCCTGATGCTGGGAGGGATTGGGGGCAGGAGGTGAAGGGGACGACAGAGGATGGAGATGGCTGGATGGCATCACTGACTCGATGGACATGGGTTTGGGTGGATTCTGGCAGTTGGTGATGGACAGGAAGGCCTGGTGTGCTGCAGTTCATGGGGTCGCAAAGAGTCAGACACGACTGAGCAACTGAATTGAACTGATACTGTTATTAAAACTTGCTTTTTGATTTAACATTATATTATTGACAATTTTTCTATCAGATATGCATTAAAAATGTATAGCTTAAAAAAATTGAGGTATATGTCACAAACACAAAATTCACCATTTTCAAGTGTACACTTCAGTGGTTTTAGTGTTTTCACTGTGTTGTGAACCACCACTATTAATTTCAGAACATTTCCATCACCCTCAAAGGAATCTCATATCTATTAGCAGTTCAGATTTTCCCATTCATTAATTTGCTGGCAACTACCAATGTACTTTCTGTCTCTGTAAATTTACCTTTTCAGGGCATTTAATGTAAATGGAATCATATAATGTGTGACCTTTTGTGTCTGGCTTTTTTAACTTAGCATAGTGTTTTCGAGATGATGCCATGTTGAAGCAAGAAACACAACTTCATTCCTTTTTATGCCATTGTATGGATATGGGCTTCCCTGGTAGCTCAGACGGTAATGAATCTACCTGGAATTCAGGAGTTTGATCCTTGGGTCGGGAGGATCTCCTGGAGAAGGGAATGGCTAGCCACTCCAGTTTTCTTGCCTGGAGAATTCCATGGACAGAGGAGCCCGATGGGCTACAGTCCATGCAGTCACAAAGAGTTGGATAGACAATATTTTACCTGTTCCCAGCTGATAAATATTTGGGTTGGTGCCAGTTTTTTGGCTGTTAAAAATAATTCTCCTATAAATATTCATGTAAAGGTTTTTGTTTTTTTTTTGACGTAAATTTTCTTTTCTTGAGTATATCCCTAGGAGTGGAATTACTGGATCATCTGTATTTCTGGGTTTAACTTTTTGAGGAACTGACAGACTTTTCCACAGCAGCTGCATCGTTTTATATTTCCATGTATCATTTTTTTAAGTAAAAAAATTTTTTTTAATTTATTTTTAATTGAAAGATAATTGCTTTACAATATTGTGTTGGTTATGCTTTTTAATGACTGGATTGTAGTCAATTTTATTGATGTGCTGTATAATTCAGTCCCCTATTGATTGGCAATTAATTGATTTCCTTATTTTCTGCAGTTATAAACAAACACCTTTGTCTACTGTTTTAAAGGGTAAATTTCTAAAAGTGGACTTGCTAGATTAAAATGATTTCACATTCAAAATTTTGATATCTTATCAGGTTGCACTTTTATGCTCCTACCAGTTGTGTCTATTTCCCCACACTTTGATATTAATCTTTGCCATTTTGATAATAAAGTCACATGATTAAAAAAGTCTTCAACTGATGATTAGTGGAGTTACATTTTTTTCACTTTTTTTGGTCATCGTATTTCTTCTTTTGTGATTTGCATGATCATGACCTTTAACCCTAATTTTTCCTTTGAGAGGTTCACATTTTTCTCTTATCGATTTGTAAAAGCTGTTTGTATTTTAGAAACATTACCTCATTGCCCATAAAAAATATTAGAGACCTTTTGCTCCGCTTTGCTCTTGAGTTTATGACTTTGCTCTTTGTCTTATGGACATTGATGTTTAATTTGTCATTGTTTTTCTTTAGTCTTTACCTTGCTTTGAAGTCTTTTTACTCCAAAATTACAAGATTATTATTCTTCATTTTCTTCTAGAAATGTCTAAAACTTGTCATGGTTTAGTAGAAGCAGTTTAGATTTTGCAGTTGGATTTAGCCATGTTTAAATTCCAGTCCAATCACTCACTAGCTGTGAGGTGTTGGATATTTCACAACTTATCTGTATTTCAGCTTTCTCATTGGTAAAATGGCAATTAACAAGTAGTTTATAATTTCAGAAAAATTAAATGTATAATGCATGCAAATCATTTAGCACAGTATCTGGACATATACTGGGCTTTCGATACATGTTTTCTTCTCTCACATTTATAAACTCTTATCTTCCTTCAGCCTACTTAAAATCTAATTCTGAAGATAAGATGGGAAAGTTTCAGGAAGAGAATGGTCCTCAGTTTTTAAAACCAGAGAACCACGCAGAATGAATATTGACTGAAAAAGGGATTGAAAATCAGTTTAGTAATTTGAGTTCATATATGTTTAATAAGAATACTTTTTTATTAGAGTGGTAAGAGAGACAGACATATTTTAATAGGATGAGGACTAAATAAAGCCATACAATGTACTCAGTCATGTCCGACTCTCTGCAACCCCATGGACTTCAGCACACCAGGCTTCCCTGTTCATCGCCAACTCCCAGAGCTTGCTCAAACCCATGTCCATTGAGTTGGTGATGCCATCCAACCATCTCATCCTTTTCATCCGCTTCTCCTCCTGCCTTCAGTCTTTCCCAGCATCAGGGTCTTTTCAAATGAGTCCTTCATATCAGATGGCCAAACTATTGGAGCATCACTTTCAGCATCAGTCCTTCCAATGAATATTCAAGACTGATTTCCTTTAGGATTGACTGGTTTGATCGCCTTGCTGTTCAAGGGACTCTTTCAAGAGTCTTTTCCAACACCACAATTCAAAAGCATCAGTTCTTCCATTTCAACTTTATTTATGATCCAACTCTCACACCCATACATGACTACTGGAAAAACCATAGCTTTGACTGTACAGACCTTTGTTGGCGAAGTAATGTCTCTGCTTTTTAATATGCTGTCTAGATTTGTCATGGCTTTTCTTCCAAGGAGCCAAGTGTCTTTTAGTTTCATGGCTGCAGTCACCATCTGCAGTGATTTTGGAGCCCCCCAAAATAAAGTCTCTCGCTGTTTCCATTGTTTCCCTGTCTATTTTCCATGAAGTGATGGGACCAGATGCCATTATCTTCGTTTTTTTGAATGTTGAGTTTTAAGTCAGCTTTTTCACTCTCTTTTTTCTCTTCCATCAAGAGGCTCTTGAGTTCTCCTTTGCTTTCTGCCATAAGGATGGTGTCATCTGTATATCTGAGGTTATTGGTATTTCTCCCAGCAATCTTGATTCCAGCTTGTGGTTCATCCAGCCCAGCGTTTCTCATGATATACTCTACATATAAGCTAAATAAGCAGGGTGACAATATACAGCCTTGACGTACTCCTTTTCCAATTTGGAACCAGTTAGTTGTTCCATGTCTGGTTCTGACTGTTGCTTCTTGGCCTGTATACAGATTTCTCAGGAGGTGGGTAAGTTGGTCTGGTATTCCCATCTCTTTAAGAATTTTCCACAGTTTATTGTGATCCACACAGTCAAAGGCTCTAGTGTAGTCAGTGAAGCAGAAGTAGATGCTTTAGTCAAAGAAGTAGAAATAGATCACATGAAAGATGATTTTCACAAATGCAGCATGTATCTATCATTAGTATATCTCTGAGGAATAGTTGTGATTCTTCCTTTTTCTCTCATTGGTAGAATGTTGGCTAGAGGATAGGGTTACCAGTACAACATATATTGTGTGTATAAATTGTACACAAACTTAGGTCATTTTTACTGCTATTAGTTACAAATTACAATGCTTGTAGCACATTTCACAGTCATCAACCCCTGAAGACTGTTACTCCATTCAAATTTTATTCTTCTTAGTAGCTTATTGTTGAACTTAAACATTTCTTTATTAAACTACAGTTTTTTGTAAATAGTTAAATATTCTTTGTGGCAAGCAACTTTAAGTACATTTTAGGAAGAGATGGGAAAGATGTAAATGTTTACAATGTGGTAATCATTGTTTACCTTTTCCTCATCTTTCCTAGACGATAAGGTTTTTGGGCCAAGGAACACAGTTCTAGTAATTAAAGATATAATGGATTTTTGATGTGTTTTTAAAGCATTGAATTTTGTTTTAGTCTTTTTTAAAACAACCTCAGAGTTTTAAAAATTTGTTAATAAAACTCTTGGCGTTCATCATAGGAAGAAATAAAAGACATGGATTATGTGCAACTGGGTTTTAGAAAATGATACCAAATTTTATTCCTTGATCCTGGGTAACTGTCTGTTGTTCTTATACCGTGCTCATTTTGTCAGCCTCAAAACAAGAAGGAGGAAATTCTGTATTGGTTAGCTCAGGAGGAAGGTAATGAGTTTAAGTAACAAAACAGGAAATTTGTTCCTCTGTGACCTTTGATGCATTTGTGAATTTGGCATTTTGACTATAGGGTTGAAATTTAGAAGAGTTTCATATTTAGTTTACTTTGTTGCTTTTGGAGAGTATCTACCTGTCAGGGAAAAACAGGACTCCAAGTTAAAGGCTCCGCTGCCTTTGTGGGAAATAATGGACAATACTCTTCGTTTTGCTGACAAAATCTGGGTATCTGTGTTTTACAATGGCTGGGTTTTGCTTTCACATACAGCCAGAGTATCCTTTTCCTGGAACCAAGCGTGACTCAAAGCCTTTGTAAGTTCTCCTATTCTTTATCCTTTTAAGCAACTATTTTAGGAACTGTTTTAAAGCTGACACCCCTCCCGTTCAAATCTTTTCCTCTCAGCACAAAGCGCCACCTTCTTGGCAGTCTTTTGTATGAGTGGAGTGGGTACTCTCCTTAGGCATTTATTTCTGTCAAAAAGTGGATTAGCTGCATTGTTTAATGCTATCTCGTTTGGATCAGTGTAAGTCTGCATTGGCCTTGCCTTTTAAATTCTTTCATAATTAAGATGCTGGCACCTTGGAACTCTTTCCTGGATGGAGCTTTTCTTTGTGCCTTTTATTGAGTCTGATCCTGGAGTTTGGTTACTAAGGTTTTTCAGTTTTATTTCACTGTTTTAAATGGAGATTTGTAGATTTAGATACAGCTTTTCCAAATTCTAAACTCTGGTTCTCAGATAAGTGAGACTTTTTAACACCTCTCTATGTATATTTGGCTATGTGTATCTAAGGCAGGTTGCTGTTTTTCAGTTGATAAATCTTGTCCAACTCTTGTGACCCAATGAGCTGCTGCACTCCAGGCTTCCCTGTCCTTCACTGTCTCCTGGAGTTTGCTTAAACTCATGTCCATTGAATTGATGATGCCATCCAACCATCTTGTCCTCTGTCGCCTCCTTTCCTCTTGCCCTCAGTCTTTTCCAGCATCAGGGTCTTTTCCAATGAATCAGCTTGGCTGTTCACATTTTGTTCAGGTCAAAAAGTATGGGACAGCGATTATGATTACTCTCAGACTTTGATGTTAGTCAAGAAAACTTAGTATTCAAGATTTAATTAAATTATTTCCCCCAAAGAAATAGAAAAGCTATTATGAAAAGGGTTCATTAGTTAAATCCTTAGTTTTTGATTCAGCTATCATGTTCAGTTTTCTAGTAATGGAAACCAAATGTTTTCTTGAATTAGGTGTTTAAATTTTCTTGAATGAGTTGTTTAAATTTTCTTGACGTAATACAACTTTCATAGTTAATACACAGATGATTTTTTTGCTTATATAAATCAACTTACGGAGAAGGCAATGGCACCCCACTCCAGTACTCTTGCCTGGAAAATCCCATGGGCGGAGGGGCCTGGTAGGCTGCAGTCCATGGGGTCACTAAGAGTTGGACACGACTGAGCGACTTCACTTTCACTTTTCACTTTGATGCATTGGTGAAGGAAATGGCAACCCACTCCGGTGTTCTCACCTGAAGAATCCCGGGGACGGCAGAGCCTGGTGGGCTGCCGTCTATGGGGTCGCACAGAGTCGGACACAACTGAAGTGACTTAGTAGCAGTAGCAAGGCAGAACCTGAAATTAGAAGATAGGAGAAAGAAAAAGATGAAGTATTCTGTTTTGTTATGGAGTATTAGCATAACACTTCACATATAACGCATTGGACTAAGTCCAATTTTTCTAGTAGATTTGTTATTTCAAGTCATAGGAACTTTCGTACTCTTGATGTGCTTACTTTTAAACAGTGTGTGACTTATCTATGTGATCTGTGATCGTTTTACAAGTGCCCTTGTAGCCTGTATCAGTTTGGGTGTGAACATACTTACTCTTCACTTTCTTCAGCTAGCAAAGATGTTTTCATTTCTGGTATGTTCAAAACAACAGACTTTGCTGTGGATTCTTAGTATGCTTTCAGATTGCACAGAGAACTGGTTGAAGAGAATAATAAGTATTCTTTGAGTAATACTTATTACTGATTAGCAGTTTTAGGAGAATGCTTGCAGTGAATTTTCTGATCTTAAATTGTAGACATCTTTAAGAATAGAAAGGCTTCCCTTGAGGCTCAGCTGGTAAAGAATCTGCCTGCAGTGTGAGAGTCCTGGGTTCAATCCTTGGGTTGGGAAGATCCCCTGGAGAAGAGAAAGGCTACCCACTCCAGTATTCTGGCCTGGAGAATTCCGTGGACTGTATAGTCCATGGGGTCGCAAGCAGTCAGACAGGACTGAGTGACTTTCACTTTCACTTGAGAATAGAATACTTTTGCTTGTGTTTTTTCCCCTCTCTCTAACTTTGGTAGATTAACTGTGGTGGAGAAGAGGAATTCAAAGGAGAAATCCTAGCAATCAGATATAGTGACCTTTTATGATTAGTACGTTAAGGACAGTGCTGGAGAATAGACCAACAACTTCGCTTGTTTATTTTTGAACACATGCCAGATGTGTTGGATAGTTCCCTCTTGACTACATAATAGCATCTCGAGTATATAACAGTATGGAAATTTTTTTCTCATCCTGTGTTTTTTTTTTTTTTTTTTCCTGCTTACCTGGGTATCTTACAACTATCCTTCAAAGAGGGATGTGAGGGCTGTGGAATTAAATCCTCAGAGAATTTGGCAGATAAGAGTATAAAATGTAAAAATCCCAAACCATTTTTCTTATTTTGTCATTGTATTTGTGATTGAAGTAGGAAATGAAAGAGAGGAACTGCTAGTGTGAGAATTCATTAGAGAAATGGGAAAATATTTTCCCTTGTGTTATCTCAAAGTTTGTTGAATAATAAGCCACACTGTAATGGATGTTACATTTGTTGTGCCTGTAACAGAAAATAGAACTGTTTCTGAGTTACTGTGTACTCCAGGTTACTTGGATTTGGAATGTTAGGAATATGATTTCATGTTAGGAATATGATTTCAATAGGATTTGGGTAGCCCTGGATCTCTGACTGTACTCTCATTTGCCTATCTGTCCAGCTAGTTAGAGTTGTACTTGTCTCTTTGGGGTTTCTTTTTTCTTTTTCTTTTATTGGAGTGTAGTTGATTTGCTGTGTTGTATTAGTTCTTTTTCTGACTTCACTTAGTATGATAGTCTCTGGGTCCATCCATGTTGCTGCAAATGGCATTATTTCATTCTTTTCTTATGGTTGAGTAATAGTCTAGCTGTAAATCTTTATCCCTTTCTCCGTCCGTGGGGAAATCTTCTTTATCCATTCCTCTGTCCTTGAGGTTTCTGAGGGGACTATATACATGAAGAAAAATGACAATTGAATTAGCAATTTATTAATATACAGGCTTTGCGCTGAACTGTTTTAAAGTCAAGACCTGTATAGACCTCCTACTCCTCAACTCTTCTGTTTCTAGATGAACTTCTTGAAAAATCAATTTTCCTAAGAATCAATTTGCTGAAATTACCAAAATTAATTCCATTCACTCAGCAAAATTATTTTGAAATTTGTTCATGTTGTTGGGTATATCAATTGGTTGATCTTTTTTCCCATTTTCCATAAACGTCTTTTATTTTTGTTTTTATTCTTTTAACCTGTTTAAAAAATTGTGGTTAATTTATAGCGTTGTGTATGTTTCAGGCGTACAGAAAACTGATTCAGATATATATGTGTGTGTGTGTGTACATATATATTTTCAAATTCTATTCCATTATAGCTTATTCAGTTCAGTTCAGTTGCTCAGTTGCGTCCAACTCTTTGCGACCCCATGAATTGCAGCACGCCAGGCCTCGTCCATCACCAACCCCCGGAGTCCACCCAAACTCATGTGCATCAAGTCGGTGATGCCATCCAGCCATCTCATCCTCTGTCGTCCCCTTCTCCTCCTGCCCCCAATCCCTCCCAGCATCAGAGTCTTTTCCAATGAGTCAACTCTTTGCATGAGGTGGCCAGAGTACTGGAGTTTCAGCTTTAGCATCATTCCTTCCAAAGAAATCCCAGGGCTGATCTCCTTCAGAATGGACTGGTTGGATCTCCTTGCAGTCAAAGAGACTCTCAAGAGTCTTCTCCAACACCACAGTTCAAAAGCATCAATTCTTCAGCGCTCAGCCTTCTTCACAGTCCAACTCTCATATCCATACATGACCACTGGAAAAACCATAGCCTTGACTAGATGGACCTTTGTTGGCAAAGTAATGTCTCTGCTTTTTAATATGCTGTCTAGGTTGGTCATAACTTTCCTTCCAAGGAGTAAGTGTCTTTTAATTTCATGGCTGCAGTCACCATCTGCAGTGATTTTGGAGCCCCAAAAAATAAAGTCTGACACTATTTCTACTGTTTCGCCATCCATTTCCCATGAAGTGATGGGACTATTACAAGATGTTAAATATAGTTCTTGTGCTATATATATAGTAGGACTTTGTTGTTTATATATATAGTAGGACTTTGTTGTTCACCAGTATATATACAGTGGTTTGTATATATGTGTGTTAATCCAGAACACCTAATTTATCTCCCCTTTCCCTCTGATGTCCCCCTTGGTACCATAAGTTTGTTTTCTGTGTCTGTTTTGTAAATAAGTTCACTTGTGTCATTTGTTAGATTTCACGTTTAAGTGATATCATGTGATACTTTGGAGACAGGAATGGCAATCCACTCCAGTATTCTTGCCTGGAGAATCCCATAGACAGAGAGGCCTGGCAGGCTACAGCCCATGGGGTTGCAAAAAGTCAGACACAACTGAGCAACTAACACTATCCCTGACTTTGGGCTTCCCTAAAAGCTCAGTTGGTAAAGAATCTGCCTGTAATGTGGGAGACCTGGGTTGGAGACCTGGGTTCGATCCCTGGGTTGGGAATATCCCCTGGAGAAGGGAAAGGCTACCTACTCCAGTATTCTGGCCTGGAGAATTCCATGGACTACGGTCTATGGGGTTGCAAAGAGTCGGACACGAAAGAGTGATCAGAACACACGTGATATTTGTCTTTCTCTGTCTGACTTTGCTTAGTATGATAATCTCTAGTTCCATCTGTGTTGCTCCAAATGGCATTATTTCTTGGACTTCCCTGATAGCTCATTTGGTAAAGAATCTGCCTGCAATGCAGGAGATCCCAGTTCGATTCCCGGATCAGGAAGATCCCTGGAGAAGGGATAGGCTACCCACTCCAGTATTGTTGGGCTTTGCTGGTTATTTCATTATTTCATTCTTTTTATGGCTTAATGATATTCCATTGTATATACGTACCACATCTTTAATCCTCTGTAGGTGGACATTTAGTTTGCTTCTGTATATTGACTGTTCCTGTAGTTACGTACAGATGTGAGTTGGACCATAAAGAAAGCTGAGCACCGAAGAATTGATGCTTTCAAACTCAGGTGCTTGGAGAAGACTCTGCAAGTCCCTTGGACAGCAAGTAGATCAAACCGGTTAGTCCCAAAAGAAATCAATTCTGGATATTCATTGGAAGGACTGGTGTGGAAGCTCCCGTATTTGGCCACCTGATGCGAAGAGCTGACTCATTGGAAAAGATCCTGATGCTGGGAAAGATTGATGGCAGGAGGAGAAAGGTGACAGAGATGGTTGGATGACATCACTGACTCAATGGACAGAAGTTTGAGCAAACTCAAGGAGAAAGTGAAGAGCAGGGAAGCCTGGTGTGCTGTAGTCCATAGGGTCACAAGGAGTGGGACACAACTTAGCGACTGAGCAGCAACAACAAATGGTGCTGCAGTGAATATTGAGATGCACATCTTGTTTCAAATTAGGGTTTTCTTCAGATGTATGCCCAGGAATGAGATTGCAGAATCATGTGGTAACTCTGTTTTTAGTTTTTTAAGCAACCTCTGTACTGTTCTCCATAGTAGTTGTACCAATTTACATTCCCACCAGTGGTGTAGAGGGGTTCCTTTTTTTCCACACTGTCTCCAGCATTTATTATTTGTAGACTTTTGGGTGATGGCCATTCTAACTGTTTCATGGTGATAAATCATTGTAGTTTTGTTTTCCATTTCTCTGATAGTTAGAAATGTTGAGAATCTTTTCATGTGCTTGTCATTTATATGTCTTCTTTGCAGAAATGTCTATTTAGGTCTTCTGCCACCCAGCCCCCCCTTTTTGGATATTAAACTATATGAACTGTCTGTATATTCTGAAAATTAAGCTCTTGTTGGTTACATTGTTTGCAAATGTTTTCTCCCAGTTTGTAGGTTGTCTTTTGGTTTGTTTATGGTTTCCTTTGCTGTGCAAAATCTTTTTGAGTTTAATTTAGTTTTTATTTTGTTGTTATTCTCATTACTTTAGGAAGCAGATCCAAAAAACTATTGCTGTGATTTATGTCAGAGTGTTCTGCCTATATTTTCTTTGCGTTTTGTAGCATCTGGTCTTACATTTAGGTTTTTGATGCATTTTGAGTTTTTTTGTGTATGGTGTTGGAGAATTTCTGATTGCATTCTTTCACGTCGCTATCCAATTTTCCCAGTACCACTTATTGAAGAGACTGTCTTTTCTCCATTATGTATTGTGCCTCTTATGTTGTAGATTAATTGACCATAGGTGCTTAGGTTTATTTCTGAGCTTTCTGTCCTGTTTCATTGATGTATATTTCTGTGTGTATGTCTCAGTACCTTACTGATGACTGTAGTTTTATAGTACATTCTCAAGTCAGGAAGCCTGTTTCCTCCAGCTTCACTTTACTTTCTCAAGATTTCTTTGGCTTTTCATGGTCTTTTGTGTTTCCAAACAAATTGTAAAATTTTTTGTTCTAATTCTGTGAACAATGCCCTTGGTAATTTGATAGAGATTGCATTGAATCTGTAGATTGGTTTGGGTATTATAGTCATTTTTGCAGTATTTATTCTTCTAGTCTAAGAACATGGTATCTCTTACCATCTGTTTGTCTCATCTCTGATTTCTCTGAACAGTATCATATAGTTTTCTGAATACAGATCTTTTGCCTCCTTAGATATGTTTATTCCTAGGTATTTTATCCTTTTTGATATGATGGTAAATGAGATTGTTTCCTTAATTTCTTTTTGTGATATTTCATTGTTAGTGTATAGAAATGCAACAGATTTTTGTATATTTTGTATCTGGCAACTTTACCAAATTCATTCGTGAGTTCTATTAGTTTTCTGGTAGCATTTTTAGGATTTTCTCTGTATAGCATCATGTCATCTGAAAACAGTAAAAATTTTACTGCCTCTTTTCCAATTTGTATTCCTTTTATTTCTTTTTCTTGTCTGATTGCTGTGGCTAGGACTTAAAAAACTATATTGAATAAAAGTGGTGAAAGTGGGCATCCTTGCTTGTTTCTGATCTTAGAGGAAATGATTTCAGCTTTTCACTGTTGAGTATGATGTTAGCTGTGAATTTGCTATATGTGGTATTTCTTATGTTGAGGTATGCCCTTTTATGCCACTTTCTGAAGAATTTTTAACATAAATGGATGTTGAAATTTATCAAAAGGTTTTTTCTGTATCTATTGAGATGATCAGTTGGTTTTTGTTCTTCCATTTGTTAACGTGGTATAGCACACTGATTGATTTGTAGATATTTAAATATCCTTGCATCCCTGGAATAAACCCCACTTAGTCATGGTGTATGATTCATTGAGGAATTTTTCATTTATGTTCATCAGTGGTATTGGTCTGTGATTGTGTGTGTGTGTGTGTGATTTCTTTGGTTTCAGTATCAGGGTGATAGTGTCCTCATAGAATGAGTTCAAAAGTGTTCCTTCCTCTGAAGGTTTTTTTTTTTTAATGATAGTTTCAGAGGAATGGGTGTTAACTCTTCTCTCTAAATGTTTGCTGGAATTCACCTATGCAGCCATCTAGTCTTGGACTTTTGTTTATTGAGAGTTTTAAAATTGCTAATTTGATTTCAGTCCTGGCAATTGGTCTGTTCATATTTTATATTTTTTCCTGGTTCATTCTTCACAGATAGTACCTTTCTAAGAATTTTTCCATTTCTTCTAGATTGTCCCATGTTATTACTGTTCAGTTTCTCATTGTAGTCTCTTTTGATTCATTGTATTTCTGTGGTGTTTGTTATAAATTCTCCATTTTTAAATTGTATTTTACTGATTTGAGGCCTGTCCCTTTTTTTCTGTATGGGTCTGGCAAATAAAGGTTTATCAATTTTACTTATCTTTTCAGAGTCAGCTTTTTTTATCTTTTCTGTTAATTTTTTTAGTCTCTATATCATTTATTTCTGCTCTGATCTTTATGATTTATTTCCTTCTACTAACTTTCAGTTCAGTTCAGTCGCTCAGTCGTGTCCAACTCTTTGTGAGCCCATGAATCGCAGCACGCCAGGCTTCCCTGTCCATCACCAACTCCCGGAGTTCACTCAAACTCACGTCCATCAAGTCAGTGATGCCATCCAGCCATCTCATCCTCTGTCGTCCCCTTCTCCTCCTGCTCCCAATCCCTCCCAGCATCAGAGTCATTTCCAGTGAGTCAACTCTTCACATGAGGTGGCCAAAGTACTGGAGTTTCAGCTTTAGCATCATTCCCTCCAAAGAACACCCAGGGTTGATCTCCTTCAGAATGGACTGGTTGGATCTCTTTGCAGTCCAGGGGACTCTCAGGAGTGTTCTCTAGCACCACAGTTCAAAAGCATCAATTTCTTTGGCACTCAGCCTTCTTCACAGTCCAACTCTCACATCCATACATGACCACTGGAAAAACCATAGCCCTTGACTAGACGAACCTTTGTTGGCAAAGTAATGTCTCTGCTTTTGAATGTGCTATCTAGGTTGGTCATAACTTTCCTTCCAAGGAGTAAGTGTCTTTTAATTTCATGGCTGCAGTCACCATCTGCTGTGATTTTGGAGCCCCCCAAAATAAAGTCTGACGCTATTTCCACTGTTTCCCCATCTATTTCCCATGAAGTGATGGGACCAGATGCCATGATCTTCATTTTCTGAATGTTGAGCTTTAAGCCAGCTTTTTCACTCTCCTCTTTCAGTTTCATCAAGAGACTTTTTAGTTCCTCTTCACTTTCTGCCATAAGGATGGTGTCATCCGCATACCTGAAGTTATTGATATTTCTCCTGGCAATCTTGATTCCTGCTTGTGCTTCTTCCAGCCCAGCGTTTCTCATGATGTACTCTGCATAGAATTTAAATAAACAGGGTGACAATATACAGCCTTGACTTACTTTAGGTTTCATTTATTCTTTTTTCTCTAGTTGCTATAGATGTAAGGTTAGGTTGTTCATTTGATGTTATTCTTTTTTTCCTGTGGTAAGCTTGTATCACTATAAACTACCCTTTTAGAACTGCTTTTGCTGTGTCCTATAGGTTTTGCATCATCATATTTTTGTTTTCATTTGTCTCTAGGTATAGTTTTTAAATTTCCTGTTTGATTTCTTCAGTGATCTATTGGTTGTTTCATAGCATATTATTTAGCCTCCACATGTTTGTAGGGTTTTGTTTTGTTTTTTTTTTCTGTGTATGTGTAGTTGATTTCTAGTTTCAAAGCATTATGTTGGAAAAGGTGCTTGATAAGACTTCAGTTTTCTTAAATTAACCAAGGCTTGCTTTGTGACCAGTTATGTGATCTATCCTGGAGAATGTTCCACCTGGACTTAAGTGTATTCTGCTGCTCTTGGATGGAATGCTGTGAATTAAGTCACACTTAAATGTGGTCTAATGTGTCATTTAAAATCTGTGTTTCCTTATTGAGTTTCCATCCATTGATGTAAGTGGGGTGTTAACCCGTTATTGTGTTTTTGTTAATTTCTCCTTATATATCCATTCACATTTGCCTTATTGAGGTGCTCCTTTGTTGGGTGCATATATGTTTAGGATTGTTATATGTTTTTCTTGGATTGATCTTTTGACCATTATGTAGTATAGATAATTTCATTTTATTGCTGAATAGTACTTCATTATGTGCATGTAGTTACCAGTTCTACTTTCTGTTAAGCTGTTGATAGTCTTTTTTTCCCCCAGTTTTTTATTCTTACGGATAAAGGTACCAAGAACATTTGGGTTCAGTTGAGTCTTTGCATATGTTGTTATTGCTCTTCAGTCACCAAGTCATGTCTGACTCTTCACAGCCCCATGGACTGTAACATGCCAGGCTTCTTTGTTCTCTACTGTCTCCTGGAATTTGCCTAAGTTCATGTCCACTGAGTTGGTGATGCTATCTAACCATTTCGTTCTGTGCCATCCCTTTCTCATTTTACCTTCAGTTTTTCCCAGTGTTAAAGTCTTTTACAGTGAGTCAGCTCTTCACATCAGGTGGCCAAAGTATTGGAACTTCAGCTTCAGCAACAGCCTTTCCAATGAATATTCAGGGTTGATTTCCTTTAGGATCGACTGGTTTTATTTCCTTGCTGTCTAGGGGACTCTTTAAAGAATCTTCTCTAGCACCACAATTTGAAAGTATCAGTTCTTCGTGCTCAGCCTTCTTTACAGTCCAGCTGTCACATCTGTACATGACTACTGGAAAAACCATAATCCTTTTGGCAAAGTGATGTCTCTGCTTTTCTATACAATTCTAGGTTTGTCATAGCTTTCCTTCCAGGGAGCAAGTGTCTTTTAATTTCATGAGTGCAGTTACCATCTCCAGTGATTTTGGAGCTTTTTGCATCTCTGTCTTTATTGTATGGGCTAGAATCATCAGTACAAAGTTGAATAGAAGTGAGATCAGATATCCTTGCCTTGTTCATGGTCTTAGTAGGAAAGCATTCAAAATTTGACTGTTAAGTATGATGTTTTTCAAAGAGTTCTTTTATCAGTTCCTATAGTTTCTTATATTGGCTTTGTCTTCTTCAGCTTCCCTGCCCAACACTCAGCAATTGATGGCTTCTGCTTAGTACTCAAGACCCTGAGTTCTTGGTGAAGTTTCTTCCTTTTATGTTGCTCTGTCCTCAGACTTTTCCATTTCCAGCATATGAAGCATTATTGGTTGTATTGGA
Source organism: Bos indicus x Bos taurus (assembly GCF_003369695.1). Taxonomy (NCBI): domain Eukaryota; kingdom Metazoa; phylum Chordata; class Mammalia; order Artiodactyla; family Bovidae; genus Bos; species Bos indicus x Bos taurus. The sequence continues at coordinate 92,055,492 of NC_040081.1, read as the reverse complement.
TAAGACTGAGACTGTAGGCCCAGACTGCTTGTGTTAAATCCTAGCTCTGCTACCCACTAGCCATGTGACCAGAAGCAAGTTCCCTTTCCTTTCCAAAATAGAGGTAATTGAAACACATACAACATAGAATATTTATAATTTCCAAGTGAACATACATAAAACACTGTAGATAATGTTTTCATATGGTTGGTGCTCATTGAATACTAGCTGTAATCTGATATTTGTCTCAAGGTGGAAATTGCTGAGATGCTCAGCCTTTGGTGGGATTACTATCTCCTTCTATTAGCACCTAGAGACAACTTTAATTGGCCAGAATGTTTTTAGTCAAGAACTTATGAATAAATATAACGCCTAACCTTTGAGTTTTCCCTCTCTGTCATGTGATTTTTTTGTAATAGTATTTGATTTCTCTCAACACGTGTTTAACATACATTATACTCTGGTTTCATTTTTGTATAGGATTCCCAACCTTGGCACAACTGACACTTTTGAGTCAGATATTTCTTGTTTTGAGGGCCTGTCCTGAGTATTGTAGGATGTTTAGCAGTATCCATGAACTCTGCTTACTAGATACCATTAGTGACATAACCCCCAGATCATGACAACCAAAGATAATGTTCAGACATTGCCATATGTCTCCCAAGGAGAAGATCACACCTGGTTTGAAAACTCCTTTTTTAGAGCAGACTCCTGTTAGATGCTGTGATATGAGACTGTGAGTAGTTATTTTAGTATTTCTGGGAGATAGCTGTGATGGTTTTATTAATCAGCACTTATTTTTTAGGTTGTTACTAGTTTTATTCAGTAGATCTTTCTCATATTTTCACTTTTGCATAACTGCTTGATTATTTGTTGCTACTGGGATTGATCAGTATGTTCTCTCTCTTTTTTTGGTGACTGTTCAAACTGATGGCTTGGAAAAAAATCTTTTCTTGCCCATATAGATGCAGTGGATTTAGGCATCTAGGGAATTTTTCTGTTTTTAAAAATTAATTTTTATTGGAATATAGTTGCTTTACAGTGTTGTGTTAGGGAATTTTTCAGTGGATAACAGCATCTAGCCTTAACCTTTTTTATATGTCATTGTACTTTGGTTTCAAAAAGAAGAGACAGGAAATCACTTATCTTTTTGAAGATTTCACTTATTTTATTCTCAGAGGTGGTTGGGGAAACAAGTATTTCCTGCTGTAAGAAAGGAAATTTTTGTTTGAAGGTAGTCTGTTGTCTTTAGGTATTCATAAGTGACCTTTAAAAAGAATCTTAAAAAGAATAGTAATGCTAGGTAATTTATTTGAATTAAAATTATTGAACAACTCAAGAATAAATACATTGTAAAGTGTTATTAGCAGTAAGTTTTTAAACATAAATTTGAATATGATCTTTATGCCTTAGGCATGTGTTAATTTTCTGGGAAGAATATGGTTTTGATTTATAAACTAAAAACTAGCATTTCTTTTAGATGTGGTTTGACTTAGAACATTTTCTTAATGCCACATCATTTTTAAAATGTTAGTATTATGTTGTGTATATGCATGATTGATAGAAGAAAAACATCTTACATTTATAGTTTAAATAATACCAAGCAAAATCAGATTAATTTCCTTAACCAAAAAATAGAAAAAAATTTAGAAAAATATGGGTTCAAAGGATGAATAAACTTTAGATAAAATTATGTGCCATAGTATGCATCTAGAGTCTTAGGCTTATAATAAAAAACCAGTTAAGCATAGAAATGGCTTGCATATACTGCTGGACAATGATCTCTTTACATGACTCATTAATGTTGTGACTTAAGTATTCTTAAATTATCTTTCTTATTTGGCAGAATTTTATTTCTTGTTTTGTTAATCTTTGTATTTTACAGTAGGAGCTTATTATCTTGATATTTTTGCAGATATCTTTAGGTAAGATACAACTTTATGAAAGATACAACTTTATGAGTATTGATAATGTGCGAGGTAGGTTATTATCAGAATTATGAAAAATACTATTTTATAAAATGTAAAAGTTTTACATATACCTTCAAATATATGTCAGGTGCCTTTGAAATTTATAATTAAAAGAACTCTTTGTAGGACTTCCCTGATGGTCCAGTTCTTGAGACTCCACCTTCCAATGCAGGGGACATGGGTTCAATCCCTATTTGGGGAACTAAGATCTTCCATTGTTATTGGGAATGCAAATTGATACAGCCACTCTGGAAAGAAGACTATTAGGCAGTTTCTTATATGCATGCATGCTAAATCACTTCAGTCATGTCTGACTCCTTGCAATCCCATGGACTGTAGCCCGCCAGGCTCCTCTGTTCATGGGATTCTCCAGGCAAGAATACTGGAGTAGGTTGCCATGCCCTCCTCCAGATGATCTTCCTAGATCTCTTATGTCTTCTGCATTGTCAGGTTTGTTCTTTACCACTAGTGCCACCTGGGAAGCCCAGTTTCTTATATAAGTAAATACATTATCATATGATCCAGCCAGGAGTCATGCTGTTCGATATTTACCCAAATGAATTAAAAACTTAACAGCTACCCAGAAACTGGTACCTGGATACTTATAACAGTCTTTACTCAAGATTGCTAAAACTTGAAAGCAGCCAAGATATCCTTTAGTAGGTGAGTGGATAAGTAAACTGTGGCACATCCAGACAATGGAAATATTATTCAGCGCTAAAAAGCAATGAGCCTATCAAGCCACGAAAGACATGGAGGAACCTTAGATGCATATTACTGAGTGAAAGAAGCCAGTCTGAAAAGGCTGTATACTATATGATTCCAACTGTATTGTTGTTCAGTCACTAAGTCGTGTCTGACTCTGCGACCCCATGGACTGCAGCACCCCAGGCTTCTCTGTCCTTCACCGTCTCCCAGAGTTTGTGGAAACCTCATGTCCATTGAGTCTGGATAGTTGCCATCCAACTATCTCATCCTCTGCCACCCCCTTCTCCTCCTGCCTTCAGTCTTCCCCAGCTTCAGGGTCTTTTCCAGTGAGTCAGCTCTTCACATTAGTTGGCCAGAGTATTAGAGCTTCAGCATCAGTCCTTCTAGTGAATATTCAGGATTGATTTCTTTTAGTTTGCATTGACTGGTTTGCTCTCCTTGCTATATGACATTCTGGAAAACACGAAACCATGGAGACAGTTAAAAAGATCAGTGGTTGCCAGAGGAAGGGATGAATAAGCAGAGCACAGAGAATGGTTCAGACAGTGAAACTATTCTTCATGGAGCTACACTGGTAGATTCTTGTCATCATACACATGTCAAACAGCAAGAATGGCAGAATGTGAAACAGCAAGAGTGAACCCTGTTGTAACCTATAAACTTTGATAATGTGTCAGCATAGGTTCATTGATTATAGCAAATGTTTTGGACGGTTGTGCTATGTGGGGACAGGAATATATATACTTTCTGCTCAATTTTACTATGAACCTAACTATGTGTGTGCTAAGTTGTGTCCAGTTCTTTGTGACCCCATGGACTGTAGCAGTCCATGGAGTTTCCCAGGCAAGAATACTGGAGTGGGTTGCTGTTTCCTTCTCTGGGGGAATCTTGTGACCCAGGGCTTGAACCTGTTTCTCCTGTATTGCCAGGCAGATTCTTTACCACTGAGCCACCAGGTAAACTCAACTATGAACCTAAATTTGCTCTAAAAATAAAGTATATTAATAATAAAAGAAGTCCTTTTGTCATAGAAAATGTGTTAGTTGCTTAGTTGTGTCCAACTCTTTTGCTACCTCATGGACTGTAGCTCACCAGGCCATTCCCTTCTCCAGGGGATCTTCCTGATCCAGGGATCAAACCTGGGTCTCCCACATTGCAGGCAGATTCTTTACTGTTGGAGCTACCAGGGAAGTGCTTTGTTACATATTTTATATTTGTCATAGAGAATATAACTAAGAAAAATTAAATTATATTCCTGTTATTGTTTTAGATATTTTTCTACACATTGGTACAGATTATGTACACATTGTTTTGTTACCAGGATAGGATTATGCCATATGGAGTCAGTTTTTGTTTTCAGTTAGCAGTACATCTTGATGTTTTCCCAAAGATTTAAATGTTCAAAAATTTTTTAAAACTTGATTTAGTGCTCTTCCACAGTTGGCAAGTGGACTGTTCCGATTTTTAGAGGTGCTCTTTGCTAAATTTAGATTACTGACTTTCTGGTTAGGCTACAGAAAATAAGCATCCACTCTATACTGATTATAACAATGTTATTCTTAAGGATTATTTATTAATAGAATTACAGATTGGCACAAATGTTAGGACCAAATGATAGAGTTCTGGGTAGACCAATGTCTGTAGTATTTATACTTCATGCATTTTGCCATTATTTGAATATCATGTGTTTTTTTAAAGTAAATGATGGTATTTTAAGGCATTTATTTATTAAAGGAAACTTATAATAGGCTGTTATCAATGTAAAAGAGCTACTAGTTTTACTGGAGACTAGCTTTTAAAAACAAGGATAACAAACAATGAAAGTTGATTAAAGTTAATTTTACCAAGATTGTATAGAATATGTGATCTTTTGGTTACTATTGTACATATTTTTGGTCACCATTTTGGGATGACTAGCATCACTTCTTAACCATCATTGGAGAGTCCATTTTCATTTTGGAATTATTCACTTTGGAATTGACTCCTGAGAACATGGAAGTTTATTATTTAATAGTTATATTTCTTGCACTCTTAACTTTTTCTCTTCAAAGAGAATCATGAAGAAACTGAATTGTGGAGAAAACCCCCCCTGAGGCACTTCGTTTGCTGCCTCAGTTCTGTGGACTTGGGCTGCTGTAGCTCTTTTTCATCCTGTATTTCATGTGTCTCTGTAGACAATTAAATTATAGTTTTCACTAAATAAGTATTAATTTAGAAATCATATGGTATTTTTAATGCAGCAGTTTATGTATACATTAGATTATAGTGTTTTTCATTAAGTATGTGTTAATTTTGAAGTTTTTGAATAGAATTTTCTGGGACAGCCAGTAATGAAGCATTTCTAAAATTACAGTCAACTGTCGGTAAGTGGGAATTTTAAATTAACCCTTGGGGCATAAGCTTGAGATTTTGTTGCATTTCTTCTGTGGCATAAAATCATTCTTTTAGATGCAATAATCTAAATTTGGATTTCTACATTACTTTTATTTTCAAAACCTGAAAAAAGGATTTATTTTAGAACTAGAATATAGGTTAGTTGCTGGCCCTAAAGAATTATGAGTTTTGAGATAGTCTCATTTAAGTATATTTTCTCAAAGAAGAACATGCGTGCACATTTTAGGATTGGGTCTTTATTAGGTTGGTACAAAAGTGATCTCGATTTTGTATTGTTCAGCTTTGCCATTTGATATTGGAATGCATTCTTAAGTAAATGTGGTTATGTTATTAAAAAGAGAGTTGGGTCTTAGACTAACTGAATCTGTTATAATCTAGTGATTATAATTGTGCATTCTGAAACACTTGGGTTAAATGTGGTACCAGTCAAATATTGTTCTGTAGTCTGCTTTTATGATGGGAAGAAATAAGAATATTTTCTATTTTATATGGATCATATAAGGATGTAGACTATGAGACAAGTTTTACAGATTGAGCATTCTTACTACAGACAAGAGGCAAATAAGGAACATCTTTGGCAGAAAGTCTCCTAAACTACATTCAAAGATAACTCTCCTTGAGTTACAAGAACAACAAACTCTAGGGAGATGAAGTCTTTGGAAGCTCTTAACAAAGCAGCTAAAACAGGAAAACTGGCTATCTGAAGAAAATGTCAAGATTATAGAAAACTGTTTTGCAACATATGAAGTTACTGTGATATAGATTAAAGAGGTTTTAAAGTTTGTGACTTTTATATAAGGTTTTTGTTGGCCAAACTAAATTCTATGTAAAGTGAACTTTTTCCTGTGTAAAGTTCTTAATGAAGTTAAGCAAGTGTTCTAATGTTGTGAACTGCATCCTGTTCTTTTTATGCTCATTTTTGAGAAAAACTAGATAGTTGTTGGGTAGATGACATTTCATTACTTGTTAATTTTCAAAATTTAAAGTAAAAATGTAGTGAATAAATAATATGATTAAGTCATAAAATGAGAGAACACAGATACGGTAAACAAGAGCCCAGAATAGAAGTCAGGTTGAGGAATCAGTCCTTCTTCTGCCATTGAGATGTGTCTTGGACAGGTTACTTAATAAAATTGAGTCTTAGTCTCTAATTTGTAAAAGGAGGGCACTTAACTAGATCTCTAACATAGTCCGTTTCTATATAGTTTCTTCCTTTTCTAGAAGATACTTTAAATAGAAGAAGTTTTCTGTATGGTAATTTTATACTTACACAAAAGTAAATGCTGGCTAGAATTTTATATTATTAACTGTTGAATTCTTCTCAATGTATTTTAAATTCTGTGTTGCTTGACCTTTGGGCTATAACTTTTTTTTTGTTATACAGCTTCCCTGGTAGCAGCTTTGATCCCTAGGTAAAGATCCCCTGGAGAAGGGAATGGCAGCTTTCTCCAGTATTCTTGGCTGGAGAATTCCATGAACAGAGGAGCCTGGAGGGCTGCAGTCCATGAGGTTTCAAAGAGTTGGACACAACTGAGTGACTAGTACTATACAGGGTTTTTAAGGCCTTTATAAATTTTTCAGATAATTTATGCATTTTATCATTCATTTTAATTTTCTAAAACAAGTTTATAGTTTAAGACTGTGACAGCTGAATCAGTAGATGATATAGGTCCTCTTGGAAGTGTGACTAGAAGAAATGCTGTTGAGCAGAAGAAAGTAAAATGGAATGCCTGAAGGCGGCAACCAGGACTGATGGTGTCATGTTTATTATTAGAGTCTCTCAAGGTTGGCAGTTTTTCATGTTAGGAAAATGATCTGTAGGAAAGCATAAACAGATTTTTGAACTTTCTGTGATCTTTCCTCCGCCCACCTATATAGCACCATCTCTCCATTCCTACAGTGATATTTTTAGCAACCCTGAACTGCTTATAATCCCCCTGTACTGTGTGTGCGCACGTGTGTTAGAAGATTTGGCGGGGGAGTGGCGGGGGAGGGATTTCCTTTTCAAATGGCCTAGGTCACATATGCTCTGATAGCATTTATTACTTAATAATGAAGTTGACTTACTATAACTCCTTGACATTGTTACTGAGAGTTTGCAAAATGCTGTGGACTGAACTTTCCTGATGTGACTTGCTGAAGTTCACTTATACTATTTTTAGGCTAACGTATTTATAAATGCCTTGAGATGAAGCTAGAGATAGGGAATCATATATTCTGTTTATTTTTGGTTTATACCCACTTACGTGGCATTTTGCATGAGAAAGCAATTTTCCCCAGATTGTTTTGCTTTACCAAGAGATAAGAAGGCTTAAGTTGTTTTGTTTCCTGAGTGTATTTCTGATGATGATATGAGTAATTATAGATTAACCAGTATGTCTAGTTCACATAATCACACAAAAAAATTCCTTTATCCTCATTATAGTCCATCTGTCCCTCCACCCTTAACCCTTGGCAACCATTTACCACTTTTCTCTTCCCATAGGTTCAATTATTCTGAAATATCATATAAATTGATTTGTATAGTACATAGCTTTTAAAAAACTTGAGATGTAATTGACACATATTAGGTATACAACATAATGATTTGTTATATGTATATACTGTGAAATAATTGTAATGAGAAAGGTCTAGTTAACATCCATCACCTCCACACAAGATCTCTCTTAGCAACTTTCAAATATATAGTTCAGTATTGTTAACTGTAGTTACCATGTTATACATTACTTCCCGAGGACTTACTTGTTTTTTAACTGGAAGTTTCTACCTTTTGATTCCCCTCACTCATTTCACCTATTCCGCCCACCCCACATCACCACCTCCGACAGCCACCAATCTGTTCTCTGTATCTTATGCATGTGTGTGTTTGTGTTTTGGCTTCCATGTACGAGTACAGTCATACAATTTTTTCTTTATCTGACTTACTTCGTTTAGCATAATGTCTTCAGATCTGTTTGCAAATGACAGATTGCCTTATTTTTTATGGCTGAATGATATTTCATTGTGTGTTTATATCACATATTCTTTATTCATTTGTCTGTTGATGGGCATATAGGTTGTTTATACTGTGTCTTGGCTGTTGTAAATAACGCTGCAGTGAACCTTGGGGTACAGATGTCATTTCTAAATAGTGATGTTGTTTTCTTGGGATAAATACCCAGAAATTGGAGTTGCTAGTTCTTATGGTAGTTATGTAAGTTTTTGAGGAACCTCTTTACTGTTTTCCATAGCAGCTGTACCAGTTTACATTCTTACTAACAGTACACACAAGTTCACCCTTTTCCTCCACTTTCTCACCATTTATCTGGTCTTTTTAATAACAGCCATTTTAACAGGTGTAAGTTGATATTCTGTTGTAGTTTTGATTTGTATTTCCCTGATGATTAATGGTGTTGAGCCCCTAATCATCAGGGAAATGCAAATCGGTGTACTTGTTGGCCATCTGTATATTTTCTTTGGAAAAATGTCTGTTCAGATAGTTTGTTCATTTTGGCGGGGAGGGCTTCCCATTTTTTAATTGAAGTTTTTTGCCATTGAGTGGTGAGTTCTTTACATATTTTGGATATGAACCCCTTATTAGATATATGATTTGCAAATACTTTCTCCCATTCTGTAGGTTGCCTTTTCATTTTGTTGATGGTTTTCTTTACTGAGCAGAAGTTTTTTAGTTTGATGTAGTCCAGTATGTTTATTTTTGCTTTTGTAGCCTTTGCTTTTCTGTCAAATTAAAAAAGTCATTAATGAGACCAATGTTAAGGAATTTATTACCCCCTGTGTATTCTTCTAGTTTTATGGTTTCAAGTCTACATTCAAGTCTTTAATTTTGAGTTGACTTCTATGTATGGCATAAGATAAGGATTCAGTTCAGTTGCTTTTCTCTTTTTTTTTTGCATGTGGCTCTTCAATTTTTGCAACACTGTTCATTGAGGAAACTGTCCTTTCCCATTGTATATTCTTGGCTCCTTTGTTATAAATTAATCACATGTTTGTGGGTTTATTTCTGGGCTCTCTGTTGTGTCCCCCTGATCTGTTTGTATGCTAAAATCCTGCTGTTTTGACTACTGTAGCTTTATAATATGGAGAAGGAAATGGCAATCCACTCCAGTATTCTTGTCTGGAGAATCCCATGGACAGAGGAGCCTGTGGGCTACAGTCCGTGGGGTCACAAAGAGGTGGACATGACTGAGCAACTAAACCTCCACCACCACCACCAGCTTTGTAATATAGTATAAAATCAGGAAGCATCATGCCTCCAGCTTTGTTCTCTCTAAATTTTTTTGGCTTCTCTGGTCTTTTGTGGTTTCATGTACATTTAAGGATTGCTTGTTCTATTTCTGTCAAAAATGGCACTGGAATTTTGATAGGGTTAGCATTGAATGTGCAGATTGCTTTGGGTAGTATGGACATTTTAACAGTATTCTTTCAATCCATAAGCATAGAATATCTTTTCATCGTTTTATGTCTTCTTTAATTTCTTTCATCAGTGTCTCACAGTTTTCAATGTACAGGTCCTTTTTTTTTTTTTTTTTTTTACCATGGTGAAAGTATTCCTAAGTATTTTATTCTTCTTGATGCAAATATTAATGGGGGTTTTCCCTAATTTCTCTGCTAGCTTTGTATTAGTGTATAGAAATACAACGGATTTTTATGTATTGGTTTTGTATCCTGTCACTGTACTGGTTTCATTTAACATCCTTTTGAGTTTTTAATGTGTCATATCATGTTATCTGCAAACAGTTTTACTTCCTTTCTGATTTGGATCCCTTTTAATTTATTTTTCTTATGTAATTGTACTGGCTAGGACTTCCAGTACCACGTTGAATGAAAGTGACAAGAGTGTGGGCATCCTTGTCTTTTTCCTGATCTTTGAGGAAAATTTTTTAGGTTTTTACCATTGAGTATGATGTTTGTTGTGGGTTTATCATATGTGGCCTCTTTTATGTTGAAATTTATTGAATATTGCATTTTAAGTTTGGCATCTTTAATTTAATGTAAAGCATTTGACAGTCATCCATGTTGTGTGTGTTAGTAATTCAGTCATTTTTATTGCTGAGCGGTATTTCATTCAGAGAAGGCAATGGTACCCCACTCCAGTACTCTTGCCTGGAAAATCCCATGGATGGAGGAGCCTGGTAGGTTGCAATCCGTGGGGTCGCTAGGAGTCGGACACGACTGAGCAACTTCCCTTTCACTTTTTACTTTCATGCACTGGAGAAGGAAATGGCAACCCACGCCAATGTTCTTGCCTGGAGAATCCCAGAGATGGGGGAGCCTGGTCGGCTGCCGTCTATGGGGTCGCACGGAGTCGGACACGACTGAAGCGACTTAGCAGCAGCAGCAGAAGTATTTCATTGTCTAGCTATACCACAGTTTTATTCATCAGTTGAAGGGTATTTGTATTGTTTCCAGTTTTGGGTGATTATCAATAAACTTTAGCTGAAAACATTTATATGCGGGTTTTTTGTGAACGTAAGTTTTAATTTTACTTGGGCACATGCCTAAGGATGAGATTGCTGGGTTCTATAAATGTATGTTTACTTTTATGAGAAACTACCAGACTGTGTTCTGAAGTGACAGTACCATTGTGTTTTCCCATCCGTAAAATACTAGGGTGTAAGTATGTGTATGTATTTATATACTAGACGCTTACTCCTTGGAAGGAAAGTTATGTCCAACCTAGATAGCATATTCAAAAGCAGAGACATTACTTTGCTAACAAAGGTCCGTCTAGTCAAGGCTATGGTTTTTCCTGTGGTCATGTATGGATGTGAGAGTTGGACTGTGAAGAAGGCTGAGTGCCGAAGAATTGATGCTTTTGAACTGTGGTGTTGGAGAAGACTCTTGAGAGTCCCTTGGACTGCAAGGAGATCCAACCAGTCCATTCTGAAGGAGATCAGCCCTGGGATTTCTTTGGAAGGAATGATGCTAAAGCTGAAACTCCAGTACTTTGGCCATCTCATGTGAAGAGTTGACTCATTGGAAAAGACTGATGCTGGGAAAGATTGAGGGCAGGAGGAGAAGGGGACGACAGAGGATGAGATGGCTGGATGGCATCACTGACTCGATGGACGTGAGATGGACGTGAGTCTGAGTGAACTCCGGGAGTTGGTGATGGACAGGGAGGCCTGGCGTGCTGTGATTCATGGGGTCGCAAAGTATCGAACTGAGCGACTGAACTGAACTGAACGTATCTATTTAGAAGCACACGTACAAGGATGTGGGGCACGTGTGTATGTGTGGCTTCCTTGTCAGTCCTAACTATTAAATTTTCAATGTAATTGTTCTAATAGGCATGTAGCGATATCTCATTGTGGTTTTAGGTTGCATTTCCCTAATGCCTAATGCCAAGCATCTTTTCATGTATTTATTTTATATCTATATATCTTCTTTGGTGAAGTATCTGTTAAAATCTTTTGCCACTTTAAAAATTGGAGTTTCTTACTACTTTGTTTTGAGAATCGTTTATATATTCAGGAGTACTTTTTCAAATAAGTATTTTGCAAAATTCTCAATCACTGGGCGTATCTTTTTAGTTATCTTTCAAAGAGCACATGTTTTAAATTTTCAAGAAATTTAGTTTATCAGCATCTTTTTCTTTGATGGGTCATGCTTTTCTGTTTTATATAAGAAATATTTGCTCAATCCAGGGTCACAAAGATTTTTCTCTTACGTTTTCTTTTGTAAGTTTTATAGATTTTGCTTTTACACTTAAACTTAGGATCCTTGCAAGTTAATTTTGTGTATGGTGCAAGGTGTGGATTGATGCTTCTTTATTTTTGCATATGGATATCCAATTGTTCCAGTACCACTATCCTTTCTCTGTTGAATTACCTTTTTATCTTCATGGAAAATCTATTGACTCTATTTGCGTGGGTCTATTTCTGGTTTCTCAATTCTGTTTCTTTGAACTATATGTGTCTTTCTTTCCATTAGTACCAAATGGTCTGGATTATCATTGCTCTCTAGTAAGGTTTGATATCAGATAGTGGGCATATCCAAGTTTATATTGCTTTTTAGATGGGGAAATATTCTGAAGAAAAGAGAAAAGATGACTTAAGCCATGAAGAATGGATAGGAATTTGACATCACTGAAAAAGATGAGAATGTACATGCTAGAGGAAGTAGAAAACACAGGCTACATGAAGGAAAAAAGGCAGGGGGAAGATAGGGTTTTGGAAAAGTCATAGTCCTGGGAAAATTGGTGTTGAAATTTTCGATCTAGTCTAATTACCTCCTGTTTTCTGAGATAGTTAATTGTATTCCACATCTTTAGATTGAATGGGAGGCAGTAAATACAATAAGCATTAAAGACATTGTTTAATGGAGACCAAGACCTAATTTGGAATGATAGGGCAAGAGTGATAAGCTTTGGTTGTCTAAATTGATTACTAGTGAAATAAAATGAAGCTTGTCTAATAACAGCATTATTTTGGAATTTTGAAGTGCTTTGTAGATTTGTCATTCCAGGTCTTTATTTTTCCTCTTAGAAGTTATGTTTTATGTTGCTGCCGCTGTTGTTTTCTGGTATGCCACACATGGGAGAAAATTTTTGGCTATGTAGAAAAGGAGTTATAGTTTTATTCTTTTTGCTTTTTCCCCGCCTTTTGATAGTATTTTAGTAGACTAACCCTAAAACTTACCTTTTGCAGAGTAATAGATTATCTTTCTGCAACCCTAAAATTTTCTTTCGATTACCGTTTAAAAAAGAAGTATAACAATCATTACAGCTATCTCATTTTTATCCAGGGGCTTTATCTTTACATCAGGAAGCAACAGTTATAACTGGACGTGGAACAACAGACTGGTTCCAAATAGGAAAAGGAGTATGTCAAGGCTGTATATTGTCATCCTGCTTATTTAACTTCTATGCAGAGTACATCATGAGAAATACTGGGCTGGAAGAAGCACAAGCTGGAATCAAGATTGCCGGGAGAAATATCAATAACCTCAGATATGTAGATGACACCACCCTTAGGGCAGAAAGTGAAGAAGAACTAAAGAGCCTGTTGGTGAAAATGAAAGAGAAGAGTGAAAAAGTTGGCTTAAAGCTCAACATTCAGAAAACTAAGATCATGGCATCTGGTCCCATCATTTCATGGGAAATAGATGGGGAAACAGTGACTGACTTTATTTTTTGGGGCTCCAGAATCACTGCAGATGGTGATTGCAGCCATGAAATTAAAAGATGCTTACTCCTTGGAAGGAAAGTTATGACCAACCTAGACAGCATATTCAAAAGCAGAGACATTACTTTGCCAACAAAGGTCCTTCTAGTCAAGGCTATGGTTTTTCCAGTGGTCATATATGGATGTGAGAGTTGGACTGTAAAGAAAGCTGAGTGCAGAAAATTGATGCTTTTGAACTGTGGTGTTGGAGAAGACTCTTGAGAGTCCCTTGGACTGCAAGGAGATCCAACCAGTCTATCCTAAAGAAGATCAGTCCTGGGTGTTCATCGGAAGGACTGATGTTGAAGCTGAAACTCCAGTACTTTGGCCATCTGATGCGAAGAGCTGACTCATTTGAAAAGACCCTGATGCTGGGAAGGATTGAGGGCAGGAGGAGAACGGGATGACAGAGGATGAGATGGTTGGATGGCATCACTGACTCAATGGACATGGGTTGTTTGTGTAGACTCCAGGAGTTGGTGATGGACAGGGAGGCCTGGTGTGCTGCAGTTCATGGGATCTCAAGGAGTCGGACATGACTGAGCAACTGAACTGATACTGATGCATTTCAGTTCAGTTCGGTTCAATCGCTCAGTCGTATTTGACTCTTTGCGACCCCATGAATCACAGCGTGCTAGGCCTCCCTGTTCATCACCAACTCCCGGAGTTCACTCAAACTCACGTCCATCGAGTCAGTGATGCCATCCAGCCATCTCATCCTCTGTCGTCCCCTTCTCCTCCTGCCTGCAATACCTCTCAGCATCAGAGTCTTTTCCAATGAGTCAACTCTTCACATGAGGTGGCCAAAGTACTGGAGTTTCAGCTTTAGCATTTGGTGGGGTAGATAACTGGTTATGAAGGAGATCGATAAGGATAAACTGACTAGAAATAAAACATATTGAGTACTAGTATTTTTAAAGGCCAGAAAAATCCTTGGTACTACTGTTTCATCATTATTCAGTTTGTTAGTAAAGATCATAGAAAAAATATGATCATTGGATTAGAAAACCATTTGCTATTATCACCTTAAGTGAAATATACTGATGTGTATTATCCTTTTATCTTTGATCTTATTCCTCAATTTCAAGCCCTTTAAAACTTGCCATTCTTGTTCTGGGTATGCTACTCTTTAATCCTATCCTTGTCCATTCTATAGGTTATCTATTATTCATTACTCTCATCTTCTGTGATAAAGATCTTTTATTCTCCCTTTAGCTGTATGTTTCAGCATAGTGGCTATAGGGAGAAATGCAATTACCTGATGACGGGGAGAAAAGTACTAACAAAAAGAAATGAAAAATTGTTTGTGAAATTATTTGAAATTAGAATATTCTATAACTTTATTTTTCACGTAGTACCATGAAAATGGTGTAAGCTCCATGAGGGCAAGGATGCCCTTTGTCTTGTTCACTGTTGAAGTCCTAGTGCTTGATACAGTACATGATGATAGCAGGCCTGCAGTGAATGTTTGCTGAATAAATGTGAAAGTGGTCCGAAACAGGAAATTCCAGAAGTCCAAAGGTAATTTTTTCCTTAATGATGGGTGGCTTTACCATTGTAAAACTTGAATTTTGTTTTGTTTTTGTTTAAAGTGGTGACAGATTGGGAGATACGAAGATTTTGAATGGCTCTTTTTGAGTGTTTCATTATTGAAATGATGAAACAAGTCTGTATTCATCTACAGACTTGAGTTGAATATGTCATTGAAGACAAATGTCACCCGGAGGCCGTTGGTATAGAAGAGGAGTAGGAATGTGGATGAAATTGTTGTTTATCACAAGATGTCTTCTAAGCTCTTGTGATTGCCATCAATCTTTATTTTTGTCAGTATGATTCTACTTTATGCAGTGTGATTTGCTGGAAGCTGTTTTTTAAGTATCAGCTGTGAGCTCCTGGGCTCACAGGCAAGGTATAAATTTTGTGTGACAGTTGTAATGATTAATACTTGTGTATAGTTAAAAATAGATATTGATGAGGAAATAGAAACTTCCAGTGCTGCAGTGCAGTGCTTATTTTTCTTTATTAAAAATGGTAAACTTAGACATATTTTCTCAGAAAGGAAAGTGGTCTTAATGATTAAGGCCAGATGGCAAGGATAGATGTTAGTCAAGGTGGGTATTCAATAAATAACAAATAATGTGTTCCATGATCTTTGGAAATAAATGCTGACAGAAGACAGATTTATTTGAGAATATGTAAAATGTAATAAGACACTGACATCTTGGTCTAAAATGTAAGCAGCGTAGGCTTAATTTTGTCTTCTTTTAACTTTGAGAACTCTACATCTCTGTCTAAGATTTCTTCGCAAACTGCTGTTGAGATGATGACTTAATATGTCTGTGGCTCCAAGTGCCTATCTACTGGTTTATACTTTAGGGTTGGATTCATTGAGTTAGAGGTTTGGTTCACTGTGATTGGAGCATTCTTTCTTATTGTGAATGCTAAATGAAGTAGGATTAATTTCTGAAACTGTGCTGAACTATAGACTGAGATAAAATGACCTTAAATTTAGAGAAGGGGGTAATCTGAGGGAATCTGTGGTTTAACACCATAATGACTTATATCTTTATATCCACTATAGAGTCTGCTATTTTTTTGTTTTTAGTAAGCTTCTCCAGATAACCAAAATTAGCAGAAGCTTAGTTCTGGCCTTTAATAGTTGCTCTGATTTGGCTCAGATTATTATTTAGTGGGGAGGACAATAGGGCAGGGAGGAGTCACGTTGCAGTATTTTCCTTGCCCCAGATACAAAACCTGAGATTTGGGGTTCCTTGGCAATAGTGTATTTGGTGGTAATTCATGTATATTTTGCAACAATTTATTCATTGAACAGCGTGTTATATAGGAATCTTGTATTTTATTTACAGTTTGGGAATTGTAAATTTTTTAGGGCAAAGTAGCCCTAGTGTTACATACAGTGTTACTTTCAGCCAGAAAAGGACTGGAATACATCTTCCATGAAGTTAGTATTTTACAAGTTTACTTGAAGTTTTTGCGTAATTTTACAGACGACTCCAAGAAATAAACTAATGAAAATCTTCACTGTATGTCATAATTAATCATCCTTCAGTGATGATTTTCTTTCAGGATAGTTCACGTAGAAACTAAGAAATAATCAAGTTCTTTGTTCAGGACTGACAGCTGCTCTCAGAACTAGATTTATACTAGATTCTGCGAAGCCTGCATTGGTGATATAAGATTCAAGGAATGGAGGAGAGAGGATGGCAAGTTCAAAGAAGCTTATGTAGTCAGTATTTGGGGAGCTATGTGGAGTATTTTTCATAGTATTGAAGAGTGCAAGTTAAAAAGGCTGTTTTGTGAAGGGGGTTTTAGTTTACTCTTGTTACATTAGTAGGATCCCCTCCCCAGTGTAAATTAGGTTGATGTAATGGCATGATCCTTTGGGAACTGATGTAAGATATTGCAGAAATGAGAAATTCTTGGAAAAACCAATTGAAAAACCTGCCTTTCATCAATTTAATAAAGTTAGAGGAAGGAATTAGCTGTTACACTTTACAAAATAAAACATTTCTCTTCCTTGGATGAAGTGTGTCCATCCAGTATTTAAACCTTGGACTGACCTGTATCTTAGACTGTTGAGAAAGCACATTATCAGTGTCACATTTAAAGATTTAAGTTATAGTTGAATTATTATTTTATACATTAAGTTATTTTGAAATAGGTTTTTGTGATAATGTCTCCAAGATGGAAGATTGATGCTGAGAAACTGAACAGGAAGATAAAGCTGAATAGGAGGTTCAGTAATGCCAATTTCTTAAATTTGAGCTAAGTTTTTAAGTAGCATATTTGAAAACCTGATGCTTAGGACAGTAGTGATCACCAAATCTATAGACTCTACTAAATTAGTTAATGCAAATAAGTGTTTTAACTTCAATCAGACTATCCAAATTTAGTGTCACTTTGAATGATTAAATGACTTGTATTTTTATTGACTTCCTAATCAAATCCAAAAGAGACCTTTGATGCGTAATATAACAGTATTAATTGTACTTTGGTTTTTACATATTATAGACATTGGTAAGCATTTTATGGATATGATAAACAGATTTTGTAAATTTTAATACTTACAAAGATGGAGACATAAAAATTTTTTAAAAAGAAATATAGTTCTTATATAGTAGCAATTTCAGATATTAACATTTGTGGGCCAAAAGAGATGATGACTATTAATCTCCTCTCTAGATTTCTAAATTATTTAGGGAAATTGATTAATGACCATTTCATGAGATTAATTTTTAGAAGAGCATTGACTGTTAATTGGACTAGGTGGGAGAAAGCTGGTAGTTTTTAGGATTAAAAAGCACATGATCATTCCACAAATACTTACTAGGTGCCCACTGTGTGATAGGAGTGCTTTGCAGTGGGAAAGAATCTGTCTGCCAATGCTGGAGATGTGGGTTTGATCCCTAGGTCAGGAAGATCCCCTTGAGTAGAAAAATTGCAACCCACTCCAGTATTCTTGCCTGGGAAATCCCATGGAGAGAGGAGGCTGGAAGGCTACAGTCCATGGATTGCAAAGAGTCAGATACAACTGAGCACACACACATGTGATAGGAACTGTATAGAGACAAAGAGGATATACCTCCATTCTCATTATCCCTTAAGTAACACACTGTCCAGTGGTAGCCATGGTTAAACTGCCAAATTAAGTTGACCGATGCACTTTTTTTTTTTAATTGGAGTATAATTGCTTTACAGTGTTGTGTTAGTTTCTGCTATACAACAAAGTGAATCAACTGTGTGCATATATCCCTTCCCTCGTGAATCTCCATCCCATTTCCCCCATCCCTCCCCTCTAGGTCATCACAGAGCGCTGAGCTGAGCTCCCTTTGCTGTATATATAGCAGGTTCCTACCAGCTATCTATTTTACACATGGAAGTATATATATGTGTATATATATAATCTCCTGATGTGTCCCACTCTCCTCTTTTCCCCGTTGTATCCACCTGTCTGTTCTTCATGATTACGTCGCTTTTCTTCCCCTGCTGTAGGTGCATATATACCATTTTTTGCACTATGTTTTATGAAAATGATTTAAAATTAATGAAAGTTAATTTGAAAATTTCATAGTCTTAGTTTTACCCATTGTTATTGTTGATGAATTTGTAGCATGTCTTTGGATCTGAATCCATTTGATTTGGTTTTGCTTATTAATCTTGTGTTTTTGTAGAATCTTACATTAGTGTGTAGGAGTATCCACAGAGATACATGTTTCTTATGGTGCATAGTAGAAATTCTAAAAACCTTATTACCTAAAAATGTTATATTCAGAAATATTTTACATAGGCCACATAGGGTAAAAATCAAGTTTTTCCCCTGTGAAAAATGATCATACTCTTTGTGCTGTATGAAGATCCGGGACATTTATGGAAAATAAAACATGTTTCAGTATCACACAGTTATGTGATAAGATTAGAGCTGAAGAGCTTAACCAGGTTTGGAAGCTAATTACTGTTAACAGATGAAAAAAATCTGGAAAACTTCCTCTTTGCTCCTTTTAGTAAATGGGAAGAAATGACGGTTTTTCCTTCAGAAATACTAGGGCAAATTATGGGATGGGAAATTTTGATTGTACTCTTATAAACTAGCTTTGATTTCTTGATACATAATAGAATTCTTCCTGTTTTTCTTTCTATGTAACAAATTTCAGACCATCTGAAAGTAACTCTTCCATTGAGATAGAGGTTCTAAACTACTTGGAAACAGTCCCAGTTTTAGACATTTGGTTTTGGTGTCTGTATGTATATCTGTGTGTGTTAAAGTGTGAGCAAAGAAGCAACTATAAATAGTATGCAGATACTGATAGATGCTTTTGAATTGTGGTGTCGGAGAAGACTCTTGAGAGTCCCTTGGACTGCAAGGAGATCCAACCATTCCATCCTAAAGGAAATCAGTCCTGGGTGTTCATTGGGACGACTGATGTTGAAGCGGAAGCTCCAATACTTTGGCTGCCTGATGGAAAGAGCTGACTCATTTGAAAAGACCCTGATGCTGAGATTGAGAGCAGGAGGTGAAGGGGATGACAGGGGATGAGATGGTTGGATGGCATCACTGACTCAATGGACATGAGTTTGGGTGGGCTCTGGGAGTTGGTGATCGATAGGGAGGCCTGGTATGCTGCAGTTCATGGGGTCTCAAAGAGTTGGACATGACTGAGCGACTGAACTAAACTGAAATGATAGCATGCAGGAGTTTAAGACCTCTTGAATGGTTATTTTTATGGCCATTTGTCATCTGATTCATACATTGCACACTTGAGGAGTTTTATGTCTATTTGGTTGTCACTGATGATTGTTCAATTATTTTTGCAGTTATATAAAGAAAACTGTATAATACTACTTTAAATTAGGGCAGCCATGTAACTCATCATCCAAATTGGACACTTTTGAGCATTATATTAATAGTGACCTAAGAGTAACAGATATAAACCAAGATTGGCCCATGTAAACCAAGATATATGATCTTAATTAAGATGCTTTTGATTACAAGTAGCAGAAAACACAAACTAGTAGTTTAAACAATAAGCAAATAGACTGGCTTGTATAGTCGAAAAACCCAGTGCTGAAGAATGCTACAGGAGTGGTGTGGTGAGGACTCTGGCTTTGTTTCTCTGTTTTCTAGTCTCTGACTGCTATGGCTGGCTTCCCTTCTAGTTGTTGAATGATTGCCAAGAGTAGTTGGGGTTATATTCTTTTTCATGTATGACCAATAGGAGAAAGAAGCTTGCTCTTCCCATAAATGTAAAATTAGTCTTAAGCCTAGTGATTATTAGATATTTCTGAACTAATCTCTGTGACAGGGAGAATATCTTGTGCTTATTGTTTTAGACATGGAATATTTGAATAGCATGAAGCAAGGAGGATAGAATTACCTTGGTTCTCTTAGACCAATCAGAGTCCATCAAGGAAACTCTCAAAGGGTCAGTCTGTGTTGGAAAGCACAGCAGCTAAATGAAGAGGAAGGGGTGCAGTGAATGTTTGGGAAGCAACGACCATGTTTTATTGTGAAGTCCAGTGTCCCTGCTTCTTTGCATTTTCCTTGAGGCCTCTGTTACTAAATTCCTGCAGCCTAGCCTACTTTGCGTGTGTTTTCCTTCTAATGAGAATTTAAGGGTAGCCTGGTAAGGGGGAAGCCAAAGAAAACTTAGCGTCCCATTTTTCTCCCTCTGTTTTTATGTATGACTATAATAATTGGTCATCTTTTTTCTTTTTTCTCACAGACTAATAGGGATGCCAAAGGAAAAATATGATCCTCCAGATCCTCGCAGAATTTATACCATCATGTCAGCAGAGGAGGTAGCCAATGGGAAAAAATCTCACTGGGCAGAATTAGAAATCTCGGGTGAGTGAAATCTGAAACATTTAATTTGGGATAGGTGGCTCAGACAGTAAAATGTCTGCCTACAATGCAGAAGACCTGGGTTCAATCCCTGGGTTGCGAAGATCTCCTGGAGAAGGAAATGGCACCCCACTCCAGTATTCTTGCCTGGAAAATCCCATGGATGGAGGAACCTGGAAGGCTACAGTCCATGGGGTCGCAAAGAGTCAGACACGACTGAGCGACTTCACACTTCACACACACATAATCGCAAGAATGAACAAGAGTTGAGTATTGCATTTTTGTCATTGCTATACATTTTGAGTTAGATGAATTAATTGAAAAAATCCAAATGCTGAGGTACTTGCTGCTGCTGCTAAGTCACTTCAGTCGTGTCTGACTCTGTGCGACCCCATAGACGGAAGCCCACCAGGCTCCCCCGTCCCTGGGATTCTCCAGGCAAGAACACTGGAGTGGGTTGCCATTTCCTTCTCCAATGCATGAAAGTGAAAAGTGAAAGGGAAGTCGCTCAGTTGTGTCCGACTCTTGGCGACCCCATGGACTGCAGCCTACCAGGCTCCTCCATCCATGGGATTTTCCAGGCAAGACTACTGGAGTGGGGTGCCATTGCCTTCTCCGGCTGAGGTACTTACTAGTGTTCAACTTACTGTTTTATCTGTGACTAAATGTCTTTGTTTCCATTGTTTCTTTTGAGATTAATACCATGGGCCACAGGTGGCATCTAGAACTGAAGGCATTGGGAGTGCAGTTTCTAAGTAAAACCTGCTTCTTTGATATAATAGATTTTGTTTTTCTATCACAGAGTAATCATTTTTGCAAGTTGATATCTTTGCCATCATCCTATCATCCCATTGTTGGCAGAGTAGGAATCCTAAAAGCTATCTGTTTATTCTATAAAGTGATAACTGCTACATGACTTTACATGTTTAGGATTTGTTAAAATAGAATCTGATTTCTGAAAACTCATAACCCCAGTCTAATAGTGAGAAAAACATCAGACCAACTGAAGGACGTTCCACAGAGTGATTGTCAGGGTCCTGAAAACAAGGAAAGAATGAGAAACTGTCATAGACAAGAGAAGACTAAAGAGACATGGCAACTAGATGCAAAATGGTATCTTGGATCAAATCTTCTAACAAAAAGGTGTAAAAACTGGTGAAATTCAAATAAAGTCTGTAAATTAGTTAATAACGAAAGTAGTAATCTTAGTTTCCTAGTTTTGACAAATGTTCTTTTTTGGGCTTCCCTGGTGAATCAGATGGTAAACAATCTACCTGCAATCCAGGAGACCCAGGTTCGATCTCTGGGTCAAGAATATCTCCTGGAGAAGGGAACTGACTCCAGTGTTCTGGCCTGGAGAATTCCATGGACAGAGGAACCTGGTGGGCTACAGCCAATGGGGTCACAAAGAGGTGGACATGACTGAGTAACTAATTCTTTCAGTTAACAGGCTTCCCTGGTGGCTCAGATGGTAAAGAATCTGCCTGCAAGGCAGGAGACCCAGGTTCTGTCCCTTTAGTTGCTAAACTGTGTTTGACTCTTTGTGACCCTACGGGCTGTAGCCTGCCAGGCTTTTCCCAGGTAGGGATTTCCCAGGCAAGAATACTGGAATAGGTTGCCGTTTCCTCCGTCAGGGGATCTTCTCCACCCGGGGATTGAACCCGGTCTCCTACATTGGCAGGCATGTTCTTTACTACCGAGCCACTAGGAAACCTTTTACAAATGTACAGTGGTAATATAATATGCTAGTAGTAGGGAAAACTGGCTGGGGGGTGTATAGGAACTGTGTTGTCTGGTAACTTTTCTATAAATCTACAATTATTACAAAGTTAAAAACTTAATAAAAATAAAAGTATAAGTACAGTTTTTCTTTTATGAATCGATATAATACAGACTGTACATAGAATGTAATTTTTTCCTCAGTAGGCTTTCATTGGAAGAGCTAAACCCACATTAGAGTATAGCAGGAACTATGTGTATCTTCGATAAAAAGTAGCTGGGTGGATAGGTGATTGGTAATTTTAAAATAATGAATATGAGCAAATCCTACTAGGTTAACCCAGGATTTCTCAACTTGGCACTGTTGACACTTCCGGGTAGACAGTTCTTTGTGGTTGGAAGTGGTTGTGGCACATCGATGTTCAGCAGCATTCCTGGCCTCTACCCACTAGATAGTGGTAGCACTCCTCTGGTTTTGACAACCTAAAATGTTTCCAGATTGCCAGAGTCCCAGTGTTGTCTCTGGTTGATAATCCCTTGGTTACCCTTAGGTAAAAACTTAAGTGTTTTATTTATTAGAACCTCTATCACTTGAAAACTTTGTTTCCTATTAAAATGCAAAATCCTAGTTAATACTTTAAGCCTGATTATAGACAAGGTCAAGGAACCTGTGATAGAAAGAACCCTGGACAGAAGATCTAAATTTGAGTCTACTGCTTGATAGCCACACGAAAAACAACATTGCCCTCTGTACCTTCCACTGCTCTTTTAATCAGAATCTTTTACCATTTCACTTTGGTAAAAAGTTTTTAAAGTCTCTTCATATAAGTTTATTGTTAAGATAATACCACGTTTTACAGAAGTTGAAACTCTGTGATTTGCTTAGGCTTAATATGGCTAGCAAATGGTAGAAATTAGGACTCTGAATCAAGTCTTCTAGCTTTTTCCAGTATGTGTTCTACCATAGCTGTCAGAGGCTGACTCACTGGTAAAGCGTAATGTGTGACCATTTCCTGGAGTGTGTTGCACTTAATGCAGAATCTTAAACCAGATTTATTAATGTATAATTGAAATATGAGAAAGCTGGGGAAGATATCTTCTTTGGGAGTAAAATGATTTTCCTGGTGGCTAATCTAAGATTAGTTCTAAATCATAGCAGTTACTCTTGTCTATTTAAAGTATGTAGACTAATTCAAACCCTAGGTGTAGATTAGCCTTGTACTGTTAATTTTCATGAAGTATGTGAGAAGTGCTTTGTTAGTACCATGACTTAAAAAAAATTCATGACCATTCTATTGCAAAAGCTCAAGTCAGCCCCATGCTTTCTCCTTGAGACATGTGATCACCCTCAATCCAAGGGTCTCCTTGTTATATTGTGTTTTATTTTAATACATGGTAGATTTGTGAGAAAGAATGGTTGTCAGACAAAAGTTGCATGGAATTAAAGAAGGACCAGTTATGTTTGGAAGCAGTCAAAAGCATTTAATGCAAAATTAAAATGTCAGAGTATCTGTATGCATTTATGGGCTTTTCTCCCACTTTTTGGTGCTTGTAGCTCATTTTTTGTCTTGGACCTAGGTTTAATGAGTCAATATTTTGCCTTTTAGGTAGAGTGCGGAGCTTAAGTACATCACTTTGGTCATTGACACACTTGACAGCGCTGCACCTAAATGACAATTACCTTAGTCGCATTCCACCTGATATTGCCAAGCTTCATAATCTGGTTTACCTGGATCTGTCATCCAATAAACTCAGAAGTTTACCAGCAGAACTAGGAAACATGGTGTCTCTCAGGTGAGAACATATAAATGTGACACAACTGTATAAAATTGTAAATTTACCAAATACAAATATGGGAGGTTACTCATCTTAAAGTAAGTAGGCTTTCCATATGTATGTGAAGATTAAATGATATAAATTGTCTAAGCACAGTACTTGAGTTGGCCTTCATAGAATGCTTCTTTTCCTTCCTTCCTTTAAATTTGGAGTTTTCTAGCTGGAAATGTGCGTGTATTACCAATTTCTTTTGACAGACTTGAGGTGGGATAGGGCTAAAATACTTTATTCTTGCTTTACACTCAGGTGACAAATCTCATCAGAATTATTTGGGGCTAGACTAGTAGTAGACTGGAGTGGGTTGCCATTTCCTCCTCCAGGGGATCTTTCCGACCCAGGAATTGAACTCACGTCTCCTATGTCTCCTACGTTGCAGATGGATTCTTTACCCATTGAGGCATGGGGGAACCAATGAAAACAAAGATTGCTTTCCTGCCTTTTTACTGCTGAGTAGTAATGTTAAAAAATTGCTATCATATGTTTAAATTTAAACATTTAATATTTTAAAAATCTTGTTTTTTCACAATCCCTTTACTGTATGTGTTTTTTTTAATACTTCTTAGGTGTCTGATTTTATACCTTTTAGTCATTAATTAATAACACTGGCCATTTATTTTCTCTATAATCTGCCCCAAATTTCACAGTCATAAATTCAGATCTTCATGTGTGCTGTCCTGTTTATACTATCCTATGCTTTATTTTTAATGTTTATATTTTCTGTCAGTGATTGTTGTATCTTGAAGTGATTATAGTTGTAATGCTATGAAATTTGAATGGGTTACTGGCTACTGTGTAGTAAATCCTGAAGCTTATTAAAAAAAATTTTTTTCCCCTGTGATTGAGGCTGGGTTTGAGGATATCTGCTATCTTTGGGTACATAAAATCTCTCTCTCTCTTGATTTGTATCTGAGAGGAATTTTGGGTGAGCGACAAAAGGGAGTGGATTTGAGAGTGATACACAATTCCTATATCTTTAATTTGTGTTCGAGAATGAGTAAATTCATAGAAACACTGTTAATGAATGTGGTAGTTATAACATTTTGGAATGAATATAGAGAAATAATGCCTTGATTGTAGATATCACTCATGGTATCTTAAAAGGCAGGTTAAGAACAGCAACTGTGGATATGTTAATAAAGTTTGTTTTTTTTTTTCTTTAAAACAGGGAATTGCTTTTAAATAACAATCTGTTACGGGTTTTGCCTTATGAACTTGGTCGGCTCTTCCAGCTACAAACTCTAGGTTTGAAAGGTGAGTGATTTTTCTTTTTTAAATGATAGCATTGACACTCAGTATTGAGGCTGTGTTAACCTTTTAAAGGCCATTTTGGTTACAGTTAGGTCAGGTTTTAGTATAATTTTGAGAATATAACCATATGTTCCTCTTAAGAGAAAAGTGATTCTTCTGTATCAAATTGAGCTTCAGGATTTCAACAAGCTCCCATCATTTTAACAAGCCTGTATGGAGGGAACATTTTTTAATTTTATTTTTAATTTTCTGTAAACCTTTGAATTTTCTTAGAGGAGATATTTTAAGTTAACACTTAGCATTGTAGTTTTTTTTTTTTCTCATTTAAAAAAAAATTTAAAAACAATGATGTAACATAATAAATTATAACCTCAGTCAGAATGTCTGATTTTAATAGAGTAGATAGCATTAACATATTATATAAGGGAAAAGCATAACAGTAAAAATGAGCTACACATACTAAGTGTAGTTGTTTGTATATAAGCATATTAATCCATCCTCTGGTGGTATCATCTCAGTTTGGGATGAAAGTCATACTCAAATCACATAAATACTTGTTTTGTATGTTTTTCTCTTACAGCATAGCATAGGAAGACGGGCTTATTTTGAATGCAGAGGACTGTGTGTAGATTTACTGTATTGGTTAAACATTTTTTGTGCTAATAAGGAATGAACATTAATCAAAGCCTTATAAAATACACACTTTGTTTTTTTTTCCTTCTTCAAAGACTACTAAGTCTCATGAACATGTTCTGTTTGTGTTTGTTAAAGTCATACAATGGAGCATTAAGAAAGAAGCTCGAATAAGAGTGGTAGGATTGCTGATGTTACTTGTTGAAATGAATGAAATGAAAACAGTGGTATTAGGCTTCCTTATACAATTAACCCTTTGTAAATTAGGTCATTATATGAATGGTCTAACTTGTGATTTTAGTTTCTTTGTAGGATTTTACTGCTTTGTTTTTTTTTTTTAAATCATGTATGAAGTACAGACAGGGGGATACTTATCATCTAAAATATTTTCTTGAGGATTCACCCAAGGTGTGAATTTCACCTTACTCTCTATATGTTAAATCTTATTCTTATAGTTGAAACAATTATCCAGCTAGAGTTGGAGTGGGGGCTTCTGTTCCTCTTAATAAGTATGAATGGTTATCATTTTGTATAATCTTAGATTTCATGAAATAATGGAACTCACAATTTCATACTGGTTATAATAATTGTATATTTTTTTCTCCAAGGATAACTATTATTTCTTTCAAGATCAATCAGAAGGGCTGTTTTCCTCCTTCTCATATTGATGGAGAGCATGTTAATGACAAATGAATAATTTGCTATTGAACCCAGTTAGACTTAGCCTTTATACTTTGTAACATTCCTAA
Source organism: Bos indicus x Bos taurus (assembly GCF_003369695.1). Lineage (NCBI taxonomy): Eukaryota > Metazoa > Chordata > Mammalia > Artiodactyla > Bovidae > Bos > Bos indicus x Bos taurus. The sequence continues at coordinate 92,028,731 of NC_040081.1, read as the reverse complement.
AAAAGCAAATATTATATATCTTCTGTTTCACAACTCTATTCCATGTTATCTCATGTAGAGACGTGTTCTCAGAAAATTTATACTGTGTACCAACTGAATGAATCATTCTGAATATCTATTGTCTCCTTAGTCCTTCATTCTTTTTTATTGGTTAAAATGTTAGTCTTCTAAACTATAATCTTTGGTTGGCCTTTGGTTTTAGAGATTTGTCTGCTGATGATTCACATTTGTTAAAATCTCCCTTTAGACTTTAAAGTCAGGCACCAGTTCTGCTTTACTAGATGCAACTTAGTTTTCTCTGTGCTCTTGAATAACTTCCTTTTCAGTAAACTTCAGTTTGTTCTGTGGTAAATGCCTGTATGCAGCCCTTTCCTCTTCTGTGAAGATTTGTTTTTCTGGCAGTGCTATTTTATGTTCAAGTAATCAGTATGGAGGAGTAAGGACCTTTTAGAAATGAAAGAAAATCAGAGCCCTTCCAACCTTCTTTCATAACTTTAAGATGGTAAAAAACAGGGTTGGTTTTATGAAGGAATAAAGGTCCCTAATGAATGGTAGCTGTATATTCTTAGGGAGGTAAAACTTGAAATAATTCATCATCAGTTTTAATAACCACGTAGTGGTATTTTGTGTCTAAAAAAGGGGGAGGGAGTAGAATGGAGCATTTAAAATAGTGTTGTGATATATTTAAAAGAAACAATGAAAATGGATTGCCTCTGAGATTCCATTTTGTCTTCAAAAAGGAGTGCCTTTCTTCCATTTCCTGTCTTCCTCTGAAGCATAGATACTGACATTTTGATAATGATTTTGATCATCCTGGCTCACCAAGTTAATTTTTAGAAATTCTGTTTTGAGACTTGAGGAGTATGAGTGGTGGGTTGGGTATTTTAGGCGTTAGGATAGGAAGAAGGCCAATTTAAAAACTACATACATGGCCAGTCCAGTAAGCTGGAAATGTTCTGTTAAGTCACTTAAAAAACAAATTCAAACTTTATTAGTTTTTATGAAAGAAAATGTGTAAGTTTTAAATAATTTGAAATTCATGTCCTAAGGTAAAGCAATGCTTTCTCTGACATACGGGCCAAAGAGTTCCTCAAGCATTAAACATTTATGTCCCCAAATAATAAAAAATTTATGACTTCAATAACTGTGAAAATTTCTACCTTTCTCCCACGAATTGCTTACCACCCTTGAAATAAAAAGGAGTGTGACAGTGTAAGATTCTTTTACTATGTGAACTTTTACATTCACTAAATATATCATAATATAAAAAGTAACATTTTAAAGAAAATAATAAAATGAATAACTACATATCCATTTATCTAACATTCTCAGTACCTTTTTAAAAGTAGCATTTTAAAAATCCAGTTGTCACTCATATAGGAGGCAAGGTACTTACTTCTGTATTATCTAATGAGCATCTATAAATCAGTAAGTGAAAGATAATCTATCAGAGAGCATTGTTGTTCAGTCGCTAAGTAGTGTCTGACTCTTTGTGACTCCATGAACAGCAGCACACCTGGCTTCCCTGTCCTTCACTATCTCCCAGAGTTTGCTCATACTCATGTCCATTGAGTCAGAGATGCCATCCAACCATATCATCCCCTGTCACTCCCTTCACCTCTTGCCCTCAATCTCTCCCAGCATCAGAGTCTTTTCCAATGAGTCGGCTCTTAACAGATGGCCAAAGTTTTGGAGCTTCAACATCAGTCCTTCCAGTGCGTATTCAGGGTTGATTTCCTTTAGGATTTGACTGGTTTGATCTCCTTGCTGTCCAAGGGACTCTAAAGAGTCTTCTCTAGCACCACAATTCAAAACCATCAATTCTTTGGCACTCAGCCTTCTTTATGGTCAGGCTCTCACAAACATGCATGACTATTGGAAAAATCATATCTTTGACCATACAGACCTTTGTTGGCAAAATGATATCTCTGGCTTTTTAATATGCTAAGTTTGTCATAATTTTTCTTCCAGGGAGCTTCTTATAATTTCGTGGCTGCAGTCACTGTCTGCAGTGATTTTGGAGCCCAAGAAAATAAAATCTGTCACTGTTCTTAGTTTTTCCCCATCTATTTGCCAGGAAGTGATGGGACCAGATGCCATGATCTTAGTTTTCTGAATGTTGAGTTTTAAACCCGCTTTGTCACTCTCCTCTTTCACTTTCATCAAGAGACTCTTTAGTTCCTCTTCACTTTGTGCCATTGGAATGTTACTGTCTGCATATCTGAGATTGTTGATATTTCTCCTGGCAATCTTGCTTCCAGCTTGTGAATCTCCTAGCCCGACATTTCTCATGAAGTACTCTGCATATAAGTTAAATAAGCAGGATGACAATATACAACCTTACACTCCTTCCCTAATCTTGAACCAGTCTGTTGTTCCGTGTCTGGTTCTAACTGTTGCTTCTTGTCCTGTACAGGTTTCTCAGGAGACAGGTAAGGTGGTCTGGTATTCTCATGTCTTTACGAGTTTTCCACAGTTTTTTGTGATCCACACAGTCAAAGACTTTAGCATAGTCAGTGAAGCAGATTTTTTTTAGAATTCCCTTGCATTTTCTAGGAATGTTGGCACTTTGATCTCTGGTTCCTCTGCCTTTTCTAAATCAAGATTATACATCTGGAAATTCTTGGTTCACGTACTGTTGAAGCTTAGCTTGAAGGATTTGAGCATGACCTTGCTAGCATGTGAAATGAGTTTAGTTATATGGTAGTTTAAACAAGCTACTAAGTTAGCCAATTATTGTTTCATGGGTAGTGGTAGAAGACATGAGACTCTTGGGTCAGAGACAAAGAACATTATCATTCAAGCTACAAGATGGGCCCAGACACCCGTTGTATACACACAGTTTGCATTGCAGTTGAGTAATCCAAGTCCAAAGGTCCAGCACTTTGCAAGCAAGCAACAAATATTATAGCTAACTACAAAAAGCTAGTCCTGCTTCCCCAGAGGTGCAAAGAGGTACATGGAAGTAGTGCTCTGGCTGCCTTGACCTATTTATTAATAGTTGCCTATTTAGCTACAGAACCTGCTCCATATCATGAGACAGATGAACCTCAGAATCAGTTACACTCTCTGAGAATGAGGAACGGAACACAGGGACACTGATGGACTGCCTTTCCTAACCATTTTTTTAAAGAGATTTTTCTTGTATGTTCACGAATAAGATAGACCTGTATTTTACTGTTCTTATTTAATTTTCTCAAAGAGTTTGCATAGTATGTAATTAATCCATTTCTTGAAATTTTTGTGGAACAAGGCTATAAAACTATCATTGCCTGGTGAAACTATCACCTCGATGTGTTGGTACTTATAAGAACCGTCAAGTCCTTCTAATTGTTCATGAGTTAGTTTTGCTGGACCATATCTGTAATATTGAAATTTTTTAGCTTTTTAAAGTTTTCAGATTTGTTTGCATAAAAGTGTTGATGATATTCTCTAGATATATTTTTAAGCTCTGTTTATATTACCCCTTTCTTCATTAGTAAGATTATTTGTGCCTTCTCTCTTTTTTCCTAATTTATTTCCCGAGGGGTTTGTCAGTTATGTTCTTTTCAGTGAATCAGTGTTGCCTTTTATTTTTTAAAAACTGGTTTGTTTCTGTTTTTCTTTATTCTGTTGTTCCATTTATCAGTATTACAATTTTTTCCTTTTTAAGTTGGATATATGGCTTATTCATACTTTGAGTTCCTTATTTGAAAATAAATAAAAGTATTTAAGATCATACATTTTTTTTGTCAAGACTAAATTTACTTGGCAGTTTTTTGGCATCCTATGCTTTTGATATGAAACATTATCATTGTTTTGGCCTAAGTATTATTATTATGCATGTGTGCCTGCTAATTCTCTTCAGTTGTGTCCAACTCTTTGTGACCCTATGGAGTGTAGCCCTCCAGGCTCCTCTGTCAATGGGATTCGCCAGGCAAGAATACTGGAGTAAGTAGCAATGCCCTTGTCCAGGGGAGCTTTCTGACTCAGGGATTGAACCTGTGTCTCTCATGTCTCCTGCATTGGCAGGCAGGTTCTTTACCATTTATGCCTCCTGGGAAACTTTATTATTAGGTTTATCATACCTTCTTTGACTCATCAGTTATTTAAAATTTCCATGCATGTGTGACTTTAGATTAGCTTTCTTTTATTGTTAGCTTTAAACTTAATTGCATTATAGGCAGTTAAGGTAGCCTGTATGAATCAGGTCTTTTACATCTATTGATTCTTGCTTTATGGCCTTGTATGTGATCAATTTTTATAAATGTTTCACTGCATCTGAAAAGAGTATTGTTTCTCTAATTGTTGGGCACACGTCTATATATATTTCTCCATTATATCAAATTTGTTGGTGTTCCTCAGATTTTCTGTATCTTTATAAATTTTTGGCTGTTTGCTTTTTGAATAATTAAGTTGTATATGCTAACATTTCCATTTAAATTCTGGATTTGTTCATTTTCCCCATGTCGTTTTGTTAGCTTTTGCTTTATAGCCTTTGAGATTATTTTATTAGGTATACCATCTATGCCTGTATATTTCTCTTGTTGTTGTTCATTTGTTAAGTTGTGTCTGACTTTTGTGATCCCATGGACTGTAGCATGCCACCTTTCCCTGTTCCTCACTATTTTCCGGAGTTTGCTCAAATTCATATCCATTGAATCAGTGATACTGTCCAGCCATCTCATCCTCTATCTCCATCTTCTCCTTTTGCCTTCAATCTTTCCCAGCATCACGGTCTTTTCCAGTGAGTTGGTCGTTTACATCAGGTGGCCAAAGTATTGCTCTACCTTCAGGTAATTTGAACCTGATAGTATGTCTGAGTCTTTTGTTAGTGTTTTCATCTTATAGTCTTTGTTATCTAATGTAATAGCTATGCAAGTTTTCTTTTGGAAATTGTTTGAATGTATCTTTTTTCATTTGTTTACTTTTAGCCTTTCTGTGTACTTATGCTTAGATGTCTCTTACAAATAGTATATAATTGGTCTTTGTTCTTAATCTAGTCTGACTTTTTTTGTTTTTAATGTGTAGGTTCAAACCAGTTGCCTTAACTCTATTCCAGTTGTTGATATTCTTGTATTGTTGCCATCCTACAATTTGATTCCATTCTTTGTGTGATTTTTCTCTTTTTGCCTTTCTAAAACAGATTTTTTTCCCCTTGTTCATTTCTCAACCTGTGTACTTCTGTTGGTTTGGGATTTGTACATTTTATTTCTGGATTCTTAGTGATCACTCTTGAAATTGTATCTTGAATATAGTTTTGAAAAAATTAAATTTTTATCACCTTTTTTACCAAACCATTTGCATGGACTGAAAATGACCTCTTTGTTGACAGACATTCACATTTGGTAAATGTTGACAGATGTATGCAGTTGCATAACCACCAGTACAGTTGAGACATAAGATTGTTCTGGTATCCTCCAGAATTCATTTGTGTTTGTTGAAGTCAACACCTCCTCCTACTATCAGCCCTCGGCAAGTACTTTCCCAGAAATGTCATACATGGAAACATAGTATGTAAACTTTTGAGTCAGGATTCTTTCATTTAGCTTAATGTATTTGAGGTTCATCAGTGTTGTGTATTTTGATAGTGCATTTCTATTGCTGAGTAGTTTCTGACTGTGTGGACATACTACTAAATTTTATCTGTTCAAAGTTGAAGGACATGTGGGTTGTTTCCAGTTATGGTTGATTAGGGATTGTAAACATTTGTATAGATTTTTGTGTGAAGTAAGTTTCTCTTTTCCTTGGGTAAATAGATAGGACTGGAACTGCCAGGTGGTATGGTAAATGTATGTTAAACCTCATAAGAAACTGCCAGACTGTTTATCTGGCTGATAACGGAGCATAGTGGATTTTTCATTTTGTATTCCTGCCAAATATATGAGAGGATTTATTTGGCCGTGCCTTCTTGTCAGCACTTTTTGGTATTATCAGTATGTTCTATTTTTTTTCATCCTAGTACGCTATAGTAATATCTCATTGTGGTTTAAATTTGTCATTTCTCTGATGAGAAATTATGGCAACTTTTGCATAATTGATATTTTCTAATTACTGAGATTTTGAGAGTTCATGAAATGTTCTAGATTCAAGTTCCTTTTAAAAGTATGTTTTACAGATGTTTCCTGGCTTGTATGTTTATTTTCTTGATTAGAAACTTTTAAAAAGCAATTTTCCATTTCATTGCAGTCCCATTTATCACTTGTTTTTGTCTATGGTTTGTCTTTGGTGTCATACCTAAGATGTATTATTTGCCTTATTCAAGTACATGAAGATTTTCTTTTAGAAATTTTATAGTTAGGTTTTACATATAGGTCTGTGGTCTGTTTTGAGTTAATTTTTGTGTATATGGTGCAAAGTCTATTCATTTGTGTATGCACACCCAGTCATTCCAGCTGTTTATTGAAAAGATTATACTTTCTACATGAGTTTTCTTGCAACTTTGACAAAGTTATTATTTGACCCAAAGATATGTGGGTCTACTGTTAGATATATTATCTTATCCACTGATCTGTGCCAATACCAAAATGTTTGATTACTGTAGCTTTATGATAAGCTCTGAGATTATATAGTATGAGTTCTCCAACTCTGTAGTTATTTTTCAAAATTGCATTGACACATCTAAATGCTTTGCACTTCCATATAAGTTTTAGAATCAGCTTATAATTTTTGCAAAATATCCTGCTGGAATTTTAATTGGAATTGTATTGAATATGTAGATCAGTTTGGAGGAAGAATAAATATCATAATCTTGACACTTAATATTGACTCTTCCAATCTATGAATACTGTGTACCTCTTCATTTATGCACGTTTTTTTTTATTCCTTCAATGTTTTGTAGTTTTCAGCATGCAGATCTTTCAAATATTTTGCTAGATTTATATTTTTTTGCTGGATTTGCTGGTTATTTGATGTTATTGTAAATGATGTTGCCTTTTAAATGTCCAATTATTCACTGATATTTTATAGAATTATAATGCAGTTTATTTAAATGTATATTGACCTTGTCCCTTGAAACATTTGTAAACTTATTACTTCTAGGAACTTTTACAACCTTTTAATCTGTGAATACAGATCTTTTCATTTCTTTCTGTGTGCCTTTTTTTTTTTTTTTTGCTTTATCACACTGCCAAGGACAATATTAAATAGAAATGGTGACACTGCACATCCTTGCTCCATTCTCAATTTTATGGAGAAAAAGTGCTCAGTCTTTCATTGTGAATTATATTATTAATAGCTGCAAGTTTTCTGGTAGATGCTTTTTCAAGTTAAATAAATTTCCCTTCTGTTACTTTGGGCTTTCCTTGTGGCTCAACTGGTAAAGATCCGCCTGCAGTGCAGGAGGCCTGGGTTTCATCCCTGGGTTGGAAAGATCCTCTGGAGAAAGGATAGGCTACTTACTCCAGTATTCTGGCCTGGAGAATTCCATGGACTGTATAGAGTCCATGGTGGGGACAAAGAGCCGGACATGACTTTCACTTTTCACTTTCCTATTACTTCACTTTTGCTGAGGATTTTTGTCGTTAGTACAAGTTGAATTAGTCAAATACTTTCTCTGCAACTGTTGAGATGAGCATGACTTTTCTTCTTTACTTTATTTGCTAAATTATATTGGTGTTTTTTCAGTAATAATCAGCCTTCTGTCAATAGATAGAACTCACCTTCTTGTCCCATTTTAAATACCACTTGACCATAATGTGTTCTGTTTTTAATATATTGCTGAAATAACTGTATTGCTAGTGTTTTGTTGAAGATTTATACATTTATGATAATAAGACATTCTGTAGTATAATTTTTGCAGTGCTTTTGTCTGGCTTGATACCA